>NC_137896.1:84900021-85500021 GCF_963455335.1 Martes martes
TTGCATTGATTTTGTTGTTTTTAAAATATTGTTTATCTTGATAACTGAGGTTTTTGGCACTTAAATTTTATACCCTAAAGCAAATACTTCACTCACCTCATAGTAGTCCTGGACCCGTAAACCCATTCCACTATTTATATAATTCAGAATCAGAAATTTTTTCCTTACATCTAACTCAGGGTTTCCCAAGCTTGGCACTATTAGACATTTTGGGACCAGATAATTCTATTTTGTGGGTGTTATCCTATAAATTATAGGATGTTTAGCAGCATCCCTGGCTTCTAACTACTGGGTGCCAGTAACACCCTCCCTCACCCTTCCACCAAAAATGTCTCCAAATTAATCCTGGTTTAGAACCATTATTCTTCCCACAGCCTCTTATGCTACAAACCACCCCATTTCTTCCTGTTGTGCCCTCAGTAGAGATAGAAAGCAGCTTTTCATCATCTTCTAAATAACCCCATGAGATTCTTTGCTTTGTAAAGTATGTGTTTACTTTATAATCTGATTAGAGTGATGATAATCATGTTAGTATGTCTAGACATACCAAGGTCAAACCCCTGGCCTCCGTAAGGTTTATTCCTATCTAATATCTGACATCTCATACACCACTTGGCCATCTGAAGCAATAGCTTATTCCAGAATTTCCAAGATGTCTTGTAATCATAACCCCTTTGTCAAACTGCAAACTCAACTCCCTCATTGAATTAGGCCAGAGAGATTAGTTATACCCAACCACATTTCATTTTCTTCAAAGTGAATTTCATCTGGGAATTTATCAATAATCTTTATGTAAGCTATCATATCCTCTTCCATCTCAGAAACTAAGACTCTAATGAGTTAGATTACATCAAGTAATTCAGCAGTTCAACTTCCTCTGTGATCTTGGTTTTCTAAGTACTATAGTTTTGGGAAGCCATTTTTCCTGTAATGAGCAGGAAAGATATTTAGTATTTTTTCTTATTATTATTCAAAAATGAAATTCTTTACAAAATGTTTAAAGCTCACAGTTAGACCTAGAAATCAAATTACACTTGGAAGGTAAAAATCCATTTCTGGATTCTAGTTTAGTAGCAACATACTGAAAAGTCTCATGTCCATCCATGCAAACTGCAGTATGAATCATAAATAGGTAGTCAAATAGATGACCTAGAAATTCTTCCCAATGATGCACGATCTGCCACCTTCATCCTCCACTCAAATGAACTTTCATAGAATTCTGGATCCATATGTGAGGGGTTTTTCCAGGTAGGAATGGTGTTAACTACCTATACTCAAGATAATCAGTTTGAAATAAGCAACTTCTTCTTTTGAAGAAGAAAAAGAAGAAGGAGCAGGAGGAGGAGGAGGAGAAGAAGAAGAAGAAAAAAAAAAAATATATATATATATACATATGTATTGCTGAGTTATTAAATAGTTCAAGGAGTTTCCAACATGATTGGAACCAGGCTAGAAAAGGAGACCAGACAAGGGAGTTAGGCAGCGAGTGGAACCCTGCAAGAGCACACCACCCTACCGGTCTAAGGAGGAAACCACCACTACTGCTCCTACCACTAAAGAACGGATGCTGCAAGTTACCAGGCAGCCACAGACAGCGGACTTTGGATGGTGCTCCTTCTGCTACCACCACCTCAGTGCCTCTGGATTCTCCACTGTCTCTGCCTCTTTATGTTACCAGCTCCCAGTTCAAAGTCACTAGTAGAGGCTTCTGTTTAGTCAAGCCTGGGTCAAGTGCCTATATTCTAGCTGCAGTGGAAGCTGGAATAATGGTTGGATTTCTCAGCTTCTAAAGTGGGAGGCAGGCAACCAAGAAAATGAGAGCTGTCCTTTACAGGTATGATGAAGAGAGGTAACTAATAAAAACAGATTAGAGGGGCGCCTGGGTGGCTCAGTGGGTTAAGCCTCTGCCTTCGGCTCAGGTCATTATCCCAGGGTCCTGGGACCGAGCCCCACATCGGGCTCTCTGCTCAGCATGGAGCCTGCTTCCCCCTCTCTCTCTGCCTGCCTCTCTGCCTACCTATGATCTCTCTCTCTGTCAAATAAATAAAAAATTTTTAAAAATTAAAAAAAAAAGATTAGATTTTGGGCTCTGGAGTCAGACTATCTGAATTTGAATTTATGCCTATTACTAGCTATGTGATCTTGAGCGAATTACTTAAATTCTTAATCGTTTCTATTTCCTCACCTTTACAACAGACCCTTTATGAAGATTAAATAAAAACATTTATGTAAAATTGCCTAGCACAGTATATGGCACATAGTAAGCACTTCTATAGATTTATAGTTATATGTCTGTACACACGCGCGTACACATATATGAATATGTGTGTATGCGAGCATGCAACGTTGATAACAGAGCTTTTCTACCCCTATTCTTTTCCTCCTTTTATAAATACCTACCAAATACTGAGACAGTACTTGTATATCTCAGTCTTTTCATTTAGTTTAATGCAGAACAAGGCAACTAAACTTAACTTTGGTGTCCCCCACCCCTCCACTTAAAACATACATGATAGCAGAGCAAAACCAAAAAAGAAATCATCATAATTCAACATATGCTAGAGTAGCATAAAAATGGAAATTCAAAAGACGGGATTAATTTTGTCTAGGGAGCTAGAAAATTCATTATAGAAGGAACTTGACAGGAAACATGAAGAATAGATAATGAACTTCTTTAGAGAGAAGAGAGAAGACTTCTGCCAGGGAGTGAGAATACTCTTGGCACAGCTGTGTAACTGCAGGTCTGCCTGGGAATAGGGAAGAGCTGGGAAGGACAAGAACAAGGGACTGGTGGGAGGGTGGAAAAAGATGAACGGAGAAAGACAGACTGGGGCCGTATTATCAAAATCACACCAGATCTGACCAAAGGCCCTGGCAATGTGTCGCATCATTGGGATCAATATCTTAGATGATTATTTATTTCTGGTAAGATTTTTGTTCATTATGCAGAAGTTCAACCCCAGGGATTAAGGCTGGCTTAAGCAAAACAATGGAATAGGCAGAGTTTGTCCCATACCTTCCTTTGGTTGAGTCTCCCTTTCCCTCTAAACCTCTATCCCAGGTCCCCATGGCCATGTGGAAAGCCTCTGCCTGTATATCACAACCTATTCGATGCTGCCAGAGGTTTCAGGCCTTTACAGTGCTCTCAGCTCTGTGCCCTGCCATTCTTCTTCCTTCTCCACACCTGTCAGAGCCCCACTTTCTGTTTAATTGACAAGACTAGGAGTGTGCTAGACAGATAACGCAGTTTCACCTACAGTCCTGACCCACAGCTCTTCCTCATAACACATTGCCCAAATAGTTGCAGTGGGGTCCCCAGAAACCATATGAGCAGTTCTCCAAACTCAATTTTGTTGGCTCCTAGACCTACATTTTCCCCAATTTCTTCACCCAAACTCCAGCCACAGAAGAGCTTTTTTTATAGCCCACAAGATAAGAAAGCTCAAAACAGGATTGCTCTAGAAAGTCTGATGTGAGTGATTGCTTCCTCATTTCTTCTCGGGAAATAGAAGTGGCTCTGGCTTCTCTTCTGGACATAGAGTTTGGTCTCAACTTCTCCAAGACCATTAACCCAGGGATCTGAGCCCAGTGGCTCCAGCGTTCATGAGACTGGAAACGGAAGTGTTTGGCCTCTTGCTGTGGAGGGGTTTAGCATACTGGTTGCAGAGCTTAGTGGGTTTCTTTTAGGTTTTGTTTCAACTGCTAAAAGCCCAGGGACTCAAGCCTTATGAGATGCTCAATGAATGTCAGGGAATTGACTGGGACCCGGGGAACTGGTGTTCACTGAGCTATTGCTGGTGTATTGCCTGGGATGGAGAGTGAGGAGGCCTAGAGATGCGGCCCACCCTGAGGAGCTGTGGCTGAGAGGGCTTCATGCTGCAGGGCTAGCTTCTTTAGTAATCTACTCTGGTAAGACACAAGGGATGGATAAAAATGAGCAATTATACTTGAGGCAGATCCATTCCTTCAGTGGCAATATATTTTCCTCACATGGTTTTCTCTTCACAGCAAGCAAATGCACATGGAGCCAGAGACTATGAAGTCGGTCATATTAAATTTACTCAGTTTTCTTCAAGTCTTAAAGCGTGAAGCGTTACAAACCCTCGTGTGTACACTAGGGAAAGAAAGGAAGAAAAAAACTCCACAGCAAGACCTAAGGAAAAGCCTGTGGAAGGAAAACGGCAAGATAAAGCAACACAATTTCAAATCTTAATCTCCTGAAATGGTGCCTTTAAAGCCTCACTTTCCACATTTCTGAGTGGGGCCCATCAAAACTCCGTGTCAAATCATGTTATAACCCTGCTTCTTATCTGTTTGTGATAGCTTTCAAGGGCCAGTAATTCCCCCATATGTGGCAGAAAAGTTCAGAGTAGAGATTTGCACACTTGACTAAGCTTCCTGCATTGCTTTTTGTGGAGTGCTGGTGAAGGAGAGAGATTTGTTCTCCCTTTCAGATCTAAACCGTGCAACTGCCAGCGACACAGTCTAGAAGCAAACCAGAATCACTCACTTGGTCAGATAATCTACAGAACGATGACTTAATATTATAAACTCTCCACTTTTGTCCAGTAAAACACACAGCCAGGTAGAATGCCCCTGCCTTTTTTCAAGTATAAATTAATGGACAAGACCCCATCTATGAGGGAGGGCTTTTTGGTGCCCTCTCCCCAGACACCCTCCTTTGGCACTCCTGTTCCATCACCAGAGGTGGCCGGGAGCTCTGGGTTCCAGCTGACTGCTGGGGTAAGGAAAAGAGAGTTGTGGAAATCATAGAGCTGTGGAGAGAAGGTGTCATCTGCCTTGGGAAGGGTGGGGGACAGCTCACTCTCTTTCCTCCTCTGTCTACCTGGTTGCACTGACTGGCCTGAGACTTAAACAGGAGGAGACAGGTTTGACCAGCTCTGAATGGCATCCTCAGGCCCAGGGGTCATAATCACAGGCATCAGCCAGGGCCAGGCAGGTAGTGTCAGTGAGTGAAATGGGCCAGGTACAGGCAATAAAGATGTTTGGGGTCTAAGAAAAGAAAAAAAGACATAATCTACTATGTTGATTATTTGTTTGTTTTGGGGGGTTTTGGTGTGTTGTTTGTTTGTTTGTTTGTTTTTTAAATAAAGACAGCTTTCTTTTTTTTTAATAGACAAGATTCTGAAACAAAATAAAATTAGTCCCTCTTGCCAAACTAATACACTTTCCTGAATTAGGCATGACATCTATTGTTTCCTTTTCCCCTTGACTCTCAGGGAGGCTCAAACCTATATGGTGTGCTTCCCTTTGATTTTTTTTCCAAGTTTGTTTTTTTGTTTGTTTGTTTGTTTGTTTGTTTTTTTTATAAGCTCTACACCCAACTTGGGGCTTGAACTCATGATCCTGAGATCAAGAATCACACGCTCTACCAACTGAGCCAGCCAGGCATCTCCCTTCGATTTTTTGGACACAGTGATCTCCCTTTCCTTCCCATCCATTTCCTTTCCTGATACACATACACATAAGTACACACATACACACAACACACTTGCCTGGTGCCCTATAAAGATATAAAGATAGATAATATAAGTGTAATACTGATTAAATATTTCAGAGTTCTTAATTTCTTAATATTAAGTATTAATATGTGCCAAGGTCCTATTTTTATTTTCTTCTAAACCCTTCTATGATGTATTTCATCTAAAACATTCTATTGAATGACTGAACTCAGTGGAAAGAACCATTATATAAGTTCTAAATTCTGGCTCTGTCAGTGAACTCTAAAGGTATCCTAATTATAAAACATCTTTTATTCTCATTTTAAAGACCAAAAGTATTCCCTTTGGAAAGTTTTGGTTTTGGTTTTGGTTTTATTTTTCTTTCTCTCTTTTTTTTTTTTACAATCACTACCATCACTGTCTGCCAGCCAGGACTGTGAAAAGAGATGATATATTTTAGGAAGGGGCCATAGATCCAAAATTAATCTCTACCGAAGTTAATTCCTGCATAAATTAAGCTGAATGTGTTTTCCAACACCATAAATCAAGTGTAATAGGTATAAATAAAACATGAACTCAGGTTTCCTCATTTGTAACTTCAGATCTATGACACTTCAGTGTGGAGAAAGGTAAAATTGTTTTTGATCTTTTTTTAGAGCTGTTGGGTTAGTAGATATTGTAAAATCAAATAGATTTCCTCTCTTTGGCTGAAAAAGCTAATAATCAGAAGCCCACAGAAAAATTTCTTCTGCATGCTTATGCAAAACATCATGACCCTCCTCCATCTATATTGATTTCAGCTTTAGGGTCATTGTATATCATTGTATATCAACTAAACATTTATATATGGAAGGCTTAGATTTCCTTACCCTAAAAGATACTCATGCATGCTTGTTTTCTGAAGCATAAGCTCATAGGGTCAGTGGACCAGGTTTTCACAAAAGGAGTAGGGCTCTGGGAACAAAATGAAGTAGTCTTAAATCCCCCAAGATTTAACTGAGAAGTGTGAATCTTTGCACCAGGCAAGCAATGCCCAGGTTGGGGGCGGGGCTGAAGACTGAAGCACCAGCTGAAGACTTTTGGTAGAGCTGAAGAACACGTTCCATGGCTATGAAAGCAGACTACCTGATTGAAGGCAGAAGACAAGCCGTAATCTCAATGTCAACTTCCTCATCCTTAACAAGAACTAAATGTTACATAGAGAAAATGAGTTCATTCCCTCCCTGTTATTTACAGAGAGCTTGCTCTATATCATATGTCATGTACGTTTGCCTCCGCTTTCTTTCTTTAAGTCTTCTCTTTGAGTCTTCAAAGGAGTAGTTTCCTCTTCCTGAATATTTTAGAAGTATAATGCAAGCCACATAGGTAATTTAAATTTTTCTGGTAGTCAAAAAAAACAAAAGGAAACAGGTGAATTTAATTTTAATAATCTATTTTATTTAGCATAATATATCCAAAATATTATCATTTCAACATACAATCAGTATAAAAACTTGTTAATGAGACATGTTCCATTCTTTTTTCTCATGTTAAGCGTTCAAGATTCAGTGTATAGTTTACACATATACTACATCTCATTTCGGACTGGCCATATTTCCATTGCCTTTAGATTTTGTGTGTATATTATATATACAAAATTAAAATTAAATTATTGCTTTTTAAGTGAGATTAAGAACAAAATAATTTAGATCGAAAGTTTCCAAACAACTGAACACAATTGTCCACATTGCAGGTCAGTTGTAAGGATCAAATAAGATTATTTATGTTGATGCCCTGCATAGTCTGACACTTAGTAGGTATGAAATAAATTATAGATAGTCTTTAATTGAAATTACAGCTACCCTTAAGCTACTCTTAAGGTTTAAGAGACACAATTTTAATAGGTAATTGTTGTAAAATCTGTGATTTCCAGCTGCAATAATACTTTTTTTTTTTTTGGAAGGAACATGATGGTGGGGAGTAGGGAGCTCGTGGGAAGAGAAGGCTGGGCTAGAACTCTTTTGTCACTAATCCAGCATCCAGCCTGGGGATTTTTTTCAGTATGTTACATCTGTATGATAGAGATATGTTTGTCAGTGGGAAGAAGGAAAAAGCAAGTTGGGTTAAACAAGCAAGAGGAGCACTGTATAACCACCCATTATCTAGACAAAGAAATGAAATGAAAGGAAAAATGAAATCTGGATAGGATATTAATGAAATCTCCTCCTACGGAAAGAGTAACTGAGAGGCCCTTAATTCTGTTTGCAACACAGTGAAAAACACTTACCTTGTTGAAAGTATCCCCACTGGGATCCTCCCTCATCCATGTTACAATGGCCACAAGTGTGGAGCTTTACTCCTGTAGAGTGTGTTTTTTTCTGCCTATAGACCTGACTAGAAGGGCATGGAAATAAATACATTTTTCCAAAGGATATGGTCTGAGATCACATGAAATGCTATGTGTTCAAAAATTGGGAATGATAGGGACGCCTGGGTGTCTCAGTCAGCTAAGTGTCTGATCTCAGCTCAGGTGTTGATCTCATAGGTGAGAGTTTAAGCCCTGTGTTGGGCTCTATGCTGGGCAGGTTTACTCTCTCTGCTGGAATTGATACATCCTTCTCTTGTTCACTGACCCTGACACTTCTGGTTCTCAGGCCTTCATGTTGGGACTGGAACTATACCATGGGCCTTTATGGGCCTCTAGCTTGCCAACTGCAGATCACAGGACTTCTCATTCTCCATAATCACGTGAGCCAGTCCCTCATAATAAATCTTTCTATATATCTCTATTATTTCCTCTTGGTTCTGTTCTGTAGAGAACCCTAATACAGACTTCAACATATCTTTTAGGGGAACACAGATCAACCCATTGCATGATACAATGGCAGCAGCCAGGGAAGACCAAAGTCTGAGAAAGAATTGGGAGCTGGCAGGCGTGGACAGGAGAACCACATTAGGCATCACGCCATGGATTGTATTTACTGAGAGTTAGGGGTTTGGAGGAGAGTGAAGGCAGCTAGATATGAGCTTCTCTTTCCATCTGTGTTTCCAGCCAAGGAAACCAGCTGCAATTCCAGAGAAAACGAGGGAAGCACTCCAAAACATGTTGCAAAATGCCTAGTTCCTGAGCCAGATGCAAGCAGCCTGTTCTATGCTAGAGCTAAAAAAAGAAGAAAGTCAAGGGAAGGGGTGACTTTGTACTTGTTTTTCTCCAGTCCCTGGGGCACAATGAAACAAACCTTTTTAGCTCAAGACTTTTGCTGCCAGGATTCTAGCCCGGTTTGCAGACTGCGCTAACCAACCATGCATTCGTTATTCCTCCGGAATCCCAGTTCTAGAAACATTTTCCCCAACCCATTCAGACCATCAGTATCCAAATCTCCCTAAGGGGATGTCTTTTTGTTTTATTTAGTCAGAGTTGAATGTCCTGATTGCAACCCTAAGGATGCATCTCTTAGACATTAGTCATTTAGAGTTGTATACAAGGGCCAAACAGTACCATCCAAACACATTCTAAAACAAAAGCCACATCTGCTGGGCCTTAACACAAAGAATATTCTGTCCCTTTGTGCTTAGGATCCTCTTCTTGGCATCCATATATGTGCTTTTAAATGCTCTGTCAGACAAGCCCTGGATGCTGCTCATGCTCACATTTGTATGTGGGAGTGGAGAGGAAAGGGTAAGGCTTGGGACATAAAAGAGAAGATGGGTAAATGAGTGGATTATCACGGGCAGAGCTTGATTGCACAGTGACCAAAGGGAGGGTAAATCCTGAAATTTAGAAAATAAGAGTAATCATAGTGATCATTCCTTACGTTTACTGAGCATTTAGTAAGTGCTATAAAAGTATTATCTTGTATAAGCTTCATAGCAACTCTCTGGGATGGGAACTATTATTGTCTTCATTTTAAGGATGAGAATCTTGCAATTTAAGGGATTAGGGATTTACATAAAGTCGTACAATCAGTTTAGTAGCAGCACCAGGAATGAGATCCAGGCAATCTGGCTTTGAGACAGACCATTACTATTTTTTTTAATTTTATTATGTAATACTTGATGCATAAAACATAAATAAGGCATATATGTTATAATGTGCAATAACATAAATCACCATGCAATGTTAAAACTCCATCACTACCAATGTCTTTTAAGTGACCTATTCACTTCTACTCATTCCATCTCCGGCCTAACCCCTGTAGAAACCACCATTATGTGTTTATCACATAGGTAAATGTCCTTAAAGCTATAGTTTTAGTGTGGTTTTCGAGCTTTTAAAAAGTAGGGTCATATTTTGTTTTAATTTTTAAATTGTTTATTAACATACAATTATTAGCCCCAGGGGTACAGTCTGTGAATCGCCAGGTTTACACACTTCACAGCACTCACCAAAAAAGTAGGGTCATATTATACACAACACCTTGTGACTTACATTTTTTATTTTATTTTTTATTTAAATTCTAATTAGCCAACATATGGTACATCATTAATTTCAGATGTAGAGTTCAGTAATTCATCAGTTGCATCTAACACTCAGTGCTCATCGGGGAAGGGAGGAGAAAACGGAATGGGAAGAAATCAGAGCTGGACTTACCTTTCTTTAAAATTCAACATTATGTTTCTAAAATTCATCCCTATTGTGTCAGTTGACTGTACTGTCACATTTTCACTGCTCGGCTCCATTTGTACAAATAGACCACAGTTTATCTATACTTTCTCCCGTTGAGAGACATTGGGGTTGTCCCCAGTTTCTGCTGTTGCAGATAATGCTATAATGAACATTTTTGAACTTGTCCTCAAGTCCATATGTGCAAGAATATCTCTAGAGTATTACAGGATCAAATTATTTTCCAAAGTGTTTGCACCAATTCATACTCTTCAATGTTTATAGGAGTACTTACTCCACATTTTCACCAACATGAGGTGTTGTCAGGCTTCTTAGTGTCTCCTAAGATAGTGGGTGTGTAAAATGGTATCTCATTTGATGTCAACTTGTATTTGAATATTATTTTATTATATTTGTATTGTATTATTATTTTAATCATATCTGGATAATGTTTGTTCATCTTACGCTCAGTTTAGCCTTCATGTTTACCAGATATTTTTGCCCATCATTCCTTCTTATATTTCTGACCTTCCTACTAGGATAACTTTTCTTCTTCCTGAATGATATCTTTTAGAAGTTCATTTGTTTAAGAGCCATTGATTGTAAATTCTCTCATTCTTTGCTATTCTGAAGATATTTTTATTTAGCCCTTGTTCTTAAAAAGATGCCTTTCCTGGAATACAATCTTATTTGCATATCATATTAATGAGCTGGAAGATATTCCTGTCTGTTTTCCCTTGTTGTTATTGAGAAGCCTACTGTCGCCCCATTTGCCTTTCCTTTGTAGTGATCCTTTTTCCGTGGCTAGTTTTAAGATCTTTGGTATTTTATGGAATCATACAAAAAATGTGTCTAGGTATAGAATGTTTTTTTATTCTGTCTGATGTGTGCTGGTCTTCCTGTAGCTGTGGACTCATGGCTTTCATCATATTTCATCACTTCAAACACTGTCTCTCTTCTCTTGCTCCTTCTGTTTTTCATACGGGTTAACTTTTATGTCATCCTTCTCATTTCCCCATGTCTCCGTGCAGTATTACAGTTAATTTCCTCAGCTCTTTCCTATAGTTTGTCAGTTCTTTTCTCAGCCTTTCTAATTTGCTGTTTAACCCACCTTTTTGTTATTCACATCAAGATAATAGTTTTTCATTTCTGAAATGGATTCCATTTCTGATCTAGGTCATTGTTGATAGCCTCTAATATGCACATTTTTAATATGCACACTTTTAAGTGAATTTTTTATCTTTAAATTATCTTTAAACTCTCTTTAAAGTTTTCACTTTCTGATCATTACAATATCTGAATTCTTGGAGGAGCACCGCATCTGTTTTTGTTTCTTCTAACTCTTGATTAGTTTCCTATAACTGCTATAACATATTATTGCAAAATTGAAGCTCCTGATTTAAAACAACACAAGTTCATTCTGTGACGGTTTTGGAAGCCAGGAGTCCAAAATCACTTCGTTAAAGCTGGGGTGTTGGAAGCGTTGCTCTTTCCAGATGTTGTAGGGCAGAATCGATTTCCCTCCCTTTTCCAGATTCTCGAGGCCACCCTCATTCCTTGGCTTGGGACCCCTTCCTTGCATCACTCTGGCCTCTTGCTTGCATCATGATGTGCCCTACTTCTGTAGTCAAATCTTCTTTCCTCTTTTAAGGATACTTCTGATTGTATCTAAGGTCTACGTGGGTTATCCAGAATAACTTCCCCATCTCGGTTTCCTTAATCACAGCTGCAAAGTCCCTTTCTTCTTGCAAGCTGATGTTCACAGGACCAGGGATTGGGACTGAGATATTTAGGAGGTTCATTACTCAGACTACCACACACTCAGTTGTCAGAGACTGTTAGTTACCAATTAGTATCCATTCTATCATCCCTTCCTAGGAATGAAAATATAATTTTTAGCCAGGCTTATTGTCAGCCAGTTAAAACTCCCTAGTTTTTTGTTTTTTGTTTTTTTCCTTGTTTTGACATCCAGATGTGGTCACTAGAATTAAAATTTTGCCAGTAAGTTATAAGTGGAGGTGCTATGTGCAACATCCTAAATATGTTTTTAAAGAGAATGGCCATGCTCTTCTTGTCCTTCCTTCCATAATGGTCTGGAATGTGGATATCAGGAGCTCCAGCAGCCACCTGGGATCACAAGAACAATGATCATAACCAAGATCTCAGAGGATTCATGAACCATAAGAAAATAAGTCCCTGATGAATTTGTGATAAACCTATCCTGGATATCTACTTCTTCATTTGTTTTACATGAAAACAAATAAATGCAAGCTTAAGCCACCATTATTTGGTGGGATTTTGGGGTTTGTTTGGGGTTTTTTTGGTGTGGGTTTTTTGTTTGGTTTGGTTTGGTTTTTGGTTTTTGTTCTTTTCCCACATGAGGTTGAATTTAGTCCTAAGTGATATAATCATTATGTCTTGTTTCCTCGTGGGTTTGGTATCTTTTATTCTGATCCTTTATTTGGTTTTACATAATCTGTGGGAATCCTAAAAACCTGAATTAATGTCACCCTCCCCCAAATGGGTTTGCATTGACTTATTCCTGGAGTCGTGTATACCACCAACAGGAGATGGCTTTAACCTTCTTAATGAGGGAATGGTCTCCAGCAGCAGGCTGAGGTTAGCTTCCAGTCCCTGCATTTTGGGCTGACATTGTCATTTCTTTATCTTCCAAATTTGCAGTTTTCTTTCCTCTATCAATCCTGGTCTTGCTTTTTTTGCATGTTTATATGTTGTTCTTTTGTTTTATCATCATTGGAAAGTTCCCTCTGCGTCTGGTGAGAGCTCAATGTATTAAAAATCATGTCATCACCTGGATGCTATGCCATTGTAGTAGAGTATTACCTCAGGGTCTCTTGTTCACCTTCCTGCCAGGAACCACCCCAGTTTCATGATTAAGATGGGCCACAAAGGCCTTACATCTGATTGGCCCACCCAATATTTTGGTGCAAATTTGGTACAAACAGAACTCTTCTGGAAACCAGATTGGTAGCACTTTCTCTGACCATGGACTCCATTCATTTACTTGTTCTCAGGGGTTCATTGCAGTTAGTAACTATGATTCTCTCTTTTAGAGTTTCCGGCAGCTCTTTCAAATTACACAGTCTCCTTCACCTGTCCACAAAGATTTTGATACACATCCAGGAATACATATAATAAAACTCTACTAATGAGCTATTATAATATGTGTAATATTCTGCAACTTGCTTTTTAATTTAGTAATGCCTCCTATCCATCTTAGTACTTCTAGTCACCTCATTCTTCTTCCATAGCTGCATGGTATCCCATGGTAAATGTAATAGCTTCTTGGACAATTTGATTGTTGATGGACAGTTAGTTTGTTTCCAATTTTGTGATATTATTAACAATGCTATGCTATAATAAGCACTTACATACCTATCTGTGTGATCACATATGTGAGAGTAAATACATAGAAAGGATTTCTAAAAATTAGTTTTTTAGTTCAAAGACTATGAATATTTAACATTTTGATGGATGTTCCCAATTTGTCTCCCTCATGTTAATGTAATGGTGTTTTGTGACAAACTACTAATGTGAAATCAATGTCCATTTTCCCTAATTCCTGAGTAGGGACTCTGTTTTATTTCAGAGTGGTTGTATGCCTGCCTAGAGACTACACTTCACAGCCTCACTTCCAGTGAAGTGTGACCGCATGACTATCTCTGGCCCCTGAGCTGTGAGTGGCCATCTTGTTTGGAACATCGTGCAGTATTGCTCCCTGAAAGTTATGCCACTTTCTGCCCTTCTGCCTTTATGCCTTCTTCCAACATATGCAGTGGTTTAATGGCTAACATTCCAGTAGCCAAGATCATTAGAAGTGGATATTGAGGATGGAAACTAGCCATTAGGGATTGTGGAGAAGAAAGAAAGGAGGCTGAATCTTGGAGAACTACCACACAACCTTAGACTCCCTACATCTTGACTCCCATTATATGAGAGAATAAACCCCTATATTCTGAGTCTTTGTTATATGCAGCTGAATTCCTAAATGACACAGTGTTCCTTTCAACCATTTAACCAATAAGCTAGTCTTTGCTATGAGTCCGGTCTTGTGCTATGGATTACCACCACAGTGTGCTTACCTGTGCCCAAAGTGGGCTGTCCTTGGAGGGGTCAGTGTGACCATGTATGTGACATTTTACATTGGTGCCCTTCTCTTCTTCCCCAAATGGTATTCTCAGTCCACAGAACTAATAGAGCAAACTTTAAATTCCTGTCTTTGGCTCAGATCACCTAAGGAAATCAGTCAGAAACACGCATGCACACGCACTCACACACACACGCACCCATGCATACAAAAAGCCAAATAACTTTTCACAGCACCCATAAAACTTCCTTATTTCAGTCTCAGGAATTTTACAGAATAACCCTTTGGCCCTCTGTAAGAGAAGGCCCATCTGATGAAAAATGTAATAGTTCTATGGAATAAAGAATTGCAGAATTAATAATTCAAAGCTACTATTAAATCAGTGTACTTCATGTCGGTTTGTCAATGTGGACTTTTTCAATTAGACAATTTTATTACAGTGATGAATACCAATGGCACAATTTAGAGAGAACTGTTCTAAGTTATGGTCGGGTTAGCCTTGCAATCCATATTTGCTATTGAGTAAGTGTGATGGCTGTAGCCTTTCAAAGATTGACAGACCCTTATTGGGAGCTGAGCCTGCTCCTGTCCCTGGTAAGGATCAGGCAGGCGTGACTTTACTTGTGTATCCCCAAAAGATCCTTCCTGACCATTGTAATGGCCCATCACTTCCCTCCCCACAACAGGAACACCCACCCTGCCGGTGACAGGTGTCACAGACAGTGCCTGACAAGTATCTGAGTCCCAAACCAAGTCCTACATTGCCTGGTAAAGACAGCAAATAAAATTCCTTTTAATTTACATCTTCATGTGTATTAAAGCTCTTGTAGAACTTGTCAAATGAGAATCAAGTGTAGCAAAGGTTCACAGTCAATGCAATCAAATCCAGAGAGTCTCCGTTATGAGTAATGTATGATTAATGCCTGAGTTATTTAGCCTGCTGTCAGGAGAAGGGACACCAGAACAGGGAAATGCTGGCTCTACCATACTCTAACAGTCAACTTAAGCAATTCTTTCAACTGCTCTAAGCCTTGGCTTCCTCATGGGTAGAATAGGGATAATAACCTCTACTTTCTAGAGTGGGAATAATTACATAATAAAAGAGTGTACTTCCTCTAGCACATAGTAGATACTCAAAAAAGGCTGATTGACTGAATCTGTTCAATTTATTGACAGGACAGCCCCTGTGCCTCAACGAAGGGGCAGGAGCTTCCACCTTTCCTTCCATGACAATGTTTTATTATCGCTTTTCCTCTTTATCTGACTGGAAGTACATGCTTTTTGGCCCAGTAATGATCTGTGAGCAGTATTTGTTGCTTCCCCTTTGAATTTGCTGTAGGAAACTCTTGGCTTACAACTATTCCATATTTGATGGCAAAGATGGTGTCACCTGCCTTGAAGGGAATAGCAAGCCAGGCAGATAATCTTGCTCCTATCCTTGTTTTGATGCCCCCAAAGCATGGGCAAGCAAAGTCCAAATTAACCCTGTTGGCTCTCACATTACCTCACATAATGTTCATGCTCCTCCTGGCCAGCTCCTCAGAAGTCAGAACACAGTTCAGTCCTTGAAGGTGGGTAGGATGCCTAACTCATCCTGGTCTATGTGGGACTCTTCTGCTTTTCCCCCTAAAAGCCCAGCAATATCCCAGCACTGGTGGTCACCCTCAGAGGGGAACAGCCCCAGCATGTGGATTGGAATGGCTTCTCTTAGAGGCCTTCGCCTGTTAAATGCAGAGCAGGTCCCATGGCCACCTCTGGGTGCTTGACTCACTGGGTTTGCACTGCCTTGCATCTTGCTTCAGAGACTGCTCCTCCTTGGGGACAAGCACCTGGTCACCAGAGTGCTGCTCCTGCCTTGGGCCTCACTGGGCCAGGCAAATAACAGCCTGGCCTGAGGGACCAGGCCCTCATGGGTGTCCTTTCCCCATGGCAGGCAGGCACACAAGAGCTACACTAATTAACAGATCCCATGTTTCTTCTTGCCTTCCCGGGTTGCTCCCGAGAGAGTCCTGAGGGCAGGAGGCCCTGGGGGCCCAAAGCCGTAGCCAGGTCTTCCCCACTGGTTACTAATGAGAATGCCTGTGGGCTGAGGCCTGCAGCTAGCGCTGTGTTGACTCTTCTGCAAGTTATTTCTCTTTAGTGATGTATGCTTCTGTATCAAACATCAAACGGTTACTCAGCACCCATGCTTGTTCCCCTTCCTCAGGGACTTTACGGTCTTTCTTTCTATACCCTCTTCAGGGTTCTGCCCGCACCCATCCTGGTGACTCTGTTTCCCTTATTTGTACTCTAGATGTCTTCCCTCTTGTCTGACCATGTTGGTCTCCTCTTAACTTTTAGATCTGTGGGAGGTTGTGTCAGTTTCCAGAGGGCTCGTGCGTACCTTCTCGCACTTGCTGGTTTTGCAGGTGGCCGCCTCGAGCTAGACCTGGAGCACCTGAAGAGCAGGACTACGGCCGTGCCTCCCCACAGCACGCTGTTTTGGCCTGCACAGCTGCTGTTCCTCTGCATCTTGTAGTGATGGTAGCCTCACATTTCTGGAGGAAACCACCCAGTCTTTTCCACATCGTGTGGACTTTTGTGGGCACAGGACTAGGGGGAGAGCCTGCCCGAGAATGCAGTCAACCCAGAGGAAAGAGGGCCACGACTCCAGGACTCTGCCCTAGCAGCACTGCGTGAACTTTGCATCTTGGTTTAGCCATGCCAGACGTAATTTACCCTGGACTTCACAGTTTCACACTTCCCCATTTTTATTAACCCAGTGTGACCCGAGTTCCTGTGTCTTGAACCCAAAAAGGCATGACTAACCCTGCAGCTTTCTGATGCTGTGATCAGTGTTCTTTCTGTTCTACCATGTCACGTCTTTCTCCCCAGTGTCCCACACATGTGCCCTTCATCAGCATCTCCACTCCAGACCACTTTGCCTGGCCTGTGCCACCAGCCATCAAGTCCAGGTCAAGACTTCCGTCTCTTCTGCCAAGCCTTTTTTTTTTTTTTCCCCTGCCAAGCCCTTCTTAACCTCAGCATCCTTCACCACTCTGCCCTTCTTCTCAATTCCTGCCCAAGGGGGCACCACACAACTTAGCAATGCCCAGGTCATTGGCTCTTTTTTCCATAGGATGACCTTATCTCTTCAATTTTAAGTTCTCCAAGTTCAGAGATGATGCCCTCCCACTTCCACAAATACTGAATCAGTGTTAGGAAAAAATGACAACTAAAAATTTGTGTGAGCACATGCTGTGTGCCAGACATAAGTCTAAGCCCTTTATGTGTACAAACTCGTGAAACCCTCGTGACAGACCTGTAAGTATTATTATTGTCCCTATTCTACAGAGGAGGAAAGCAAGGCACAAAAAGTTAAGGAACTTGTCAAAGGTCAGCTGGCTAGGAAGTGGTAGAATT
Source organism: Martes martes (assembly GCF_963455335.1). Lineage (NCBI taxonomy): Eukaryota > Metazoa > Chordata > Mammalia > Carnivora > Mustelidae > Martes > Martes martes. The sequence continues at coordinate 84,917,576 of NC_137896.1, forward strand.
AGGATTTTCTCCAAAGCATTCTGGGCTCCAGGGTCCCCTGGTTTGATTACTACACTACACATCATTTTGTGAACCAGTTTCTGCCACTTGGTGAAAATGATCAGTTGCTGGAACATAGGGAATTGTGGAATTTTACCAAGCATAAAGTGGTAGTTATTACCTTTTTGGGAGTCACATACTTCTCTGATAATCTGAAAGTTTTGTACCCTTCTAGAAAATATACACATCTCTCACATACGCATGTGCATGTGTGCACGCACACACACACACATGCACACCACACCTGAAAAAAAGGAGGGTTGCAACGCTGAGCCCTGATTCTGGGGTCATTTTGGCATCTTCATTCTATCCCTCAGTCCTTTGTCATGGCTGGGTATTTGCAAGGGACACCACAGAGGAAGAGGAAGATGTCTCTGCTGTCCAAAAACTCAACCAAAGCATAAGTACGACTAGAGGCTGACCTGACAGGAGAGCCATTGGTTTTCAGTGCCTCCTGCCTTCTGTTCCCCGGCATTAGACAGGTGCAGACACTGTGTCTGCCTTTCCAGCATGCATGCCCCTATTTCTTGTAAGAGCATTTTGATTTCCCTTTGGGGGGCCACCACTCCCCCATTTCATGCTCTGTTATTTGGACAGTTGACGAAGGAGTCTGCTCTCCTCTGGCCAAGTTATGAGCACAGGACCCCAGCAGCTGACCAGACTGTGTCCTGGGAATTTGAGCAGTCCAAGGAAGGAGTGCAGCTGGAGGGGACTCTGGGGCTTGGAGAAAATCTGAGTGTCATTTGCCAGTTCCCCGGAGCTGCCTTGCTTTCTTTCCTGTCCTTGGTCTGATTCTGCAGCTTTTCCTTCAATTCCATAAGCTACCTGAGGTGGCTTTATAATATGCCAGCCTGGCTAAGCTGAACTACTTCCCAGAACTCCCTTTCCTATATGTTTTCATGTAGGATGAGCCAGGAGAGAGATTCTGGGGTGAGACTTGGAAGGTGGAAGAGAAGCATCCATTTCTGTAACCCACAGTGTTGTCATTCATCTGCTCATTAGCAAGAGGCAGTGGCCTTTCCCAGGATCCTCCTTCAGCTTTTCCAACTTCTGGGCCAGGTGTGTGTGTGTTTCAAGAACGTCATGAAAGGTTCCGATCTCTGCAGGATATCTGTGCCCCCAAGGTCAGAGGCACGGGTTGCAGTCCATCTTTGTGGTCCCCAGTTGGCATGTGTGGGTTCCAGCTGTTCTTGCTCTCCTCTACTTTACATCCAGCTGCCTTCTAGCTGTCTGCCCTCTGGACCGCATGCCCCAGCTTCAGACCTGAACACGGTGGCCTTACTGCTTCCCAGCCCTCACAACTGTATGAAGTCAAATCTCTGTTAAAAAAAAAAAAAATATATATATATATATATATATGTGTGTGTGTGTGTGTGTGTGTGTGTGTGTGTATCCCTAGCGATTTCTAGTGGTTGTGCTTCTCTGAGTGAACGCTAACTGACACACCTCCCCAAATCCTCCTCGTAGAGTCCACTTCAGTGAAGTTATCTAGAATCTACTGCTGCTGCTTGCAGCCCCCAAATCCCAAACTATACACATTGCATAATGCCTAAGAAAATGTTTTCAAATGAACGAGCACTAAATATGTGCATATTCCTACTACTCTTCCTAGTCTGGACTGTGCTGGAAAGGCAGACTCTGGGGTCAGAGAGATTTAAGTCTGAATTTGGCCGGGTAATACTTGTATGACTTTGGATAGTTATTTACTCTTTACTCTTTCTGACCCTGATTCCCCCTTTGTAAAAAGAAGAAAAAACAGTGTTAGTAGTTAGCACCAGGTATCCATGCATACAAAGAGAAAATCTAGAGTTATGAACTTAAACGCGACACAAGTGCACTTGTCTGTCATGTGGAAGCAGTAGGCTTGGGTTCTCCATCATCAGGCCCCCAGGCTCCTCACACCCTGTGTTCCGCTGTCCCTGGAGGGCACACCCATGCTCAGGGTTGGTGGTGGCCGCACCTAGCTAAAAGGGTGGCTGGCAAATGTAATCTTTATTATGTGGGGCAATAAAAACAGGTTCCTGTCATTGAGGAAGGACGAAAGAGCAGACAGGGAAAGCCACTGCTGCTGCACAGTGGGAGACGACAGGGCTGTGCCCAGGGTGGGAAGGAAGCCAGAGCCCATCCATGGCAGAACCCAGCAAGTGTCCATTTTCCTCCCCTACTCATCTCCTCTCTTCCCCCCGCCCTGCCCCCAAGCCCATCAGTGGGCCCTTAGTGCCTCCTGCTCTCATGAGAATCCCTGCTATAGGCTCCATTCACTATGATAAAACTTTCTAGCAGGACTTGTATCCTTAAAGTAGTGAAATAGGTGGGGGAAAATGCATTAAATATCTTATGCCAATTATATGAAAAAGGAGAGGTTAAGAGTCTGGGTTCTAGAGATAGATAAACTACATTTCTACTGCTAGATCTCCTACGGCTTGGCTGTGGAATTTTGAGCAAGTCTCTTAATCTCCTGAGATCTTTTTCTTAGAGGAGAGGGAGGGACAGAGAGAGAGAGAGGATCTTCAGCAGACTCCACACCCAGTGCAGAGCCAGATGTGGAGCTCCCTCTCATGACTCTGAGATCACAGACCTGAGCTGAAATCAAGAGTCAGACACATAATCGACTAAGCCACCCAGGCATCCCTGACTTCTATTTTTTAATTGCAAATTTCAACAATAGTACTGACCTCCAAGGTTTTGTGGTGAGCATTGAATAATATGGTGCAGGAGAAATACTTAGTAGTGCCAGGCATATAGTAAGTGCTCAGTAAATATTAACTGTTACTATTATCATTATCATTATCTTTATATACATTATCTTAGTCAGGACTCTCTAGAGACACACTAATGGTTTTCTCTTTGGGTTCATTCTTCACTGCTTTCTTCTGCTTTAGGAACCTGAACAGTGAGTGAAACAGAATGAGGCTTCTGACACTTCTGTCTAAGAAGCTTTACTGGACAGATTCAGAAAATCCATGGCATGCCCCAGTGGCCCTTCATGGATGAGTAGAGATTGAGACCACAAGGACTCCCCTGCTGAGACTTTTGGCTCAGTCTTCTTTGGAATCTTAGCCTGTGATCTCCCAGGAGTTCAGGGACCCCTCAGTGGGTGGTAACAGTTTCCCCTAATCCGTTGATCAGCTAGTGTGAGGCCCAGGCCAGCACTCATAGGGTTCCCAATGTGCTTGCTGCAAACACAGACTCCCTCTGAGTGTGAATGTTGTTTCTCACCAGATAAGGCATGTGCTCAGTCCAGATCAAACACTTGTTTATCTTCAGAGTGCTGAGAGCCAAACCTCTGCTTCTGTTCCTCCCTGGTGTTTATTTGCTCACCCTTGTTGCCTCTGACCATGGTGTTATTTGCGTACCTGATCTCAGTTTCTGGCTTGGATGCCCGGAAAGGTATCCTGCTTCTCAAGGGAATAGAACGTGGAGTAGCTTGTAGGTGGTACGGGGCAGGGAGCATTGGACTAGGGTGTCAAGAGACATAGCCCCTGAGTCTGTCTTTAAATGGAAGGATTGGACTCAGTAGACTTGAAGCCCTCTTCCAGAGCTGACATTCTGTTTTGCTATGAAAATCCCAGCGTGAGCATTCTTAGGGGTAAAGAAGAAAAGTTGAAGACTTAAAATGAGGAGCAGGAAGCATGTCTTCAGCCTCCTGTGTCAGGGAGAATTGTGAGTCTCTCTTGACCACATTATTTTGTGTTGCTTGTCTTAGCTGTGTGGTCACAGCACCAAAAGTGAGCAGGAGGGTTCCTGCTCATTGACTTGTTTGTGCAGACATAGCTTATAAAAACAGTGACTATATCCCATGCAAATATGGAACAAGAGAGGTTGGGGGAGAATTCTAGAATCCTTGCTGGAAGATAACCAATGGTATAAGGAGGTCCTTACTTTGAGAAATATTTCATATTACAATCAGAACTTACAGAATGAATGGGTGGTGGGAGGTAGGGGCATAGATTATTTACTTTACAAGATAGTGTCCCACTTTATAAGAAGCCAAATGTTTCCTTTAGGAAATCAGCTCTCATGGTGCACTAAAAATATGGTTTTGAAGGGGTGGGAGGTGGGAGGTCGGAGGAACCAGGTGGTGAGTATTAGGGAGGGCACGGATTGCATGGAGCACTGGGTGTGGTGAAAAAACAATGAATTAAAAAAAAAAAGAAAAAACAATGAATACTGTTATGCTGAAAAGAAATAAAAAATTAAAAAAAAACTAATGATGTACTATACAGTGGCTAACTAAACATAACTTAAAAAAAAGAAATTCCAAAAAATTTAGAAATTGTTGTCATATTCTGAAAAAGTAAACTTCAAAGACAAACTTAAAAATATATATATATGATTGAATCTATAATAAAGCTAATTATACAACTTTTGGCAAATAAACACATTGTGTACAAGCTTGGCCATCCTATACAGCGTTATCACATTCTTTTCATAAATACACTCTCATCTTTGGAAGACATTTCTAAAGATAATGCCTTTTTTTTTTTAAAGATTTTATTTATTTATTTGACAGGGAGAGATCACAAGCAGGCAGAAAGGCAGGCAGAGAGAGAGGGAGAAGCAGGCTCCCCGCTGAGCAGAGAACCCAATATGGGGCTCAATCCCAGGACCCTGGGATCATGACCTGAGCCGAAGGCAGAGGCTTTAACCCACTGAGCCACCCAGGTGCCCCAGATAATGCCTTTTTTGCGGTCCAGTTTGACTTATGTGCTTACTGTGAACAATGAAGATTTTTCCAATTGCCGCTTAAGGGCAAAATCCATTTTCTTTGGTGATAAATGATCTGCAATGCCCATGCTTTCCCACAAGGGGGCAGCACACCACAGGGCCCTTTGGCACAACACCGGCTTGGGATTCAGAAAGCACAGCCAGCCCTAGGAGAGAGTGGCTCGTTCCCAGGTGGAAGACAATTCACTAAAAGCTGTTAAGAGGCAGATCTGATAGTGTCTCTGCATAATTGAAAGCCCTAACTATGTGCCAGAAACTTTTTGGCTGTTTTCTTGGAGAAAAAGGATGAAATCATTTGGTGATGGATAATCCTTCGATATTAGCAGAAATTATTTTTTCTATATCAATACAAAATTTATCCACCTATATCACCAACAAAAGTAATTTTAGGCAAAGACTAATATACATTGAATCATAAATATATTGTTTCCCTTCAAGTTTCTTTTGTGAGTTTATGGAAATCCATGAGGTCAAGTGTTGCATTCATGTTCTACTCCACTGCCCAGTAGATAGAAGCAGGGCTTCGGATTTGAAACAATTTGTTATTAAGTACACACAAATTTTCAAGGAAAGAAATTTAGGATAGAAGATAAGTTTGAGTTTTAGGGAGAGCTTCCCCTTCATAATTTTATACAGTGCCAGGCTTCCACTACATGTATGTAAAGAATAGTAAAAGAAATTCAACGGGTCAGGAAAACAAGTGATTCCACTGTGTCCTGTCTATACGAGCTGATGGAGAAGATTCAGTTGCCAAAAGTGTATTTTGGTTGCCAAGATCCAGTTCCAGCCTGAGGAGATATGAATTGATCACTCCCTGGTTTTCACCCCATGGGAAACCTTAGCCAGGGAGATTTTATGCTGGACTATTCTGTGATACTGTGGTTAAATCCATTATTTCTCCTAATAGTCTTCCTTCCTCAGAACTTTTGGATGTGAGTTGAATATATCATTGCAGGGAATAAATCTGTTTCTCAGCTTACTATGGTAGGTGTGACCACATGACCAAACCATGGCCAATGAAATGAAAGCAGAAGAGGTATTCCTTAAAATGGCAGGGTATCCTTTCTCTTACTTTCCTACTTTTATTTCTTGATGGCTGGAATGTAGATGTGATGGTTGGAGCTGGAGCAGCCCCAATAATGATGAGGTAAAAGATACATAATAAAGATGGTAGAAAAACAAGATAGAATCAGGTTTCTTCTTATGAAGCCACCATAATAGCCTAGACTGCCTACCTAGATTTTTGGAAGAGAGAGAAATAAAAATGTTTTGGGTTTTTCTAATTAACAGAGATACCTTGAGAAAACAGGTCAGAAGATGGACCTTTTCCCTAATTATTTATTTTGCCATGATTTCATAATTTTCACCACCAATCAATATATATTGAACGTTATATGAAGGGCACTGCTGGATGATCTGGTTTTAAGTTGGCTTAAGGACAGAAATCAGGACCGTCATAAACAAAGTTCAGTTCTTGAAAAGTCCTTCATGGAAATTGCTTCAGTGCTACTACATAAATAAAGGCAGCTGTATTTGGTCACAGCCATAGCTGTTTCTGACATCTGTGTTTTCCCTGGCAGCAGAGGTAGTGTTTATCCTGAATCTCCCTTATGACTTAAACACAGCCAGAATCTGTTTCTGCATTCAAACTTGATGTTCAGTGCAAAATATGCAAAACCTGTGGACATTAATGGTCATGGCATTGTGAGGCGAATTTGCATCCTCTCTCTGTCATTCTAACTAAGAAGCACCCACTTTTGTGGTTCGAGGTTGAGCACAGGCACGTCTGTTTCCCTCTGGATCCTGACACAATGATACAGATTCACAGGATCTGGATAAAACAGTTTTCATGCAGCGACTTGCCTGCCCCAGCCCTACAGAAGCCAAATTACTTCTCACCCCTCCAGGCAGCATTCAGAGGTGTGGGTGGAGTGAGGTAGAGGGCAGTGTCCTAGCAGTCCTGAGTCCTCAGCTGTCTGGATGAGGGACAGGACTTCCATCAGGTCTGAGAACAGCATGGGCTCAGTGCCTCCTGGCTTATAGGGAATCCTGGGTATCGCCCAGCTCTGAGAGCTCTGTGCAAAATAGGAACCTGGTAGCCTAATCCTACCCACAGTAATGAGGTGGGGCCGCAGAATACAAGGGTGGCCATTTGGGGCTGAGGTTTTTCTAGACACTTAAAAATGATCAACCAGTCCTTTTTAAGTAACATAGCTAAAAGCCAACTGCCTGCTTATTTTCCATACTAGCCAGAGCAACTGAATGCAGACAGAGATACTATACTCAGATTGCACAAACCAGCCTTCTACTCAAAGCCTATTTGCTGCTTCGCCTACCTTAGGGGACAGTCTGGTGTCAAAGGAAAAACATGTCTTTACAAAGTAACACTTGCCTGGAAGGGCTGAGACCCCATGATGAGAATTATTCCAGGGAACTTTTACCAAAATATTCAATAATTACCACCGTTCCTAGCCAAGTGCTAATGTTTATACTACAGGAGGATGGAAACAAGTACACAAAAATAGACACACTATCCAAGGGCTTCACTGCCCAGAGTTGGGTTTTCAGGCTTCACCAAGGCCCAAATTAATTATTTCTAAATGCCACCCATGTCTGGTTCTAATTTGACCCCCACAGGAAGCCTTCAGGTAAGTTGATACAGAGGGTACCCCAGCTGGCAAACCTAAGCATTGTGGTAGCTAAGAGACTAATTTCTCATGGTATACAAATAAAGTGCCATTTCATTTTTGCATGTTTGGTTTATATGATCTAGTGCAGGACACTCTCATCATTGCTTAGGATATTAAAAAACAGCACCAAGGTTTGAGGGAGTCCACACTGAAGTAATGCCTGGTCCAGGAGACTACCTGAACTCCATTAGGGTATCACCAACAGCTGGTAGTAGGTCCTAGTTGTATGATAAAGCTTGTGAGACTCAGAGAAAATTAGTACCATTAGTGATTAGTAATAGCCATACTAAATTAGGGGCAGGGAGGTGTGTATAGAGGTAAGTGGTACAGGAGGGCTGCATTCCAAGTAACAAACTTCATTCATTTTAACCAGTCTGTGACCCTCCTCCCCCATTTTTACATCTTTGAAATTGTGATTCATTCTGTAACCTTACCAAGCCAGACTGTATCTTCTTAAAGTGGACAAAATATTTTAAGTCTCACACACTCTTCCAGAACCTAGCCAAGCCCCCATTAAGAACTGGAATTTATGTCCCCTCTCCTTGAACTGGGGAGAGAGGAGGATTTTGTGACTACCTCAACTAATAGTGTGTGGCAAAAGTGATGCTAAGTGAATGATGAAGCTAGGCCATTAAAAAATGATACTGCTTCTACCTGGCCTTCTCTTTTGGGATGCTCATCCTTGGAACTCAGCCACCACTGCTCTGAGGAAGCACACGCCATGTGGAGAAGCCCTGGTTCTCAGGCCTGGCTGAGGTCCCAGCTGACAACCTGAATGCCACCTTGGAGACAGATCCTCCAGCCCTAAGGAGGGCTGCCTGAGTGATGCTGCATAGAGAACAGTTACTAAGTTTTGTAACGATCTGTGACACAGCAACAGACAACTGAAATGGTCCTCTGGTAAACCAGGCAGTAATCATGACAGCTGTCACCACCGGCACGTGTACACCAGAACTTGCAGAGTAAGTGTCTCACAAATGGAGACAATAAAGAAGCATGTTTCAAAGAGAGGCTGTGTCTCCATTTTTTATGGTACAAAGGACAGTACTGTAAGGAAAATATTGAGAGGTGATTTAGAAAGCTCAGACTCTGAATCGGGAGAAATCGGGAGAAATTTATTTTATATGTCTTCCTTTATAAGGATGCACAAAGTAGAACATATATCTAAGTTTAAAAGAATATCCAGGGACGCCTGGGTGGCTCAGTTGTTGGGCGTCTGCCTTAGGCTCAGGTCATGATCCCAGGGTGCTGGGTTCGAGCCCCGCATCGGGCTCCCTGCTCAGCAGGAAGCCTGCTTCACCCTCTCCCACTCCCCCTGCTTGTGTTCCCTCTCTTACTCTGTTTCTCTCTGTTGAATAAATAAAATCTTTAAAAAAAAAAAAAAAAGAATATCCAATGAACATTAAAGAAATGCTGAGTCATAAGAAGTGTGTATGGGTTTCTAGGACAGTGTTTTCCTTTCTCAGTGGTTCAAGTTCATCTTACAATTGATGACATCTTAGATTTAATGAAATCAAAGTATTTATTGTTCTTGATTTAAAACCTCTCTAATTACATCACCAAATACAAGTTTTCTAAGAATTTCACAAATTTTTCATTTTTCTTTGAAAATTGAAAAAAAAAAAAAAACAAAACCCAAACCCAGAACACCAGCAGGTAAAGGCTTTAAGTTCAATTTAATTTTTACTTCCATAATTATGTCCACAGCAAAAAAATATCTTGGGGATTTTTTAAAAGGTTAATTTTCTGAATTTAATATTCCAGATTAATGACTTTCCAGGAACCCATGAAGTCACAGGACTCTTACATATTTCAAATGTTTTAGGTAGCTGATTCCCGATCTGAGGAGTGAGGGAGGGTAGGCTTAACGAAAGTGAGTGCCTCTGAGCTATGTGAAAGATCTGGGGAGCATTAAAGAAGCCTACTGAATGAAGAGGTTTACAAAACAAAGATGTGATGGTGTTGGCTTTATCACTACTGTTAAATTAACAGAATCAAAACTTCCATAGATTTCAAAAACAAATTTATTCATAAAATATATGAAAAGATTTGACAAAAAATAAGGCTAGAAAACCTCCATAATCTTATACATCTCAACATCACTTACCAGTCAATAACCAAAAGTCTAATTCGACTCCTATTTTTTTAAGTAAAAAGAGATCATTGTAAATATTCACTTGGTAAGTAATATTTCATTTTAGGAGTTATACAGCTGAAAACAGTTACCCAAATCCAGTCTGACCATGCCATTTTGGGATTTTAGAAAGTAATATTCTTTACTGAAACTTACTGACACTGAAATCTCTCGAAGTATATTTATGAAGTTAATTCACAGTACTTTTAGAACTATTTTAAACCAAGTGTTACGGTAAAATATGTAACTCCGGGGATGAAGAACAAATTTAAAATACAGACAAGTATCAACTTCTTCTTAGAAATGGAGGGAAGGCGGACAGTGGTGTCCCACTGCAGCAAACCAGTTCTGAGTCCGGTCACTGGAAGACAGCACTCCGTGTTTCACACCCACAGAAAGGCTAGTCTGGACGTTGGCATCTGGGGCCTGTTTTCATCAGTCAAATCCAGCTCTGTTCAGTGAGGGTCAGAGGATCCCAGCGCATGTCCTAAATACTAGGAGTGTTCCTCTGGAAGGTTTCAAGTCCTAAGTCTTCAGATCAAATTTTATGGAGTTTTGTGATAATCAATACTCTTACCATTTGATCAAAGGAACTACAGATGCAGAGACCCCTTTTATCTGGACTCCAGTCCAAACTGGAAATGGGCTGAGTAGACAAGGTGACATTCTGCAGAAGGCTGACGGAGCCTGCAACTCCCATCTCTACTCCCTCAGAATCTTTCTTTGACCGCTGAATAGGGTATTCACTGTGAACAAGGCCAGAGTAGTAAGGAGATAAATCTTAGCATTCTCCACACTGTGTTTACATGCATATAGTCCAGTAGCTCTATTTTTACTTCTATGTTGATTACTACAACTGATAACTACTTAAAGAATCTTTCTAATGTTGTTTTATACCACTAAAGAGAATATATGGGTGTGTGTGTGTGTGTGTGTGTGTGTGTGTTTCAAATACATACACACACAAATCAGCATGTTGGGGTCCATTCATTCAAAAAACAGTTTCTGAATTAACTAGATGAGATGCTCTAGGAACTTTCGTGTGCTCAGTAATATAATTTAACTGCACTACTACTAAGGGAGACTGGCAAATGGAAATAAAGCTAAGTATCATTTTACTTAAACCAAATCTCTTTTGCTGGTATAATACTCCAACAGCAAATCTCCAAACCGGTTTGAAGATTATACTAGGTATCTGTTCTGGTAAGGATTAAAGTTCATACTGAGATAAGCTTCCAATTTCTAATTACACACAAGTGCCCAATCATCAAAAATTCTAGCTGTAAATGTGTTTGCACACCACATGGAATACAACTCCATATGTGGATTACAAAGAAAACGGGAACTAGTTCTTCAAGGAAGCAGCCTAAGGAGTTTGGTTCCCAGGCAGAATAGTGACGTGCTGCTGCATGGCTTAACTAAGGACACAGGCAGAGCCTAATGGGGAGTGCAGGCTGGGCTGGAAGAAATCAGGGAAGGACGATGGGCAAGATATTAGGAAAACAGTAGTTACCAAATGGTCTGTCTACCCGGCATGCTCCCAGAATTCTTAAAACTTTTCCTCTGCTTTTTACTCACAAAAACTATACAGTGTTGATCTAATGTATTCACTCTGGTTTTTTGGGGGTTTTTTTTGGTCAGCTAGATCCCTAAGTACCTTAACACTTTTCAAATGTAGCCCTGTTTTTCAGCTTCCCTGCTAGCTTCTAAAAGGAGCTAATAAATAGACATGTATTTTGCAAATGTGAAAGTCCCAGCTATACTGAAGATGGTGTTTTTCTTCTTCTTCTTCTTCTTCTTCTTCTTCTTCTTCTTCTTCTTCTTCTTCTTCTTCTTCTTTTTAAGATTTTATTTATTTATTTGTCAGAGAGACAGGCACAGCGAGAGAGGGGACACAAGCAGGGGAAGTGAGAGAGGGAGAAACAGGCTTCCCGCGTAGCAAGCAGCCCGATGTGGGGCTCGATCCCAGGATGCTGGGACCATGACCTGAGCTGAAGGAAGATGCCTAACGACTGAGCCACCCAGGCGCCCCTGGTGGTTTTCTTCTTATATCATTAATCAAACTTTATTTTTGAAGTATCTTTCATTTGTGGGCTTGTGATGTTAGGGTTTTTTTTTTCCCTTGAGTGATGGAAAAAGAAATACCATTCACTCCCATCTTTTATCGAGCCTTTTAAATGAGCAGCTGACCTCGTACATGCCACCTTAGGGACTTGGGATTCAGGGCACATCTATAGCTGTAACTCAGGCAGCCCACAGCACACAGAAAGCAAGCTCAATGACCAGCCTTTTCCTGAAGACCCACTGGGGCCTCGGCGCTCTTCTGGTTCTTTCATTACAATGGTATCCGAACTTGGGCAAGTGAATTATCGGGATCTAAAATTAGGAATTCCAACCCTTGGGGTGCCTGGGTGGCTCAGTGAGTTAAAGCCTCTGCCTTGGGCTCAGGTCATGATCCCAGGGTCCTGGGATCGAGCCCCACATTGGGCTCTCTGCTTAGCGGGGAGCCTGCTTCCTCCTCTCTCTCTCTCTCTCTCTCTCTCTCTGCCTGCCTCTCTGCCTACTTGTGATCTCTGTCTGTCAAATAAATAAATAAAATCTTAAAAAAAAGAATTCCAAACCTTTTCTTATTCTCTAGAGGTAGTGTTGTAATGACCAGATGGTAATATTTCCAAAGAGCCTTCAGTCACATTTTTCATATCAAAACCAAAAAAGACAAAAACAACAATTTCAATAAAAAAAACCCATGATTTTAAACCTATGAAAAGAATGTAAGGTACCCTGATATATGTAAGACACAACTACAATGACAAGTATATGCAGTGTGTCAAAAGAAGGTTAATATTTACTAAGTGTAAAGTAAGTACATTAATGTTTTAAAAAGCTGACAAAAATAACACTTATGTAATACCATTTAATTTAAAATCATTTCAAAATGAACTAAGTCAAAGGAGGAAGAAAGACAACAAAGTTCAATCCAATCCTACTTTCCTCCCACCAGTAACTTAAAAAGCAGCAATGTGCACAGGCAGAGACTTACTACTTCCAGAGGTGAAGGCTGCCGGCACCTCCAGCTGTCAGAAAGAGCTCTCTGTTCTGTGGCAGGTGTCGGACCTGCCACACAGTTGATTTATGAGCCTATGAGGATGAGAGGCACATAACTAGTTTTTACGTTTATATGATAAACAAAGACTGCCCTAGAAGAGAAACTCTGTAAAAAAAATTTTTTTACTACTATAATTTCAACTGTTATAAAAGTAAAGTATTTCTGGCACATCTCTTTATAAGGGCTACAGAGATTTATAGGAGTCCATCACAAATTAAGAAAAGCATCATTTTTCTTTATTGCTTTATGAAACAAAGTTCTACTGGATTAAAAAATGTTAGATTAAAAGTCCATATAAGTTTATAGTACCATATAAATTATGCAAATAGATTTTTACACATTTAAGTATCTCTAGCTCACTCTGAGAGAGAAGAAAACTCGAAATGCAAACACATATACTTCCTCCTAAGGGAAAAAAAAGGATACTGAATTAAAAAAAAAAAAGTAGACTTAATTTTTTACAGCAGTTTCAGGTTTCCAGCAAACTGAATGGGAACTACAAGAAGTTCCCATACACCAAATGAACTTTAACTTAAAGCTCCCAGAGCCTTATCTTTAATTTATACCATTTGACCTGTCTAGTCTTCAAAATAGGGATCACAAGACTTATAAATGGTGTTTAAAGCCATAAGCCAGGGTCTTTATCAGTCACGTCAAATTAAAAGACAAAAATGGCAACTGGAAGGTAATAGTTTGTTAGCACCTCGACAACAGCTAATAAATCAGTGTTAATGGTGTAATATTCACTATATGGAATTTGAGAGAGAAAGAGAGAGAAATGGAGGGAGGCAGGGAAGGAGATAGAAGTGGAAAGGAGGGAGGAGAGTCAGATGGCGGGAGACAGGAAAGATTCTGTTTGCAGAGACAGTGAGACCAACTAGATCTAAGTCATTCTTAGATACTTCACATTTCAGTGAGTGATTAGTCTTGGCATTTGACTTAATAGTCTTGTAAAAGGATTACCATTAGCAGATTAAAATCCCATATCTCAAAATATACCCTTTAAGTGTGTAAGACGACTCCTCAACTGAGTGGGTTCAAGCTGTTAAAACCTATTTCAATTTAAAACTTCTCTTTTGATTCTGAAAGCTGATAAAAAACAAAACAAAACAAAACTATAAAGCAAGAGGGGACATGACCTCTTAAAATATATTGGATGAGAGGTGCCTGGATGGCTCCGTTGGTTAAGCATCTGCCTTTGGCTCGGGTTATGATCCCAGTGTCCTAGAATCGAGCCCCGCGTTGGGCTCTCTGCTCAGCAGGGAGCCTGTTTCTCCCTTTCCCTCTGCCTGCTGCTTTGCCTACTTCTGCTCTGTCAAATAAATAAATAAAATCTTAAAATATATACTGGATGAGAAAAGTGTTATAATTGTATAAGGGATAATTTAACAAAGTGTTTTATATTGTTTGTAGATACATAAGTATATTCTGAAATAACAAAGGCAAACAATATTGCAATTTATAGCTGCCTTGTTAAGAATTAGTTCACCAGGCAGTGACAGCAATTTATATGCAGTACTAATAATAAGTAACAGTAATAACAAGACAAAATAGGAAGGTTTGAGAAGTACTACTGAATCCACAATGGAGGGGGAGAGAGCAAGAGAGTAAATTTTTATTTCCTGAGCAACTTATATATTTTAATCTTAAAGAAACTACAAATCTGTAACTGATCTTTACTTTCACATTCAACGAAGGTAGAGTCACATTCCCAACCCGTCTCTGCCAACAACAGGGTGTTTCAGCTTGAGTCTGAAGCAGTCCTTACTGCAGGCTTCATCATAGTTTTTTTCTTTCTTTAACCAGTATTTTCCCTGTGCTCTGCTTTCTTCATCTATTTTTGAGGTTGTAATACCATATGTTTCCTTCTAAGCTACCTCAAATACTTCTGGAATAAGGTAAAGTATGTATATATGTGTAAGTGACTGAAGAATTTTTCTGAACCTACTATGCACCCATGATTGATGCTTTAAATAGTTTCACTTAATATAGCAAACCAGAATATAAAATGTGAAGAAATGACGTAAGGTATATATGTTGATATGTTCTGAAAATTTGTAGATACTAACACAAATATTATATATTTATTAGAAAACACCAGGCTAGATTTTGTTGATCTAATTCTTCGCATCAGCTAGTTGTCTTGGGATTGTTCCTAAAGTACAAAATAAGATTCTTAGCCAACTGAGGCCTTTATTAAAATCCAGAAATCTAAAACTGATAAACTTTGAGAAAGTACTCTCTGCACAGAAAAACTTGTCAAGTTCCCACAAGAATATATTAAAAATAGCTCCTTTCATATAAAGACCTGGAAGGAACCTTGGTGACTAATTCTATTTATTAGTCTAAAACAAGCTATGAACATTCCTGTTCATAGAAAGACATTTCGCTCATATTTACCTTCTCTGAAACAGAAGCAAAACCTTTCGTTGGATGCTGTGTTCTCATATCAAAAACATGAAACTTTCCTTCCAGTGATGTAGCTACTAACTTATTCATACTTATGTCTTTTCTGTCAAACTCCAAGCTACATACCTGAAATAGAAAATATTTATTATTGATAGCCTAATAATTATTATTCAGGAGGCTCTTTTAAACTAAGTAAAACAACTTTAAAAGTATCAGCTCATGTGAAAGCATTTAAATAATCACTTTATCTTTTGAGGATCAATACATCAAATACTTTTTTTTAAAAGGTTTTATTTATTTATTTATTTGTCAGAGAGAGAAAGAGAGAGAGCGAGCGCACACAAGTAGGCAGAGGCGGAGAGAGAAGCAGGCTCCCTGCCGAGCAAGGAGCCTGACACAGGACTCGATCCCAGGACCCTGAGATCATAACCTGAGCTGAAGGCAGCGGCTTAACTGACTGAGCCACCCAGGCATCCCTCAAACACTTTTAACTGAAAAAATTTCTTCTTGGTTCATAGGATCAACAAACCATTTTGAGTTCCCCTGTCTAGAAGATTAATTTGGAAAGCTATATAATCTTTTATTGTTGTTACATAGTTATTTTATATAATGCAACCAAAGCTAATTTTAGAAAACAGGAAGGAACCACATTCTTTACTAACGGTATACGGTATACGACTCGGGACCCAAAAATCTCCAAGTACTTGGGGAGGCTGTTACTATTCAGGCTTTCTAATATTAGCAGGAAAAAGGGCCTCTTACTAGCTCATTTTAATATCACACTGCATAGCTACAGGGGTCCACAGATAGGCCACAGGGACTGGTGACTCACCAGGGATTGTCATACCACATCTGAGTATGTGTTCACTTTCTGAAAAGAGGCTCCATGATTTTCATTAAGTTTTCAAAGGGCTCCACAGCCCCCAAAGTTAAAAACCACTGGCAGAGGGGCTGTACAAGATGAGTCATTAGAGGCGCTCTCCTTATGAAATAGTTCAGAGGTGGACACGAACATGTTCAAGCTATAAAGCAACCAAATATACCTTACCCCATTTTTTATGTTTGTCTCCCACCGCAATGACATATTTCTGAGATCAAACAGTTTGATATCCCCATTGTCATAGCCAGCACAAACAACACGTTCCTCTTGATTATAAGCATTGCCTAGAAATCAAGATACATTGCAGATTTGTACAAATGCTCATTTGAAGGCTGCTAAAATAATGTTATAAAATGACACATATAGCTTATACCAAATCTCTCTCTCTCTCTCACACACACACACACACACACACACACACACACAAAATCACACTAGGCAGAATCCCGTTTTGCTAATCCTGACAGGACATCAAGATTATTAAGTTGGTTATCTAACATTTTTTTTTTTAAAAAACTCATTTGCTGAGATTCTCTACTGAAGGGGTAAGTGAAAGTGTTCACTGGAGTCTAAGTTCAAAGCAAATGTTCTTTCTCTACCATATTTGCAGACTAAGAAGTCTCGAGATTCCTTCTATATTCATCCACACGTCTTGTGACCTTTTATCATTCCTACCCTGTACTATAATTAGTGTGGATATCATGCCCTCTTTACTAAACTACAAGGTTCTTGAGGCAAGACTAGGAATCTCTCTCACCTTTGCATGTCCACAGTATTCTGGACATACCTGACATTCATAGAAGAGTAAAAATAATGGATTATTTTTCAAACTTAATGTCCCAAATTTAAAACTGCACTTATATCCCTTAGATCAAAGATGAAAGGCATTAATGGACCCACAGGTAATTACTTTTTAATTATTATATCAAATTTTAGATGATGATTCTAAATACAAATCCTGAAATTTCTCACCAAACTGTACATGTGCTAAGTTTATATATTATTGTTCATAATGTACAAACACAGTAATTCCCATACAAGAACTTATTTTTTCTTTAATTGGAAACCTAAAACTTTCCTCTGATTACAAAATACTGCAATTTTAAAATAACATATGAAAGTTAAACAGTTCACATATACTGTTAAATCAAATCTTTAATATCTGTTATCAACACAGGATTATACTAAGAAAAAGAAGAAAGAACATACAGGTTTCAAACTAAGTATGACCCATATTCTTTAGTAGCAAAAATTATTTTAATTATGGCTCTCAGTAAGAGATACTAGGGCACACATCAATTAGTCCTACAAAGTCAATATTCATTTTATGTATAGTAACAAAGAACATATTTATCAAATTATATCAAATAATTCTGTAATGGTATAACTATGTTCTAGAAAATAAATATCTTCTGTGTAGCATATAATGTAAGATGTTAGGTCACATTTGAGCATCTGAAACTCTGCTTGGCTCCATTAATGGCATTTGGCTCTAAAGTAGGTCAACATTATCTAGTTAAACAGAAGTATATAATAGTAGCAAATATTTTTGAGCACTTAATAATTTAAGCACAATTCTAAGCACTTTACATGTATTAATTCATTGAATCCTCATAATACTATTAGGTAAATTCTATTATTTGTTCCACTTTATAAATGAAGAAACTAAGGAACAGAGAAGCTCGGTAAATTGCCCACTTCACTCAGCCAAGAAATAACAAAGCGAGGATTCAAACCGAGGCCCCGAAGGCTGACGTTAACCACCACCTCTATTTGCCTCAATAAACTATCAGAAGTATCCACAAAACATAGTGTGATGAGACTATTGGGAATTTCTGGAAGCACTGTGCTTTTTACCATCTGATACCTCAAATGCAAGGTTCTTCAATAATTTACCGAATGCCACAGTCCAACAGTCTCTCTTATTTTCTCCTTGTACAGGTTCCATATTAGCAACAGGATCATCTTTTTGTCTTGGGTCCCACACCTTCACAGTTCCTGTTGTGCATATAAGTGAGTTGGCAAAATTCAATAGTGATTGATGACATTTCTTTTCTGCATTCTCTTCCTATGACTTCCTGTGTATACGGCCATATTACAGATAGTATAACACTTAAAAATATTCATATATTTCTGACTTCTACTTGGGCAAGCTGTATTTAAAGTTTTTTTTTTTTTTGAAGACTTCATTTATTTATTTGTCAGACAGAGATCACAAGTAGGTGGAGAGGCAGGTGGGGGTGGGGGGAAGCAGGCTCCCTGCTGATAAGAGGGCCCAATGCAGGGCTCTATCCCAGGACCCTGAGACCATGTTCTGAGCTGAAGGCAGGAGCTTAACCCACTGAGCCACCCAGGCACCTGGGCAAGTTGTATTTAATATCAGAGATACAACCCATATGTTACCATCAGACTTGATTTCCAAGTTAATAGATACACAGAAAAGCCAACGACTGTTCTAAAGTTACCAACAAGGTATACCTGACAAGGGAAACACAAATGTTACTGACTCAAATCATGTCTTTGAGTCTAAACCTAATGTACTATTTATTTAGAAGAATATCAGTGTTATTTTAATTCTTTTCCATACTATCATATAATCATGGGCATTTTTCTTATACAGATGAACAAACTCTAATTTTTACATTTATGATTTCTTATATGGGGTTTTAGAATACTATCTCACATACAATTAAGTTTAATTTCCCTGTGGCAGTAGAGATGAGGGAAATATTAAATAAAATTAACACATATTTCTTCTCATTGCTTCTCCTTTTAATGCAAACTGCAGGACTACTAACTAAACTCACCACTGCCTATGAGAAATACAAATGCATTTAATAAAATGGCTAAAAGGCAAGTACTTAAGAGAGAACAGGACAAGGGTGAAAAGTCCTTAAAAGAGATAATAAACTCAGGAAAAGGGGAGATATCCCACTAGATTTATCTCCAAGGATAAAATAAAGTCGGTCATTAAAAAGGCTACTTTAAAGAGAATAAAATGCTCACAAATGTGGCAAGAGATTATTTTATTACGCTAGAGGGTTCATACAAATTGATAAGATGCATATGAAATTTGCAATAGTTAAATAAGCAAAGAACATAAACAAAATTCACAAAGCAAAACTAACTGAAAAACAGATGTAGAAAGAAGTTAACACAAATTGGAATGGACTACTATTTTTATCTATAAAATTTAGGGGAAAAAAGGAAAATCAATGCTGGTAGAATAGACTGGAAATCCACCTCATCTATCATAGCTCAGAATGGACATGGGTACTTTGGAAAGTCTGACAATAAATTTTAAAAATCATAAAGTATGCTTATTCTAAAAAGTTATATACATGATGATACTCATTCCCTCATTATTTTATAGTCACTCTCACAAAACAATAAACAAAAACTTAAAGCAAACTGAATGCTTAACAAAGACATAGTTAAGGGCACCTGTGACACATCCATAGGATAGAATATTACAGTCATCAGAATGGTAATGATGGAAACAGCAACATTCGCATATGACAAAACACAAAATAAAAAAAGATAAAAATCATATCCACACTGACAACTATATAAAATGGTATATAAGACTGGAAAGGAAAACAAATCTAAGGGTTATGCTACTGTGGTAGATTGAATGGTATTTTTCCTCCCCTATTTCATATTTCTTCTATTATTAAAAGGAATAAATGATTTCTGAAACACAGACACTCTTGAATAACTATTAGAAAAATATATCTCACTTCTTTTAAAACAATTTCCTCATGGTCTTGAGCAGCCATTAAAAACTAGCCAAACCCACTAAGGTACCAAATTTTTTATGTACCCATCATGAAGCAACAAATTCTGACTCCTCTTACAGTCATTCAGAACATCTTTGAACACCAACAGACCTGGCCCCTGTTAGTCACCAAAGGTAGAAAAGGAGAGTTTGTGCCCTTGGATCTTTCACAATGCTCAGTGGAAGAACTTCGATGTTCAGCCAGCTGTCAACATGATAATTTTCACAAGTACTAATTCTACTTTTTAAAAAAAGAAAATGAGGGGTGTCTGGGCGGCTTAGTTAAGCATCCGACTCTTGATTTCAGCTCAGGTTATGATCTCAGAGTCATGAGACTGAGCCCTGGGTTGGGCTCTGCACTGGGCATGGAGCCTGCTTAAGATTCTCCCTCTCTTTCCCTCTGCCCCCCCCACCCCCAAAAATGTGAAAATCTGCCACCCACCTTATATTGTCAGCTGTCTCAAAAACCTGTAAAGAAATTTTAAATCTTTCAAAGTTCATAGGAAACTATGATTGTTAGGATCTGAACTAGCTCAAAGCTAAAATAGTAAGTGCTCTGCCTCTATCTCAAAACACCCAAAAGTCTGAGGCAATTGAGGGATATGCAATTAAACTTGCCTGTTAAAAAAAGTATAGTTAGATTTAGGGAGTCATGGCTACCAAAGAGGATTTCCATAAGAGAAGATGTACTGTTGCACAAAGATTTATCTAAAGAAAAAAAAATTTTGAAATACATAGAATACTTTAACTTACCATCTCGGCTGCCAGTCACAATTTCTGGTGCGCCTTCCCCGATTCCCAGTCCACCTACACCATCTATGGTGTTTATAATTTCCTTATGGCCCTTTACAGAATATACTGGGATCTCTGGAGCTTCCAAATTCCTAGACAACAGAACACAGCTTCTTACTTACTCCATGTGTCCCAAACATTTAGTGCACTACTGAAATTTAAGAAAACATACTGTACTTAGATTTTTGTTTAAAAATAAGGGCTTTACTGTGAAGCTAATTTATACATTTACTTCCAATATTCTCTCTCCAGCTGAGCTTCTTTCGAGCCCTCAACGAGAACTGTCATAATTCAACTTGGAACTCTACGTCCTGAGCCCACTTAGTGATTCTCGGAGATAATCTATCTAGGACCTTTGCACATGACTTACCAGACAAGCTTGATAATAAATGCAGATTTGTGGGCTCCTCCGCATATGTAATGGATGAGGAGCCCCAAATCTGCTAACCCTTTGGGTCACTGAAATCTAATAATCACTACTTTAAACAGAGTAAATTCAAAGTAATTCAGAATGCTTTTTCCAAATAGGTCTTGGAAGTCTGATCTTGAGATCTTTTGGAAGGATAAAATATGAGTAGTGTTTACTTTGTATACATTTCTCCCTTTATAATGTATTATTTTCTCACTAAATTCCATACTATTTTCCTCTCTTTACATATTTTTCAGTGTATCATCATGCTGGTCAAAACAAAGGCAAGTGTGTCTAAATGTAAGTTAGTTAAGAGAAAGGAACACACTAAAGTACCCACCACGAGTGCCTGAATCCACCCAAGATGGCAGGGTGATGAATGGCTCAAGTAGGTTATGTTACTATACCCCTTCACCTGCCTCCCTTTTTTCTACTAGAGCTTCTAAACCACATTTCTCTAAAACAAGTCAGTTTCTGATAACCTACACTTAAAAAAAATTATGTAGCTATCCATGAAATATAATCCTACCTTATTACTAAGGCCAAGATTTATTGGTAAAATCTCCCTAATTAAAATTTCAGGTAGTTCAACTTAGTTAAGAGACACTGTTTATCTTTGTAGCATCATTGTGAAAGAATCAAGACTAAACAGGGCTGAGATTCTACTTAAAAGAACTGTTTTACTGTTTTTACAGACTTTAAAACACTGCTTTTTATAACATGGAATTATAAGACTTAACAATGAAAATAAGTCAGTAATACCTGTAACTATACTAGGGCACTGTATTAGGAAGACAGTCAACAGTTTATATTTTTTGCATATTCTTATACTGAAATATGTTTTTTTTTTTTTATTCATTTGACAGAGAGAGACCGCAAGTAGGCAGAGCAACAGACAGAGAGAGAGAGGGAAGCAGGCTCCCCACTGAGCAGAGAGCCCGATGCGGGGCTCGATCCCAGGACCCCAGAATCATGACCTGAGCCGAAGGCAGAGGCTCAACCCACTGAGCCACCCAGGTGCCCCTGAAATATGTTATTTTTAAAAACAATCAGACTTGTCTCTCCCCATTTCTTTGAAAGAATATGACACAGCACATAAGAACCAGTGTATTCTAACAAATGCAAACTTAAGTATTCAGCAGTTAAAGCAAAGGGAAGTTAAAATATAGCTTCATTCTGTTTTATATTGTGATTCTAAGATAAATCTGTTAGAGTAATTCAATTACAAAGCAACGGATTCTAAGTGAGAATCAAGAAAGGTCACCTTCAAAAACACAAGGCAGAGAAGATCATTTCTTTCTAGAACATTACTATACATACTTTAAACAGTTAAAATAAGAGATATTCTTGGAAGTAATTAAGGAGAAATATCAATTCCTGCAATTTAACTTAAATATGAGGAAATAACTCTAGGTAGAACATGAAAATTACAAACATTTGGCATAATTACAGTTTTGTTCATTTATAACAGGTTTATATTGATTTGTTCAACAGATGTTTTCCTAAAAAGTTGTGCTTAGATGTTAGCTAAAGTATTTAAAAATTTTTTAAAAATTGAGGATTCTACATTAAAAAATTAAACAAAAAAAATTCAGTAGATTATTCTGTAATGCCAATTGTCCTGTTGATATGTTAACAATATCAAACTTCTCTGTGTTACACATGTGTGGGGAAGAACCCTTTATGTACACTTATAAAGTATTAAATGCTAGCACCAAACAGCTGGTGTGGAAATAAATACTGGTAACATTATGCAAAATATCTAAAGAAAAACAGTATTTTTAAAGGGGTTTTGAATATAAAATCTAAAAATGTGTATTAAAAGACAATTCTTGCATTTTTATAAATAGTTAAAATTGAACAAGAAACATTTTAAAATTAGAATTCTCTCTTTCAGAGGAAGAGCAACAGACTATCAAAGGAATAGCCTACCTCATGTCTTAATATTGATTAAATAATCTTACCATATATGAAGGTTTCCAGCAAAATCTCCAGTAGCTAAATATCTCTGCTGTAAAGATGTTGCACCAAATGTTCCACATTTAATGGGTTTGGCCTTTTCAATCTTGACAGAAGGGAGGAAGAGAGGATACATTATTTATGTAAGCAGCTATTTATAATTCATGATATTTATGGCTCTATTATGGGACTTTAATAAGACACATAATATAAAAAGCAATTAAAACATTTTCTGATCAAAATTATCATGCATTTCCTCTAGTCACTTTCCTATAGTTTAAAAGTATGTAACTGTCAAAGAGAATGAGTTTTAATTTTGCCTTTCCTCTCATCTCACTAATGAGACATTCAAATGCTGACAAGTATACCATCTCCATTGGTTTGCAAATATGAAAATTTCAGCATTTAATGTGCCATTCTTCTTTAAGATCCTCAGCAGAAATGAGAACATAATGAAGATATTATTCTTTCCAGATGGCTACTGGAACAAAAATGTTTATGTGTCTCTTATAGTTTTCCCTTCAGGACCCTATAAACTGAGAATGTTTATGTCCTTATTCTCTCTGGGACCTTATCAATGCATAGAGATTTGTATACATGTGAGTACCAAAGGCACTGCTATTGGTATGGATTAGACAGTATTTTGATGTTTCTTTAAAAAGCAACTGCTCCCCGTATTGCATATAATCACAGTAGTAAAACAACTACACACTGATGTACTATTTAATTAATGTGGCTTATGGAAATCATGTATAGACCATATCACCAAAAGGGTCCTCGGAAATGATATCATATCCCGCCACAAGCAAAGAGCTTGAAGCATACAGCTTTATACATTTGCCCAACTCAGGCATTCAGCATTTTTAATGAGTTCCTACTAAATGCGAATCAATGGACTAGGCAGAATAGGATACAAACATGAAGGAGACTGGCCATGCCCTCAAGAAGTTTAAAATCAAAGCATCAGTACCTCTCTGACTCCTCCCACATACACCTATGCATTATGCTACTCTCATCTACGCCCACACCTCTCTGGGGCCTCTGCTAATCTACTTCCTGATGCTTTCCATTTGTCTGCTGCCCGCCCCCCCCCCCCCCGACCCCGCTCACCCCGACCCCACCTGCCCAGGCCACTGAAGTCCCACCTGGAGTGTGCTGCTGCCTTAAACCCTGGGAACTCTGGGCAATGCGGAACCAGATGAGGCAGCTACCTGATGCCTGCTGACACCATACTCTAGCCCTATATCCTTCCATTTACTGCTGGCCTCAACAGGGCAAAACTATTCCTCCTATTTAATCTCTTCTAAACTCTAAGTTTTGTGTGTACAAAAGTAATACGTGTTCCCTATACAAATTCAAACAAAACAAAACAAAAAAAAACATCAAGAAGTGAGTTTCCTTTTGATGCTCCCCGGTAGTACTCCCCATCCTTCTAGACCTTTTTCTACACATTTACAAGCATACATAGGTTTGCTTTAATATAAGAAGGCCCATAATATATTTTCATTTCACTTTCTTTTGTTTTGACATAACAGTATTCTGGATATACTTTTTTCTCTCCACAGAGAGCTCCAGTTTCTAGATTTCTTCTTGTAACCTTTCAGTTCCGAGCCAATCTGCATCCCTCCTACTAGGTTTAGCCTATTTCATATAATTTAAATAATTTCCCTGGCACTTCCAGTGTTTGGCTGAGCACTTCCATACAGAGTATACATAGCAATTTTCAAAGAAAAAGAAAATAAAATTCACTTAACACAAACTGTAAACTTTTCTTTCCTGACTCAAAAGATATGATTATATGGTGCAGGGCTTTGGAAACTCCCAGCCTGTTGAGCTTTCTCACTGTTTGGGAGAAATTAGCAAGTCACAATGTAGCCAGGTCTACAAGAAAGCATTCACAGCCTCCTTGGAATTGCCCAGTAATCAAAAGCAGTCATCGATAATAACACAGTTGTAAAAGACCACACTGATGAGAAGCACAAAATCACAGAATCATATTTTTCTTTGTAATACATATGTGGTCTGATAGTTTAGTTATTCAGAAAACTGATATTCATTTCACAGTTACTTTTCCAATTTTATAAAAGTTATCTTATAATGCAGCAACACCAAGAATCAAAATTTTGTCAGTTTAACAAAGTAGTTTCCAGGGCGCCTGGGTGGCTCAGTGGGTTAAGCCTCTACCTTCAGCTCAGGTCATGATCTCATGAGCCCCGCGCATTGGGCTCTCTGCTCAGCAGGGAGTCTGCTTCCCCCCCCCCCACACACACCTGCCTCTCTGCCTACTTGTGATCTCTGTCAAAAAGAAAACAACAAAAAGCCAAAGTAGTTTGCAACAACAGATCACTTATATGCTCCCCACCCTCCACCTCCCCTAAATAAAAGTAACTAAAATTATGTATCAATGGTGATATAGTCCTTAGTTACTATTGTGGCACAATTTCTAGGGTTAAAGTAATTCAGAGTTCCAGCTTATGCCAACTGATGAAATAGACACCAACTCCTTCCTCCATTTGTCTCACGCTGGGCCTGGGTGCGCCAAGCAAGAAATCACCAGTCATAGTTCCTACAGCTGGAGGTACAGGATGAAGATGGGCCCCTCAGGTAAGCAGCGGGATAGACAGGAACATGGTTCCAGGGACTCAAGGGATTAGCAGCTGTGGGGAGGTTGCATCATGTATTAACTCTCCAGGAAAATTCTTCTCAGAGACCTGGGAAGAGTGGTCTCGCATGTTCTCCTCTTCTACCACCTAAAGCACGCTGCTTCCCACAATTCCACTATCCCTTAGGGTCTCTGATGGGGTATGTCTTCTTCCTAAGCCACAGGAGAGTTTCACCTTCAAAGCTAACCTCTACTTTTCAGTTCCTATTGTACACACATAGTTCTTTGAAGACTGGTAATAAAAAATTGGGAAGCAAAAACTTTCCTATGTTATTATTTTTTTAAGATTTTATTTATTTATTTGACAAAGAGAGAGACAGCGAGAGAGGGAACACAAGCAGGGGGAGTAGGAGAGAAGCAGACTTCCCGCCAAGCAGGGAGCCTGATGCGTGGCTTGATTCCCTGGGGATCACGACCTGAGCCCAAGGCAGGCAGACACTTAACTGACTGAGCCACCCAGGTGCCCCCTCCCTATGTGATTTCTTTATCTAACTTTCACCTTTTAACCACTTGGAGCAGAGAATCTCAAACCATGCTCCTGGAACACATCAATCTTCTGGTACCAACATAAATTTACACACACACACACACACACACAAACTTAAAACAGCTAATGGATATGTTTTTCTCAAACTTATGTTTTCTTGGATATTTTTTAGCTTGCCTATTAGAAAATATTGGAAAATGTACACCAGTAAGAAAACCGGGAAATGAAGATTTAAAAATTTATGTATGGTTATTTCATGTGATATAAAGACCACAGTGTGATAAAATAGCCAGTAAAACCCCTTCTTTGTAAGGAATTAGAACTTATTATTCCAATGTTTTATGGAGTTCCAAAAACAGCACCACAATGTTCAGACGTTTTGGCTCCTGAACACATCTGAGAATCCCAACCTTAAAAGGAAAGAAACCAAACAAAGAACCACTCTATTACAATAGATCCTACACTAGATATTTCCATGTGTCATTGTACAAATTCTGAAAGTCAGTCTTTATTGAAATATAATGGAATGAAATAAAATGCACCTACATTCAGAGTGTCACCAAGGTCTGTGGTAGACAAAAGGTACAAAGCTCTTTGAAATCTTGCCTTGATTCTCTGGCCTTATTTCCTGCTTCTCTCCTCTCTATTACACTCCAGCCACATCTACAGCTTTGTTTTTTGCTCTTCAGACACAACAAAGTCAATTCTACCTCAGGACATTTGCATTTACTATTACCACTGCCTGAATTGCTCTTCCCTCATATCATCATGTCTTCCTTCTCCTAATTCAGATTTCAGTTTAAGTGTCACCTCCTTTAAGAGACTTTCCCTGCTCCTCCATTCTGAAGTGGAACCCCTAAATCACTATCACTCACCCTGTTTAACCTTCTTTATTGCATTTACCAATAAAATTATTTATTCAATTCTCTATCCCCATCCTTTCTAGAATGAGTGCCATGAGAATTGGACCTTGTGCCATCTGTTAAACACTTTGTAGGTGGTCAACATTCATTGACTCAAAGCATAAAGGAATAACTATCAATCTCTCATTCCTAGTGCTGGGGAGAGAGAAACCATTACTGAAGTCCATATTCTCATTTCTCCCACATTTTCACATGACACACCATGTAGTTTCTGGTGTCATTTATATGCAATGATGAAAACAGCATCCATATATTGAATACATATATCAGATATGTTCTAGATGGCGAGGCCATACCTTTTCTTCCTAACACAACTGCAAGCGAAGTATTTGGAACACTCCTTTCCAGATGAGGAAACAGGTTCAGAGGACGGGGCTTGCTCAAGTTTCCTAGAGCCAGGAAGACTCCAAGCTCTTTATACTAAACTAGGCTGCCCCCAGATCTACATGTAAATCAATTAAATGAAGTTTAGTATGTAGCCCCCATTCTATAAACCCAAGAGTCATTAGAAGTACCAAAGAAATGTTCCAACCTTGAAATGGATTGGTGAGGGAAATGGTATAGTCACGAACTGAATCTACTTTCAGATTTGTGTCCTTCAGTTTTTACCTTGATTCGTATCTTCACAAAATATAAATATATGGTATTTATGCTTCCCTCATGTCTTTTCTCCGTATATCAAAGAAAAATAAAGAGATTTATAGGTAGTGGTAGTCTGCTGTGCCAAAAGTCAAATTCAACTCAAAATATAAGAACATTAAAAAAACCTCAAATGTATAAACATCTTATCATCTGCAGGACACTGAGGATTGCAGTTGGCTGAGAAGGGCTGAGCTCTGCTGGCAAATGGTCTTACAGAAACAGGGGTGTTTTCTCTTTCTAAGATATTCATGGAAATCATAATAGCTTTCTTAAGAAGGGGTGCTGGAGTGAAGCCAACTTTCTATAGTTAAAAAAAGGCTCCCTCCCTGCCTGTTAAATACTTTATCTTTGAAAAGAAAGATTTTAAAAATCCAGTGGTTACTTAAATTTCTCTTGCTGGGGGGGGAAAAAAAAACCTGGCTAAAAAGATTTTATAAAATGTGTTACACAAAGAAAATTTGGTATATATTAACAACTTTAGCTGTATGACACACCATAGATGATCATTTTGGACCTAGCTGTTGGTTCTCTTTGCTACAATAAGTGAACAGGATTAAGGAAGCCCATGATGGATAATTCCCATGAGAGCTATTTTTGTTCTGTCTGTGGGTGGGTCTAGTACAGCCTGTCAGTATTTCCTCCTCCATATCCCAGCACTACTTTAATTAACATTAAAAGGGTTAGTCAACCAAGTGGTAACAAGCACTGAACTCAGTGGCCCAGCAACTAAAAAAAGAGAAATTTATTACCTTATTATTTTTACAGTATAAACATCCACAACTGTGATTCCATTTTTCAGGGCCATCCCTCGTCCTTTATGCCAATTAGAGAAAAGCTGCCATTTATAGGATGAGGAAGTCTCACATTTGTCAAGTTTGATGAGAAAGAAACCGATTTCAGCTTTCCCTGGAACCCTGCAACCCTGTGTGTGGTGGAGCAAAGTGCTCAGCTGTACATGAAGGCCCTCACTCCCTGTCTGTCCTTAGTAACAAGAGAAGGCAGCCGTCTATGAAGACCTATTTGCTTCCTTCACACATTTTTACCTTGGATGCATGAGCTGTGGAACACATGACTTGAGGTGGTTCCACAATGAAGAACTAAGTATTTCAATAATTCATCTAGCCCAATGGTAGTCAACACTGGTAGTTGTTAGATTCACCTCGTTAAGTTTTAAAAATACTGATATCTAGGCCTCACTCTAGGGTAGTTGCCAGGGTCCCACTGCAGGGTGCCCGAGTGGCTCAGTCATTAAACATCTGCCTTCGGGTCAGGTCATGATCCCAGGGTCCTGGGATTGAGCCCCACATGGGGCTCCCTGCTTTGCGGGAAGCCTGCTTCTCCCTCTCCCACTCCCCCTGCTTGTGTTCCGTCTCTCACTGTGTCTGTCAAATAAATAAATAAAACCTTAAAAAAAAAAAAAAGTCCCACTGCATCAGAATTCCTTAAGGTGGGACCAAGGCATGAGTATTTTAAAACACACACACACACACACACAACAGCGACAACAGAACATACTCAGCTGATCCTGATGCACAGTGAGGGTTGAGAATCACTGAGCCTGTATTAAACTGATACCCTTTTCCACTGCACCATCACAGCCAAATGTAATCTAAGTTCTTAAAAGTGTTTTTTGCATTAGTTTTATCCTCTCTTTAGACAGGAGGCTCTTTAGAAGAAACTCATCTTTCAAGTACCTTTTGTCCTTCTTTAACATAGTATTTTGAAATAGTAGGTTGCCAATAGATAGAGACAAAGGGCACTATTTCACTTTGTGGAACAAGTGTATTCCCGAAATGTACTCAAATTATATTTTATTTTTAAAAAGTCACAAGTCTGTAAATGCTCTCTGGTGAAATTTGATGGTATTTGGTATTTGTTCCTGATATTTACCTGTCAGTTTCTGTCTGCTATTCCAATGTTTCCCATTTGTTCAAACCCTGATGCCAGTTGATTAATGATCAATAAGCCAATATTTAAATTTCCCAAGTTATATCCTTATACAGATATACATTCACTCATTTTTTTAACAAGCAATTTATTGAATGGCTGAACCTTACAAACCACACTAACAAAAGACACTATCCTTACTCTCCAGGAGCTTACAATCTAATTAGAAATAAATGGGACACAATTACATACTCCTGGAGCAGATAATAATCACCAGAAGAATGCAGTGTAGAGAAGTTTGTGTGGAGATCAGAAAGGGATTTCCTAACTCAAATAATCTGAACTGGACCCTAAAATAGCAGCAGATGCAAAGGGGCTAACTGGTGTGCAACCGAAGGCAAGGTAGAAAGAATAAGCCATGTTTAGGAATTCTTGAGTTCCTGGCTAGAAAAGACAAACTGAACAAGAAAACTGGCACTCATAGAAATTTAAAGTGAGATGGGACCTTATATACCTTCACATCCAAGCTTGCCAAACTGTACTCATCCTTTACCTACCAGCTTAATGCCTATCTGGTCCAAGCCGACTCTCTCCATAGTGGTTTTTTTTTTTTTTTAAGATTTTATTTAATTTGACAGACAGAGATCACAGGTAGGCAGAGAGGCAGGCAGAGAGAGAGGAAGGGAAGCAGGCTCATGGCTGAGCAGAGAGCCCGATGTGGGACTCGATCCCAGGACCCTGGGATCATGACGCGAGCCGAAGCCAGAGGCTTTAACCCACTGAGCCACCCAGGCGCCCTCTCTCCATAGTTTTAAGCCCTGGAGTTTTCAGCCTTCTCTGTAGTCTGCTAGAACACTAAATACTTATTACTGATCACCTGAAATCGATGCATTTTAAAAACAAGTGTGAGAATGTTAACATCATTATTCTCTAATTCTTTCACTAATGATCTTCACTAAACTTGTGAACCTGATCTTGCCACACCCAGCTAAAAGTCCTTCAGTGATGTACCATTTAAAAAGGAGTAGATCTTTTAAATGACCTACAGACCTTGCAAAGTCTGCTCCCTTCCCGGAGCTTCCACTGATGCTGTTTTCTTTGGAAACCACCTCCTCTACCACCTCCTAATTTAGCCTAGTTAGCTTCTACTCATCCCAAATCTGTTTCACTCTCACAGAACCGTGTTACTTTATGTTAGAGAATACATCTCGGTTTGTATTTATGCATCATCGGTTTGATTATCTAACTGATTCTCTCTCCCACTAGAAAATAAACTCCATGAGACCGGAGACAGTCTCATTCACATGCCTGGGATTACTAGGCAATGCAACTGGTAACTTGTTGAAAGAATAAATGGTTAAGGGGCGCCTGGGGTGGCTCGGTCGGTTAAGCGTCTGCCTTTGGCTCAGGTCGTAATTCCAGGGTCCAGAAATCAGGTTCCACATCCGGCTCCCCGCTCCGCTGAGAACCTGCTTCTCCCTATACCTCTCTCTCTTCTGTTTCTCATGAATAAATAAAGATAAATATTTAACAAATAATGATAAATGGTTGGGTTGTCTCCTCCAATTACAGTGCAGGCATCCCGGTGCCTGCCTTGTCTCTGCTTGTATGAAAGAATATTTTTCTACTTACTATTTATATTATTATTTAAATCAACTCTCCACAAACAACTGCCCACAGCCTAGCACCTCGAATTTTGATACGAAGTCTTAATGTCACTTCCCAGAGACCTCGTGGTGGAATGGGAAGAGTGGCTCTAGGAAGGGGCCAGCAGGGAGGTGAACTGGCCAGGCGAGAATTCAGAACTCGAACCAAAGCCTTTTACGTCGGAAGTATTCCTCAATCTGCGATCACCTTCGCTGGTTCCGCGCAGCTCGAGCTGTGCTTTTGGCGTACGCTGGACGGAGGCTGGGGCAAAAAGAAATGCAAACTTCCCCCACCCCCGGATCCGCACTCGCCCCCTCACCAAAGGCAGATCCTGGAACTAGGCAGTCTCGCCCGGCACCCACCTCCCGAAGCAGCTTTAGGTCCCCGTGCTGGATCTCGTACAGTTGGATGACGCCGGTGCCCCGGGCGAAGTTGCCCATGGTCACAAATTTGGCGCTGCAGGGCACCCATTTACAGTCAAATACCGTGTAGTTGAGGCCCTTTTGGATATGGGCGATGATCTGAGGTTTCTCGAAGGCCGACATGGTCCAGCCGGTTTCCCCTCCAACCACCAGCACCTCCAGAGCCTCACAACACACTAACCGGGAAACCAAACTCCAAACATAGACGACGGTTCCCCACCCTCCCCCCGACTTGCCGTAGTCGCCCTGTTCTCCCGGGCGAGCTGGGTTTAGTTGTCTCAGATAATGCCTGATGCGCTACTGAAGTCAACCCAATAGTTCTTCACTGACAGCACAAACTTACTCATCGTCTTTACCTACTGCCATTCCCACGTACACATATTGGAGATGGCAGTTGCTTCGGCTGTGAGTGGCGGAGCCAGAGGGGCACAATAGAAATCAGGCATATTTTAGGATGTCCCCTCCCTCCTACCCCAGCAAACGCACAAAACCCTGCTTTAGGTCCCCCGCGTGGGACTTCTTAGGAAACGGGGCGGGGACTTGGGGCTGGTTGGCGGACGCTGGACCCTGCGTGGCGCGCCTGCGCGGTGCGGCGGTGCACGCCTTCGAGCCGGAAGCACATGTCGGAGCTGGAGATAACCGGGCATGGAAACGGAGATGGAGGCGCAGAGCGCCGGGGCCGAGGACGGCTTCACCCAAGTCACCCGCAAGGGTGGCCGGCGGGCGAATAAACGGCAGGCTGAGCAGCTGTCCGCCGCGGGGGACGGCGGGGACGCGGGCCACATGGACACGGAGGAGGCCCGCCCCGCGAAGAGGCCCGTTTTCCCTCCCCTCGCCGGGGATGGACTCCTGGTACTAGCGGGGACCGTGGGACGGGAAAGGGACCGGAGCCAAAGGTGGGCCAAGCCGGTGGACCAAGCAGGTCTCTGGGAGATGTTAAAAGTGCGGGGGCTGTTCTTTACTGACGTCCTTAAAGAAGTGACTCTCTTGCACGAAGTTCAGTTTTTCAATTAAAGCTTCTTGTGGAAGAGCTGTCAGTTTACAGCTCCACCTCCATCCCTCGATACATCTCCGACTTGTGTGTTCTTTTATTGTAGAGTGGGAAAGAAGAAACCAGGAAAATTCCAGTCCCAGCTAACAGATACACGCCATTAAAAGAGAACTGGATGAAGATATTTACTCCTATTGTAGAACATTTGGGACTTCAGATACGGTTTAACTTGAAGTCGAGGAATGTAGAAATTAGGGTAAGGAGAATGTCAACCATTCCCAATATATTAGGGTTTCTCTTTCCTACAGGGGTGAAAAGGCGTGAATAGACTTTCCTTAATGGGACTTATTTTGTTAAGTGGGTCGTTATACAGTTTTCTCAAGTACTATAGTGAGTTTGAACTTCTTGAATGTCTTCAAAATCTGCTTCAGCACAAATACTAGTTGAATTCATAAGGTGGACAAAAGGTCATAACCAAAATATTGGTTATGCCTGTGCGTGTATTTTATGATGCTCCTAGCGGAGCAGGGAGCTGGATATGGGGCTGGATCCCAGGACCCTTCAATCATGACCTGAGCTGAAAGCAGCCACTTAACTGAGACACCCAGATGTCCCTGAACATGAGTACTCCGTACTCTGTTTTCCAGCCTCAATTCCAGGCATCCCTTGGAGTCTGGCTCAAGTGCTTTCTTCTTTAAGATTGCTGTGTGTTTCAGTCGTTTCTGCGGAGCCTGCACTCTTACTGTGCTGGGCTGTCTTACGACTTGCAGAGTCATCAATTTGGATTCCACTCACACCTGTTGGGACTGCAGGATGCCAGGCACACAGTGGTGCTTTGGCATGCCCCACGTCATTTTTTTTAATCTTTCAGACAGGCCTGTGAAGTAGTCATATCTCCACCGTTTAGATGTGAGGAAACTGAGTCAAAGGAGTAGGTTAGTCAGAGTCATCAAAGTCGTTCACTAATAGGTGAATCTTGTTAGTCCTGAAAGGATCCCCCACTCTGACCTTTTTATTTTACAAATGAGAAAACTTAAGACCTGGAGCACCTATGGTACTTTCCCAAGTTTACATACAAGATTGGAACTGGGAGCTAGTTTTATACGTGCATTATACAACCTTGCGTAGTTAGAAATTTGTCAAATATGTGGTCTCCTCAACTAAATTGGAGTCTTTGTGGAAGAATGGAAATGATACTTTTGGAATCAGACCTGTTTCAGAATTCTGCCTTTTTCACATTTCAGTACTTCAATTTTCTCAAATATAGAACTTATCGTATTACATAACTTTCAGAAGCTGTTGTGTGTGAAGCACCTTTGCGGTGCCTGTCACTTTCAGTGGCTGGGATTTTATGAATAGCAGCTATTTCTGCAGTTATCTAGTAAAGCTTTTAAGGACAAGATCCCTGCTTAAACCATTCGTGGTAGTTAGTCCTGGAGTTGGTGCTTTGGGAAACATCAGCATATGATGATGATTATAAGCTGATGATCACTCCTAGTGTTGTACTAGAATATTTTCATCTCCAGTCATAATATGTGCCTCTTTTTTTTTTTTTTTTTTTTTAAACAGACTTGTAAAGAAACCAAGGATGTTAGTGCGCTGACAAAAGCAGCTGATTTTGTGAAAGCCTTTATTCTTGGGTTTCAGGTGGAGGTAAGTGATTCCATGACATCTAAAATAGGTGCTTAAAAACACTTAATATGAGGAGCACCTGGGGGGCCCAGTTGGTTAAGTGTTGCCTTCAGCTCAGGTCATGATCCCAGGATCCTGGGATTGAGCCCCACACTGGTCTCCCCACTCTCTGAGGAGCTTGCTTCCCCCTCTCCCTCTGTCTGCTGCTCCCCCTACTTGTGTGCGCTCTCTCTGTCAAATAAAATCTTTTAAAACACACACACACACTTAATACGAATGTTTCAGTGGTTGGGCTTTTTAAAAAAATTGAGTTTTCTAGGTCTGGTGAATTTTAACTTAATAGTTATTCTCAGGTATCTAAACGGAAGGGCTTCAAAGCATTTATATTTATGTTGTAGGACGCACTTGCCCTCATTAGGTTGGATGATCTCTTCCTAGAGTCTTTTGAAATTACAGATGGTGAGTATAAGGTGGTCTTTTCCTGTTAACTATTGTACTGCCGACTTTGTATTGCTGGGGACTCTTAGTTTTCTAATAGCATCAGTTGATCTGTATTAGCAGGTTTTAAAAATATATATTTTTGTATCTTTTAGTAGGGAAATTTAGGTAGTGATTAAAGTTCATTATGGAGCAGGTGGTATCCTGGAATTGCATGTCTCCTGAGGCTTTGATCTCTCATTTAGTGAAACCCCTAAAGGGAGACCACCTGTCAAGGGCAATAGGAAGAATCGCTGGTAAAGGAGGAAAAACCAAATTCACCATAGAGAACGTGACACGGACACGGATAGTTTTGGCTGATGTGTAAGTATCTGATCTTGGGAAAATTACTGTCCTAATTTATATTTGACTTTTTGCTTGTTTCAAGAAGTCATAAAGTTTGTACTTTAAGCATAATATTGCTACTGACTCTTTGTCAGTATATGGTTCTGAATGAAATACGTAGTTACCTCGAAAGCAGATTAAGTTATCTGAGGAAATCTTGGGAATTCTAGCTTTTTTTCCTCGGTTAGCAATAAAGAACAATAAAGGGCACATGGTGGCTCAGTCGGTTAAGTGTCCGCCTTCGTCTGGGTTCCCTTGGGCTGGGAACCCGCCTTCGGTTGGGTTCGCCTTCAGTCTGGTTTGTGCCCAGCCGGGAGCCTGCTTCTCCCTCTGCCCCTCCCCCCCTTCATGCTCATTCTCTCTGTCTCTCCCTCTCAAATAAAATCTTAAAAAAAATAAATAAATAAAGGAAATGTTTAGAATTACTATTTAAAGAAGTTACATGACAGGTGAAGATTTAAATACTATCCAAGGGGACTCCTAAACCAATAGGAGACAGCAAGGAGTGGGGTTTTTTAATGCCATTGTGACTTTCCTTTTCAAGAAAGAAATATATGTGTATAGTTTTATACATATTTTAAAACTATATATAAAGTCCTTTCATAAAAGGACAATGAGTATTGCACGTTGGGTGAAAAACCTGGGAGCAGCTCTATGTGAACAGAAAGATGATGATACAGGCTTAAAGTAAGGGTGCAGGAAGTCAAGCTGGGATTAGCCCTCGTGGGGGTTGAAGCTGCTGCGGGGCCAGGTTGGGGTTGCTGGCAGATGGTGTGGAGATTAGATAATGCCGTGAAGTTGGGGGACAAAGCAGGTGACTGACAAGAGGAGGGACGTGCCTGCGGCTAAGCACAGAAATAATTATATTTAAAATCACACTAACTTGGCTGTAAACTCGGTCTCACCACTTTTTAGAACCTAAATTTTAGACTGTTTTACACTCCAGGGATAACAATGATACTATGTTGATGCTCGGTTACTGGAAGACAGGTTTATTATAATTTTGATCTTTGTGAGGGGAGCCTGAGGGGGCCATGAGGAAAACTTGTTTTGCACTAGACATTTTAAAGTATTTTGAAATGCATACCACATTTGGAAGTATCATACGTAGCCCTAAAAACTTTTGCTAATTTAGAAATCTAAAAATGCAACTGATGTGCTAATCAAATTATAGATATTATGAGTATCAAATTCTAAGTATAAGCCTGCTTCCCCCGCCCCGGCCCCCCCCCCCCCCCCCGCCTGCCTCTCTGCCTAACTGTGATCTCTCTCTCTCTCTCTTTTAAATAAAATCTTTTGGAAAAAAAAAATTCTAAGTATATTGATGTGTTAACATAAATTTACTAGTCGAGCTGGTTTTTCTAACAGCTTTACTGCAGTATGATTTACATACAAAAAATATTACCGTATTTAATATCCTGTTCAGTGAGTTTGGGCCAAATCTATAGTCCTTTGATCCCACCTCAGTCCCAGGCAATCACTAATCTTTCTGTCATGGTTTTACCTTTTCTAGAAATTTATATAAATGGAAATACACAGTATGCAGCCTTTGGGGTATGGCTTCTTTTAATTAGCATGCTGTTTTGAGTTTCCATTTCGTTGGGTATGTCAGTAATTTCTTTTTATTGCCAAGTACTCTTGTAAGGTATTGCATTTTGTTTATCCATTCAGGTTTGATGGACGTTTGGGCTGTTTTCAGTTTGGGTTATTATGAATAATGTTGGCTATTTTTGAATTACTTTTGTATCTTTCGGGGTTTTTTTCCCCCAAACTGAATTGCATACAACTTGAACTTGAGTATACTGTCTTGAGTGTTCAGTATAAATAGGCTAATTGGAAATCCACACGTTCTTCCACTTACTAATTATGGTATAACCATAATGTGGACTGGTATACACCCGTAGGTGTTTTTGATGAGTTGCTGATAACCTGGTGGTAAAATACGGTATGATGTGAGCAAGATAAAAAACTAAAAGCTATTCCCAATGTATTCAGTGCTTCAAATGGGAAATAGTGTTGCCTGTGTTGTCCCGAGACCTCCATAATATCCCAGCCACTGCCCCATCACTTTGGTGGTTTTGGCAGCAAAACTGCTCACACTTCATTCGTGCTCACTGTTCCTCATCTTTCCTGCACCATTGTCAAGAGTTTTTATCAAAGTTAGACACACACATACTTGAGCAAGCCCCAGATTTCTACCACCAACCTCTATTTCCTCTTCCTCAGAGGAACTAATTTCACCTCTTCCAGGTAATTTTTAAAAACTATTCATCTCCAGATTTTCAAATATCGTGTTTATATACCAGCTTTTTTTTTCCCTCATCATTGTCTTTCTACTATGAAAGATGAAAATTTAGCTTTTTTTCATCTCTCCCCCAACTTCTACCCCATGTACTCAGCCCTTCTGACAACCAGGTTGCTCATGCATCCCTGAGCTCCCCATACGCTGTGGGTTTTGTGAGACCAGTGTTCAGCGTTACCTGTGCACAGGGTCAGCGCTCGGTGTGTCAGCAGCCAGCCCGGGTGATGACCGTGCTTCTGTGATTATTCTGTCTGCCCTTTACCACTTTGTTTTCACTTGAAAAGATTTTTACTCACGTTTGTGCTTTCTGATTATCAGTACAATTGAGTAAAAAGCTGTACGTTGTCGTATCGCCCCGCGGTGTATCTGGGTGCATCAAACGTTTGAGCAGCCTCTCCTGGAGCCTCCTTCCTCAGAAGCACTGCTACCCTCTCTGCCTGGCGCCCATTTGGCGTCCTAGGTTCTGCTTTCATCTGTGCCCTTCCGCTATGTGAATCTCTTGGTTGTTGGGTTCTCTTTCCTGAGTATTCCTTAAGGTTCTTTTGTTTTTCTTTTTTAATTTGAAATTTTATGTATTGCAAAATGAGCACCACGGTAGATCTGGTTAACACCCATCACCACAGTTACAAATTTGTTATTTTGTGTGTGAAACTTTTAAGATTTACTCTTAGCAACTTTCTATCATGTAGCACGGTGTAATTGACTAGATTGACACACTGTACTTTATATCCCCTGGACTTCTTTTCTAACTGGAAGTTTGTGCTGTTTGACCCCCTTCATTCAGGTTGCACACCCTGCCACCCCTGAGTACACCTCATTTTGGTGCCATATATAGTCCATGAGCTAGCTTAGCTAACATTTTTTGAGAACTTCTAGTTCCAAAGGTGTCCTCTCTCCTGGCCGACTATACAGTTCTGTTCTATAAATCACATCCATTGAGAATTTTGAAGACCTTGCTATATCCAAGCTTTCAGTGTTGCTGTTGAGAGGTCCAGCGCCATTTTTATACCTGATTCTTCGAGTGTCCTATCTGGCAGTTGTATTCTCTTCATCCAGTGTGTTCTGAAATTTCATAGTGCTATGTGTTAGCGTGGGTCTATTTTTATTTATCTTCCTGGGCCCTTTCAAACTAGACACTCATTTTCTACAATTTTCAGAAATTTTCTTGAATTACTTTGGTCTCGCTTTTCTTTCCCCCTTCCTATCTGGAATTCCTTTCTGTAACTCTATTCTTAACATCATACCCTTGATTCATGGGTGTATGAAAGTAGTTTTTCTGACCTTACTGATCTGATTTTGTTTTTGCTGTTTCATTCTTTTTCCCCTGTTCTCCATTTCTCTTTCTTCATCTTGCTGGTTGTAGCCTCTGTTTTTTGTAGTAGATGCTTCCATCGGATTCTGGAGATCCTCCGTGTGTGCGCCCCAAGTAGAAGAGGGGGGGCAGTAAAAAGACCAGAAGCCCTGAGCTCATGGGGTCTGGAGCATGGGGGATGCCAGCTGACCGT
The DNA here is from genome assembly GCF_963455335.1 of Martes martes. NCBI lineage: Eukaryota > Metazoa > Chordata > Mammalia > Carnivora > Mustelidae > Martes > Martes martes. Next base: position 84,956,422 of record NC_137896.1, read on the forward strand.
AGGCTTCGCTTAGGGTAATTGCCAGGCTGTTTCTGATGCATCTTTTAGTCTTTTTTAAGATTTTATTTATTTATTTGAGAGAGAGGAGGAGAGTGTAGAGGGAGAATGAGGAGCAGACTCCCTGCTGAGCAGAGAGCCAGATGTGGGGCTCGATCCCAGGACCTGGGGATCATGACCGAGCCGAAGGCAGACGCTTAACTGAGCCACCCAGGCCGCTTCTCTTTTGGACTTTTTTATTGAGCAGGTCAGGTTCCCGCAGAGAAGCATTCTCTAGGCTCTTTGCTGCCAGACTTTGAAGCCTGGTTAAGGAAGATAGTTGAAGGTCTCAACATCCAGTGTGCAGATATTTACTTCCTGTTGCCCATTTTTAACATGATTTTACTACTTCAGCTGTACCTGGACCCCTGGTTGAGACACCAGGTCTTTTACCTTTCCCAGGGAGCAACACCGCGCATCCCGCCCCCCCCCCCCCATAATTTTGCCAGTTACAAGGGGTGGTTGCCTGATTGTATACAGAGTGGGGAAGAAAATCTAGATCATCTTGAACAGACTGTCAGTTTTGCCCCCATTTCAACATGCGTGAGCCTGTCTGGATGACTGAATGTTCTGCGATATTCCCACTGACAGTTTTGGTGTCAGTTACTGACATTTTGGAAGATGGGCTCAAAAGGACAAAACACTGTATTATTCATTTTAAGTCAGTCAGCCAAGAATTTCCCTTAGTAGGGTCTGGATGATCCTGAGTAGTGAAGAAATTTAGATAACCTTGAGAAAGCTTTGCAGTTGAAATCCAGATGCTTTAATTAAGTGCAATGTTACTTCCATTTCTGGGTACTTAATACCACCTCTGCCATTGTGTAATCATGGGCAGGTGTGTTTGTTTTTTTACTTGTAAATTTCTTTCCCCATTTATAAAATGGGAATACCACCTACCTTAATAAAACTCATGTGAGGATTAAAAGGGAACACATAAAGCCCTAGCACATAAAAATTACTCACTTGGTGGTAGCCATTATTAGCCAAGAATATTAAAAAATTCATTTCTTAAAATTGTTTTTTGTAATTTTTATTGGGCTATAATATACATACCGTAGAATTCCCCTTCAAAATGATTTTTAGTGTATTTAAGAGTTGTGCTACCATCACCACCATTTTTATTTAAGAACCTGTATTGTGATTTTCCAGAATTTCTGGATCATGGGATTTAGTTAAGGAAATGCTTTTGTTGCTAACTTGTCTCACATTCTCTTGCAGGAAAGTTCACATCCTTGGCTCTTTCCAAAACATCAAGATGGCAAGAACTGCCATTTGCAACCTCATCCTGGGTAATAATAATGTATAATTATAATAATATTAATAGGGAATTTAGAACTCAAACCTCGTTTGCACATCAGCTCAAATTAAGCACAATGTTAAAGATTGCTAGTAGAAACTCTTAGAGGTTGGCAAATGTGGACCTAAAGAAAAAAAGGAATATTTTTGCTTAGATTTTATCAGTTTGCTAGAGAAAAGTGTTTATTGGGTTATAGTGCTTAAATCTTTGCTGTGTTCCCCTGAGGTGCAGTGAAAAGCCATTCCAGAATAGCAGGCAGTGTGTTTTAGGCTTCAACGAAGAGAGAGCTGCTGATCACCATCAGTCAACTTAATTGATGCACTTTGTCTTTTTTTTTTTTTTTTTTTTTTTGAGGGTGAGTGAGCATGAGCAACTGGAAGGAGGGGGAGAGAATCTTAAGCAGACTCTGCGCTGAGGGCAGACCCCAAGGCAGGGCTCGATCTGACGGCCCTGGGGTCATGACCTGAGCCAAAACCAAGAATCAGACATTCAACCGACTGAGCCATCCAGAGGCCCCAGTCCTGTTTTTCAAACTGTGCAGCAAAGTCAGTAACTTCTGGTACCAGATATAGGATTGTAGTAGTTTGCTTTAAATGGGATTTTCCATCAGTGCCCAGATCTGACTGACTAGCTTCTTTTTTTGAAATATTTAGATAAGTCAGTGCCTTTGACTCTTAGGATGTAAAATATTTTTGGAGAATATTTGGGTATGATTTATGGTTCTTCTTTTGATTTAAGAGTGATCCACTGGAAAATGTGCTCTTTAGTTGTAGACCGCCTATCATGTGTCTTCTATTTATGTGAGTATATTTGTATAGATGTGTTTCTTTTTCTCTGCAGGAAATCCTCCATCTAAGGTTTATGGCAATATCCGAGCTGTGGCTAGCAGAGCAGCAGATCGATTCTGATTTCAAATCAGGGACCTTTTGTCTTTGGACTCTTAGAGAAAAAGCCCTTGCCCTCTGCACATGCTTATAAGAAACCACACAAAGAATTTTTCAGTCACGTTAAGCCTCCATCACTTCTTCTGTTCTCAGCCAGAAGCATCAACAGAAAGGTTTGATAATGTTCACATGCAGCAACTTGAGGATAATTCCCGTCTGAATTTATTATCATTATTGTACTTATACATTAATTATAATTTGTCACTTCATTTTAAATAAAAGATTTAGTTTATAATTTTCCTATTGAGAAACTTGTTTAAACAGTCCTATATGAATTTATTTATAAGTTTATAACTTTTTATAAATTTATAAACATTTCTTGTCTATGGAGTGTAATTAAAACAATCAGCTTACAAAATCACTCTGAATCCTGACACTACTGAGTGGTATGTGGGCTTTTTAGAAGCAGCAGTTTGGAAACACTGTTTTGAACAAAGGCTAATCTTTTTACCTCTTTTGTAGTTTATAAAATTAAAGACATCACAAAGTTGATGTGAGGAAGGAATTTTATTTTTCAAATAAGCACTCGATGAAAGTAGCCGACCTTACCAATGTTTGGGTGAAGGTAAAATATGGTAAAAGAAGGTTTTTACCAGGAAAACTACAAAATTCTGCAAATATAAGAGCTTGTTTTAACTAGTGTCTGCCTATTCAAATACTCATTTGGTAAGTATTTAATGCGTTAATCTTTAAAGTATTTAATCGTAGCAAACACTAAGAGGTAGGTAGAATTCTGGACAATTGAGGCTGTTGGTGGACAAAGAGCAGAAAAAAATGACTGCTCTTGTGGAGTTTTCATTCTATTTCAATAACCAAGGAAGACAAATGTGCAAAAATACCTAAATTCTGTCAGCAGAGAGAAAAATGCTCTGGAGGAAGAAAAGAGTGGAGATAAAGGAGACGCAGGTGTAGGGATATGTTTACATGGGGTGGCCAGGAAGCACCTGAACAGACCTGGTGGCATTAGCTGTGAGGTCTGGGGTAAGGGAGACGGTACAAAGGCCCGCAGCAGCAGGCCCAAAACTCCAGGAACCACAGGAGGCAAAGGCAGTGGGAAGCAGAGGAAGAGTGAGTAGTAAAGCAATCAGTTAGGGCTTTGTAGGTTGTAATGATTTGTGGGTTTTTTTTTTTTTTTAAAGATTTTATTTATTTATTTGACAGAGATCACAAACAGGCAGAGAGGCAGGCAAAGAGAGAAGAGGAAGCAGGATCCCTGCTGAGCAGAGAGCCTGATGCGGGGCTCGATCCCAGGACCCTGAGATCATGACCTGAGCCGAAGGCAGAGGCTTAACCCACTGAGCCACCCAGGCGCCCCATGATTTGTGTTTTTAACCAGTGATAAAGCAGATCTATCTTTACTTATAGCTTATAGTCAAATATCAAACATCAATTTATCAGGGTTTGTTTTTTTTTTAAATCCAAAAGAAGGGAAAAAAGACTACCTCATAGGAAAAAAATACTATCTCATGGCTGTGGAAGCCCAGCAAAGACAATTATGAACACACACAGGCAAGTTTCAAATATTTTATTTTCTTATTCATACAGTATGAAGTTTTCTAAAGATCCCACAACATGACATTTCATGCAGAAGAAAAACTAAACATTCAACATAAACCCCTCCCCCACCCACACTAAAAAAAAAAAAAAGGAAAGGAAAGGAAAAAAAACCCTCGTTCCCCAGTAAGGAAATAATGTTTGCACTATTTTTCTGTAACGCCAGCCAAGATATGCACAAGCAAGAGAAATAGAAAGCATTTGCTAAAATATTTGTAACAAATACTTATGTACAAAAAATTCACAAAAGACTAGTTCCCCCTTGAAGCAGAGCACATGGCAGTTGACACTGGAACAGATCAAACCACTGGCTGGGATTATAAGCCACGTACTGATCCAGAGGAAGAAAGTTACATGTAGTGGAGATTTTCAGTTTGAACATTAACATTTCCAAAGTTTGGCAACATTATCTTTTAAAATTATGCAAATTATGTAAACAAGAGGTACATTTTAAATTGATCTACATGCAAAACTCCATGTCATGCAAGGACACCAAGCACCGGGATTTTTCTCTCACAGACAGAGCCCATGATGTGCAGCACTCAGTTGAAGGAACAGCGATGGCAGGCAGGTGTGCCCAATTTAAGATTCGTTTACCTTGATTCAACCTGCCCTTTTCCACTTATGATTATAAAACCGTTTTTCTAGAAAAACTATACAGGGGAAGACTACTTTCCTAGAAAGCCAACCAAAACGTTTTCTTCCAGCCAATAGTACCTTTGCAGAAAAGGGAAGGGATAATATCAAGTGGTGGAACATGATAGGCTACTTTTATATCACACATTTAGTAAGTTAGCATCCATTACAAATACGGGCAAATCAAGAAAGAAAACCATCATGCACTCTCTATGCCTTGTCGTAAAGACATTCAAAAGGTATAAATTTAGATAAAATTTTGCTCTTCTGTGGCATCAAAGTTAGTAAGACTTCTTCCATTTAAGTCACAAATATATGTGGGCGTTAAGATACACACATGTACATTAAGTATCATTAATTTTTAGATGAGCTGCAAGTCTTTTGAAACAGAAGGGAAATTTACGGTTCAAAGGTAAGTTTAATGACAAACTATTTACCCACATACTGAAACGAATGGATATCTTAAGTAGTTACGTGATTCCATCAGGTATTATTAAGAAATGTCTAAGGAAAATCGTGATTGCCTCAAATGGCTTCTGGCCTTTCCACAACTGATAACTTAACGTTGATTCAGGGACACCTACTAAATGTAATGGCTCCTAGTTAAGCAATAACAACGAAGCAGCCACAAGCTCTGTGCAGTGACTATATGAACACAAGAATGAGCTCTTGGCAGGAGCACTGCACTACACTTTCTCCTCAAGCAGGGATATAGTAAAAGCTGCTCAGCAATGAGACATAGTCCCTGGAAATATCTTCATAGGTATAAATAAAATTACAAACTCCTTTGTTACAAAACTGTAATTCAGGTAAATAGGACGTTAACAAATGCTTTGTCAATCTCTCAAAGGAGAAAGCACAGGAAAAGGAAAATAGCTGGCCTAACACCCGGCTCAAGTCGTACAATTTTCTATCTATATATAAAACTGTGTGAAATAAAAGTAAGGATGTTTTATGTTCTGCTTGGCACTTTTGTACTCTATCATTTTGTTTCTGAATCAAGTAGATTAAATTAAAGCCAACCTACTACACATATAGAAAGCTACATATATCTATATATAAATATTTACATATGTATATATAGATACTTTCTCGTTATAAAAGATGAAGAAAAATAAATTAAAAAGCCAACCCCTTCCCTTTCTTCACCACATTGATATGCTCTTTTCATGTTGCTGTCCTTCAGACTTTAAAGTGCTACACTGAGTTATTGAGAGAGTAAGAGTTCAATAACACTTAGTTGGCTTCATGAGGCTCGTGTTGGAAAATGTGGCTTCACAGAGAAAAATACTTCCATTTAAATACACAGAGAGCATTGCTGGACGTCTTGAGCAGATCTTCAGAGATGGAGAAGAAAGCAAAAGTGTTGGGTGGTACTCTTAAAAAGAGTCACACATCTACCACCATCTTTTTGTGGATATCTAGGCCACCTACAACCTGCAACAGATAGGAACAAATCAAGCTTAACCACGTCTGAAAACTCCTTTTTACTAGTCTAACCAACCTGAACCAAAATTAAAATTTAATACACTACACTTTATTCTCAGAAATTGGCTATTTTGATTGTTTTTGTTTTTAAACCTGTACCACCTACCTCTAGTTAGAATTTTCATGGCTTCTTTCTCCCAGGATAATAGGCATTTTCTTGTGTTCTAGGACAACGGTTGGCAAACTTAAAAGGGCCAGAGTATTTGAGGCTTTGTAGGCCACATGTAATTTCTCTTGCATTTCCTTCTCCCACTTTTTTTTTTTAAAAGATTTTATTTATTACAGAGAGAACTCAAGCAGGAGGAGGTGCAAACGGAAAAGGAGAAGCAGGCTCCCTGCCGAGCAAGGGCTTGATCCCAGGACCCAGAGCCAAAGGCAGGTGCTGAACTGACTGAGCCACCCACAGGTGCCCCTTTCTCTTACTTTAACACTTTAAAAATGCAAACTGTTCTAAGCTCAAAGACACACAATACAGGCCATGGGAAGGATCTGACCCACTCTATTTGCCAACCCCTGCTTTTATATAAAGTTTAATATCAAGTAATAACCAGAGGTCCGCATAAAAATGTATCCACAAAATCCAGATATGGGCTTGTCAGTCTATTCTAGAAGGTAGTAAAAGGTACCAAATGAGTAAACTTTTCTGCACATTATTTTCCCATGGGCTTGAAGATGTGTTGAGTTGTTACAGACATCTCAGTGAATAATGACATGGTAATCTACAAGTGTAATTACCTATATTTGGAGGACAGTCTATTAAGTACAATCTACCTAAAGAAAGTATATAAGTCATAAATGTTCACAGCTTCATGAATTTTCCCAGAGTAATCACCCTTTAAAGTAACTAGCACCCAGATCGTCACCGGGACTCTTCTGTGGCCTGCCTTCCAGCCATCTCCCTCCTCCTGCCCTACCACACACACAGAGGGAGCCACTGCTGTGACTTTAACAACCTGGATTAGTTTGAGATCTTTTTCGTGCCTGACTTGCTTCACTGAACATGTTTTTGCTAATCCATGTTGTTGGGTATAACTGCATCTGTATTATTTTTCAGTTTAAACTTACTTTAAACGTTTATTTGAAAAATAAAGCTTGAACAGCCAATTGGTGCTGCAACTTCTGCTATGAAAACATCAGGTTGCTATGCTGCCCTCATTCTCTGTGTCCTTTTACATAGAGATGATCATTTAGACTTTTCAGCTAATATTCAGTATTTCCCTATAGGTCTCTGAATAACATTCCAACATTGCCTTCTCTTTGGTTTAAAGTTGTAGGCATTATCCACTGATTTCCCACCACACAAGAGGAAGATTTAGCTCTCACATACACACATCTCTTCCATTTATCTCCCACCCCAAATATTTCCCACACCACCCTTCCAATAGTTCCAGCTTCATTTTGATTAGGCAAATTCAGCATTTTAATTATAACTATATAAAATACTATTTACAGCAAAACAGAATTGCATACTGCACATCTGTTCTGCTACAGTTAATAATTATCTTCGTTGCTGGGTATTTTATGTATTTCACTAGTTCAGTCTCAAACTTTTGTTCTAAATACATTCAAATATATGATGTAATTCTATCAATTTTATTATCTTGAAATTATTCCCAGAGCTTTCCCACCTGCTACAATCCAGGCCTGTCATCTCTGGACCTTGCTTCACCATCCTGGAAATTTCCTTCTCTCATGTTGGATCTCTGCTTCCTAGACCCCTCATTATCATTTTTGATTTACAACCTTATTATAGTGGGAGCACATCTTCTAGTAGTTTCCCAAAAAGGGAAGCCTTGCAATACTAGAAAATGTCTTCATTCTGCCATCCAGTTGAGTTTGTAGAGAATTCTACTTCGGAAATAACTGTCCTTTGGAATTGCAAAGGCAGTGCTCCACTGTCTTCTAGTTCCTACTATGCTGCTGAGAAGTCTGCTGTCCTGACGATTTTTGAGTCTTCGTATAAAGCCTCTCCCCACCACTCTTTACCCCTGGTCTTTGCAAGTTGGATCGCCATCTCGTTTCCCCTTTTAAAATTCCATGACATTGTGCTAGCCCCAGAGTATTTTCTAATTTAAAAAAAAATTTTTTTAAAGATTTTATTTATTTATTTGACAGACAGAGAGCACAAGTAGGCAGAGAGGCAGGCAGAGAGAGGACGAAGCAGGCTCCCTGCTGAGCAGAGAGCCCGATGTGGGGCTCAATCCCAGGATCCTGGGATCATGACCTGAGCTGAAGGCAGAGGTTTTAACCCACTGAGCCACCCAGGCGCCCTGACCCAGAGTATTTTTATGTACTATGCTAGATACTCAGTAATCCTTTCAGTCAGGAAACAATATTTCTGGTTCATTACTTTTGATTCATTTTTAGTGACTTCCTTCCGTCCATTTTCTCTCTGGAAATCCTAGCATTCAGGTGTTAGACTTCCTGCAATGGATCTCTAAATTTAAATTTCCAAGAACTCTCATATATTACCTAAGTTTTAAGGATTCAGTATATTATATGCCTGAGAATGACAGATTTTTGTTTCAGAGGTATCAAAATGGAAATATGCTTATCTTTACTTACTCTCCCTTCCCACTACTCCAACCCTCACCCCCCAATCTATGCCTCCCGTTACCCAGCCTACAGACTTCACCCTCTCCAATCTCCCACTACAGGGCAGGAGAGTCTTAAGAGCAGGAAAGGAGATCTAGTGAGCTAAATGCCTCTTAGACTAAGCCATTCTGTTTTTAGCTTCACCTTCATCCCCACTTTCACTTACTCTGAGCCACCAGTTTCTGAGCCTTTCAGGGATTCTGCATTATAAATCAAGCTGCTTCTCAGCTTTCCGGGCTGATAGCTTAGAATTCATTTTTTTCTCCTGTTAAGTCAGCATACTGACTTACAGGCTATTGAATCTAGTTGTTATCCTCCCTACTGTCTTGTCCTGTGGGTTCATAAACCTTTACCTTTTTAGTTTCACTAGAGTTTGGAGAGCAAGCAAAAGTAAATACAGTTCACCCTTAAGCAGCACAGGGTTTAGGGATACCAACCCCCCTATGCAGTCAAAAATCCATGTGTAACTTCTGACTCTCCCAAAGCTTAACTATTAATACCCTACCGTTAACTGAAAGCCTAGCTATTAACATAAACAAAACATTTTGTATGGTATATGTGTTACATACTGTATTACAATGAAGTAAGCTAGAGAAACATTAAAATCACAAGACAAAAAATATGTACAATACTTTACCAAAAAACAAAAAACAAAAAAAAAACCCTGCACAAAAGTGGGCAAGTACAGATTAAACCTGTGTTGTTCAAAAGTCAATTGTACGCATGTTCAGATCAACCCCAACTTTAATCCTGTCGCTAATTATTTCTATTTTATCTGTATATGTTAACTATTCTGAAAATTTTAAAGAAGCAAACAGGCATGTGGTCTCTTAAAGTAACGTCCCATCTTTCATTGCTATAGCTTGAGAAACCAGAATTAAGGAGGACTCAATGAAGCCAAAGTTATGGGCTTGATCGATGATCAGTAAAGTTGGTTTAAACACAAAAGTTTTCTACACTCCTGAACTGTGCTCCTTAAAAATACAAAAGGAATTTATCATAAATACCGGAAATGAACTCAAAGCGTAGCTTATGTCTTTAGCATCATTTCTATAACTACAGATGTATTTTAATTTCCTTCCACTGACTACTGATTTATATATAATTTTAATTTACATCTTATATTTACTAAATATAAATGGAGTCCATCTCTATACATCTCTTCTACATCACTGGGCAAGAGTCTTCCATTTTTATTTGTTCCCTCAAGGCTTAGGATTTCTTCTTTCCTTCTTTTAAAAGCTGGGTACTATCTGTACTGCCACTACCAGCCTGGTCTCATGTCACACTCACTCTGACACAAGTCATTCTGTGATCTTTGGCAATGAAGAGACAGACAGATGACAAACCCTTGTACCAGTACCACCAGGCAACAGTTCAAAGTCCCAAATCTCACACTTAACTCTCTTCCTTTTTTTCCTTCTAATTTATTTTTTACTTAAATTCAATTAACTAACATGCATTATTCGTTTCACAGGTAACAGGTCAGTGATTCATCAGTCTTATGTAACACCCAGTGCTCATTACATCACGTGCCCTCCTTAATGTCTATCACCCAGTTACCTCATCCCCCCCTTCTCCCCTCCAGTAGTTTCCTATGATTAAGAGTCTCTTAAGGATTTGTCTCCCTCTCTGATTTGTCTTATCTTTCCCTCCCTTCCCCTACGCTACCCTGTTGTTTCTTAAATTCTACGTATGCGTGCAATCATATAATTGTCTTTCTCTGACTTTCACTTAGCATAATACCCTCTAGTTCAATCCACGTCATTGCAAATGGCAAGATTTCAATTATTTTGATGACTGAGTAGTATTGTATTCTATGTGTATTACACATCTTTATCCATTCATCTGTCAATGGACATCTGGGCTCTTTCCATAGTTTAGCTATTGTGGACATTGCTGCTATAAACACTGGGGTACAGGGGACCCTTTGGATCACTACATTTGTATCTCTGGGGTAAATACCTATTAGTGCAATTGCTGGATCATAGAGTAAGCTCTATTTTCAGCTTTTTGAGGAACCTCCATACTGTTCTCTAGAGTGGCTGCACCAGCTTGCATTCCCACCAACAGTGTAAGAGGGTTCTCCCTTCTCAGCATCCTCACCAACATCTGTCGATTTCTAACTTATTAATTTTAGTCATTCTGACCGGTGTGAGGTGGTATCTCATTGTGGTTTTGATTTGTATTTCCCTGATGCCAAGTGACACTGGACATTTTTCATGTGTCTGTTGGCCATTTGGATGTCTTCTTTGCAGAAATGTCTGTTCATGACTTCTGCCCATTTCTTGGTTGGATTATTTGTTCTTTGGGTGTTGAGTTTGATAAGTTCTTTATCGATTTTAGATACTAGCCCTTTATCTGATTCAGACATTGTGGCAAATATCTTCTCCCAATCTGTGGCTGTCTTTTGGTTTTGCTGTTTCCTTTGCTGTGCGGAAGCTTTTTGTCTTGATGAAATCCCAACAGTCCCTTGCCTTTGTAGACATGTCTAGCAAGATGCCGGGGCTGAAGTCAAAGAGATTTCTGCATGTGTTACCCTCAAGGATTTTGATGGATCCCTGTCTCACATTGAGGTCTTTCATCCATTTTGTATCTATTTTTGTGTATGGTGTAAAGAAATGGTCCAGTTTCATTTTTCTGCATGTGGCTGTCCAATTTTCCCAACACCATTTGTTGAAGAGACTTTTTTCCATTGGACATTCTTTCCTGCTTTGTCAAAGATTATTTGACCATACAGTTGAGGGACCATTTCTGGAGTCTCTTCTGTTCCACTGACCTATGTGTCTGTTTCTGTGCCAGTCCCCTACTGTCTTGATTACAGCTTTATAACAGAGTCTGAAGTCCAGAATTGTGATGCCACCAGCTTTGCTTTTCTTTTTCAACATTCCTCTGGTTATTCGGGGTCTTTTCTAGTTCCATACAAATTTTAGGATTATTTGTTCCAGCTCTGTGAAAAAAGTTGGTGATATTTTGATAGGGAGTGCACTGAATGTATAGATTGCTCCAGGGAGCATAGATATTTTAGCAATATTTATCCTTCCAAACCATGAGCATGGAATGTTTTTCCAGTTCTTTGTGTCACTCAATTTCTTTCATAAGTGTTCTATAGTTTCCTTTGCTTATTTGGTTAGATTTATTCCTAGGTACCTTATGGTTTTTGGTGCAATTATAAATGGAATCAACTCCTTAATTTCTCCTGTCTCATTGTTAGTGTATAGAAAGGCAACTGATTTCTGTGCACTGATTTGATATCCTGCCACTTTGCTGAACTCCTGTATGAGGTCTAGCAATTTGGGGGTGGAGTCTTTTGGGTTTTCTGCATATAGTATCATGTCATCTGTGAAGAGTGAGTTTGACGACTTCTTTACCAATTCGGATGCCTTTATTTCTTTTTGTTTTCTGATTGCTAGGCTAGAACTTCTAGTACTGTGTTGAACAACAGTGGTTAGAGTAGACATCCCTGTCGTGTTCTTGATTTTAGGGAAAAAGCTCTGTTTTTCCGCACTGAGACTGATATTCACTGTGGGCTTCTCATAGATGGCTTTTATGATACTGAGGTATGTATCCTCTGTCCCTACATTGTGAAGAGTTTTAATCAAGAAAGGATGCTGTACTTTGTCAAATGCTTTTTCTGCATCTATTGAGAGGATCCATATCGTTCTTGTCCTTTCTTTTATTAACGTAGTATATCATGTTGATTGATCTGCAAATGCTGAACCACCCTTGCAGCCCAGGAATAAATCCCACTTGGTCGTGGTGAATCGTCTTTTTAATGTACTGCTGGATCCTATTGGCTAGTATCTTGGTGAGAATTTTTGCATCCACGTTCATCAGGAATATTAGTCTTTAATTCTCCTTTTTGGTGGGACCCTTGTCTGATTTGGGGATCAAGGTAATGCTGGCATCATAGAGTTTGGAAGTTTTCCTTCCATTTCTGTTTTTTGCAAACAGCTTCAGAGGAATAGGTATTAATTCTTTAAATGTTTGGTAGAATTCCCCTGGGAAGCTCTGGCCCTGGACCCTTGTTGGTTGGGAGATACTTGATGACTGCTTCAATTTCCTTGGTGGTTATGGATCTGTTCAGGTTTTCTATTTCTTCCTCTTTCAGTTTTGGTAGTTTGTACATCTCTAGAAATGCATCCATTTCTTCCAGACTGTCCAATTTGCTGGCATATAGTCGCTCATAATATGATCTTACAATTGTATTTCTTTGGTGTTGGTTGTGATCTCTCCTCTTTCACTCATGATTTTATTTGGGTCTTTTTTCTTTCTGATAAGTCTGGCCAGGGGTTTATCAGTCTTAATTCTCTCAAAGGACCAGCTCCTAGTTGCATTGACCTGTTCTACTGTTCTTTTGGTTTCTATTTCATTGATTTCTGCTCTGATCTTTATTAAGTCTCTTCTCCTGCTAGATTTAGACTTTCTTTGCTGTTCTTTCTCCAGCTCCTTTAGGTGTATGGTTAGGTTGTATATTTGAGACCTTTCTTGTTTCTTGAAGAAGGTGTTTACTGCTATATACTTCCTTCTTAGGACTGCCTTTGCTGCATCCCAAAGGTTCTGAACAGTTGTGTTTTGTTTTCATTTGTTTCCATGAATTTTTAAAATTCTTTATTTCCTGGTTGATCCATTCAATCTTTAGTAGGATACTCTTTAGCCTCCTTGTATCTGAGTTTCTTCCAAATGTTCTTGTGATTAAGTTCAAGTTTCAAAGCACTGCGATCTGAAAACATGCAGGGAATGATCCCAGTCTTTTGGTACGGTTTGAGACCTGATTTGTGACCCAGCATGTGATCTATTCTGGAGAATGTTCCATATGCAGTGCTCAAGAAGAATATGTATTTCTGTTGCTTTAGGATGGAATGCTCTGAATATTACCTGTGAAGTCCATCTTGTCCAGTGTGTTATTCAAAGCCCTTGTTTCCTTGTTGATCTTCTGCTTTGATGATCTGTTCATTGCAGTGAATGGGGTGTTAACATCCCCTACTATTGTATTATTATCAGTGTGTTTCTTTGATTTTGTTATTAACTGGTTTATGTAATTGGCTGCTCCCATGTTAGGGCCATAAATATTTACAATTGTTAGATCTTCCTGTTGGATAGACCCTTTAATTATAATACGTGTCATTCCTCATCTCTTATTACAGTCTTTGGCTTAAAATCTAGTTTATCTGATATAAGGATTGCCACCCCAGCTTTCTTTGGATGTCTATTAGCATGGTAAATTGTTTTCCACCCCCTCACTTTAAATCTGGAGGTGTCTTTGGGTCTAAAATGAGTCCCTTGCAGACAGAGTATCAATGGGTCCTGCTTTTTTATCCAATCTGATACCCTAATTATCTTTTGATTATGGCATTTACCCGTTTACATTCAGAGCAACTACAGAAAGATATGAATTTAGTGCCACTGTAATACCTATAAAGTCACTGTTTCTGTGGATTGTCTCTGTTCCTTTCTGGTCTTTGTTACTTTGGGGCTCTCTCTTTGCTTAAAGGATCCCCTTTAATATTTCTTGCAGGCTGGTTTAGTGATCACAAATCCTTTTAGTTTCTGTTTGTCCTGGAAGTTTCATCTCTCTCCTTCTATTCTGAATGACATTCTAGCTGAATGAAGTATTCTTGGCTGCGTATTTTTCTCATTTAGTACCCTGAATGTATCATGCCAGTCCTTTCTGGCCTGCCAGGTCTCTGTGGTTAGGTCGGCTGCCGATCTAATATAGGTTAGCTTGTATTTTATATTTAAGATTATTATATTAGCGTATTATTCTTTAGCTTATTATATATTGCTTGTATTTTATATATAAGGTTAGCTTATATATAGTTATATATATAACCTACAGGGTTACAGACCTCTTGTTCTGGAGCTGCTTTCAGAATTTTCTCTCTGAGATTTGCAAGTTTCGCTACTATATATCTGGCTGATGATCAATTTTTATTGATTTTGAGGAGGGTTCTCTGTGCCTCCGGGACTTGAATGCCTGTTTCTTTCCTGTGATTGGGTCAGTTTTCAGCTATAATTTGCTCCAATATACCTCTGCCCCTCCCACCCTCATCTTTTCCCTCTTCTTTGGGGATCCCAAATATTCTAATATTTTTTCACTTTATAGTATCACTTCTCTCTCAATTTCTCCCCTCATGATCTAGTAGTTTATCTCCTTTCTCAGCTTCTTTATTCTCCATCATTTTGTCTTCTCTATCACTAATTTTCTCTTCTACCTCATTTATACCAACAGTTAGAGCCTCCATTTTTTTTAATATCTCATTAATAGCCTCTTTTAATTTTGACTTATTAGATTTTAGTTCTTTTATTTCAGAAAGGGATTCTTTAGTGCCTTCTATGCTTTTTTTCCCAAGCCCAGCTAGTATCTTTATAATCGTTATTCTGAGCTCTAGTTCTGGTATCTATCTTGTTGATCAGATCCCTGGCAGTCAAGGATCTGCTTCCTGTTCTCTTTTTTGAGGTGAGTTTTTTTGTCTTGTCATTCTTGCAGAAAGTGGTCACTTTTCTATTTGTAGAATTGTAGCAATTCTTTCCTTAGATCTCTGGCTGAGTTCACAGGTGTTCAGAATGATTTTTTTTTTTTTTTAAGATTTTGTTTATTCATTTGACAGACAGAGATCACAAGTAGGCAGAGAGGCAGGCAGAGAGAGAGGAAGAGAAGCAGGCTTCCTGCTGAGCAGAGGGCCCGACATGGGGCTCGACCCCAGGACCCTGAGATCATGACCTGAGCTGAAGGCAGAGGCTTTAACCCACTGAGCCACCCAGGCGCCCCTCAGAATGATTTTGTAACTATCTAGCTCAATTCCTGGGACCAGACAATACTAAGGTCTCCTACACCTCCACAATCTTAGACTCCTCTCCCTCCTACTCAAGCTTAACTCTCTTCCAAAAAGACCCCATCTGTTCTTTAGAGTACCACCCTACTTTTTCAAACAACATGCAGACAGCACCCCCTTGAGATGAAAGAAAATACTTAAAGGATAATATGAACTTCTTACTTAAATGCCAAAATCGCAACTTTAGTCCTTACATGACACACAACCAGTTTGTTTTTCTTTGTATGGTCTAAATAAAAAATGAAAAGAAAAGAAGAAAGGAAATCTTCCTATAGAAGCCTCCAATAGTAACTGAAAAATTTCAAAATGTTTTTGTTATCTCTGCCTTGCCTTCTGGATTCTCTAGCGTCCCTAGCTTACAGTTAAAACTCCTTATAATATATCAAAAGGCTAGTATCTTTGCTTTAGGGGCAAAATAGTGAAAGAAGATGAATGGTTGTGTTGCTGTTTGGAAGCAGTGAGTGGTGGCAAAACCCTGGACATACTGAAGAAAGGCAATGAACTGCAAGGTAAACTGTGGCCCCAGTTTCTACCTCGCATTAGTTTTCTTAGGACTCTCCATAACTGGGGGCCCTTACCCTACCACACAAAGAACCAGCCAGCAATAGCTTGGGAGCAGGGAGGGTTAGAATCACCATTTACACTGCCTCACTGATGAGTCTAAAATCCATGTAGACTCCATTTCTATTGTCCTCATGAAGCCAACCTTCCAGATGCCTAGCTGAAACTCATCAACACATACGTACCTTCCACAAGGTTTTCAAACATATTTATTTTAAAATAAACCTTAAGAATATACCCCAGTTATAATTTGAGGGACTACCAACAATAAGTTATTAGTACCATTCTTGTGGTGTATTATCAGATAATCACTGAGAATATGAATTCCTAATGATAACAACTTATTAACAATCACAAGGAACAAGGGCCATTCGGCAAAATCAAATATATCAATTTCTAGGGCAAAAAATGTATAAGGAATTCTCTAGTAAGTAAGTTTGTAAGTTTTTAAAACCCAACTATTGGAAGAACCAGCTCTTTTGTACTTACGGCACAGAATTCTTCAAAGGATATTCTTCCATCTCCATCCTTATCTGCATTTATTATGGTTTTGTCTACAATTTGCTGTAACTGTGTATCTTTCAGATTGTTCCCCACCATCATCTTCAGCACCTGGAAGAGTTCCCCATTGGAAATATAGCCATCTTTATCCATGTCATAGATACGGAAAGCAACTAAAAAAAAAAAAGAGTAAGGAAAATCAATGACAATTATAAGGCAACCACAAGTAAATACTTTAATCAGGAAGAAAAAAAGTAAGCATTCAAATATCTAGAATTAGAACTATGATGATAGCTCCTTCCCACATTTGATCCTGCCTCTAGGAACAGTTAAACACAGTTGGGTAAGAGTATGGGCTTTGGTGGGGCACCTGGGTGGCTCAGTGGGTTAAAGCCTCTGCCTTCAGCTCAGGTCATGATCCCAGGGTCCTGGGATCGAGCCCTGCACTGGGCTCTCTGCTCAGCAGGGAGCCTGCCCCCTGCCCCCTCTCTGCCTGCTTCTATGCCCACTTGTGATCTGTCAAATAAATAAAATCTTTAAAAAAAAAAGAGAGTATGTGCTTTGGAGTCAAGAGTGCTTGGCCAATTAGCGTTAACTGAGGGTTAGGTTATTTAGCCTTGCTAACCTTCAGTTTCTACACATAAAATAGGGAATAATAACAGTTCCACTGTCCCAGGTTCTTTGGAGTACTTTATGATGACAAATAATACATATGAATTGCTTAGAACAGTGTCTGAAACATGGCAAAAGCTCAATAAATGACAGCAATTACTATTACTATTATTCTCATTTATATTGAGTTCATTTACAAAGGATGTCTGCATATGTCCTATGCCCCTGAGAACTGTTATTAAGTAAAACGTCTCTCTAGTTAAGAGCTGAATACCTTAAAAAGGTATCAGATGTTTACTTGTAATAGAGGCTGGCTACATAAAACCAGAATAATGGACTTCTGGCTAAATAGGCATATAAATGAAGCTTACCTAATTAAATTAGAACATTTTTTCAAACTTTGATGAAAAAGTCTCTTATCCACGATGCATAGTTTATGTAGCTGTTTTCAGAAGGAAATTGTTTTGTTTCTATCCAACTAAAAAGCAACAATGACACTGTTTTCAAAAAACACTAGTTGTAAATGTCCTAAAAGGACTTTCTGCAGAATATAAAATTGCTGTTATATATATTAAGCATCTAGAATAAAAGACATCTTTTCGAATATCTTAAAAGGTTATAATGTAGTAAAGGGTAGTAGTGGCATAAGAGGGAGAATGAACTCAGTGAAGAAAAATACTTACACCTCAACTTCTGTTCCTTATCTCCTTTGACACTGAACTGAGAGACTCCCTCAATGAATTCTGAATAAGAATAGAAATGTTTACAAATCAATTTTAATATAAAAATATATATACCTCCCACACACAAATTCACATATCCACAAAAAGATTTTTCCTTGCTGCAAAAAAAAAAAAAAAATTACTACTAAGCAGTGTTTCAAACTGGAAATGCCAAATCTGAAACTTCAACAAACAAGGTTCTATGTATTTTTTTTTTTAATCTGAACTTGGAGTTCTCTAAAGGTCAAATCAATTTGAACAGTATTTATTAAGTAACACTGAGCTTACCACTAAGGGAAAAAACATTCTTTAAGCTGTTTAACTCTTTTTTGGGGGATGTGACTATAAAAGTGGGGCTTTTAAAAAATATATCAAGCCCTGTGTTGGGTTCTCTGCTCAGTGGGGAGTCTATTTCTCCCTCTCCCTCTGTGCTCTCTTTTGCCCTCTCTCAAAGTAAATAAATAAAACCTTTAAAAAATAAAAACATAAAGGGCGCCTGGGTGGCTCAGTTGGTTAAGCAACTGCCTTCAGCTCAGGTCATGATCCCAGAGTCCTGGGATCAAGTCCCACATCGGGCTCCCTGCTCCACGGGGAGTCTGCTTCTCCTTCTGACCTTCTTGCCTCTCATGCTCTCTCTCACTGTCTGTCTCAAATAAATAAATAAAATCTTTAAAAAATATATATATATATATATATAAAAATAAAAACATAAAAAGATCATGAGGCACCTGGCTGGTTCAATAGGTAGGCAGCACATCTGACTCAGGTGTAGGGATTACTTAAAAATCTTTAAAAAAGAAAGTATTATAAAAAGATTATGTATTGTTTTGGGTTTTTAAAATTGTTTTATTTAAGTAATCTCTATACCCAACATGGGGCTTAAACTCATGACACCAAGATCAAGAATCTCGTGTTCTTCTAAGCCGGCCAAGCACCCTGATTATACATTGTCTGCCAGAACAAAAATAATTTTGCATTTCTGGTTCCAAAATTCAGACCCATTTAAATAAAGTCTTGTGAAAATGATCGTTTTTTCCTCACTGCCTGCTACACATTTAAGTCATAAAATCAGCTTTAGATCATTCCCCTTCACTTAAAATTCGGTTCCTGGAACAAAAACAACAAAATCTGTTGATGACAAATCATGGAATCAAATATAAAATTTTGTACCATGGTAATATTAGCAAAAGTACTATCATTTTACATAAAAATTTAGATTAAACAATCCTTTTTATAATGCTCACATCCTAATTACTACACCTCAATTTTATATTGGTTAGTATAAGTCTCATTCTTTAAAGAAAAAAAAAAAGGCATCTTAAAATACAGTTCTGGGGCACCTGGGTGTCTCAGAGGTTAAGTATCTGCATTCAGCTCAGGTCATGATCCGAGAGTCCTGGGATCGAGTCCCATGTCAGGCACCCAGCTCAGTGGGGAGCCTATTTTCTCCCTCTCCCGCTTCCCCTGCTTGCACTCTCTCACTCTTGTCAAATAAATAAATAAAATCTTTTTAAAATATAAATAAAAATGTATTTCTAATATTCTGTTTCCCTAGAGTAAGAAAGACTAGTTTTCTAAAAACAAAGGAAATACTAAATTTATCTTTTTTTTTTTTTAAGCTTACCTTAAAGGACAATTTCATCACTTATGAAAGAGTAAAACATCTTAGTTCATTAAGGTTCATATACCACAAATTGAGAATTAACAATTATATAATCACCACACATTTTTAAAAAACAAAATTTGTCAGACGTTTCCATACACAAAACTGTAAAATAAGTCATAGATTACATAACTTGTTAAACTACTTTCTTACCTTTAAAGTCTACTTCTCCATTCCCATCTGTGTCAAATATATCTATTACTCGCTGTACTAAAGGATTCTGTTGTAACTCAGGCAGAGACATGAACTCTTCCACACTCAAAGAACCCGAATTGTCCAAATCAAGCTTCTTAAATCTCTTCCCTAGCCTTTTAATTTCATCAGCATCAACTAAAAGCAAACCAAAAGAAGGAGCAAGATTTATAAATGATTTTATCAAAATTACAGGGAAAAAAATCCAGCAGTTAATCAATAGTAAGTTTAATTCCTAGTTTAATTAGAAGAGTCACATATACTATTGGTTAATTCCTTATAACAGATAAAGTCATAATATTTTTATTTGGTTACCTTTTTTTTGGCCTGACCCTGCCATTACATACAACAGACTGTATACTGCACCAAGATATTATAGGATTGCAATGCTAAGCTGATTATGGAAGTCAGGTGATTTCTACTAGGCAGGCTAAGTCAATCTCTGTTCTGTACACCAAAGCATCTTTTCACTTATCTTTTTAAAGTTTAATTTATTTCTAATAGTTATGGTTTGAACATGGTTCAAAATTCAAGACCTCCCTCCTACCCCACCCTGTAAATGTTGCCAGTTTCTTGAATACTCTTCCAGAGCGAGTCTTAGCAAGTATGAGCAAATAGAACACGGGCATTTTACTTTTTTTAACCAAAAGAACCACAGCTAACAAAATTCACTTTTCAGTGTTTTAAAGAAAAGCAACTTAGGAAATGTTTGCATTAGTTTGTAACTACTCTATAAAAATTCAGTAGCCGGTCTCTCAGCAGCATATATGGTCTTGAAAAAAAGATAATTTTCTTCTAAATTACATTACTATTTTCATTCCTTTAAGATATCAGACTCACACAAATAATTTTTTTTTTATTTTAAAGATTTTTATTTATCCATTTGACAGACCGAGATCACAAGTAGTCAGAGAGGCAGGCAGAGAGAGAAAGGAGGAAGCAGGCTCCCCGCTGAGCAGAGAGCCCCATGTGGGGCTTGATCCCAGGACCCTGGGACCATGACCTGAGCCGAAGGTAGAGGCCTCAACCCCCTGAGCCACCCAGGCGCCCCTCACACAAATAATTTTAATTGATATCAGAAATACCAATATATTTAAAGCTATAACTTCCCAAAAGAAATTTTTCTAAAAAAATTAAGTCAAATGTTCCACAGCCCGAGTACACATGTATTACAGCCCACAATATTAGAGACTGAGACTGCAAAACTGTTTTTGAAAATTCAAATGTATGGCATCCTCATTATAAAAACTTAAAAGTTAAAGAATAGATTTTTTAAATATAAAAATATCTTAAAATGGAATAAAAACTATAATTATCTGAACGACTGAAGCACAGACTGTACAACTACCACATGCTGCTGACAGGAAGTAGTTCATATGCAACTGGTAAAGGGAGTCCTGTCACTCAGTAGAGCACAGAAATGTCAGTGGTGCAGAGGGACTTTTCCTCGTATGTTATGGAGGAAGGGAAAGGAACTAAGTTTTCTCAAGTTAAAGACCAAGTCTTGATAAAATTTTAAGGCTTTCCAACATTGTTATCTGGTGAAAAGTACCAGTAACAAATGAACAAGCTGCAAAGATACTTCCTCATCTTTCCACCTCCGCCTCTCCCCACCACAGAGCCTCAAAACACAATTAACGAAGGTGACTATACCCTGGCTCATTATTTAATTTTTACAAAATTAGTTTCTACCAAAGCAGGTGTCCTCAAGGACCTTGAGGAAAATCCAAAATAGGAAGCATGAGTCCTAGTTTAAGGCTAACAAATGAATTGCTATGGTGCTTAATACAAATGCCAGAGGTTATTTGTGCTAAAATTTTAAAGACCATAACAGTTCTTCTATGTACTCTGTTACAAAGCGGCATAATGAGTGGTCTATCTAATCCATACTTTCCCCAAGACACATGATGTTTGCAACATCTGAGGTTTGCAAGAATACATATGTTTTACTGTAAGAGAAATGCCTTTAATTTAATGATTCATCTAAACACTGCTTCCAACACCAAAATACACATTTCATAAACACATCAACTGCAGAGAGCTTTTTATCCCTCTATTAAAAAGTATTCCTTCTTTAATGAACAGATGATAAAAGCAAACTGTTCAAATAAACCTTATTTTCTAATTTTCTGTGATGAAACTGGATACCCTTACTCTTGGAGAAAAAAAATTAAGTCCTTCAAATGCTTTTCATTTATTTACTTACAGGTTTGCCGTGCCACCTCAGACCAAACATCACTTTTCATTGTTCTCCTGTACACTATATATAAAAGTTGCTCAATAAATGTTTTAAATGAGTATTCTAAGGGTTTCAGATTTAAAACATAATGATCAAAATGCCATCAGAATTTAGAGTAGAACTACTTACCTAGTCAGACACCAATTAGCAAACCTTTCAGAACAGTTTCTCCAAGTTCAGATTTTGCTGAAAGCACTTACTCTTCTCTCTCTACATACCACGGATGAGTTAACTACTTTTTTCTAGTAACCTTTAGTTTTGCCTTAGTTTACAACCACAAACCAGAAAAGGTGATGAGGAAATTGAACAGAACTCAAAGTACATCGTAAGAGGAAAAGGAAAGACATGTGTCCATCAACCGCATCTCATACAGCAACAGCTCTGGAGTATATCATCAGTTGGAAAGAACAAAGGCAGTAACGTAGCACCATATTACTTACGGACACTTAAGATTCCATTTACTAAGGCTGGCACATAAGTAACAGTTTATCTAGTCACATTATGAAACTGAAACTGAGGTGAAGGATTATTGTTTAAGTGACCCAGAAAACCCCACTAATTCAGAAGAAACCATTCCGGTCCTGATGAATAAGAAATACTAAACATAAAGATAAGCCATCAAATAAATATACTTCTTTACACTGCCAGCAGTAATCTTTCTAAAAGGTACATTCAGCCAAATTGCTAGTTCTTGTGCTTACAAACTTGTAGTGGCTTCTTAATACAACCAGGATAAAAAATCTAGAGCCCTTGACAATATTTAGCTTCCACAAACACAAACCAGAAAATATAAATTTCCATCCTTCTTCTCCCCCATTATCTTTACCTTAGCTACACTGCTCTCAGCACAGTTGTTCAGATAGCATAAAATTCATGCATCCATTTCCTTATATATCCTTTACTGGAATGTCCTTCCCTGAACTCTCCATTTAGGAGACCCCTATCAATTTTTCTCTGATTAAAAAAAAGGGGGATACTAACTGTGTGCCCTGTGGTTATTAAGTATCATTAATGCATTCTCTGGCAAAAGCCCTTAAAGCAACATTTAAAACCATTTTCTGTCTTTTGCTTTAAATATCTTAAATGATATAAAACAGTCGATACCTATTCTGGATGAGTAGTTACAACGTTCCTCAAAGACAAAGCAACATGCCAGCGATCACACTTTAACAATAACTGCGTTTTTAAAGCCCCTGAAGTAAGATCTGAAGGGAATGAGCTCTATGTAATTTTCTATTCACCACCATTCTCACATATCCCTTGCAGCCAAAATTCACCCTGAGATTCTTTAAGAGACCAGTTTAATTTGAAAGAAGGCATATCTATTCTCCAACCACCCATTTATTTCCTCCTTTCTGTCCTTTCCTTCCTGCTTGCCTCACAACGGTAAGACACAACAGACTGCTTAGTACTTATTATAGTTGAGGCTAGCTGACCAACTGCAGGACTCTGTACCTAAATAGTTACAGTATTTTCAAATGGTTTGCCTAGAAGGCAATGCCATAAATATTTTTTAAAGCCAAGATTAAAGAAAGCTAGTTTTCAAAAAACAAATGGTAAATACAGTTATTTTTGGTATGGAACAAAGTGATCGGTTTGGTCTTTACTGTCGCCAGTAGAAGCAGCACTTCCACTACCCAGCACTGCAGAGAAGATGTGTTGCAGGATTAAATGTATGCTCAGGTATGAAACGGCATCTCAATTCTTGAAATATGGGCACTTAGCAATCTCCTGCAAATTACACACAGATCTCTCAGATTAAACCCACTAGTACCATTAAATGTTTCAGATCTGCACTTCGTACAAGTTAAATATTAAAGAACGAATTCCAATTCGGGGTACCAGCTTTCATCAAAGATTTTTTTCTACTGCTTGGGATCATACTCCCTTAAAACAGATGGACAAGGGGAAAAAGAAAACAAACCTCACCCTCTTGACTCATCTTGTGACTCAGAGATACTCGTTTTCATATGTTTTGCCAAGTTAAAACATGTTATTCTTACTTTTTGTAAGGACTTCTTTTTTTTTTTTTTTTTTTTTTTTTTTTTTGACTTTGCCAATCATTTATTTTAAAATAACAACTGAATACCTACTACACGCCATGACCTTTCTAGGCACCAAGGATTGGGGAAGAATCATCAGGACCAACAAATGACATTGTACAGATTGCAGCATATGCAAATCAAAGCTTTATACAAGGCAATCCTACTGTTCTCAGAACCAGATAGAAAGAAAAGCTTATCCTTCTCCCAGTTGGGAAATAAAAGACAAGTAAATGAGGTATTATACTAAGGCTTGTCCTAAACTAAGATGGAGAAAGCCCGAGATTCTATACAAACACATAGGAGAGATGCTGAACCAAGATTTGGGACAATCAGAGGAAACTTCCTGGAAGATGTACACCTCAGCCAAGACCCAAAGTTTGAGTAGGATTAGCAAGAGCAAAAAGAAACAATTCTAGGAGGAAGAACACAGAGTCACTATGTTAGTTTCACAGGGCTACCATAACAAATTCCCACAAACCAATTGGCCTAAAACAAGAGAAATTTATTTTCTCACAGCTCAGGAGGCCAGAAGTCTGAAATCAAGGTATTGGCAACGTTGGGTCTTTTTGGAGGCTCTAAAGGAGAATCTGCCACGTGCTGTTCTCCCAGGTTTTGGTAGTTGCTGGCAATTCCTGCCTTCTACCTGCATCTCTCCAATCTCTGTCTCTGCCACCACATGTCCTCTTCCCTATGCATCTCTATCTGTCTCCGTGCATCCTCTTCTTTTCTTAAAAGGGCACCAGTCATTGGATGTAGGGTCCATTTGAATCCAGGATGACCTCGTTTTAACCTAACTAAGGACTTCTACTTTTTGAAAGGACTATCAATTTTAACAGTTGAAAATGCCCACCTATTCACATTATACAAAGTAATAAAATAATCTTATGAAGTCATATACATCATTATCTAAAATTTAAGCAGGACATTAAAAAGTTGATCTTTTCATCAGTTTATGAAATATAAAGTTGTTAATAAGGAATTGATGGATTGCCAATGCAGAAAACACCAAATTATACTGTTGAGACCTTACCCAGATCAGTGCACCGTGACTATACCCAGGGATAAAAGTGAAATCTAGATGGCTACTCATTTTAACAAGTGATTTCAGGAATCTTATTAACACATAAAATTATTAAGCATTTGCTTTTAGCGAGCCCATCTGGCTACAGTTAATTTTATTTTTTGCATTGATACATAGGATTTTTTTGTTTTGTTTTTAATTCCACTATAGTTAACATAAAGTGTTGTATTAGTTTCAGGTGTACAGTACAGTGATTTAACAATCCCATACATTACCCAGTGTTCATCACAAGTACACTCCTGAAACCCCATCCACCTACCCTCTGGTAACCATCAGTTCTCTAGAGTTAAGTGTCTGTTTCTTGGTTCAAGTCTTTTTTGCCCTTTGCTCATTTCTTAAATGTTTTTCTTTTTTGCCCTTTGCTCATTTCTTAAATTTTTTTCTTTTTTGCCCTTTGCTCATTTCTTAAATTCCACATGTAAGTTAAATTTTATGGTATTTGTCTCTATTATCTGACTTACTTCTTTTAGCTTTATACTCTCTGGCTCCATCACGTTGCTGCAAATGGCAGTTTCATTCTTTTATAGCAGAGAACAATACTCCACTGTATATGTATACCATCTTTTCATCCACTCATGTATCAATGGACACTTGGACTCCTTCCATAATTTAGCTATTGGAAATAATGCTGCTATAAACACAGGGCTGCATGTATCCCTTTTGTGTTTTTGTATTTGGGGGGTAGATACCCAGTAGCACAATTACTGGATTGTAGGGTTATTTTTAACCCTTTGAGGAATCTCCGTGTTTTCCCACAGTGCCTGCACCAGTTTGCATTCCCCCCAATAGGGCAAGAGGGTTCCCTTTTTCTCCACATCCTCATTAAGACTTGTTTCTTGGGTTTTTTATTTTAGCCATTCTGACAGGTGTGAGGTGGTATCCCATTGTAGTTTTGATTTGCATTTCCCTGAAGATGAGTGATGTTGAGCATCCTTTCATATGTCTGCTGGCCATTTGTAGGTCTTTTTTTTTTTTTTTAAAGATTTTATTTATTTGATAGAGACATAGCGAGAGGGAACACGAACAGGGGGAGTGGGAGAGGGAGAAGCAGGCTTCCCACTGAGCAGAGAGCCTGACATGGGGCTCGATCCCAGAACCCTGGGATCATGATCCAAGCCGCAGGCAGACACCCAACCACTGAGCCACCCAGGTGCACCTGTAGGTCTTCTTTGGAGAAATGTCTTTCATGTCTTCTGCCCATTTTTAATTGGATTATTTGTTTGGGGGGCACTGAGCTGTATCAGTTCTTTATATATTCTGGATACTAACCCTTTATCAAGTATGTCATTTGCAAGTATCTTCTCCCATTCTGTAGACTGCCTTTTAGTTTTGATTATTTCCTTTTTTATTTTATTTTGATGAAATCCCAAGAATTTATTTTTGCTTGCCTCAGAAAACTTATCCCTTGCCTTAGAAGACTTACCTAGAAAAATGTTGCTATAACTGATGTCAGAGAAATTACTGCCTGTGCATTCTCTTCTAGAATGTTTATGGTTTCAGGTCTCACATTTAGATCTTTAATCCATTTTGAACTTATTTTTATGTATGGTTTAAGAAAGTGGTCTAGTTTCATTCTTGTGCATGTGGCTGTCCAGTTTTCCCAACAACATATATTGAAGAGAGCTACAGTAAATTTTAAAAAATACTGTCAACTGGACATATTAGTACCAGAGTAATATAATACTGAGAGGTAAAGTTGCATATTCATTCATCACTCAGATAAAGAAACACAACCATCTCCCTTCATATTTTTTCTCACTTAGAAAAAAAGAATAAAAGAAGATTCCAAAATAGTATTATATAGAAGACATCTAAATCTCTAGCTGCTAAAGCATTAATATTATTACTACATACACCCCAACTGCTACTCCACTGTTAGGGTTAAAAGAAAAACAACTGTGAAGTCTAAGCCCTTTTAGGTGATTCCGAGATTTCTCAAAATGAAAAGAAGCAAGCAGAATGGCAGAAAATTAACTTTCCACTAACTTTAGCCAATTCCCAAAAATTGTGTAGTAGTCAACAGAAACAACACTATTCCTCCCTAAGGAAACTCTTTTAAATAGCCAATTTATAAATAATTTACTATTAGTCTATTAGTCATCTAAGAACAAAAACATTGTCTTTTCAAGTCCTTCTAGCAGTAATAATATTTTCAAAGACACCTAAACGTAATGTGGAATCCTGGAAAAGAAAACTTTTCAGATGTCACCAGTTTTTCACTAAAATAAGCACTTTAATAGTACTGTTCCAATGTTAATTTCTTGATTTTGGTAACTGTACTATGGTTTAGTAAGACATTAATATTAGAGAAAGCTAGATAAGAGATACCTGGGAACTCTACTGAGGCTTTATAATTTCTTTTAATAGTTTCTCCTTAGTCTCCTCTAATTTGTGACAGCTCTTATTTTTTCCCTTGTCTTCCACAATCTTGAAACTCTTAATCCAGTATATTGTGAAATGTCCCTCAGCTTGGGCTTGTTGATGTTTTCTCATAATTAGGATGAACTTGGGCATGTGGGGCAAATATACCATAGAAATGATGCTGTGTCCTTATCAGCACACTGTTATCAAAGGATTCACAATGTCAATGTGTTTTTGCTAGTGATGTTAACTTTGATCACTTGGGCAGGGTGATGTCTGCCCGATTTCTCCACTATAAATCTACTACCTTTCCCTTTATATTAAAAAATATCAGGGAAAGGGGGAGGGGGCACAATACTTTAAGACCATGCAAATATCCTGTTTCTCCTAAAACTGTGACCTGATTTTAGCATCCATAGGTTAATCTTGTAAGAATTTATTACTATGGTATTTGCCTAGTATTGATCTTCTTTTCCCCTTTCTTCCTACATTAACTGAAATGTTCCTATTTAAGAAAAAATTAAAAATGGTCCCTTCTCCCCATTTCTTTCTTTAGTCAGTTATTCATATTATGGCATGGATTCACAGATAATTATTTTATTCTATAGGTTAAAACCCAATAATGTCATTACTTGTTAATCAAAAATTTCCAGCTTTGTTTAGGTACTTACTACCTCAAGTTGGCTCCTGCATGACCTGTCAACAATCCCCATTTTGAGCACCTTCTTAATTTCTGGCACCATAAGATATTCCAGCCTCATCCTGACTATACATGGTATTTTCCAAGCAGAGTTTCCCCAATCTATTTTGGATGGCACGATATTTAGAACTGGATTATAGAATGAAAACTATTAGGAAAGATTACTCTAATAAGTAATCTTAGAATTTCTATCTTAGAAATATTTTGGAAAGAGCCATCACGCATGACAAAATTACTTATGAAGAAACATGTACTGAATGACATAAAGACTATCACAAGAATAAAGCACTATAGTGTTATCAATACAAGGAGTTGGGTAGTTTCTCAACAAAAGTTTGATTTTAAAGTTTTAAAGTTTTGTGTAAAATGTATCTCCTACAAAGGTAATGAGTAATGTATTTTCATGTTACCCCAAATAAGATGCAAAACCACCAGAGGGCGCAGTAGAGATGGTCACAGATAAAACCTTCATTAAACAGTTCCAAAAAACCCCCAAATTCTGTAATGACCTTGTGTATAGACTAGCAGTTTAATATTTATATTCTGCAAGTAACTGTTTGACAAGAAAGAAAGAACCCTACCAATAGCATGAGAAAACTGAAAAAGTATTTTATGAAATAACAACACATAGTCACACAAATTTGCGCAGTCTTTTCTTACAAAGAAAAATTTTCCTCCACTTAAAAGGTCTAGATTTTAGGGGTATATCATAATTTTCTAGTGCAAGAGGCAACATGCACTTTTAGTGTTTCTAGATTATAATTTTTATATAATTTAAGAATGAAATAGGGGGGCATGGGTGTGCTCAGTTGCTTAAGCTTCTGTCTTTGGCTCATGTCATGATGCCAGGGTCCTGGGATTAAGTCCCAGGTTGAGCATCCTGCTCAGAGGGAGTATGCTTCTCCCCTCTCCCTCTAACCCTTCCCCCTGCTCATGCTCTTGCTTGCTCTCTCTCAGATGAATAAATAATCTTTAAAAAAAAATGAATTGTCAAATATGCAAAAGCTAGACATCAGCACCAAGAATTATCAAGTTGCAAAATGCTTATAAGAAATTTTAAGCCAACTGTGAGAAATAACGGACATTCCAAAAATATATTATTAAATACACAGTTCTATGGGTTTTGACAAGTATATACACTTATCTAAAGCATCACTACAATCAAGATAAAAGCACATTTCCATCATCCAAAAACATTCCCCTGAGCCCTTCTGCAATCAATCACATGCCCTACCACCAATTGCAGGTAACCACTGTTCTGCTTTCTGTAACTGTGTCTAGAATTTCATACAAATGAGATCATATAGGATGTACTCTTGTGTCTACTTTTTCTCATCTAGGTTTTTTTTTACATTAATTCATATGTCATTAGTTTGTTCCTTTTTATTGCAGAATAGTACAGTCCACTATATGGATATACACTTTTTAACGCATTCATCGGTTACTAAACATACCTGCTGTTTCCTGTTTGAGACTATCAGGAATAAAACTGCTAAGAATAGTCACAAATTCTTTTTTGTAAACAAATGTTCTCCCGGGCTTGCTATGTCAGACGGGGTAAATGTATGTTCAACTTTCAGAAACCGTCACAAAGTTTTCCAGAGTGGTGTACCTTTTTTCATTCTCATCATTAATACAGGAGAACTCCAGGAGCTCCACATTCTTGTCAACACGTGGTACTGTCATTCTAAGTTCAGCCATTCTAGTGGGTAGCAGCAGTATGTATAGTTGTAATCTGCACTTCTCTAAGGACTAGTGTGATCTTGAATACCTTTTTCATGCGATTATTTTCAATTTATCTATCTTCGTTTGTGAAGTGACTGTTTAAATCTTCTTCTCTTTTAAAAACTGAGTTGTCTGAAAGAGCTGTGAAATTCTGTAGGTATTTCAAGTATTTTCTCCCAGTCTGTTAAGCTACCTTTTCATGTCTTTTTTGATGACTTTTTAAAAAAGATTTTATTTATTTATTTGACAGAGACACAGCGAGAGAGGGAACACAAAGTGGGAGTGGGAGAGGGAGAAGCAAGCTTCCTGCTGAGCAGGGAGCCCAATGGGGGCTTGATCCCAGAATCCTGGGATCATGACCCTAGCTGAGGCAGATGCTTAATGACTGAGACACCCAGGAGCCCCTGCCTTTTCATGTCTTTTAAAGACCAAAAATGTGGGGTGCCTGGGTGGCTCAGTTGGTTGAGCATCTGACTCTTGACTTTGGCTCAGGTCATAATACTGGGGTCATGGGACTGGGCCCTGCATCGAGCTCAACACTTAGTGCAGAGTCTGCTTTGGGATTCTCTCTCCCCCAGCTTCTCCCACTGCCACTCCCCCAATTCGTGCTCAATAGATAAATAAAATCTTAAACAGCAAAAATGTTCAATTTTGATGAAATCCATTTTTTTCTTTTATGATTCATGTTTTATGTATACCAAAAATCTTTGTCTATCCTGGTTGTGAAGATTTTCTCCTATGTTTTCTTCTAGAAGTTCCATAGTTTTAGCTTTTATGTGTGTATCTATGACCCATGTAATTTTTTGTATATGGTATCAGGGTAGAGGCAGATTTTTATTCCATACAGAAATACAGTTGTATTTTGTTGAAAAGTAGCCCTTATAATGGCATCCTTGGTGCATTTGTGAAAAATCTACTCTACAGGGGCACCTGGGTGGCTCAGTCAGTTGAGCATCCAACTCTTGATTTTCTCAGGTCATGATCTCAGGGCTGTGAGATAAAGCCCTGTGTCAGGTTCCACACTCAGCACACAGTCACCTTGAGATTCTCTCTCCCTCTCTACCCCTCCCACTGGTGCACTCTTAAATGAATAAATAAATAAATAAATCTTAAAAAAAAAAAGTATACAAGTCAGTATGTTGTACACCTTACATTTACACAGTTATATTGTTATACTGACACAATGTCAACTATATTCAATTATATTCATTTAAATAAAAATTAGAAACCAATCAAATTATATATATATATTTACCAGTGAAGCTACATATGCATGTATATGTATGTATGTATGTATGTATGTTATGTATTTATATGGATCTATACCCTCTACTGTGTTCCATTAATTTATCTTATGCCAATGCCAGACTTATGTTTTAATAATAAATGTTTCAAACAGGGAGCACTGTCCTCATACTTTATTGTTCTTTTTCAAAATTGTTCTGGCTTTTCTCAGGCCTATACATTTCCATATGGAATTAACAATTAGTTTGGTAATTTTTACAAAAAGCTTACTGAGAATTTCCTAAGGATTGGCTTGACTCTATAAATCAGTCTGAGTAGAACTGATGCCTTAACAGTATCAAGTCTTCCAATCTATGAATGTGGTTCTCTCTCTTCATTTATTGAAGTCTTTTTAAGTTTCTCTTAGTAATATTTTATAGTTACACATACAAATCTTACAAATATTAGGTTAAATTTTTATATGAATAACTCATTTTTTCCTTTACAAATGGTGTTTCTGTCAATGTCATTTTAATTGTGATTTATAAACTTCCACTGATTTTTGCATACTGTTCTTGTATCTTACAATATTGCCAAATTATTTCTAGTAACTCAGGATTTGCAATATATACAATGATGTCATCTGAAAATAAAGACTATTTTTTACTCCTTCATTCCTAATCTGAACGTAATTTATTTCTTTTTCTGGATCTAATGTATTGACCAGGACTTCTAGTACAGTTTTGACTACATTTGGTCAGAGTGAAAAACCATGCCTTTTTCCCAATCTTACATGGGAAGCATTCAGTCTTCCATCATTAAACATAGATGTTAACTATAGGCTTTTTATAAATGATTTATCAGAACTAGGAAGTTCCTTTCTATTCCTAATTTGCTAAGAGATTTACCCCTGAACTCTGTCAAAGTTTTGCTACATCTACTGATAAAATCATGTTGTTGTTGTTGTTGTGTTCCTCTTATTCTGGCCAATAGTGAATTAGATTGTTTATAATTTAAAAATGATACTCAGGATAAATTCCACTTGGTCGTGTTTTATAGTCCTTTTTACATATTGCTGGATTTGATTTACAAATAATTGAAAGATTTTTGCATTACATTCATGGTGAATGTTGGTCTATATAGTTTTCTATAATGTCTTTGATATTGCTAATGGTGTAATGCTAGCTTCTATTTTCTGAAGGAATCTAGATTATGATTTTTTTCATTAAATGTTTGCTAAAATTTACCAGTAAAGCCATATGGCTAGGTTTCTTTGTGGAAAGATTTTTAAATAAGAATTTAGTTTCAATAACAGATACAATTCTATTAAGATTTTCTACTACTTTTGTGTCAGCTTTAAGGTTTCTGAAATTTTTCCATTTATTCTAAGGTGTAGAACTTACTGGCACAAAATTCTTCATAATGTTCCCTTGTTATCTATTAACATCTGTAGGATCTGTAATAATTTCAGTTCTTATGTTACTGATATTGGTAATTGTGTTTTCTTTCTTTTACAGTATTCCTTCAAAATGTGATGCTGTATGTTCCACTAACTTCTTCCTACCTTATATAAAAGGCATAACCAAAAATGATCCATCACACAGAACTCATTCAGGCAAATGAATGTTGTCCAAAATGTTAAAATAAGCTACACAGTTGGAGTAATCTTAAAATTCTTTCTTAAAATTGTTTTCAGAGCTAACTGAGCTTCAGAAGAAAATTTGTCATAGAAAAGCCGTGTAATGTAAATTGTTCAAAGAAACCTTGGAGATGAAACACTCATGATGAGAAAACAGACCCAGAGAGTTAAATAAGTTGCTCAAAGCGATAAAGCTTGATGACAAAGCTAAGTGACGGGATTTCTTGAAATACTTTCTGATCTAATTTCTCTTCCCATGTTAGCTCCATGAGAACAGTTAGTACAGACGTTTAGGCTAAGAGATATCAGACACTGCTGTTCATCAACCTGCATTTTCGGGCTAAGTGTGGAGAAAGGGGAATAATTAAGAATGTTCTCCTCCAGACAGATAAAAATTAAACCATATAATTCTGAGATGTTCTCCAACTTATACATTACTGGTTTTCCTACTGAAGGTGTTTATATTGATGTTGTTTTTCTTCTTTTGGTTTATCTATATTGTGGTTCTAATCAAAATAGGCAATAAGCTACTAAAAAAAGTGTATGTTTATAAGATATATTTATAAGATCATAAAAACACAAGTTTTCTCACTGTTATTAATAACCATAGCTTAAAAGTCACACCTTTTTTTTTTTTAAACCTAAGTGCACGCTGTGTAGGTCAGTAACATATCTTATTCAAAAGATATAGCTCTTAAAGATTTCCATTGTTTTATAAGTCAAATCCAACCCCAAATCCATTACACATCATATTTTCGAGGTTTTCGTCTTGTTCTTACCTGTTCCTATGTTCTGTTGCATTTAAACACTTAGTTGTACTTTTCTTCAGCTTTGTACCACCCCCCATCCCAAACTCCCCCCAAAATGCAAGAATATGTATTTAAGAGTCTTCTATTACATTCAACACCAATTATTCAACTTATTTATGGCTGCTCCAGAGTTCAATCTCATTTATCAATAATGGGACACTACATACGCAGGGTTTTGGTTTTTTTGTTTGTTTTTTCTTATTAACTTGGTTTTTATGTTAAGAAATTCTGGAAGGGAGGAAGAGAAGGAAGGCAGGTTCCAGCACACAATTTATATAAAGGCTTTTCTTTATTCTTGAAGATATCCTTCACAAACAATTCTAGCTTCTTGCTCAAATTTGTACCAACTGTTTTCCAGACCCACTAGCATAGCTGTTACCATTTTCTCTAAAACATCTTTTCACTGGTGTCTCAGAGATTTGGTTTCTTGGATCTCATTTCATCTTCTTTAATTTCTACTTCATTTTTCCAGGTACATATTCCAGAACTTATGAAAGATAAATTTCCCAAGTCCTTAAATATCTGAAAATGTCTTTAATTTGATCTCATACCTGAAAAATCATTTAAACTGGTATCAAATTTTGGATTGAGGAATTCAGAACTTTGAATAAAATGTTCCACAGCTTTCTGCTAATAAATCCAATACCAAAAGATTTCTATTCTTTTTAGGTAATTTTTTTTTCCCTGTCTACTTGTAGGGTTTTCTTTCTACTCTTGGATTTTTAAAATTACAAAAGAAGTTGAGACTAAATGTTGATTTTTTTAATCTAAACTTCTTGGTTATCAGAATGCTCTTTCAATCAGAATATTTGATTTTATAGGTGAGGAAAATTATCTATCTCACTGATGAGTTTTGCTTCTATTTTATCTATTTACACACCTTGAAATTTACTCTAGGTAGATACTATTACTTGCTGTATTTGTGCCCAAATCTTTCCTTTTTTGTATATTTTTCCTTATTCTTTGCTCTAACATTCTGAAGGAGATCCAAGAATTCATCATACTTTTGCTAACTGGTTGGCTAGGCTTTTTCACCAGCTAAAGTAACTGACTTCTGCATACCAGCTATAAAATTATTCAAATTCTGGTAGACTATCACATCACTACACGTCATGCACTTCACTGTTAAAACCTCGAATTTGTAAATGCTACCATACCAAAATTGGATAGTCTGGCCCCTCAGTTTTTCTTAAGACTACCTGCCTAAAAACTTAAAATATTTAGAACCAAGCAGACAATCCAGGATTTTTTTTTAAAAAGTTATCTATAATGCAAAACAAGGAAACATCTCAAAACCCAGATGTTCAAGTCCTACACTATCCTTTAGAAAACTTTTCATCGTTCTCTCCATTATTCAGCTCGAAAGTTTTACTCAAAGCAGAATGTAAGTAATTCTCAGTGGACTAGGTAAAACAGAGTTCAGGATCACTAAATCACTAAATAAATGGTAAATCATGGCTGCTAGATTAAGAAACATTAACTATGTGATACATTTATGAATATCTTTTTTTTTTTTAAAGATTTTATTTATTTATCTGACACAGAGAGAGAGATCACAAGTAGGCAGAGAGGCAGGCAGAGAGAGGAGGGGAAGCAAGCTCCCTGCCGAGCAGAGAGCCTGACGCGGGGCTCGATCCCAGGACCCTGAGATCATGACCCGAGCCGAAGGCAGAGGCTTAACCCTCCGAGCCACCCAGGCGCCCCACATTTATGAATATCTTAATCAAAGAAACAATGTAAAAGTCAATTTCAAAGTTAATAGCGAAAAAGCTTTTTAATACTAAATAGTATTGTAGAAATAAAATGTGTTTGTTTGTTTTAAAGATTTTGTTTATCTGTGTGTGAGAGAGAGAGGGAGAGCAAACATGAGCAGGGTAAGGGGGAGATGGGGCAGAGGAGAAGCAGACTACCCGCTGAGCGGGGAGCAAGATACAGGGCTCGATTCCAGGACCCTGGGATCTTGAGCTGAGCCAAAGGCAGACGCCTACCCAACTAAGCCACCTAGGCACCCCTATAGGAATAAAATGTTTTAAAACATTCTGAGCTGTGCACAAACTGAATTTTTATTGATATTAAAAAGGTTTCCTCCAAAGATTTCTGAGATGATGAATAAAGGTTTGAGAGTCAACCAGAAATCACTCTTTAGAACACACATAATTTAAAAATTGAATGAGAGGGACCTGGGTGACTCAGTCAGTTAAGCACCCAACTCTTTATTTCAGCTCAGGTCATGAGATCAAACCCTGCATCGGGCTCTGCGCTTAGCAGGCAGTCTGCTTGAGATTCTCTCTCTCTCTTTCCCCCTCTGCCCCTCCTCCCTCTCATGGGTGCACTCTCTCTAAAATAAATAAAATCTTTAAAATAAATAAATACTGAATGAAATTAAGCGAGTCCATATAAGAAAGGGAAAAGAGGAATACAGAAATAAAAGAAGACATTAAATTCACCTTAGATTAACTTTTTCTCTGAAAAAGTTTTCGTAACAAAAAACTACATTCTAAAGACTATGACTATGTAAACTTCCTGTGACCATCTGAGAGCAGAAATTAACAGCACAAGGTAAAGTCTCTACACTTTCAAGTCACCTGTAAATACTCAAACCGTAAACAAAATTGCCTGAATATGAGACTGTTTACTCACAATGAGAGCAGTGTCCTAAAGGCTAATTAATCAGGTCTTCAAGGTTTCTACACATAGCTCTTTATGCAAAAGGACATGCCTTCAGAATCTGCCAAGCTCTTCTTAAGTTACCTTCTAATGAAAAGAAAACTGAGAAATCTTTTTAGATAAAAGATTTCTTGGGGTACCTGGGTGGCTCAGTCGGTTGGGCGTTTGACTCTTGATTTCAGGTCATGATCTTGGGGTTGTGGGACAGAGCCCCACATCAGACTCTGCTCAGTGCAGAGTATGTTTGGGATTTTCTCTCCCTCTCGCACCCCCCACCCATGCTATCTTTAAAATAAATAAAATCTTTAAAAAAAAAAAAAAAAAAGTAGAGATTTGTCTTTCATCTACATTCAGTCTACAAAATAAGCCAGACCTAAGTTCACCAATTTTATCAGAACATTCAGAATTACACTGGTTTTATCAGCAGTAAAAATTAGCTGAATCTGAGTTTCCACTCAAACTTCCAACTATTCCATTTAGTCTTCTGCTTAAACTATCTGAAATAGTATCTTCCACTCAGCCACTTTTCCAAGTTATCATGCCAACTTACAACTAAGGTCTCAACTTTGAGCAAACCACCCCAAAAGAGTGAGTATACATTTCCTAGTCCAGCCAGGCTACCCAACAGACAACAAAGTCACAATGGCCTACAATAATTTAACTCAATAAGAAGTGAACAATGAATTGAGAGACAAAAATGAGGAGGAGGAGGAGGCAGAGCAAGAGCAGGAAGAGAGGAGGAAAATACCTATCTATGTGTTGGGCAAGGCCAGTTTTACCTAAAATCATTCTATACACACAAATATAACACGGATCTTGTAAAACCTACTATAAGGAAGGTGATTAAAAACCTGACTCTGGAGCATGACTACTTGAGATCAACTCATGGTTTTGTTACTTCACCTGCTGATGTGTGGTCTTAAGCCTATTACGAAAGGTCCCTCTACCTCCTGTTTTCTCACCTGTGCAACAGGGAAAGTAAACCTCTCTCATGAGGCTACTGTAAGGATTAAAAAGGTTAATGTATGTAGGGACACCTGGGTGGCTCAGTTGGTTAAGCAGCTGCCTTCGGCTCAGGTCATGATCCCAGCGTCCTGGGATCGAGTCCCACATCGGGCTCCTTGCTCGGCAGGGAGCCTGCTTCTCCCTCTGCCTGCCACTCTGTCTGCTTCTGCTCACTCTCGCTCCTCTCTCTCTCTCTCTCTCTCTGACAAATAAATAAATAAATCTTTAAAAAAAAAAAAAAAAGGTTAATGTATGTAAATTGCTCAGAATAGTGCCTGGCACATGTTAAATGCCATAAGTATTTGTTGTGATTACTTAATAAAATAAATGGAGTGATTGGTAACTACTGAGTTTTCCTAAAGGTACAGCCTTTAAAATTATCCAAGTAGTTGTCTATTACTCCAGCTATGAGCCCTTACTAGCTTATTCAGTTAACAGGTATTTATTCAGCATCTGCTTTATGCCAGGCATTGCACTTATGTTTCTACTGTCAATGCCTCCATTCCTTTATGGGTGAAATGTGCTTAAGCAGCCTTTTAATATTATTAAAGCTTGTTGTGATGCATGCCATACTTAACTATAACACAATTTTTTCTCCTTGATATTACCTCTCCCTTTTTCCATTCATTAAAAAAAATCTTTCAATAACAGAAAATTTCAGACACATACAATAATTTATCAATCAAATAGTTTAATGAATCCCATATAGCTATCATCCAGCTTCAATTAACATGAGAAATTTTATTTATACACCCATTTCAATTATCTTACAGCAAATC
The DNA here is from genome assembly GCF_963455335.1 of Martes martes. Taxonomy (NCBI): domain Eukaryota; kingdom Metazoa; phylum Chordata; class Mammalia; order Carnivora; family Mustelidae; genus Martes; species Martes martes. The sequence goes on from NC_137896.1 coordinate 84,994,333, forward strand.
CCAGACATACTATTTCCTTGTCATTGATTAGTATTTACTCTAAAATATTCTTTTTAAAAAGATCACAATAACATTACTTGAAAAATATTAATAAATTAATAATTAACTCCTTGACATTAAATAATAATGCTCCAGTTTCCCCAAGCATCACAAGTGACACTACACATTTTCTGAATCCACCAGATTTGGCAAAAAAGGCAATGTGTCAATAAGACAAAGGTGACCTTAATAGTAACAGTTTCATGAGAGTAGTAAGAGAAACCCAGAATGTAGCAGGCCAAGAAATTAGCAGAAATAAGGAAATGGATATAACTGTATATGCTCTTTAAAAAAAAAAAGTATAAGAAAAAGTGAAAGGGACACACAGGATCAGAATCACAGCATATTGGTTGTATGTGTAAACTGAAGAGAGATGAAGAGGCTGAAGACACAGAAGACATAGGAAAAAACAGAGAAACAAAATAAGGTCCTAGAGATGAGACTAGATGAAGTTAAAAGCACAAGAGGCTGACCCTGAATAAGGGAGCTGTAACACAAACTCGGACACCGCCAGAAGGAGTTCGTTAAGTATGAATGGGACTGGGAAAATTAGCAGGCAGGGGTGGAAGGTGGAGGTGGGGGCATGGGAAGGCTAACACTTAAAGGTTTCCAGTTTTCTTCAGAATCAGGAGACAAAGCGCTGATTAAAAGCAGAGTACTGGAAAGGATTATGTAGGTATTTGGACAGAATCTTGAAGACTTGGATGGAATTTAAGGAGACTGGGGGTAAAAAAAGACCAGACAGGTAAAGAATTAGTCAGCATTCAAATCTTATACAGCTTTCAAAATGATTTTTCAAGGATCACCCCTTCCACGAAGCTTTTCTTCCTTTTCTTTCTTTCTTTTTTTTTTTTTTAAGAGAGAGAGGGAGAGAATCTTAAGGAGGCTCCATACCCAGAGTGGAGCGAGGCAAGGGGCTTGATCTCACTCTCAGGATCCTAAGATCATGACCTGAGTGGAAAGAATCAGACGCTTCACTGACTGAGTCACCCAGGATGCCACTCCATTAAGTTTTTCTTAATGTCCTTAACCAAAAGTAATCTTCCCTCCTTAGAACTTTAGTTTTCATTTCTCATAGTGGTCTATTTGTACTGTAGTCATTTCTCCCAAGAGCCAGACTGTAAGCACTTTGTGGGTGTTTACTTCTCTGTGTATCACACGGCCAAAAACAGTACCTTACAGGATATAATTGAGATTCTTCTTACCTTTTTATTTATTTTTTTTTTAAAGACTTTATTTATTTATTTGACAGAGATCACAAGTAGGCAAGCAGGCAGAGAGAGAGGAGGAAGCAGGCTCCCTGCTGAGCAGAAAGCCCGATGCGGGACTCGATCCCAGGACCCTGGGATCATGACCTGAGCCGAAAGCAGAGGCTTTAACCCACTGAGCCACCCAGGTTCCCTCTTCTTACCTTTTTAAAAAGCACAATTTAAATACTAAAAGAACAAAACAGACAGTAACTACTAGAAGAGTTAAGAAGACCACTCAAGGCAGAGACAAGTATATAAGGCCTCATGAAGAACATAGAATTGAGGTAGGTCTTGGAGGGATGAGAGGCATGACATCATTTTACCTGAACAGGTAAGTATAAATAGTGAAGCGTCTCAAGGATTAGTTTTAACATTCTTATCTATAATGGTGGCTATTCACAGATAACAGTAAGCTCTCCCAATAATGAAGAGGTTTCTTAAATGAGCAAAAAGAGTTTCCTGCAACATGTGGGTGGGGCAAAAGTAGTGGTTTTAATGAGGACAGGTTCACTTTGGGGAAATTCATCCAAATCATGTATAAAATTGGTAAAGGCACATTTATTCTAGTGAACCAAACAGGGAACAGAAAAAAATCCAGGTAAGATTCATAGCGGATTGAACAATCACTGACAAGTACAAAGCTTTAGTGACAAGGCTCAACAGTTTCATAAAAGCATAAATGAAGTCCTAAGAAAGAAGACAGTTCTGATGATAAAACTCAAAGCTTTAACAGTGTATGAAATCTATGTTAAATGCCCCACACATTTAAAAAAAAACTTGGCCTTTGCCATCCTGGATGTGTGTCCCCTTAGGGACCTCTTTCCTTGGCAAAGAAACAAAAACTAACTTCTGAAGACCTCTTTCCTGTTGCAATCCCAACAGCCAATCCCAACTCTATTTGCAGTCTGAAGCCCAGCTAATTACAGATTTCCAGACCTCCTTTTTGCCCACTAGCAACTGGAGAAATAATTATGTCATATGCTCAAATTAAACACTAAATGGCAAGGCACAATTTTGAGCAGAATCCTTTCAATTCTGAAGAAACTATAAAACTGACACAGTAACTTTGCTAGAGACAAGAATTACAGATCTACATAACACCTGGGGAACCAGTATGTAACTATTCTAACACTGATCATATTTCAGAGGTAGGTTAGACACTGACAGAATTGACAGTTCTCCAAACCAGAAGACCACAACAGTCTGTAACAGTTCAGCAAACTTTTCCTTTAACAGGCTGGGGAGTAAATATTTGAGGCTTTGTGTACCCATTTGGTCTCTGTTATAACTATTCAATTCTGCCACGTGTCGCATGAAAACAGCCACAGGCAGTATATAAGCAAATGGGCACAGCTGTATTCCAAGCAAACTTTATTAACAAAAACTCCCACTAGGCAGTAGTTTACCAACCCCCGATCTATAGTGTCATAATTAGGTTTGGTTTTAGTTAATTCTAGCAATATGCTGATGTAACAATTTATACTCATGTTTAAAATAGAAACAAACACCTACATATGATCATAATTACACAATAAATTCATTTTAAAAAGACTGGGAGGAAACAGTAAAATAAAATTTAAACAGCAGTTAGGATGGTAGAATTACAGGTATCTGGGTCTAGAGTATGACCATTTAAAAAAAAATTTAGTTGCAGAAGTCACAAAATATAAATGATTAATAAATAATTTCAGATTAAAACTGCTATAAAGAAAATAAACAGGGTACTATTCATGAAAGATAGAATCTAAGCCAAGTAGAGAGAGAGAAACATCTCCAAACAGGTGACATTTATGCTGACAGCTGAATGACAACAAAGTCAACTAGAGAGCTGACAGAACAGCGTTCTACCCAGAGCTCATTAAGCAAGCAAAGGTGTTGAAGAGAATGAAACTGACATGTGTTCTGGGAAAAGAAAGGAGACCAATGAAACAATAAAGAACAACTGGGAAAATGGTTTTAGTAAGACACAAAGGAAGTGACACTTCATTGCAAGGTAAGATGTCTCCAAACAAGAACCAGCTACATCAAACAGGGGCAGAAAGGACAAGGAAGATTCAGAATGGTTTAGGGATTCTGGGACCTCATGATGGCATCTAAATTTACCCAAAGTCTATATTTCAATTCTGAAGATCTCTCCCTTACCCGATCATTGCCCTTCCACACAAGAGACTTTATGATTTTTATTTAACCTCCCTGATCCTCTGACTGATCCTTAAATCAAGAATTTCTAAAACTGTCATTTTCCTTTTTTACGTTCTCCAATATGGTCTGAAATGACCAAACCACCCACACTCCTCATTGCCCTGAGAAACATCTTTTGCAACAGCTACTTGGTCTATGGAAGTTTTGCCTTCAACAAACATTTTTTGTTACCAAAAGATAAATAAACTAGCTGTTTATTTGACACTTTGTTAATCTGAAAAATTTCTGTTGGGTTGCTCCACTGAGATTTGAGGGTTGATTTGTTAACTACAGCTCAGTGTAAATAATAAAGAGCAGCTCTATTAAAAAAAATTTCCCTACTCTGGTAACTTAAAAAGACTGTAAGTTGGAGCGCCTGGGTGGCTCAGTGGGTTAAAGCCTCTGCCTTCGGCTCAGGTCATGATCCCAGGGTCCTGGGATCGAGCCCCACATTGGGCTCTCTGCTCAGCAGGAGCCTGCTTCCTCCTCTCTCTCTCTCTGCCTGCTTGTAATCTCTGTCAAATAAATAAATAAAATCTTAAAAAAAAAAAAAAAAAAAAAAAAAAAAAGACTGGGGGCGCCTGGGTGGCTCAGTTGTTGAGCATCTGCCTTCGGCTCCGGTCATGATCCCAGGGTCCTGGGATCAAGCCCCGCGTTGGGCTCCCTGCTCGGCAGGAAGCCTGCTTCTGACTTTCCCACTCCCCCTGCCTATGTTTCCTCTCTCACTGTCTCTCCCTATCAAAGAAATAAAATCTTAAAAAAAAAAAAAAAGACTATAAGTCAAATTCATTATCCATTAAATAGTTAAGGTCTAACTTTGCTATAAAGATATATAGAGGGGTATTATATATATACATACATATATAGGGATGTGTAAATAAAAGAAATTCTTGATACCAAGAATATCTGACTTACAGTGTGAGCACATTTCCAAAGGATAACTGGCCTCATTTCCCTGGAGAAAAGAAATAAATAATAATTAGTCACAAAACTGGCACAAATTTCTTTAAAAGGTTAAATATTTTGAGTTACAAAACATAGGGAAATAAGCCAAAAACCAAAGTAGCTAGATCTATAAATTAAGTTTTTTGGTATGAAAAAAATTATACAGTATGACAGAAAGAGCTCTTGAATCAAAGAGGCCTGAGCTGTGTGACTTATACAAACATTTGAGTAAAATTTATTTTAAATATTTTTAATGCCCTAAATATGTTGTATACCCAACTGTAACACACTGGAGACTATCAAGGCTCTAACCGAATTCAGTTGGGGACAGAGCTCAGAAAAAAGCTGCCACCTCTATTTAAATGAAGAGTTTTCTGAAACTGTAAAACTCTTTAAAGAAAAAACCAAAAACATTTATAATAAGTGCACTGAAACAATTTTCTATATGCTGTGCAATAAAATAAGAAAAATAGTCACTGGAAGGTGGGTCCAATGTAAGATAGCCAATTCAGGTTTTTTTCTTGAGAAATCTTATTTCAGTGGATAAACTTCATATTGATATAATTTATCTGAATTCCTAATTTATAAAATATGTAAAAGTAATCATCTGTTTTCTATACAGGATTCCATCTGAATCTATTTTAAGAAAAAAAAGAGTTCTAGGAAAACTACAGACCTGGCCCAAAGCCTACATTTAATAGTTCCTAAGGAACTGAGCCCAGGGAGATAAAGTACCTGGTGGATGATCACACCATTTGATTAGTGATAAAACCAAGAGTAGTTCTAAAACAGTAAAAACTTCGGTACAACAGACTAACATGAGATAAAAATCATGAAGATCTTTTTTTAAAGCTTTTACTTATTTATGACAGAGAGAGAGCGTGAGAGAGGGCACACAAGCACAGGGGAGCTGGAGAAGGAGAAGCAGGCTCCCCACTGAGGAGGGAGCCCAATATGGGGCTCAATTCCAGGATGCTGGGATTATGACCCAAACCAAAGGCAGATGCTTACAAACTGAGCCATCCAGGCACCCCAAAATCATGAAGATCTTTTAAAAAGTCTACAGAATTTAGGGGCCCCTGGGTGGCTCAACCAGTTAAGCATCCAACTCTTCATTTCGGCTCAGGTAATGCTCTCAGGGTCATGGGATCAAGCCCTGCACCTGGCTCTGGGCTCAACATAGAGTCTGCCTGTCCCTTTCCCTCTGCTGCTCCCCAGCTCCTCTCTGAAATAAGTAAATAAAGTCTTTGAAAAAAAAGTCTACAGAATTCAAAATAATGTAAATTAAGCTCTTAAAGTTCAGTGATAAAATCAGAGTAGCATGCATCCTATATTCATTCCATTTACCTAATCTTGACCCTGTCTAGCAGTGTACAATAGGATTAACATAAGAATATACTCATAAGAGATTAAGAAATTATTGAATACAGCCTGAAAAAATATTTTAGTTTGGGTCCTTAGCTTTTACTCTTGAAAGTATCTTATACTACATAAATTTGACATCTAAGAAAGGTTACCAGTAAATTAGCATCTTCAATTCTTATATCACCAATGATTAGTCTTTCCCTTGAAAAGTATGGCAGATAACTGCAATTTTTCAGAACTGGTTAATTTTAGGTTACTTTATCAAATATATATTAAAAATATAAGAAACAGCAAAAATTAATAAAACTTGATAGCAATGAGCAGAGACAATGTTTTTGCTTATTCTGCCCCTTACTTGATTTAACATCCTTACTATGATTCCTACCTTTGACTGCCTCACATATTTCATGCCTGAATTTTTAAAACACATTTTAATTTATAATTTAGGTTTTTTTTAAAGGTTTTATCTATTTATTTGAGAGAGAGAGGGAGCAAGCATAAGTAGGGGGAGCAGCAGGCAGAGGGAGAGGGAGAAGCAGGCTCCCTGCCAACCAGAAAGCAGGGTCCATCCTAGGATCACGACCTGAGGCCGAAGGTAGATGCTTTACCAACAAAGTGACTAAGCCACCCAAGGAGCCCCTTAAAATACACTTTAAAAAAACAAAACAAAACAAAAAACTTCATTCTACCTTAAGAATAAGTATGTTTCTTGAGAGGCTCTCAAAAAAAAGAATACAGGGGTGCCTGGGTGGCTCAGTGGGTTAGGCCTCTGCCTTTGGCTCAGGTCATGATCTCGGGGTCCTGGGATCTAGCCCCGCATAGGGCTCTCTGCTCAGCGGGGAGCCTGCTTCCCCCTCTTTCTCTCTGCCTGCCTCTCTGCCTACTTGTGATCTGTCAGATAAATAAATAAAATCTTTAAAAAAAAAAAAAGAATACAATAATACTTTGGATTGTCATTCTGAAGTGGGTTGGGTTTTTTTGTTTGGTTTGGTTTGTTTTGGTTTGGGTTTCTTTGATGATAATTATTAATATTACAATTGTCTTAAAAGTGAGGGCTTGGGGCACTGGCTGGCTCAGTCAGTAGAACATATGACTTTTTATTTCAGGGTCATGAGTTCAAGCCCCACGCTGGGTGTAGAGATTACTTAAATAAATAAATAAATACTTAAAAAAGAAAAAAAGAAGTGAGGGCAAAAAGGTCATATGGTAGTTTGGTAGTTTCAGGAACCAGGTCCTTGTTTCTTCAACCCACTGACTTTCATAATGTTATCAATTCTTTATAAATGATACCATCCATCCCCTATCTACATCATCCCCAGCTAGCCAGCATCCACAAAACCCAAGGACCAGCCCAGCTGGAGCCCTTCAGTGCTTATCCACTAACACTGAATGCCTCATCTGCCTCCCAAACTTAGAACCCATATATCCAAAAGACTACTTCAACCTCGACCTGTCTAATCTTGGGCCCAGCAAAAGTATCTTTCAAATATTAAGCCAAAATGCTTTCCCCAGATAACCAAAAACTAAGAGAATTGAGCTCCAATACACATGCACTACAAGAAATGTCACAAGAAAATTCTTCAGGCAGAAGAAAAATGACACTAAATGAAAATCTGGATCTAGACCAAGAAATGAAGATCACCAGAAATGGTAAACATGTTATGTAAATATAAAAGACTTTTTTCTCATTTTCAAATGTCTTTAAAATATAACTGACTGTTTAACACAAACATAATAAAAATGTATTCGGGGGTGTATAATGTATACTGCAGAAGTAAACCGTATGAAAAGAGCAGCACAAATGTGAGAGGAAGAATGATGCATGTTGTCAAGATCATACACTATGAGGGAAACATTACAATATTATTTGAAAGTAGAGCATAATATTGAAGATATGTATTACAAACCCTAGAGCAACCACTTTCTAATAAAAAGATAAATAAAATGGTACCATAAAGAATACTCAATCCAAAGGGAGGCAGATAAATAGGAAAAAAGAAACAAAAACAAAAGTGGAAAAAATTGAAAGTAAAATAGGACGGCAGATTTAAATCCAACGTTTTGAGAATGATACAATGTTATTAGGTGTATCACTCTAAGAACTACAATTAAAGAAGATTCACCTGTAGGAGTGTCTGGGTGTATCACCTTGTTAAGCATCCAACTCTTGATTTTGGCTGAGATCATGATCTCGGGTCCTGAGATTGAGCCCCAAGTCAGGATCCCTGCTCAGTGGAAAGTCTGCTTCTCTCACTCTCCCTCTGGACCCTGGCTCACAAACACACACAGGCAGTCTCTCTCTCTCTAAAATAAATCTTAGGGGCACCTGGGTGACTCAGTCGTTAAGCGTCTGCCTTCAGCTCAGATCATGAACCCGGGGTCCTGAGATGGAGCCCTGCCTCGGCCTCCCTGCTAGGCGGGAAACCTGCTTCTCCCTCTCCCATTCCCCGTGCTTTTGTTACCTCTCTTGCTGTCTCCCTGTCAAATAAACAAATAAAATCTTTTTTATAAATAAATAAATAAAATTTAAAAAAAAAAAACGGAAAATGCAACTGTATGCTATCTACAAGAAGCCTACTTTAAAAACAGGACAGAGCTAGATGAGCCCTTCACCTGTGGAATCTGATGCTATCTGTAGACAGATGGTGTCAGAATTGAGTTGAATTATTGGATATCCAGCTGATGTGCAGATATTGTATGTATATGTGAGGAACTCCCACCACCACACTATAATTAAATCTACAAATACACACACAGGAACAGAGCTTCAAAATAAATGAAATCAAACACTTTCAAGAACTGAAGGGCAAACAGTCAATCATTTTGGAGATTTTAATATTTCTCTCACAGTAACTGACAGAAAACAAGTAAAACAGCAACAAAAAATCAACAACACACTATCAACTAACAGCAGAATGTTCTTTTCCAGGGCACATGAAACAATCATAAAGACATTCTTCTGAGTCTAAAAAAGTCTCAATAGAAAGGTCTAAAATCATGCAGAATATATTCTCCCAGTAGGATGTAATTAAACTAGAAAGGTATTTAGGAATATTCGAATTTGGACAATTCTAAATAATAACCCATGAGTCACAGAGGAAATGACAAGAGAAATCAGAAAATATTTTGCATAGAATGAAAACAGAACCTATCAGAATTTATGGGATACAGGTTAAACAGTGTTTTGAGGAAAATGCTGTTACAAGAGAAGGTCCAAAACAAAATAATTGTTCCTAAAGTAAAAAGCTAGAAAAAGAATAAGTCAAATCAAGAGAAAACAAGAAAGAAAAAAAAATGAGAAATTAATAAAATAGAAGTAGACTAACAAGAAAAATCAATAAAGACAAAAACCCATTTTTGGGAAAAGATCAATAAGTAAGCCCCCAGGCAAATCAACACAAATCCCATAGACACTAAAAGAAAAATAAAGGAATTTTCTAAATGTTATGAAAACAAAATTTTATAATTCAGATGAATGGACAAGTCTCTTGAAAGACAGTATATGACAAAACTAACCCAAGATAAAAGAGAAAAGCTGAACAGCTCTATAGTTTTTTATTAAAATATACTGAATTTTGGGGCGCCTGGGTGGCTCAGTGGGTTAAGCCTCTGCCTTCAGCTCAGGTCATGAGAAGGTCCTGGGACAGAGTCTCACAGCGGGTTCTCTGCTTAGCGGGGAGCCTGTTTCCCTCCCTCTCTCTTTCTGCCTGCCTCTCTGCCTACTTGTGATCTCTGTCAAATAAATAAAATCTTAAAAAAAAAAAAATACACTGAATTTGAGTTAAAAACTTTCCTAGAAAGAAAACTACAGACCCGGATGGCTTCACTGGTCAATTTGATCATATATTCGAAGTAAAAAACATGCCAACCCTGCACAAGTTCTTTCAGAAAGCAGAAGGGGAAAGGAATAGTTCTCAACTCATTTCATGAGGCCAATATTACGCTCACCAAAATCAGACAATAACATTACAAAAAAGAAAACTATACTCCCATACTTCTTCATGACAATGGATGCGAAAATCCTTAACAATATTTAAGCAAATCCAGAAAAAAATTTTAAAAAATAAAATTTCATATATGAGGAATATCCCAGCAATGTAAGGTTGGTTTAATATTCTAAATCAATGTGATTCACTACACTGACTAAAAAGAAAAAACACCATATGATCATCTCAATAAATACTATAAAAGCATCTGACAAATTTCAACACCTACTCATGATAAAAAAAAGAACCACAATCCAGCAAGCAAAGGATCTTCCTCAATCTATAAAGGCTATCTACAAAAAGCCTACAGTTAACATCATACTTAATATGGTGAAAGACTAAATGCCTTCTCCCTCAGATAAGGAACATGGTAAGATATCTGCACTAGTGCAATGAGGCAAGAGAGAAGAAATAAAAGGCATATAGACTGGAAAAAGGAAGTTAAACTGCCTTTACTTGCAGATAACATGATTGCGTCTGTACGTAAAATACTAAACAAACTGCAAAAGACTATCAGAACTAATAAATGAATGAAGCAAAGTCACCCAATACAAGGTGTATATAAAAATCAAATGCATTTCCATAAAGACCTAAGGAGCCAAACAATTTGAAAAAGAAGAACAATGTTAAAGGAGTTACACTATCTGACTTAAAGAATTATTATAAAGCTAGAGTTGTCAATAAAGTGATATCGGCAGAAGACTAGACATAAAGATCAATGCAACAGAATAAAATGTAAAACACACACACAGGGGCACCTGGGTGGCTCAGGTGTTAAGCATCTGCCTTCGGCTCAGGTCATGATCCCAGGGTCCTGGGACTGAGCCCTACATTGGGCTCCCTGCTCTACGGGTAGCCTGCTTCTCCCTCTCCCACTCCCCCTCCCACTCCCTCTCCCACTCCCTCCCTCTTTCGCTGTCAAATAAATAAACATAAAATCGTAAAAAAAAAAAAAAAAAAAAAGATCACACAGACACAAAGTTAAGTTGTTTTTGACAAAAAGGTGTCCAGGTAATTCAATGGGGGGGGGGAAAAACCTTTTCAACAAATTATGCTAGAACAAATGAGTATATTTAAAAAAGGAAAAGAAAAAAACACTCGAGTAGATATTTTATAACAAAAGATATAGGCAGGGGTGCATGGGTGGATCAGTCAGTTAAGCGTCTGCCCTCAGCTCAGATTATGATCCCAGGGTCCTGGGATTGAGCCCCACGAAGGGAATCCCTGCTCAGCGGGGAGCCTGCTTCTTCCTCTCCTCCCCACTCATGCTCTCTGTCACTATTTCTGTCTTTCTCTCTCTAATAAATAAACCTTAAAAAAAAAACAGACACAGCAAATAAGCAAGATGAAAAGATGTTTCACATCATTAGACATTAGTGAAATGCAAATTAAAACTACAATTAGATACCACAATACTTGCAACTAGTATATATATATATGCCTATAATTTTAAAACTGGCATACCAAATGTTGCTGAAAATGTAGAACAAATGGTTATGTGCTAGGCAGAATTCTAAGACAGTCCCCTCTGAAATTCCCAACCCTAGGTATACAAACATCTTTTCCCAGTTATTCAAATAATAATCTAGGTACTGGCTCAAAGGGATTTTGTACATGTAATTTTGGTTCCACACCAGCTGACCTTAGGATAACATTATTAGGGTGGACCTGTTCTAATCTCAAGAGCTTTCTTAAAAGCAAAGAGGGGAAGTAAGAGATTCAAACCATGAGAATTCAAGACCAGGGAGTGCACCACATGCCACTGAGTGCAGGCAGCTTCTAAAGGCTGAGTGTAGCCTCCAGCTGACAAGTGAACAAGGAAACAGAGATCTCAATCCTACAACAGCAAGAAACTGAATTCTGCCAACAACCTAAATGAGCCTGGAAACAGATCCTTCCCCAAAACCTCCAGACAAGAGCTCACTCTGGTCAACACCTGGATTTCAGCCTTCGGATTCCCTGAAAAGAGACCCCATTTGAACTTTGACTTACAGAACTATGAAATAATAACTAGGTGCTGTTTTAAGCCACCTGTTTTAAGGGAATTTGTAACACTGCAACAGTAATTAACACCCAGACATACAGTATATGTGGCTAAAAGTAAAAATGTCAACATAACATATGTTGGTGAAGATATGGAACAAATGAAATTTTTATATATTGCTGGTGGAAACCCCAAATGACACAGCCATTTTGGAAGAGTTTGACGGATTCTGAATAGTAAGTTTCATATAACATTCAGAAATGAAAACATGTCCACGCAAAGATTTGTACACATGTCCACAGAAGCTCTGTTAACAGCCCAAATAAGAAGCAACTTAAATGTCCATCAACTGTCAAATGGATAAACTGTGGCATATCCAGACAATGGAGTACTAAGGAAAAGGAAAAGACAACTTATACACACAACAACATAAATGAATCTTGAGGCGCCTGGGTGGCTCAGTCAGTCGTTAAGGGTCTGCCTTCAGCTCAGGTCTGATCCCAGGGTCCTGGGACTGAGCCCCCCGCATCAGGCCCTGCTCAATGGGAAGCTTGCTTCTCCCTCTCCCACTCCCCCTGCTTGTGTTCCCTCTGTCATTGTGTCTCTGTCAAATAAATAAATAAAATCTTTTTAAAAAAATAAATAAATGAGTGAATCTCAAAAGCAGTAAGTGAAAGAAACCAGGTACAAAAGGTTACATGCTGCATGATCCCATTTATAAATAGTACAGTTACCAAAAGATCAGGGGTTGCCAGGGGTTAAGAGGGTCAGTGAAAAGGGGTAGCAGGTAACATTTTAGGGTGACAGAAATGTTCTACACATCTTGATTGTTGTGATGCTTACAAAACTATACATCTGTCAAGACATGTTAACTGTACACTTAAAATTGGTTAATTTTATTTATGTAAGTTATACCTCAATAAAGCTGTTTTTTTCCCCCATTTATTTGAGTGAGAGAAAGAGTGTGTGCATGATGATCAAAGGGAGGGGAGAGAATCTCAAGTAGATTCCCCACTGAGTGTGGAGCCCCACACAGGGCCCGATCTCATGGCCCATGAGATCACAGCCTGAGCCGAAACCAAGAGCTGGACACTCAACTGAGCCACCCAGGCGCCCCTAAAGCTTGTTTTTAAAAACTCAGTAGGAGTCTCAAGTATAATGGAATTGCTTCATAACTCATAGATTTAAATTCCTACTTTTTTTTATTTGAAATATCTCATCACTTTCTTTAAAATAGTAAATTTCCTGTCATACTATTATTCACAATCAAAGTATATGGATTTTTGTTTTTGTAACTTACACACTCATTTCAAGGTAGCAAATTATGTATTTTCAGATTAATTTTACAATATCATGAGAAATCAGAAACTTATAGTAATCTTGATCCTTATAATTCTTTCATCCTTTACTTAGTCCTCTTCTCAGATCTCTAATTCCATGAAGGCAGTAATTGTTTTATTATCTTTTGATACTCCTTGCCAGATTTAACACTGTCCTTAACTTATGTAAGGAAGTATTTTAGAGGTGCATGTAAAAATCCATACAGCCTTAAGAAACTTGGTTTAAGTTGCATGTTAAGCGTCAATGTATTACACAACATGGTTAGATTAAGGACATATTAAGAGATTCAATAAATTCTTTTAAAAATTCAGTTATTAAAGAACTTTAGATTTCTGCTTTCCTTAATGCTCACTTTTCATAGTGAGTATCTATTAAGCATCTGAATCTCCGTACACTTTAAATAAGCAAGCGGTACTCTAATACATAAGTAGCATTTATAGTTCCCAAGAAGAGCCTATAACCAAATAAGACAATGTTGTCACCTCTTAAAGTCTCCTAAAGATAAATGTCTACATAATCTGACAGCAGGCCCTTCGAAAATAGTCTAAACTTTACAGCATGCATCTATAAAATTTATTTTTATTCTCTCACATCTAGACATTTTAAGATCAAAGTAACTCTAAACAAAAGGAGATAAGAGATCCAAAAATACTTTCTTCATTTCTTTCCAGAAAATTTTAGAAATTATATTTCTGTTCCTCCTGATTTAATGTGTATTAAAATTGATAATCATAAAACAGTAAATTTTAAAAATACTAAAAATATGGACTTGAAGGTTAGAATACAAATGTTTTCATCTGCTGAAAGACAAAGTTTGCCCACTTCCCACAGTTAATGTAATTTTTTTTTTTAAGATTTTATTTATTTGCCAGAGAGAGAGAGAGAGAGCAAGCACAGGCAGGCAGAGTGGTAGCAGAGGCAGAAGGAGAAGCAGGCTCCCTGCCGAGCAAGGAGCCCGATGTGGGACTCGATCCCAGGACGCTGGGATCGTGACCTGAGCCGAAGGCAGCCGCTTAACCAACTGAGCCACCCAGGTGTCCCGTTAATGTAATTTTTATAAGGAAATCAATTTCTAGGGTAAAAATCACTGACCATCTTAATGCTCCAGGACAGATATTCCTTAATTTCAGAAGTATAAAACAAGGTGTGAAACTGTGGATGGGTAAATTTGGGTGAAAGGAAGTGGAAAGATCAAAGGAAAGAAGCAAGAGATAAAAAATCGCTGGTTATCAGTAGACTTCAAGGACTCTTCCAAGTCTCTGCATCAAGCTGAGTTCACGAGTACCCCTCACTCTAGACACTGATTTCTCCATGCAGGAAATAAGAAAATTTGACTAGATGATTTCAAGGGGTCCTTTCCAGCTGTGTTTTGGGTTTGTGGTGGTTTGTTTTTTGGTGTTTTTGTTTTGTTTTGTTTTGGACTACTAATGAAGATGCTACAAGGGGAGGGAGGGAGAACGGGAGAGAGAACACAATGTCAAGAAATGCCTTCAAGCATCCTGTTGGTCCAGGAGACAAAAATTTCCCAAGAATATGCTTAACTTTGTATTATGTTCTTTTGTAGGCCAGTAAACAATCAGTATAAGAAAAGAAAGGCCGGGCTACCTGGGTGGCTGAGTCAGTTAAGTCTCTGCCTTCAGCTCAGGTCATGATCCCAGGGTCCTGGGATAGAGCCCCACATTGGGCTCCCTGCTCAGAGGATAGTCTGCTTCTCCCTCTCCCTCTGCACCCCCCACCCCCGCCCATGCTCTTCTGTCCGAGAGAGAAGAGCACTCTCTCTCAAATAAACAAAACCTTAAAAAAAGAAAAAAAAGGCAATGAATCTCAGAGGCAGAGTTGTTAGCAATACAAATCAAACATGACCTTGCTTGTGGCAACAAATCTGGCACCAGGGGTCTTATGGATACTCTATAAAAATTAGTTATGATGCTATCATATGGCAGAAATGTTCATTAACACAGTATGCCATTGTTAAACAGTGACTAGTTTTCCAAAAGGAGTCAATAACATCTATACTTGTCAAATTATTTTAGGAGGAAAATAAAACTCTAAAATTTTCTAGACTGATAAATGTTGCCAAAATTATACTCTGTAACTTCACCTAGCCAGTGTTTGAGGGTACATAATATGTTAACTATTTCAAAGACCCTACTGCATAAAAAGACCCTACCACCACATGATGGGGCCTGAAATAGTGATACATATTATTCAATCTCACAGTTTAAAATTTGTCCATTGAATAGTATCTAACCTAACCAATCCTATTTGTCTTTTCCACCCAAAACTAACCATGATTTTTGTATGTTTATCTTGTATCCTACAATCTTGCTGAACTCATTTATTAGTTCTATTTTTTATTATAGATTTCCCAGAATTTTCTATATAGACAATCATGTCATCTGCAAATAGGGAGTTTTCTTCCTTTCCAATCTGTATGCCTTTATTTTTTTCTTGCCTTATTCCAGTGCGTAGAACTTTTATCACTGTGTTGAAAGACTGGTGAGAGCAGGTTTACCTTGTTACTGATCCTATAGGAAAAGCATTCAGTCTTTACCATTAAGTATAATGTTACCTATAGATTTATATAGATATTCCTTATCCAACTGAGTTAGTTCCCCCATACATATTTATTTTTTTAAAGAAACTATGAATGGGTCCTGAATTTTACTAAATGCCATTTTCCATCAAATTATGTGATCATGTGATTTTTCTTTAGCTGTTAATACGGTGGTATATATATATTGAGCTTCAAATGGTGAACCAGCTGTGTATCTGTGCAGTGACACATACTTGCTAATGGTATTCAATTTTTTTCCCATACTGCTTAATTTTCTTTACCATTTTCTTAAATTTTTTGCATTACATATGGGTAAATTGATAGTTTTTGTACTGCTTTTTGGAGGGGGTATCAAGGTAATAGGGACTATTCAGATTATTTCATTATTTCATTCATATTGGGTGAAGGGTGATAGTATGTGTTTTTCAAGGAACTGGTCCATTTTATCAAAGTTGTCAAAATTATGTATGAGTTGTTCATCGTATCTCCATATTATCTTTTCCATGTCTGAAGGGCCCATGGTAATACCCTACACATCATTCCTGATACTGATAACTTGTTTCCTCTTCTAATCCTCCCAGTCTTGGTAGAGGCTTGTCAATTTATTTATCTTTCTGAAGAACCATCGATATTCTGGTTTTAGTCTTCAACTCCATTGATTTCTGTTTTTATCTTTATTTTCTTCTTGCTTGCTTTAGGTAGATCTTGCTTTTTTTTTTTTTTTTTAAGATTTTATTTACTTATTTGGGAGAGAGAGTATGTAAATGAGATTGAGAACACAGGCTGGTGGGAGAAGCAGACGCCCCACTAAGCAGGGAGCCCAATGTGGGGCTATTCCCCAGGACCTTGGATCATGACCTGAGCTGAAGGCAGACGCTTAACCAACTGAGCCACCCAGGTGCCCCTTGATTTTGCTTCTCTTTTTTTTTTCTTCAGGTTCTTGAGATGGGTGCTCAGATTTACACTTTTTCCCTCTTTTCTAAAATGTGCATATAGTGCTAAAAGTTTCCTTCTCAGCACAGCTTTACCTACATCCCACAAATTTCAGTACATTGTATTCTTTTTTTTTTTTTTTAAAGATTTATTTATTTGAGAGAGAGAGCGAGAGGGAGGGAGGGAGACAGAGAGAGCACAGCAGGGGGAGAGACAGAGGAAAAGCAGGCTCCCCACTGAGCAAGGAGCTGGATGTAGGACTGGATCCTAAGACCCCAGGACTGTGACCAGAGCTGAAGGCAGATGCTTGACAAACAGAACCACCCTGGCACCCTCAGTGGGTTGTATTTTTTTTTCCCCACTATAGTTATTCTCCAGTGCACGGAAACATAGAAAATACTTATTAATAAATATTTTTGAATTATCACTGAAATATGCTTTTATAATTTACAAAGTAAATCCCTTTTTGTAATTTCTTTGAAAAAATGTATTATGTTCCAAACAACTGTTATATGAACTTTAAACAGAGTCCATTTGCCAATTAATCTTCCTTTTTACGCCAACCTAAAATTTTCCAGGACTGAAACTGAGTGTATGTCCAAAAAGTTAAGAATGATATCTTAACAAAGTGTCTGGTCCACTGTAAGCAATTAATGAAAAGGATTTAAGAATAAGATTTCATTCCCAAAGGTGTAAGACACCTCTCAAGTAGCAACAGACACATGATAAAAGCTTTATTAAAGCAGAGATCTTTCTGAAAGTGTAGGTTTGCAAAAACAAACAAAAACCTGCTGGCTCTTTTCATCTGGTTTGACTTCTAACAATTACATTATTTTCATCAAATTAAGACAATTCTTTTTCTTTTTTTTTTTTTTTAATTTTTTATTTTAATAAACATATAATGTATTTTTATCCCCAGGGGTACAGGTCTGTGAATCATCTGGTTTACACATTTCACAGCACTCATCATAGCCCATACCCTCCCCAATGTCCATTTCCCCACCACCCTCTCCCGTCCCCCTTCCCCCCCGCAACCCTCAGTCTGTTTCTTGAGATTGAGTCTTTTATGGTTTGTCTCCCTCCCAATCCCATCTTTTCATTTTTTCTTTTCCTACCTCCCCCCAAACCCCCCCACCTTGCATCTCCCCTTCCTCATATCAAAGAGATCATATGATAGTTATATTTCTCCGATTGACTTATTTCGCTAAGCATGATACCCTCTAGTTCCATCCACGTCGTCGCAAATGGCAAGATTTCATGTCTTTTGATGGCTGCATAGTATTCCATTGTGTATATATACCACCTCTTCTTTATCCATTCATCTGTTGATGGACATCTAGGCGCTTTCCACAGTTTGGCTATTGTGGACATTGCTGCTATAAACATTCGGGTGCACGTGCCCCTTCGGAGCACCACGTTTGTATCTTTAGGATATATACCCAGTAGTGCAATTGCTGGGTCGTAGGGTAGCTCTATTTTCAGTTTTTTGAGGAACCTCCACACTGTTTTCCAGAGTGGTTGCACCAGTTTGCATTCCCACCAACAGTGTAGGAGGGTTCCCCTCTCTCCGCATCCTCGCCAGCATCTGTCATTTCTTGACTTGTTAATTTTAGCCATTCTGACTGGTGTGAGGTGGTATCTCATTGTGGTTTTGATTTGTATTTCCCTGATGCCGAGTGATGTGGAGCATTTTTTCATGTGTCTGTTGGCCATCTGGATGTCTTCCTTGCAGAAATGTCTGTTCATGTCCTCTGCCCATTTCTTGACTGGATTATTTGTTCTTTGGGTATTGAGTTTGATAAGCTCTTTATAGATTTTGGATACGAGCCCTTTATCTGATATGTCATTTGCAAATATCTTCTCCCATTCTGTCAGTTGTCTTTTGGTTTTGTTTACTGTTTCCTTTGCTGTGCAAAAGCTTTTAATCTTGATGAAATCCCAATAGTTCATTTTTGCCCTTGCTTCTGTTGCCTTTGGCGATGTTCCTAGGAAGAAGTTGCTGCGGTTGAGGTCAAAGAGGTTGCTGCCTGCATTGTCCTCAAGGATTTTGATAGATTCCTTTCGCACATTGAGGTCCTTCATCCACTTTGAGTCTATTTTCGTGTGTGGTGTAAGGAAATAGTCCAATTTCATTTTTCTGCATGTGGCTGTCCAATTTTCCCAGCACCATTTGTTGAAGAGGCTGTCTTTTTTCCATTGGATATTCTTTCCTGCTTTGTCGAAGATTAGTTGACCATAGAGTTGAGGGTCTATCTCTGGGCTCTCTATTCTGTTCCATTGATCTATATGTCTGTTTTTGTGCCAGTACCATACTGTCTTGATGATGACAGCTTTGTAATAGAGCTTGAAGTCTGGAATTGTGATGCCACCGACTTTGGCTTTCTTTTTCAATATTCCTTTGGCTATTCGAGGTCTTTTCTGGTTCCATATAAATTTTAGGATTATTTGTTCTATTTCTTTAAAAAAAATGGATGGGATTTTGATAGGGATTGCATTAAATGTGTAGATTGCTTTAGGTAGAATAGACATTTTCACAATATTTGTTCTTCCAATCCATGAGCATGGAATATTTTTCCATTTCTTTGTGTCTTCCTCAATTTCTTTCATGAGTACTTTATAGTTTTCTGAGTATAGATTCTTTGCCTCTTTGGTTAGATTTATTCCTAGGTATCTTATGGTTTTGGGTACGATTGTAAATGGGACTGACTCCTCAATTTCTCTTTCTTCTGTCTTGTTGTTAGTGTAAAGAAATGCGACTGATTTCTGTGCATTGACTTTATATCCTGACACTTTACTGAATTCCTGTATAAGTTCTAGCAGTTTTGGAGTGGAACCTTTTGGGTTTTCCACATATAGTATCATATCATCTGCAAAGAGTGATAGTTTGACTTCTTCTTTGCCGATTTGGATGCCTTTAATTTCTTTTTGTTCTCTGATTGCTGAGGCTAGGACTTCTAGTACTATATTGAACAGCAGTGGTGATAACGGACATCCCTGCCGTGTTCCTGACCTTAGCGGAAAAGCTTTCAGTTTTTCTCCATTGAGAATGATATTTGCGGTGGGTTTTTCATAGATGGCTTTGATAATATTGAGGTATGTGCCTTCTATCCCTACACTTTGAAGAGTTTTAATCAGGAAGGGATGCTGCACTTTGTCAAATGCTTTTTCAGCATCTATTGAGAGTATCATATGGTTCTTACTCTTTCTTTTATTAATGTATTGTATCACATTGATGGATTTGCGGATGTTGAACCAACCTTGCAGCCCTGGAATAAATCCCACTTGGTCGTGGTGAATAATCCTTTTAATGTACTGTTGGATCCTATTGGCCAGTATTTTGGTGAGAATTTTCGCATCTGTGTTCATCAAGGATATTGGTCTGTAATTCTCTTTTTTGGTGGGATCCTTGTCTGGTTTTGGGATCAAGGTGATGCTGGCCTCATAGAATGAGTTTGGAAGTTTTCCTTCCATTTCTATTTTTTGGAACAGTTTCAGGAGAATAGGAATTAATTCTTCTTTAAATGTTTGGTAGAATTCCCCTGGGAAGCCGTCTGGTCCTGGACTTTTGTTTGTTTGGAGATTTTTGATGACTGTTTCAATCTCCTTACTGGTTATGGGTCTGTTCAGGTTATCTATTTCTTCCTGGTTCAGTTGTGGTAGTTTATACATCTCTAGAAATGTATCCATTTCTTCCAGGTTGTCAAATTTGTTGCCATAGAGTTGCTCGTAGTATGTTCTTATAATTGTTTGTATTTCTTTGGTGTTGGTTGTGATCTCTCCTCTTTCATTCATGATTTTATTTATTTGCGTCCTTTCTCTTTTCTTTTTGATAAGTCTGGCCAGGGGCTTATCAATCTTATTAATTCTTTCAAAGAACCAGCTCCTAGTTTTGTTGATTTGTTCTATTGTTTTTTTAGTTTCTATTTCATTGATTTCTGCTCTGATCTTTATGATTTCTCTTCTCCTGCTGGGTTTAGGCTTTCTTTGTTGTTCTCTCTCCAGCTCCTTTAGGTGTAGGGTTAGGTTGTGTATTTGAGACCTTTCTTGTTTCTTGAGAAAGGCTTGCACTGCTATATATTTTCCTCTCAGGACTGCCTTTGTTGTGTCCCACAGATTTTGAACTGTTGTGTTTTCATTATCATTTGTTTCCATGAATTTTTTCAATTCTTCTTTAATTTCCTGGTTGACCCATTCATTTTTTAGAAGGATGCTGTTTAGTCTCCATGTATTTGCGTTCTTTCCAAATTTCCTCTTGTGATTGAGTTCGAGCTTCAGAGCATTGTGGTCTGAAAATATGCAGGGAATGATCTCGATCTTTTGGTACCGATTGAGACCTGATTTATGACCCAGGATGTGGTCTATTCTGGAGAATGTTCCATGTGCACTAGAGAAGAATGTATATTCTGTTGCTTTGGGATGGAATGTTCTGAATATATCTGTGATGTCCATCTGGTCCAGTGTGTCATTTAAGGCCTTTATTTCCTTGTTGATCTTTTGCTTAGACGATCTGTCCATTTCAGTGAGGGGAGTGTTAAAGTCCCCTGCTATTATTGTATTACTGTCGATGTATTTCTTTGATTTTGTTATTAATTGGTTTATATAGTTGGCTGCTCCCATGTTAGGGGCATAGATATTTAAGATTGTTAGATCTTCTTGTTGGACAGACCCTTTGAGTATGATATAGTGTCCTTCCTCATCTCTTATTATAGTCTTTGGCTTAAAATCTAATTGATCTGATATAAGGATTGCCACCCCAGCTTTCTTCTGATGTCCATTAGCATGGTACATTGTTTTCCACCCCCTCACTTTAAATCTGGAGGTGTCTTCGGATCTAAAATGAGTTTCTTGTAGGCAGCATATTGATGGGTTTTGTTTTTTTATCCATTCTGATACCCTGTGTCTTTTGATTGGGGCATTTAGTCCATTAACATTCAGGGTAACTATTGAGAGATATGAATTTAGTGCCATTGTATTGCCTGTAAGGTGATTGTTACTGTATATTGTTTCTGCTTCTTTCTGATCTACTACTTTTAGGGTCTCTCTTTGCTTAGAGGACCCCTTTCAATATTTCCTGTAGAGCTGGTTTGGTGTTTGCAAATTCTTTCAGCTTTTGTTTGTCCTGGAAGCTCTTTATCTCTCCTTCTATTTTCAATGATAGCCTAGCCGGATATAGTATTCTTGGCTGCATGTTTTTCTCGTTTAGTGCTCTGAATATGTCATGCCAGTTCTTTCTGGCCTGCCAGGTCTCTGTGGATAGGTCCGCTGCCAATCTAATGTTTTTACCCTTGTATGTTACAGACTTCTTTTCCCGGGCTGCTTTCAGGATTTTCTCTTTGTCGCTAAGACTTGTAAATTTTACTATCAGGTGACGAGGTGTGGACCTATTTTTATTGATTTTGAGGGGCGTTCTTAGCATCTCCTGGATTTTGATGTTTGTTCCCTTTGCCATATTAGGGAAATTCTCTCCAATAATTGTCTCCAATATACCTTCTGCTCCCCTCTCTCTTTCTTCTTCTTCTGGAATCCCAATTATTCTAATGTTGTGTCGTCTTATGGTGTCACTTATCTCTCGAATCCTCTCCTCGTGTTCCAGTAGTTGTTTGTCTCTCTTTTGCTCAGCTTCTTTATTCTCTGTCATTTGGTCTTCTATGTCACTAATTCTTTCTTCTGCCTCATTTATCCTGGCAGTGAGAGCTTCCATTTTTGATTGCACCTCATGAATAGCTTTTTTGATTTCAACTTGGTTAGATTTTAGTTCTTTTATTTCTCCAGAAAGGGCTTTTATCTCTCCGGAGAGGGTTTCTCTAATATCTTCTATGCCTTTTTCGAGCCCGGCTAGAACCTTGAGAATTGTCATTCTGAACTCTAGATCTGTCATGCTACCTATGTCTGTATTGATTAGGTCTCCAGCCTTCGGTACGGCCTCTTGTTCTTTTTTTTGAGGTGAGTTTTTCCGCCTTGTCATTTTGTCCAGGTAGGATTTGCTTTCTCCTGCTGTGGAATTCCGCTGTTCTTGGTGACTGAAGTTGGTTTTGGATCGGTTTCTTGTTGATCTTCTGGGGGAGGGGCCTGTTGTAGTGATTTTCAAGTGTCCTTGCCGCAGGCGGAATTGCACCGCCCTTGCCAGGGGCCGGGCTAAGGAATCCGCTCGGGTTTGCTTTCGGGAGCTTTTGTTCCCTGAGCGCTTTCCGTAGAGTTCCGGAGGACGGGAATGAAGATGGCGGCCTCCCAGTCTCTCGGCCCGGAGGAGCCGAGAGCTTGGGGTTCCGCTCTTCAGTGCGCTCTCAGAGCAAAGCGCCCAACAGTCCCGCCTCCCTGGCTTGCGGTCGCGCCTCGAGGAAAGCAGTCAATTGTTGGAGCTGGAGAAAAGCGCCGGGTCGCTTTTGTCTCTGTGGCCTCCGGCCGCGCTCGGAGCCCACCCAGCCTGCGACCGGCACAAGGTAACCCTGGGCTTAGAGCTCACTCCTCGGCTTTGTCGCTATAGCCGGCTTCCCCGCTCCAATACCTGTGAGCTCTGTGGCACTCAGACACCCCCAGTCCTTCTGTGACCCTGCGGGTCCTGGGGTTATGCTGACCCCGCCTGGGTTTCCCCCCAGTTTAGCCTCTGGAGCGATGTCTCCCAGTGGAGCCGACTTTTAAAAGTCCCGATTTTGTGCTCCGTCGCTCCGCCGCTTGCCGGGTGCCGGCCCCTCCCCCCGGGGTCTATCTTCCCGTCGCTTTGGATTCACTTCTCCGCAGGTCCTACCTTTCAGAAAGTGATCGATTTTCTGTTTCTGGGATTGTTGCTCTTCTTCTCTTTGATTTCCCGTTGGATTTGTAGGTGTTCACAATGGTTAGATAAGCTATCTAGCTGATCTCCTGCTACCCGATGTCGTCTCAGCCTGCTACTTCTCCGCCATCTTGACTCCTCCTCAAGACAATTCTTTACATAAAGGCCTAATATCCTTCAGACATTTCTGGTGCACGAATTTCAATTTCAATAACTACCTTAGTTCAAACTAAACATGCAGTACAATAAATGATACTCTGTCTAGTTCTCATGGACTTTTTAAAAAGGTAAAAGCTGAGGAAGAAATCTTTAAAAGTTAGCTTTGTAAATATAGATATGTATGGAAAAAAGGAAAGTTTACCAAATACAAAAAAAAAAATGAAATCACATTTAGGTGTGGGGCATTCTTTTAGAGACTTTACATACATTATCTCATTTATCTTCCAAACAATCTCCCAGGTAGATAGTGTCTAGAATATTTACTGTCTAGCCTTCTACAGAAATAGTTTTCCAACTCCTTCCTTCACCTGAAGAACTGTAAGGCAAACGATATCCTTTGGAAGGAAGCAGACTTTGGGTTACGGTAAACTAGGTAGAGAAAATATTTTTGTGAAGAGGCTGACAATACAGGGTTATAGCTACATAGTGGTGAGGGAGGAAATACAGTATAACATCAAAAACCAGATATAATTTTCACTGCCTACAATCCCATCAGTAATCACTGACTTCTTAGAATACCAAATAAAATACTGAAATGGTTTTTACTACATAAGGCCTAGCGTCTGGTGACAGAAGGTAAACTAGGGACAGTTTATAAGAACTGCCTTGAAGGAAGGTGGTCAAAAGGTACAAACTTCCAATAATAAGGGAAGTAAGTATTAGGGATATAATGCACAACATGATGACTAGAGCAAACACTGCTATTTAACATGTAGGAAAATTATTAAGAGTTCTCATCACAAGGAGAAAAAAAGTTTCTTCTCCTCTTTTTACTGTATTTATATGAGACCATGGATGTTAAATGAACCTATCATGTCAATCATTTCATAATATGCATGTATCCAACAATCACGCTGTATGCCTTAAACTTATAGTGATGTATGTCAATAAAAAAGTGGGATTTGTGCGGGGGGGTAGGGATGGGGGGGATACACTTAACTGCCAGAGTTAGAGATTTGGTCTTTTTCTGGTATGCAAGAAACATGGAAAAGACAATGGACCTTAAGAAAAAAAAACCTATAATGAGACTTGCAATCTAATAAAAAGAGACACTTGAGGAAGTGCTCCCCACTTTTCTTCAGGCAGGTGTTGGTGTCTGAAATTGTGGTGGCCCTCTTCGGATAAGTGGAGCTTTAATGTAAACTGGACCTATGTCCCTGATGAAACTGGATGAACTGTGAACCACCCTGTAACTCTGATTCTAGGCTTCTCATTTTGTGAAATGATACATTCCTCATTATTTAGGCCACATTTAGCTGGGTAGGTATTCTGTTACTTAAAGCCCGCCACTCAGATACATTTTCTACATTGTTAATGAGTATATTACTGGACAGAGAGTTACACAGAAATCAGAATGAAATGATTATAAAACCCAAATCTGCCAAAAAAACAACATACTGGTGTTTAGTACATTGGTTTTTAAAAATTTAAACAGGGGGGCACATGGGTGGCTCAGTTGGTTAAGCATCCAACTCTTGGTTTCAGCTCAGGTCATGATCTCAGGGTCATGAAAACCAGCCCCCTGTTGGGTTCTGCACTGGGCGAGGAGCCTGCTTACAAATTCTCTCTCTCCCTCTCCCCCTCCACCACTCTCCTACACTCTCTGTCTAAAACAAAACAGAATAGGAGTACCTGGATGGCTCAGTTCATTAAGCATCTGCCTTCGGGTTGGGTCATGATCCCAGAGTCCTGGGATGGAGCCCGCATTGGGCTCCCCCTACTCATTCTCTCACTCTCTCTCTCTCTAATAGAATAAAATATTTAAAATAAAAAAATAAAAACAAAAATAAAAATTTAAACAGCATTTTGCATTCTATCCAGTAACTTAGTTAATTAGGTAATTACCTTACTCAATACCCACAAGAACTCTGAAATCAATCAGTCTGCTGGCCATTTTACAAACATGTATTTATTTGTGTCTGTTCGTGCCTGTGTATACATTTAGCAAACTCAATTACAGATCTTCCAATTCTCTAACCCTGCATGTTTCACCACATCATATTATATCTCAACATAACAACAAAATGTTTATTCTCTCAGCGCTTAACTGTTTCACATTATCTGTAAGTAATGTGAACCAAATGAGTAAGAAAAATGTCCGAATAGCTACTACATGTCAAATCCAAACTGGGCAAGCAAAGTGATCAAAAGAAATCTAGCACCTTATAATGGCGCTATTGAAACATTTATCAGGGAGGATGTATGTACATATATATACACATATATATGTGCATATGTATATATTTATATATTCTATTTTAATTTTAATTACATACACATACACTATTTTTTCCTCCATATTCCTGACTCAGTCTATGAAGTGAAGTCTCTGGGAGTTTTTTTTTCTTTTATCTTTGTATTCAACACTAAGTTTGATATGTGTAGAATGCAAACATAGATGTTCACTAAATTAAGAAATCAAAGATTTAGAGTAACAGTCTCATTTTTTAATCAGCTGTTCTAAAATATATCTAGTACAAAAATGTTATGATAAATCAGCTTAATAAAAATGTTATTTACCAATTCTGAGTTTCACTTATGAAAAAGTCTACTTACCACTTAACAAATGAAGTAACATTCTCAAATGCAACTAACAATTTACTCAGATACGTAAAAAAATTTTGAAGCATAAAAGAAGTCCTATAACTTTTAGACTCTGTAGTTTCCTTTCCAGTAGCTTTCCCCTTATGCTAATGCACTTAAGCTTTCTAATTGTTTATTCATAGGACTTCCACAGACCTCCCTAGCCCTAGACGATAAATATACCTAATCCAGTTGCACCTTTGCTGGCTTGTCTACTTATACGTATCCATCATTTACATTTATATTCCATGAGAGATACTACAATGGTAACTAGCTTTACAAAGATGAATAAAAATGCATCCCCTGCTTTAGAGGAGTCCACAGGTTAGGAGAAGCAATTAAAAACAATGAAATATGGTACGTACTATTATGAAAGTTATTTCCAAATAGCCATTAATTGCTGGAGGGAGCTGGAAAAGTTTTCACAGAATGCCACTGGAATAGTATCTTTTTTTTTTTTTCCCTTAAAGATTTTATTTATTCATTTGAGACAGAAAGATACAGAGAGAGAACATGAGCGGGGGGGGGGTGGGGGGGGTGGGCTCCCCTGCCCGATGAAGGGATCAATACCAGGACCCAGAGACCATGACCTAAGCCAAAGGCAGACGCCCAACCATCTGAGCCACCCGGGTGCCCCTGGAATAGGATCTTGAGGTCCGCCAGACAAAGGAGAAGCACAGGGCAGACGGAAGAAAAAGTAAAAAACAAAAGCCCCAGTAAGTTTAAAAAAAAAAAAAAAAAAAAAAAGATGAGGCACTTGAGAACTAAGTAGTCTGACTTGGTTATAGCATAAAGACAGCTAGAAATAAGGATCAGAACATAAGTGTCAGCAAAGGACTCCACATTTTTTAAAAGTTTTTAATTTTTATATATCTATATTTTTAATATTGTATTTATTTGGGGGCACCTGGGTGGCTCAGTGGGTTAGGCCTCTGCCTTGGGCTCAGGTCATGATCTCAGGGTCCTGGGATCGAGCCCCACATCGGGCTATCTGCTCAGCAGGGAGCCTGCTTTCCTCTCTCTCTGCCTGCCTCTCTGCCTACTTGTGATCCCTCTCTGTCAAATAAATAAATAAAATCTTTTTTTAAAAAAATTGTATTTATTTGACAGAGAGCACAAACAGGGGAAGCAGCAGGGAGAGGGGAGAAGCAGACTCCCCACTGAGCAGGGAGCCCAATGTGGGGCTCGATCCCAGGACCCTGAGATCAGGACCTGAGCTGAAGGCAGATGCCTAACAGACTGAGCCACCCAGGCAACCCAGGAATTAAAATTTTTAATGTAAGATGTAGCACTGACTTTCAAATAAGGCAGTGACATGGATTTCCTTTTCAGAAGGAAAACTCTGGTGGCAATATGAAAGACAGAATGAAAAAGGAAGAAACTGGAGGCAAAAAGAGCAAAGCATTAAGTAGGCTACAGAAATGATCCACATGAGATCTAAATGAAACCCTAACAATGCCAGTGGCAATAGGGATAAAGAAGCTGATTCAAGAGGCACTGGAGGATCTAAAAGGGAAGACCATTTGCTATAACATGATACTTAATCTTTCTGAAAAAACTTCATGCTCTTAAAACTACACATTAAAAGTAACATGGCTTAGGGCACCTGGATGGTTCAGTCGGTTGAGCATGCGATCTTGATCTCAGAGTCATAAGTTCATGCCCCACACTGGGCATAAAGCTTACTTTAAAAATACATAAATAACATGACTTAAGGAAAACAGAGTTGGAAGCAGACACTAAAAGCCTATGCAATCAGAGTACTAACAAAACCAACAAAAATCCTAATTAAGTATAGTTAAAGATGTGCTAACTCATCAGTATGGCACTTTTTAAAGGTACAGATGAAAGTAACAGAAAAAAAGGGTATTTGAAACTAAGTTAAAGAAACAAAAGAAAAAGGGACAAACATCTGGGAATTATGCAATAAATTGTACCAAATAGGTGAATTTGTAATTCACTCACACTCAGTCAAGAGGAAGAATGTGGGCTATATGGATAGTATACAATACTGTTATTCTTCAATAGCTTGCCACTTTAGCTGCTAGTGTTTTGGATTCAGCGGCCACTACTTAACAGAAAGAAGCATTAATACACTGGGAACATTATAAATATATTTTCCTCTTTATCAGTAGTACAAGAACCAAGGTGGAATTCCTCAAAAAATCCCTCTAGTAAGTGACTTATCTTCCCACCCCCACACCAGGTCAGGCCACATATTCCTGTGTTATACTCTTTCAGTACAAGATGCAACTGATGACTGCTTAAGACTTAAATAGCAGTAAAGGGAGAAAAAGGCATACCAGGTTTCCAGATAGGAGTGAATGAACAGATACTGTTTCTAGGAAAAAAAAATTAGGGAATAATGAAAGCATGAATAGGAAGACAAGAATGAATGTGGTTTTAGTTATGCTGAGCTGAGGTGACTGACAGACACCCTCATTTAGATAAATATCCTGTAAGCAGTCAGATCCATGGACTGGAGCAGAAAAGAATAATGCAGGCTGAAAGTATGAATCATCAGTACATAGACGATGATGGAACTTTGGGAATAAACAAAGAATATATGCATTCACTCAATTCACTCATTCAACAAATATTTATTAAATTCCTGTAATATGGAGGGATCTATGCTGGCAGCTGGCATAACAGAGGAACACAGCCTGACCTGGCATGGGGGTGGGAGGCTCAGTTACTTCCTTGAGGCACTTTGAACCATTCCAAACATAGCCTATGCAAAAGACTGATGGTAGATTAAGCAGATGGCAGAATAAATCCAGCATACAATATTGAATGAAACGTTAACAAGACCAAGTTGCTAGAGTATAGAGAAAAAGCAGCAACATGGAAAAAGCTGAAGTAAACAACAAGTAGAACCCATAGAGTCTATGTGCTATGTTAAGGTGGTGTTAATCCTATAATATATAGGATTTTAAGTGGGAAAGTAATACAATCAATATTTAAGAGGGCCTTGGACCAAACCCAGATGAGAAGCTACCAACAAAGATTAAAAATGGTCAGAGATGTAGAACAGCAACTAGCAGAAAATGTCACAGATGCCCAAAAAGGAAAGAACTCCAAGAGTTTCCAACAAGTTCCAACACTACCAAAAACTCAAGTAAGAACGAAGAACTAAGTACATTTAAAGAGTACCAACTGGATTTCTGGATACTCTCTATTATCACCACAATCTGAGGTGCTCTTATTCCCATTTTACACTACTAATAAGGTCAAGAGTTTACGGTATTCGTTCAAGGTCATACAGCCAATGAATGGCAGAACCAGAATCTAAATTCAAATCTTTCCAACTCCCAACTCCGTGCTGGTATTAGTAGATTACTGCCAATACAATAACTCTTCAGTGAACTTCAGATACATAATCATTCTAGACCAGTGCTATCTAATAAAAATTTCTGCTCTGTACTGACAGAAATGTTCTATATCTACACGAATGCAGGAACCACTAGACACAAGGAGCCACCAAGTGCTTGTAATATAGCTAGTGTGGCTAAAGAACTGAATTTATAATTTTATTTAATTTTAATCAATTTAATTAAAATGTAAACAATCACATGAGGATAGCTAGTGTGGCTAAAGAACTGAATTTATAATTTTATTTAATTTTAATCAATTTAATTAAAATGTAAACAATCACGTGGCTACTAAATAGCACATCACAAATCTAGACTGTAGTATATTGAAAATAAGAAAATGAGCATTAAAAGAGTCAAAAGAGTCAAGAAGTATGATGGTAAAGATAGTGACAGCCCCACAAGGCAACAGAGTTTAAGTAATCTGATTGTTCATAAATTCATTATTTATTTGAAAAAGACTATTATGAGTTAGTTTATAATTCATAAAACTCCATTTGTTAGGAAAACAGTTGCAACACAAATACATATAAAATCTATATATAGATATAATATAGATATATCTATATACAGATACAAAATCAAGACTTCCCTTATTACCTATTAGCACTTGTTTTTCCTGACATTCCAAATTTTATTAAAGATTGCCTTACAAGTAAATAATACTACAGGATGCCAGCTTATTGCACACCTGTAACAGGAGATTCCTTGTGGCATCACACTCAGGCAGATAGGATAAAAAATATATTATGTATCAGCCTTGAAACTAGACAGATTAAGGATTAATAAAACTGCTAACAGCTCCGTCGTTAAGGCCAATGATAAAGATCTGATCTTTTCTGTAGGTTGCTATGCTTCACAGTCTTGTACTTAGGTTTTAAAATGCATATCTAATTCTCACACACAAAAATTAATACTATGTATTATTTACAAAGGACAAAAGAGAACTGGTTAGAGTACAGATAAGTTTAATAATGCTACCAAAACCAATCAAAGTGTCAATCTCACAGAAATGTTTTTGGGATAGCAATAGATTATCACATGGCCCTCCTTGTGACACTCCTAACAAAGGGCTCTAAGTGACAAAACAAAACTCTAAGGAAGGAACCTATAAAAACCTATGGACTGTTGAATTTTCAGTGCTAAATTTTAAAAGGTTTCCTATAGAAATCTCCAAATATCTAAAAAAATTTTACAGTACAAGATTATAAAAACCAAAGACAAATCCAGAAACATATTAGTTATACCTCATTTCAAAATTTATTCCTGTGCCAGATCTATGCATTAGCTGTCAACTCATGACCACAAAAAGGATATGGGAGTTCAAGGAGAAAATTCAGAAAAGGAGAGTAGATGTGAGCTGTTGAATAAAAGGTTTATTTGGAAGTATAAAAGTGAGGAAGTAATTTTAATCTGGCAAGCCTGAAATAGAATAGATGTTTGATAGACTACACTTTGGAGATCATTTTCTCTTTTTAAGAAATGGTTATTTGTTTTGTTAACACTTACTAAGGTGATAAATGGAAAAAGTAAGTATAAAAAAATTTGTAATAAATTATTTTCTTGGGGGACTGGCTGGCTTAGTAGAGCTGTGGTTCTTGATCTCAGGGTTATGAACTCAAGCCCCACATTGCATGGAGAAATTACTTAAAATTTTTTTTCTCCGAAGAGTAATTTTGCAAAATATTGTCATAGTTAAAACCTTGTCGGGGGGCACCTGGGTGGCTCATGGGTTAAAGCCTCTGCTTTCGGCTCAGGTCATGACCCCAGGGTCCTGGAATCGAGCCCCACATCGGGCTCTCTGCCCAGCAGGGAGTCTGCTTCCTCCTCTCTCTCTTGCCTGCCTCTCTGCCTACTTGTGATCTCTGTCTGTCAAATAAATAAATAAAATCCTTAAAACAAAACAAAACAAAACAAAAACCTTGTTAAAACTCAGTCATTACAAAATTGCTACCTGATCAAAAAATTATGCTCAATTGTTGAGTCATGCTTACAATGAAATAGTTAAAAACCTTCGAATAAAACTAACTGAAATGAGTCAACTAGAGCATGGTATTGTTAAAATCTCTTTAAAGTTGACCTGTATAATCTTTCAAATAAGAACTAAATTATAAAGAAGTTAATAAATCCACACACTGTCCCAAGTTTAAAAAAAAAGAAAAAAAAGGAAGAATACAACACCCCCAAAAAAGCCCTCCCTTTCGTTAAAGTACACAAGAAACTCAACAGTGATCAATAAAAGAAAAAGGCATGCCCTGAAGAGGCTCACTTGCCATTTTATACCTTCTGGTATAAACGGAATTTTAAGCAAATGTATTAACAGTGTCTTTACAACTTCAAAAAAAAAATTAAGAATATCAATCTACAACTGTATGTTCCCCTTATATAAAATCTGTACTCAGAAAATGGGTTTTTTTAGACCTATGTAACTTTGTCAGAAATTATTAAAACAAACACTGACAAAGTATTAACCTCTTTTCTTCTTAATACTCCTTTTTCTTAGATTCATTCCCTGGGTCACTGACTCACTGGTGCTTGCTCCTGGGTCCACTATTTAATAACATTTACTTAATACCCTATTAACTGCATATCAAATCTCCCCCAAATCAGTATTATAATCCTGTTCCATACTCCGCTCTCTCAATCTCACCGCATTTGCCTCAGCCTTTAATCTCAACTTCAGATGATCTTGCCTCAAACTATCTTGAATTACTGAGAGAATTTAGGCCACCTCCCATGAACTCCATTAAAACTATCTGTTGCCATGGCCTACTCACCTCACTCTTTGATATTTTCCCCCTCTCTTTTGATGTCCCTTCTTTCCCTTTATCCCTCTTCTTTCTGTAACTTCTAGTACGCATTCTAGGACTCATTCCATTAATTATCCTTTCTTACGGCTCCCTCGAGTGGGCTTCTCTTGTAAATCTAAAGAATACCAACATCTGGGCGCCTGGGTGGCTCAGTTGGTTAAGCATCTGCCTTTGGCTCAGTCATGATCCCAGGGTCCTGGGATGGAGCTTCTCCCTCTGCCTCTCCTTTCCAGCTTGTGCTCTCCCACTCACGCTATCTCAAATAAGTGAAATATTTGAAAATAAAGAATACAACATCTGCTATCCTAAATAGAACTCATCCCAACTGTAAACCAGTAAAGGTTAACCTTTTTTTTTAATAAATGTCTCAGAAAAGGAACTGACACTCATTGCCTCCACTGTCTCATCAGCACTCACTAGTTTATTCCACTTACTCATTCACATATTCCTTCTTTAAACACTACTTAATATCCAGTATGTAACATGTATTTGTAAAAGAACAATGAAAAAACTAAGACAAGGCTTCTGCATTCTCAGTGTTTACTTCCCCCGGCAATCTAATTTCTATTACCTAGGATTTAAGTGAAGTTCTGTCTTAAA
Source organism: Martes martes (assembly GCF_963455335.1). Classification (NCBI taxonomy): domain Eukaryota; kingdom Metazoa; phylum Chordata; class Mammalia; order Carnivora; family Mustelidae; genus Martes; species Martes martes. The sequence continues at coordinate 85,027,266 of NC_137896.1, forward strand.
GATTATGATCTCTATAACTGTTTTCATTTTTATTTCCTTCCCTCTCTTGTTAATGGATTTAAGAAAAAAATCTCTTAAACTGCCTAAGGGGAGTCCTATTTCATCCTACCTTCTTGGGTAACCTCAAACTACTAACAATTCCATCTTCTCCCTCTGAATCCTCAACACTCCCTCTTTCCAGACTATTCCTTTTACTCCAAAATAAATTCTTCCTCAAACCTAAACTCCATAGCTTTTATCTGGTCTCCTTCCAGTCAAAATTTTAAAGAATATCTATACTCAATGTTTGGCCACCCATTCATCCCTCAACTCACCGCATCCTGGCTTTTCTTGTTACCAGTACAAAATGGTGTTTTCTTGTACTGTTGCCAGGGTCACCAGAACTCTCCTGATGCCTCCAAGATAAACTTTAAAGTTCTTCTCTTTCCTGATCTCTGTAATATCTAGGCACTGCTGACTCCTTCAAATCTGACATCACTCTATTACTTTTCCAACACTCTCTGGCAATTTATTCTCAGACAACCTTTGCGAATTGCTCAACCTCTGTTTACCTCTTAAATGCAGTGTTAGGGTTTACCCTCTTCTCATTTAACATTCTTTCTCCATAGGATTTCATCCAGTTTCATGGCTTCAACTACTAACTAAGAGACCTGGACAGACAATGCACAAATCTTAAATCTCAATCCAGATTTCTCTTCTGAGCTCCAGACACAGAGATCCAATGACCTGTTCGCCATTTCCACCTAGATGACCCACGATTACTTTTTTTTCCCCCTAAGATTTTGTTTATTTGAGAGAGAGACAAAGAAAGAGCGGGGGGGAAGGGCAGAGGGAGAGAAAGATGGAGAAGCAAACTCCCCACTGAGCAGGGACCCCCCCACACACACACACACGGCTTCATCTCAGTACCCTGGGATCATGACCTGAGCAGAAAGGCAGACGCTTAACCAACTGAGCCACCTAGGCGCTCCAATCCACAACTACTTTAAATTCAACATGTCCAAAACAGAAATCAACATTACTCCCTCATATCTCCTTTTCCTATACCTCCTAGGCACAGAAAATGCATTTCTGAAACAATCCCAGATGATGCTGATGCAGCCAGTTCAGGATTCACATACTGAGAATCACTGTTCTAACATATATTACCTCTTCCCACCTTCAGGTTAACAAGTCTCCTCTATCCTAGGCCACGATAGCTATTCAGTAAGCACCATTAATATTTCATAGCGCTCTATCCTACTGAACTTACAGAATCTTGCAATACAACATTCCAAGTATTAATTACCAAATGATGAGAATGCTGGAAATAATATGACAGTCATCCCAGCAAACTGCAAGTTTCTTGAGGACAGGACAACATTTCTTATATCTATAGAACTGAATCTTACCCATTAGGTGCTCAATAAATATTTGCTGAATGGATGGCACAATCATCTGTCCAGTCACCCAAGCCAGAAGCCACACACTGTACACACCTTTTCTTCCTACAATCCAACAGTCACCAAGTCCTATCTTCTACCTTCCAAAATGTGTCTCATACCTGGTCTCTCCTCTTCATTTCCACTGTTCCCATAGTCTTTTAAGTCCTCACATTAGTACTGTAACAATTTATTAACTGGCCACCATGCCTATATTCATTTATCCTATTTTATTATACACATGGCCACCAGGCTGATCTCTCTAATAAGACAAAGGAGACAATATCATTCTCCTGCTTAAAAATAATAGTTTCCCACTGGTTTAGGAAAAAAATTTTAACTCCTCCATATGATATGCAAACTCTTCTATGATCTTGCCTCAATCACCCTAACCCTCCACCCTCCAGCCATACTGAACTGGCTTATATATATTATGCCTCTGTGGCTTTAAACTTAAAGTTCTGTATCTAGACCACCTCTCTCATTGGCTAAACACTCATCCTTTTAAAACTCAGCTCAGCTCTTTCCGGGCCACCACAGAGCTTCTCAGAGCCAGAGGCTTGGGTGCAGTCAAGATTCAGGTACACTCGTAATCCACTGCCATGGTACCATAGCCAAGGAAGGCATTGCTGCTGAGGGCGTAATGGATGTTAATACTGCTTTACAAGAGGTGCTGAAGACTGCCCTCATCCACGATGGCCTAGCACACGGAACTGGCAAAACTGCCAAAGACTTAGACAAGCACCAAGCCCATCTTTGTATACTTGCATCCAACTGTGATGAGCCTATGTATATCACGTTGGTGGAGGCCCTTTGTGCTGAACACCAAATCAACCTAATCAAGCTTGAGGACAGAAGAAACAAGGCGAATGGATAGGCCTCTGTAAAACTGACAGAGATGGAAAAACCCCATGAAGTGGCTGGCTGCAGTTGTGTGGTAGTTAAGGGATATGGCAAAGGATATCCGGCAAAGGATGTCCTCGAGGAATACTTCAAACACAAGAAATGAAAAAATTTGGTCCTTGTTCCAAAAATAAAAATAAAAATAAAAAGACTCAGGCTCAGACACCATCTCTCTCTTGAGGAAGCTTTCTGGGTGCCATTCATCTTCCTGCCCCATCCTCACCCCAGTTTGGATTAAACCTCTCCCCTGCCATGTACTTTTTTTTTTTCTTTTTTTAAAGTAATCTCTACACTCAGTGTGGGACTTGAACCCACAACCCCAAGATCAAGAGTCACATACTCCACTGACTGAACCAGCCAGGCACCCCACCCCTACTAAGTACTCAAGCACCCCACGTTTAGTTTGTTAATAGCACGGGCCACAATGCATAGTTGTTTTGTTTGCTCCATGTAATTAAGTTCCTTGGAAATTACAAATGTGTCTTATGTTTGTACAGTCAGTGTGAGGTATGTTAACAGATTCTCAATTAAAATTTAGATAAACATATTCCTTGCTATTTTCTAAATAGTGGCTCTCAAAATTTAGCATATAGCAGAATTACCTGGAAAGTTATAAAATTTAGACTGCTTGCCTCCATCCCCAGAGTTTTGGATTCAGTTGGTCCGGGTAGGACCTAACGAGTTCCCAGATGATGCTGACAATGCTGTTCCAAGTATCAGTACTCCAAATAATGTTTTCTCTGTCTCCAGGATTTAAAGAATCTTTTCCTAGATGCCTCCAACTCTGCCTTCTGCAATCTTAATAACCTTTTTAGACCCAAGTTAATTTTCACCTCCTTCATAAAACTTTCCCTATAAAACTTCCCCAGATAAAACTGATCTTGCTCTTTCCTCAATTTCTATCAGGCTTTGTGTGCATTACTCATATTGTAACTTGGACTAACTTTTTTCATACCTACTAGCATTTGATTATTTTCTAGATTTAAATGAAGATAGGAAACCTGCCTTAGTCATTTTAATATCTTCAACAACCAAGCACAGTAACCAGTGAACAGCAGACAAAAGCTACAAGTATTTGTGATATGAATGAATCCCTGTTGCTTGACCAGCCTCTGGGCCCATGGTCTGACTTGCTTAATTCTCCCGGCCCAAGCTGACCTCCTTATACTACCGTGTACTTCTGCTTGCCTTACTACCTAGAATGATGCCTGATCTATCCACAGTTATCTGTCCCTCACATTGCTTTGCTGACTGACCCTCAGCTTCTTTACCTTACAATCTATGCCCTTTTAATTTTCTCATCCACTATGGGACATAATGAACAGAGAAATTTTCTTCTCATGACTACTGTGAATTTTAATTCTACAGGTCATAATACAGAGGTTGCTTACTTTGTTGTTGCTATACAGCCTTTGTCACAGAATCTGAACTAAAATACGTTGTATGCAACTCCAACTGCAGGTATCACGGACAGCAATAAATGTTTTGAATTCTATTTACAGATTGGAAATTATTTTATTTTAAAGACTTTATTATTTATTTATTTATTTGAGAGAGAGAGCAAAAGCAGGGCAAGCGGGAGAGGGAGAAGCAGGATCCCCGCCTAGCAGGGAGCCCAATGCAGGCTCCATCCCAGGACCCCAGGATCAGGACCCGAGCCAAAGGCAGATGCCTAACCAACTGAGCCACCCTGGCACCCCAGATTGTGGAAATAATTTTAATAAAAAGTTTAAAAACACAAAGACATAAAAACGTCATTTATAAAATTAAAGGTTTTCCTAAGAAATCTTTTTTAAAAAGCCAATTACTTACGCACCATATTGATATATGCATCCAAAATAAATCCTATTTTTTTTAAAAGATTTTATTTATTTATTTGACAGACAGAGATCACAAGTAGGCAGAGAGACAGGGAGAGAGAGAGGAAGGGAAGCAGGCTCCCCACTGAGCAGAGAGCCCGATGCGGGGCTCGATCCCAGGACCCTGAGATCATGACCTGAGCCGAAGGCATAGGTCTTAGCCCATTGAGCCACCCAGGCGCCCCAAAATAAATCCTATTTTTAAATTATACTAAGTACATGGTGAAAACTATTTCTGATGCATGAAAAGTTAACTAAGTTTCTGGAAATGCCCCTAAAGGGGGGCCTGAGTGGCTCAGTTAAGCATCTGCCTACGGCTCAGGTCATGATCTCAGGGTCCTGGGATAAGCCCTACAAAGGTCTCCCTGCTAAGCAAGGAGTCTGCTTCTTTCTCTCACTCTCTGTGTTCTCTATCTCTGTCTCAAATGCATAAAGTCTTTAAAAATTAATTAAAATAAATAGAAAATAAAATAAAATAACGCCCCTACAAAATTTACTCCTCCAAAAATTACTCGGAGACTTTTCAATCATACAGACCTAAACAAACATTCTTCTGTTCAATCATTTTATTCTTTTTCTGCATGGCAGTAACTCTGAAGTACTCTATCTAAAATACAGATGCCTACCCAGAGAAAAGAATTGTGAAGACATCTAGTTATTTACTTCAGTAAACATACACAATTTTATCAGACAACTGGATGCGGGGTGGATATTCCTAGAAGCTCGGTACTCAGGTGTGTATGTAAAATCTTCATGCCACCTGGATGCTCAGCAGTTTAAGATTCAAAAAAGAGGTAGATGGAGGGAAAGACTTAACTCTCGGGTAAAAAAGAAATAAACTACTTTTATTTATTTATTTTTTTTTTTTTAAGGAAATAAACTACTTTTAACACAGCAACTAAAATAAATACCTATCGGAAAAGATTGTTGGTAAGTTCAATCCAATCTTTTTACTTACCCCTTACTTCAATTAATCAGTGATATTCCTAAGTTAATTCATAAATTAAAACCCACTGACAAAATTGTCAATATGGTCATGATACGCAGTAAGAGTTATAATAAAGTTTTCCAAAGGGAGTGAAAATTTTCAGAATTCTAGGCTCAATTAACTAGAAAAATGAACCAGATCACTCCAAAGCCCAAATTATGTGAGTTAATTAATATTCCATACAGCAGAGGTGACCTGTAGGTATGGTCTTGATACCTTCAAACCAGTGCTGCATTCAACAGACTAAAATAATTCTAAGGTTGGGAAGCCACTGTCACAACAAATTAACTAGGTCCTGAAATGGTATTGAGAGAATGGCAGAAGAAAGAAGAATAAATCAGAAAATACTGAAAAGAAAACTGGAAAGAGGGAAATGATGACCTAGAAGGAAACAATATCAAAAGGTAAACCTTAGAATATTCTTTTAAGATAAGAAAACACTGAGTATGAGGAAGGTAAATTTAAGAGCTAAAGAAGAATTTCCCAAATTCAATCCGTTGGTCAAAAAAAGGGGTGGGGGGGGTTCCTAAGGGGACACTACAGGAAAAAAAAAAAAAAAACCACTTGCAAACCAGCTCATTCTGATGTATAACACATAAGCAACAAAAGGCTGGATCATTATTCCTCACAACTTATTGTTTACAAATGCTTGTAAAAACATTCACTGCAATGGTCAAAGATCTTCAAGATCCTGCCATTCAAGTAAAATATATGTATAAGGAAGTGGCAGTAAAGCACTCAAGTGCAATTCATAACTCCAAAAAAACTATGCCAAAAAAAAAAGACTGCACTATTAATAGCCTTGATCTAAACTGTTTTCTGTTGTACTCTGGAAAAACCGAAGTTTTCTAACTTTGGGGGCCAAAGTTGTATCTGAGCTGTCTCCCAAGTTGGCAGGGAAAAACTTCCTCCATATATCACTCACTAATCATTTATTAAGCCTCTTCCTAACCTGGATTTTAAGTATACTGATAAGTGCACTTAATCATTTGTCCTCTATTTTAAATAAAAGCTGACTTCCTTGAATTTTCTAGTTTCACTTTGTTCCTTCACAATCCCATCGAACTGATTTTAAGTTGCCGTCAACAGGATTTCTCCCTTCGCTAATCCACCGCTCTATTTTGAAACACTTAAATTCTACATACAGGGTGAAATACAATCCAAGAAATTACCCAACGTCAAACAATCGGTCTAAAAAATCTCCTGACAACTGCTGGAAGACTCTTGGAAAAAGCCTAACAACCAAATCACATGTCTGAATATCTGATACATATGGAAGAGCCCTGCGAACTTTTCCTACTACGTATACAATTCGCGATTGCAGAGAGGAAACTGCAGCGGCTACCCGGGGCGAGGGAACCGGTAAGGTAACAGGCTAAAAGGGCGTCGTTGATTTCTTGGCTACAGTGACAGAGGCGGGAGACACACCCCTAGCGTCGGTTTGAAACACTACAGCAATGAATTCTACCTAGGGATTAATGCGAGGGTAAGGAAAGACAAATTTAAATCGCCATGATTCAAAAACAACCACAAGAGAGACTTAGGAAGGTAACAAAGAAAACGAAAAGCCGTGGACAGCAAGGAAGCGTTGAAAACAAGTATCCCCATGTATCAAAGACTGAGTTAGAGACTGCGTTTTCAGGAATATACACCTTGGACCTTTCCGGTTCGCCAGTGCAGAGAGAAAAGCTGCGGCGAAAGGAACCCCATAAGGTTGCAAACAGCACCAAAATACTAACAGGAGAGGGGAGAAGTAAGTGGCAGGATCCCTGCGAAGGCTCACTGTTGGAAAACGGAGTGGGAGAGAGAACAGCTCTGGAGAGAAAGTGGGTCTTATATAAAAAGCCATTTACCACGTATTATTTCCCCAGAATTCTGGAATGTGCCCGAACTTGAAGGAGTGAGTCTGGGGGGTAGAAGGGGGGCTCCACGTGCAGGAGGGTCCGGAAAGAAGTAATGCAGGGCGACGAGGGGCCAGGGCCAGGCGGAAGGCCAAGGAGGAGGGGGTCGCGGCCCGCGCGCGCGGAGGAAGGAGGCGGAGGGGCGCCCCGCGGGGGCCCGGGGGCGGGCGCGGGGGCCCCGCGGTCCTGTCAGGTAGCCGGCCCACCGCCTCCACCCGCCGCCGGCCGCCAACGCACCTGGGCCGCTGAGGGCTCTCCCGGACCCTCCGCGGCCCCAGCTGGGCCAGGTCTCTCGAATTTTCCACTGGGGGAAGCCGGCCGGGGGTATCGAGGCTCGCCCCCGCCCCCGGCCCTGGAAGCGGCGGGCGGAGGAGGGATGGTGCATTGGGGAAGCAAAGGTCTCACCATTTTGCTCGGCGGTCGGCGGCTCGCGCGGGAGAAGAGTGTCGGCGCTCAGAAGGGCTCCCGCAGGAAGCGGCGGCGGCGGCCCAGCTGCGCTGGGCTGTGGCGGCTGCGGCCCTCGGGACGCCCGCGGGGGAGGGGGTGCAGGTTGGGGGAAGGGAGGCGGTGCCTCGGGGCCCGCGCCGGCCGGGTGACTGGGCACACGGGAGCGGGCGGGGAAGAAGAGAAATTAAGGTCGAGATTCGGAGACAGAGAGAGAGAGGGAGGAGAGACAGCGAGAAAGGGGAGAGGCAGAGAGGCAGAGAGGAAGGGGAGAGGGGGGAGAAGGGGTCAGGCGGCTCGTGGGGTACAGCCTAGCGCTCGCGCCGGAGCCGTGACGGACTCACTGCAGTGGCTCGCGCTGACCCGCAACCTCAAGGCACGAAAAAGGGGGAGGGCGGGAGAGGGAGGGGAAAGCGGAGCGCAGCGGGGCGGAGGGCGGGGGCGCGCGCGGAGCCGGCGGGGGGGCGGGGCTTCCGCGAGCGGCGCACATCCGGGAACCCGCGCGCGGGCTCCGCGGCGGCCGCCGGGGTGCTCTGGCGAGCTCTGGTTGGGGATCGCGGAGCGCGCGACCACGTTCTCCCCACCATGGGCCGCCCTTTGCGTGCGGTGCGGGGGGAGGACAGGGACGGGGGCGCGGACGTCGGTGACGTCGCGTGGCGGAGCCCTTCCTGTCATGTGGCTGGAGGCGGGCAGGTGGGAGGAAGGCTGGATCGGGAGGAGGAGGAGGAAATGCGAGGGTGCAGTGAGAGGGAGGAAGTGCGAGGGGTGCCCGAGCTGTGGGCGAAGGCGTACTTGGTTCCAGGAGTAGGAACCTCGTGGCGGGGGGAGCCGCAGATGAGCGGCCTTAAGGAGTCAGAGCCACCCAGGCACGGCACCAAAAGAACAAAAACAAAAAAAGAGGAAAATCCGAGCCCTGGAGCTAGAAGAGTATCCGTTTACTCCGGAGGATTGCTATCTTTGCATCGGTGTACCGACTTGGACCCACTACAGAATGGCTCGGCGCATCTAGACTGTTTGTCGTCACCCCGGTGCAGCACCCGCAGGCCCACACCCCAGTATGAGCTGGCAGGGTCAGGAGCTAGGTTGGAAAGGCAGGGAAGAAGAGCCAAAGCTGGCTACAGCGTGAGGCTTGAGGAGCCACAAAACAGCTGAGTGGAAGGACTGCTTCCCACTCCCGCAAAGACTTCCTCACCCAGTTCTGTATTTTCCTTAAACCCTCCAAGCTGCCGTTTGACGGGGTGCCCGGTGTTTGTTTTTGAAACACATTCGAAGATAGATTGCCCACTTATCCCTTTAGTAGGGCTATATCTGCTTTGGTGGCAATTACCATTCCCAGAAAATTCAGGCTGTAATGGGAAATGGAAGAGCATAAGGAAGAAAGTTATTGGGGGCCGGGGCGGGGGGAGCCGACGGGAGAGGTGTGATAAGGCTAGTGAAGAAAACATTTTGCAACTATTTTAACCATTTATTCCTTTTCAAATTTTTTATAATCTTGAGGCTTATGTGTATGAAAGACGGGGAGATAATGTTTTCTGAGTGGTCAGAAACTCCTTATTGACAAATCTTTTGAATAGTTTATAAAAAGCTGTAGTGTTTTTAAAGCAGTCTGTTGACGCTTCTCCCATAAGAATGTTATTCTTTGTGGTAATTATTTTTCCATGATAAGGAAAGAGGCTCAGAGACATGCCCTCGGTCTCTCTGTCTCTCCCTCTCTCTTTCTAGGAACTACTTTATGTGTCCAGATGAACAAAGAAAAGTAACTAAGACATAACAAATTGTCTCATATGGTGAACGCTTCAAGGAAAGGCCAAGAAATAACACTGCTCCCTCTGCTATTTAAGTTTCTTATATATGTTGCTATTTATATACTAATATGTTACCTTCTAAAACTGGGAAAACTCCCTAAGCTAAAATGTGTGTCATTTATGTTTTTTAGGTATATTATTTTTAATTAGTTCATCATAAAATTAAGATATGCTCATTTTTTTTAAGTAGTATGTAAAAAAATTCCTCCCCCTTAACTCCACTTCTTAGAGGTAATCACTGTAACTGCATTGGTGTGTATGTCTTTCGGACATACTCAATGAAAATTAAATTCTCATTTTGACTGAGGATTAAATACCAAGAAAGAATTTGACTTATATGGGATTCAGTAGATTTAGAATAACCCAAAATTTTGTGAATATTTGAGCCAATTTAGACTACCATCATTCAACAAGTATGTACTATGAACCTAAATCAGAAATTCAAAAGCTAAGCACTGTGAAAGATTGGTTAGCCTCTGTTACTGACCAAAGCGTGAGACACAAGGGCCAAGTTTACTTGGTCCTTCTCATTCTACAGATCTCCCAGATAAACACGATTTAAATTCTCTCAGCCTTGTGTATACTGCATAAAATACAGACATGTTAGCAGTTTCCATCTCTGACACTGAAACTAATCTATTCTGAATCCACTGAAAGAGGCAAACCTAAACTGCACCTTTAGTATACAGGTTTTTGCCCTAAGGTTCAAAAAAGAAAGTATAATAATCATTCCCCTTGTCTCTTTCCATTAAGTTTTGGTGTAAAGCTTAGTATGGGAGGGGCCAGGTACCAAATAGTCCTGCAGCAAGTAGACATGTTTTTAGTTAACTAGGTAAGTGAAAGACAAAGGACATAGCTAACAAGTGGATCTTTTTCCTGGAAAACTTAGAACTAAAAGATGACTTGGGGAGTTTTATGTCAGGTAAGTTGGAGGGAGACATACTTAAGACATCCCAGTTACAAGAACAATAACAGCCATGCATGAGGTAATGAGAAGTACAAATGGCAAAGGAAAGGAAGGAGTAAAGAAAGACATGAAGCAAAAATGCACTGACAAAGTTGGTGGATGTAGGGCACAAGGAGAGGAAGAAATAAAAGATGACCAATTTGGGGTGCCTGGGTAGTTCAGTTGGTTAGGCAACTGCCTTCATTCAGGTCATGATCCCAGAGTTCTGGGATGGAGTCCCTCTTCAGGCTCCCAGGTTGCTGGGGAGTCTGCTTCTCCCTCTGACCTTCTCCCCTCTCATGCGCTCTCTCAAATAAGTAAATAAAATCTTAAAAAAGAAAAAAGATGACCAATTTTAGTTTGGATGACAGAAAATAATGATGTTATTAAAAGAAACAAATCAGGAAAAGTTTGGGTGCTGAGTGGAGAAAGATGTGTTTGGATTTAAGAATGCTGATTTGCTGGGGCCCCTGGGTGGCTCAGTGGGTTCTCTGTCATCGGCTCGGGTCATGGTCTCAGGGTCCTGGGATCGAGCCCCGTACTGGGCTCTCTGCTCAGCAGGGAGCCTGCTTCCCGCCCCCCCCCCCCCACCACCAGCCTGTCTGCTTACTTGTGATCTCTCTCTCTCTCTCTGTCAAATAAATAAATAAGATTAAAAAAAAAAAAAGGAATGCTGAGTTGTTGATGAGAGATCTCAGTGGGAGCATCTAAGTAGGAGCTGGAAGTGCAGGTTAGGAGGGAGTAGGAAATCAACTTCAAAACAGGTTGAAAGTGAACTCTTCAAATTTTATCTTAGAGATAGGAAAAAAGGAAGAATGCAAAGATAGTAATTAAGTAGCTCAGCAGAAAGCAAATTCAAGAGAAAAAAAGTTTTAAGAAAGAATGTTTATAGTCCTATTCAACCACAAACAGCCTCAAGCTTCAATGTCTCCACAATTATCTTTGTGTCCCAGGAAACCTTATATATAGAGTCTCCAGATCATTGTGATATCCAGAATCCACCTTATTCTTTTTTTTTTTTTATCATTTTTTTTCTTTTAAGACTTTATGTATTTATTTGAGAGAGAAAGAGAGAGAGAGAGAGAGAGAGAGAGGAGGGTCAGAGAGAAGCAGACTCCCCACCAAGCAGGGAGCCCAATACAGGACTTGATCCCAGGACTCCAGGATCATGACCTGAGTTGAAGGCAGTTGCTTAACCAACTGAGTCACCCACGCTCCCCAGGTTCCACCTTATTCTTAAAGGACTGGTAACTGCCATTTATTCATATATAAGATTTAAGGGTGACAAGAAACAAATTACCACTCCTGTAGTTGTTGAAGATATGCCAGTGCAGTATAACCCCAAAGTGTCCACACTTTTATTCATGATTATACTGACTAATGTGAACTAGAAACAGTGTTTAATTTTATACTCTCATACATAGGACGAAAATGCCAATTAAAAAGGAGAGCCAGTTAAAACAACCTGAAAGTAATGTCTGTTCCTTTGTAGCACATGTTTGTTGTTAATGTAGATTTAGAGGAAATGTCTACCTCTCCTCCTAGATAAAACATATACATTCCAGTTCAAGAATCCCAGATTTAAGAATATTTTGTACCTTTTTGCCACCTAGTTTCACACCACAAAATTCTCTTTTGGTGGGCGTGAGGTTGCATGGGGAATAAATCATCTTCCTTCCCGGAATCCTCTTTTGTACCAAGGAAAGAGCAGGAATGTCAGGTCATCCCTTAATCAAGTGGGTGGTTGAGGTAGTGTTCCTCAGCACCTGAGAGAGCATGGAAGTAGCTCCTTTCCCTTCTTGCTAAGCAGCAGAGGTTTGAGCCAAGGATTCTATATTCCATCTTGGAAACTCATTTCTCCATAGAAACCATTTTACAAAGAGTTTTGTAAACAATGGCCTTTCTGCAAAAGCGTATTTAAATTAAAATATAGCCGAAACTCTGCATTTGCTATTAAAACATAATGGTAGAAAAACAATGCTCTTAAAAACATATGGCTTTATGAATTAATGAGTTTGGAGAAAATGTATACCAATTACTAGATGAAATTCTTAAAATTTTAAGCATAAGTATTTTAAATTACGGATCATGTGCAACTTTTTTAAAGTACTTTATTTTATTTTTTATTTTTTTAAGATTTTTGTTTATTTATTTTTCAGAGAGAGAGAGCACAAGCAGGCAGAGGCAGAGAGAGAAGCAGGCTTCCTGCTGAGCAAGGAGCCCGATGCAGGACTCGATTCCAGGACTCTGGAGTCACGACCTGAGACGAAGACAGACGAAGACAGCTGAGCCACCCAGACATCCCTATGTGCAACTTCTGTAATTCTCCTAAGAATTAATAACATTGGATTTGTTCAAAATAAAATCCTCTGTCATTTAGTTTTCAGATAAAACACAAAAATTTTAAATTTGGACAAGTTTCCCAAAATTATGTGATTAAGTGGTTGTATAAGTTATTTTTATATTATATACTGGGCCAAAAAGAAAAGGAGAAAGAAGTCTTTGTGAAATGTATTCCTAAAGCTCTTGAATCCACATCTAAATCTGTGTGTTGGAGGAATATTCCACAGTTCTTTTAGAGGCAGTCTGTTAACACTCTTTACATAACAAGCAATTCTTTTTCTGTGCTGATAATTTTTCCATATGATAAGTACATTACAATTGGGTAGTTATCTGCATAAAGATGAATGTTGAAACATGAGGTTAAAAACAGAAATCAGAGAGCACAGAAGCGATAGAGAGGGACCACAGGCAGAACAAAAGGCAGCATCTACTTTTAAGTAATGCAAGGAGAAAGAAATGAGAGAAAAGATAATGGACGAGGCTCTGGGAGGGAGACCCAGCAAGAATGCCCAGGAAGCTGAAGAAGAGGAGTTCAAGATGACAAGGATGGTCCAGCAGCATGTCAAAGAGGTTCAAGACAGGTGGAAAAGTTAAGACAGTTCGTATACACCTGGAACATTTCCATTGAGATGTCCCCGATGATGTCTTGAAATAGTTTTTCTGAATTAGAAGTCTCATTTGTTTCTTTGGTGTCTTCCACTTAAAAGTGAGTACCAAGAATATGTTGTGTGTTTCAGGGGCACCTGGGTGGCTCAGTGGGTTAAAGCCTCTGCCTTTGGCTCAGGTCATGATCCCAGGGTCCTGGGATTGAGTCCCACATTGGGCTTTCTGCTCAGCAGGGAGCCTGCTTCCTCCTCTCTCTGCCTCCCCTCTCTGCCTCCCCTCCCTGCCTCCCCTCTCTGCCTTCGTCTCTGCCTGCTTGTGATCTCTGTCTGTCAGATAAATAAATAAAATCTTAAAAAAAAAAAAAAGAATAAGTTGTGGTTTCAATTTTGTTAGTATTTCCACTTTACACATTTACTAAGAGTATTTACCATGTAGCATTAACCTGAACAATATTTATCTAAGCATAACAGAAAATAGGATTTAAATATAAAATGGACATATTGGGTGCCTGGGTGGCTCAGCCAGTTAAGCGTCTGCCTTTGGCTCAAGTCATGATCTCAGGGTCCTGGGATCTAGCTTCTCCCTCCCCCTCTTCTTCTTTCTGCTGTTCCCCCTGCTTGTACTCAATCTCTCTCTCTGTCAAATATATGAATAAAATCTTTAAAATCAATCAATCAATCAATAAACGGGACACCTGGGTGGCTCAGTCAGTTAAGTGTCTACCTTTGGCTCAGGACATGATCCCCTGGTCCTGGGATAGAATCCCCGCATCTGGCTTCTTGCTCAGCGGGGAGCCTGCTTCTCCCTCTGTCTGCTCTGCCTGCCACTCTCTCTGCTGGGCACTCTCTCTCTCGCTGACAAATGAATAAATAAAATCTTAAATAAATGGACATATTATGACACTAGAGAAGACCTGTTTTTCACACTTGTTAACACATTTATATACTTACATGCTCACAAATATCTATATGTGCTCCACTCATGAGATAGCACGTAAGTCGAGAGTGAGACCCTAGTTCTAATCCCACCACTGGCTCCAGTCCGTATCTGTATGAATTTTGGATAGTTCATTTAAGTCTAAGTCTGCATTGTCTAATATGGTAGCCACCAGACACTTGTGGCCATTTAAATTTAAATTAATTAAGATTAAACGAAATTTCAATTCAGTTCTCTGTCTTTTTTTTTTTTTTAAGATTTTATTTATTTATTTGTCAGACAGACAGAGAGAGCACAAATGAGAGGAGTGGCAGGCAGAGGGTGAAGCAGGCTCGCTGCTGAGCAAGGGCCCCCATGTGGGGCTCAATTCCAGAACCTGGGATCATGACCTGAGCCAAAGGCAGACGCTTAACCAACTGAGCCACCCAGGCATCCCCAGTTCTTCTGTCTTATTAGATACATTTCAAATGCGTGATAACTACATATTTAGTGGCTACTATATTGGACATCACATAAAGTTCTTTTGGACAGCACTCATCTAAATCCTTTACCTGAAATTATTTATCACTGACCACAAATATAATATTTGTTCATTTTGGGTAAGAAAATTTTACACATAACAAACTAATTGAAACTTATTATGTGTCCTTAGCATTTGATATATAATTGGCACTTAAAATAAACCAGAAAAGTATATTTGAACAAATAAAAATGTGCCGATGTCAGAAAAAAAAATTGTGTATGTATGTATTGAGAGATTAAAAAATGAAAAATTCAAAATACTCTCAATACTTTTACTGAAAAAAGTATATTTATAAAAGTATTATTATCAATTACATAGAATTAATACTTTATTTAGTTTTCATTGATGATTTTTTCTTACTATAATTCGAATTCCATATTTTATCCATGCCATTAATATAAATTTTAAGTACCAATCAGTACACTGTAGAGAAATTCTAAAATGCAAAGAGAATATAGTAGGGGATAAAGTATTAACCCTGCCATCTTACAAAGATTCTTAAGAGATCTTTAATAAATAAAGGATCAAGATTTCAGTTTTATGGTCCATCTAAAAATAACAATCCTTACCGCTGATCAGCACCTTGAGCAAGCAACGTATTAAATCTAGTTCTTTCAATTGTCAGGGTTTTTCTCAGGGAGTTTTCATTGTAGACTGTGACTTCCATGGAAATAAATAAACTGGCAAAAGAAGATTGGTTGGCATACAATAGCCATTCATTAATTTAACTCATCTGATGTTTGAAAAGATACACACTCAGAAGCCAGCTAACCTCTAGAAAAGGAAACAGTGTTTTACAGATTATAACCTGCAGGTACTAGAGATTACTTGGCTTGAGGTGGCAGACCTCAGAGGTCCCCACTGATTTCTCTCGTGAGTGGGGAGGCAATGCAATGCCATTACATCGCCATTATGGTTAAACCATAACTAGGGCATAACTTAGAATGGCATTTTCTTTCTTCTTCTTCTTCTTCTTCTTCTTTTTTTAAAAAAGATTTTATTTATTTATTTGACGGAGAGAGAGACACACAGCGAGAGAGGAAACACAAACAGGGGGAGTGGGAGAAGTAGCTTTCCCGCGGAGCTGGGAACCCAATGTGGGGCTCGATGTGAGGCTCAATCCCAGGATTCTGGGATCATGACCTGAGCTGAAGGCAGACATTTAAGGACTGAGCCACCCAGGTGTTCTTAGAATGGTATTTTCTAGATGGAGGTGTGGAGAGAGTAGGGAACACCAAGGCTAAATATTAGGCATTAGTAAGTGGTCCTTTACATCCGTTGTATCCAGTAGAGCGAACTACTCTGAACATTCCACTTTTGAACAAGCCTTTCTCTCTTTTGCCTGGTGCTGAGCACTGGGTAATTTTTGTGACATAAATGGAATAGCTTAATTCTAAGGGACTCTTGGGGGAAAACCACTGGATCATTAACATGGTTATTATAGAAAATGTTTTAAATACAGAAAAGTACAAAGAAAGGGAAATCATCTGTAATCATACCACCAAGAAATAATCATTGCTTTTATTTGGATGTATATCCAATCTTTTTAATGAATATATACATTAAAAATTTTATGTATCTATTTATATATATTATTTACATAATTGGGACCCACTGTTTTATAACATACTTTTTCACTTAATATTTGGTAATGTTTACCACATCTGTAAATATTCCTCAAGGATATGATTTTTAGTTTTTATGTATTCAATAATATTAATGTATCTCATAATTCACTTAATAAATCTATGACTTAATTTTGAATTTGGTTGCTTTCAGTTTTTTCCTTTTATAGACAATAGCATATTAAACATCTTTGCAAATCTTTGTGCAAATCTCTGATTTTTTTTTAAAGATACATTCATTGTAGTGAAATTATAAAACCAAAGAGTATAAAAATGTTAAAGATTTTTAAAATATATATACATATATAGTCAGATTACTCTCAAGAAAGTTTGCACCATACCAAGAAGCATTGCACATTTCCTAACAACTGTACAAACTATGTATTGACATTATTTTATTTTACTATTTTTTAAGATTTTATTTATTCATCAGAGAGAGAAAACACAAGCAGAGGGAGCAGCAGGCAGAGGGAGAAGCAGGCTCCCCACCAAGCAAGGAGCCCAATGTGGGACTTGATCCTGGAACATGGGACTTGATCCTGGGACCCCAGGATCATGACCCCAGCCTAACCAACTGAGCCACCCATTTCTTTTAAATGTAGGGGTTTTTTGTTGTTGTTATTTTTTTAAAAATGGGCACCTTGTTGTAATTTACATTTTTTGGTTTACTGGTAATATTGAACATTTTTCTTAAATTTTGACCCTTCAACTCAAATAATAAGAATATGTCCCTGTGCTTTACCTGTTCATTGCCCACTTTTGGGGGGAGGATTTATCATTTTTAGTGATTTATAACAGCTCTTTGTATATGAAGGGTATGATCCCCTTATCATGTGTTATGATGATTTCACCCAAGCTTGTAGTTTGACTTTTTTTTTTAAGAGTTTATTTATTTATTTGACAGACAGAGATCACAAGTTAGGCAGAGAGGCAGGCAGAGAGAGAGGAGGAAGCAGGCTCCCTGCTGGGCAGAGAGCCTGATGTGGGGCTCGATCCCAGGACCCTGGGATCATGACCTGAGCCAAAGGCAGAGGCTAATCCACTAAGCCACCCAGGTGCCCCTGTAGTTTGACTTGTATTTTCTGAGTTTATTTTCCTGTTCTGTATATGGAAGAAAATATAAAGATGTCAACAAAAGAGTTCATATCCTTACTATATAAATATTCTTCTGGGTAGTAATGAACTATTTTTTCATATTGTTAATCTCTCTCTACATTGAGTGCATTGGTGTGTGTGTGTGTGTGTGTATACATTATGTATCCATATATATTCATTATATATACCCATGTATATATCATATATATCTATATCTACATCTATATCTATATCTATTTGGTGATTAGATTTGAAGGTAAAAAATCTAGGAAATTACCACCCACTTTTTCCATACAAAGAATAAGTTAATTAAGCTTGTCTTTTTTTTTTTTTTTTAAGATTTTATTTATTTATTTGACAGAGAGAGAGAGATCACAAGTAAGCAGAGAGGCAGGCAGAGGGAGAATTAAGCCTGTCTTGACAGTGGCTACTTACATTTCTTTCTATTGAATAGCTAATCCAATTCATTCAAAACTTCATTTGACTTAAAAAATAAGCAAAACTGGGACTCGTGGGTGGCTCAGTTGGTTGAGTGTCCAACTCTTGGTTTCTGTTCAGGTCATGATCTTGGGGTCTTGAGATCAGTGAGATTGAGCACCTTGCTGGGCTCTGTGCTCAGCAAGGAGTCTGCTTCCCCTCTCCTTCTCCCTCTGCTCCCCAAGCCCCACACATCCTCTCCAAAATAAATAAATCTTTTTTTTAAAAAAGCAAAACTGGGGGCACCTGGGTGGCTCAGTGGGTTAAAGCCTCTGCCTTCGGCTCGGGTCATGGTCTCGGGGTCCTGGGATCGAGCCCCACATCAGGCTCTCTGCCTGGCAGGGAGCCTGCTTCCTCCTCTCTCTCTGCCTGCCTCTCTGCCTACTTGTGATCTCTGTCAAATAAATAAATAAAATCTTAAAAAAAAAAAAGCAAAACTGATCTGTCAGTCATATTCTTTAGTGAAGAGGCAAATAATGTATGCAAATCCTGCATCAAGACCATAAAATTGAGTACAACTAAAAGATCTTCAGAGTTGAAAATATTATTTTCTGAAAGTGTCATATTATCTAGCATCTACTCCTAGATTATTGTATTATTTTGTTATAATTTTTATTTTGTTATAATTTTGAATTATATTGTTATAATTTTGTTTATATTATTTTGTTATAATTTTGTACCAATTGCACACATAGCCCATGTAATGTAGATAGTTATAAAATGTTCTGTGTGATAATATTGCTTTACAATTTTTCTCCATTGAAGTACCTACACTACTTAGAAAATTTCACAAAATTTTATATCATATCATTCTTTCTCTCCATGGTATCCTAATTGATAGAAAATTAAACTTGCCTATTATTTTATACATGAAGTAACTACAGCATAGTTCTTCTTTATCTATATTTTATGAGTATATTAAAACAATTTGCTTCAACAAAAATAACATCATAGCTATTTTGGATAGTTAATCCTCATTCTGTTTTTCAGCTGGAATGAGTTCTTTCTTGTGCAATATTCTAAATTAGAAATATCTTTTTAAAATATTGACTGATTATATCAGATTTCCTTGTAATGATTAAAATTATCATAGAAAATTGTTTTTTTCCAGGGCAAACTTGGTGGAATCAAATTTAAAATACTCACTAGCATATTCTCTATAATGCTATTCTTCCAGGAAATATAAGAATAACCAAAAAGGCATATTTTGAAGAAAAATACTTGTGGAAATAAGTATATACAGTACAATGTTATAAATTGTGAATATTTAGTAAATGATCCATGACTGCCTATTCAAGACTGTAACACTAAAATTAATCAGTATGCTTTTTAAAATAATTTGCTCTTCTGAAAAGAGTTCATAAACATGTAGGAGATATGCAAAATTTATAATGTTGTAAATAGAACTTGTTAGTTCTGCATAATTGGCAAATTGCACTAGTGCTAAAATCTCAAGGCTACAGCTGGAAATTGCAATGTGGACGTATTTTATGCATTTTATTAGAATGAGGAAGGTGATTATATTTCAAAGAAAATATTTTACTTACAAATTGCATGTTTTTGACTAAGGATGAAATGTTTGGTAAATGTTGTCCTCAGTGAATTCTACATGTTCTACCATTTAAAACTGGTTTTTGGAGGCCCCAAACAATGATATCTTGGTGCTCAAAGGGTGTGGGTTTAAGAGTAAGGACTTCAAAGTACGGGGCTGAGATCACGAGGAGAGTCTCAGAAGATTCAAATCAACTAATGGTTGGATCTGCATGTTCTTTTGACAGAATAAACAGGCGCTGGACAGGCTGGGGCTCCAGGATGTTTAGAAAGTGGTGGGTAGAAGATTAAGGCACTATAGACACTGAGTTTAAGAACTTTGAACCCCAGTAGAGCCATCCAGTACCAGCATTAGTAGAGAAGAATTGAGGAATCCAAGCTTGGCTGGTTAGCAGGTCATAAAGAATCGTTAAGTATGGCTGAAAGGGCATGGAAGTGAGTATGAATAGTTATAAAGATATGATTTTAAGCACTTTGAAGACTGCACCATAGTTTTAATTCTTCTCAGTTGCCTGAAAATCATTCTGTGGGTCTAAGAAGAGAAGACATTAAGTGCTGGGCCTGGAAGTAGAACTCAGGTCTGTGTGACTCCAAAGCTTGAGCTTTTCACCACAATGTTATACTGCTATTTGGTGAATTACTGTGGGGGGGCGGGTGTGTGTTTGCGCACAAACATGTGCCTGTGTGTGCATTATCCCTTATATTTTTAATTTTCTTTTTAAAATAAAAACAGGATGTTCACACTTTTGTAACTGTTTCCCTCACCACTATTGTATTCATAACACTTTAGCCTTTGGAGAGCTCTGGTAACAATGGTTCCAGCTACATAACCTTAAGCCTGAGAACCATATTTAAATAAAAACCAATTCCCCCCATAAAGAACAGTTCCAGGAGGCCATACTAAATCTACCAATGACTCGTGCCATTCATCCGACAGCAAGCCCAGAAATAGTGATGAGAAGAAGGACAATGGTCCAATATTTCTGACTTTGTACAGACAGTTAAATCATGGAGATATCCCTGACAACAATTTCACCAACTTTTTCTCACTTGGAATGTTTTGGGCAAGTGTGTAGAAAGAGCAGAAATATAATCTCCACTGTTTCCTCTATTGTGTTTCTACTCATTAGATAATAATCAGTAACAGTAAACTTTTAAAACACTACATCTTTGTTTATACAGGAAATAAATGTGGGTTCCAAGATACACAGGAAGCAGATATGTGAAGTAAGAAAGTTAATTTTTAAACTACCTTTTAAAAATACCAATTATGTTCCACTATGGAGAAATATGTAGTCCTCTATAATGATGTTTTATTATTCTTTTTTTAAAAAAGGTTTTATTTATTTATTTGAGAGTGAAAGAGAGAGAAAGCGCGCGTGGGCGGGGGAAGGGAGGGAATGAGGTAGAAGCAGACTCCCTGCTTGGGAGGTGGGGGTACACAATCCCAGGACCTACAGATCAGGACCTGAGCACACATTCAACTGACTGAGCCACCCAGGTGCCCCAATATTTTATTATTCTATTTTATAATGGAAGTTTGTGATTATATAAAGTCAGATAGTTGGTTTTACTAACATGGAGACTGGCAAATCACATCCAGGTCCTTAAGATTTGTCCAGTGTTTTGCTCTGTATTTTCTCAGTCCTTTAACAGAAGCAAACTAGTCTTTCCATCTAATTCTTCTACTATGTGAACAGCGCAATGACTATAGATTTTAGGGTCTCTGTCCATTAGTAGTATATAAATATTGTTAACATGAATTAAAAATGACCTTTTTAAAAAGAACAAAAATAGAAAATATGCCTCTCAAGATCATAATCTTGATGCATTTTCTCATCTCTAGCATAAAGGATTTAGAAGAGTTGAAGGCTAAGCACCATGCAGCTCTACAGATCTATGCTTCCATTGTTTTTAACGGACCTCGTGAAACTTGCCAGAGCAAAACCAGGCAAGCTGCAACAGCAGTCTGTGAGGAACACAGAAGCACCTCTTCGTTTCTTGGGTTCAGCAGCTAATTCGCTTCAGAATCTCATTTAGTCTGCTGGCTCCAGAACTGGGGCCTGCCACCTTCAACCTGGATCACGTGAATCAAGGTCAGAGAGAATAAGGCTTTCTTATTCAAAACATACATGTGAACAAAATTTTAAAAATAAAGCTAGAGTATACTAATATAAAAAAAAGTTCCAGGGCAGCATTTTTTTTTTTTTAAGATTTTATTTATTTGACAGAGAGCCAGAAAGGGAACACAGCAGAGGGAATGGGAGAAGGAGAAGCAGGCTTCCCGCCAAGCAGGCAGCCCAATGCAGGGCTCAAACCCAGGACCCTGGGATCATGACCTGAGCTGAAGGCAGACGCTTAACAGCTGAACCACCCAGGCACCCCAGCATCATGTTTTTTGTTTTTTGGTTTTTTTTTTTTAAGATTTTATTTATTTGACAGGCAGAGATCACAAGTAGGCAGAAAGGCAGGCAGAGAGAGAGGGGGAAGCAGGCTCTCTGCTGAGCAGAGAGCCCAATGCGGGGCTCGATCCCAGGACCCTGGGATCATGACCTGAGCCAAAGGCAGAGGCTTTAACCCACTGAGCCACCCAGGCGCCCCAGTATCATGTTTTTTAAAGGGAAGGGGCAAACATCCTATAAAGAGGTCATCAAAGGCACCTGGGTGGCTCAATCAGTTAAGCGTCTGCCTTCAGCCCAGGTCATGATCCCAGGGTCCTGGGGATTGAGCCCGGTGTAGGGCTCCCTGCTCAGCGGGGAGCCTGCTTCTCTCTCTCCCTTTGCCCCCACCCTCCCCACTCATGCTCTCTCTCTTTCTCAAATAAATAAATAAAATCTTTAAAAAAAAAAAAAGAGAGAGCAAGAGATCAACAAATATTCCTTCAACACAAATCAATTAACACTACTGGGACCAAGACCAAATCGCCAGACACTATTCGAAGACGCCTTTTACAATTTTAAAAGATCCTTGTTTCTGTCCTGTTACAGCTAATAAAATACTTTCAGGGGCTTTTTTTTTTTTTTAAGATTTTACTTATTTATTTAACAGAGAGAGAGATAACACAACTAGGCAGAAAGGCAGGCAGAGGGTGAGGGGAAAGCAGGCTCCCCGCTGAGCAGAGATTCCCAATGTGGGGCTTGATCCCAGGACCGATCCCAGGACCCTGAGACCATGACCTGAGCTGAAGGCAGAGGCTTAACCCACTGAACCACCCAGACTGCCCTTTTCAGGGGCTTTTTAAAAAAGAAGTCCACAAGTAGGTTGGACGTTAGATGCTAATGTTCCAAGAGATTCTTTGGCATAGAAATAATTTACACTGCCCAGAATCATAGAAGAATAAGTGATAAGTGGAAGAGAAAATGGTTTTAAAAATATTTAGGGGAAAAGGTCTTCTAAAATAGCAAGCACCAAAGAAGAGTTACTTAACATTTCATAATCATTGAAGGTATTTAAAGGCTCTATTGTCTGTCTTTACTTTAGACTACATTTCTATTTTTTAAAAATTCCAAATACCTAATTTATTCATGCTTATTTTTCCTGCATTAAAATATGTCATGAAACCGTTTCCTGAAGATTCCATCAGGAACACAAAGTGCCAGTAAGTGCATGGTACAACATGCCACAGTATAAATTGTATTTAATCTACAGTATCAAAAATGAATCAAATCTACCACGTAATGTCCCATCTGGAATCTTTCTCTGTGATGGAATTAGGTATGTTTCAATTCCGGATAATTGATTAGGACTAATTATCAGAATAGAAAGCATCTAATTTGCCAGCAGTTGATATTATCACGGGGGCACACCAGTGAGTGGTAGCCCTGGAATTAGAGCACAGACTGGAATGTTAATTCACCCACACCCTGCCTACTGGCCCAGGTCTCTGAACTCTCCCCCATGGATCTTTTGCATGCAGAGCTCACTTTGAAGCTGTGAGAGTTTCATGCGTGGGAAATCAGGAGAATCAAAGCTGCTTTACACAGAAGCATATGGTTGGGAGTCCAGGGGATGCTGAAAAATACTACATATTAGTAATCTCCCTGTGGGAAGTTCATCTGAGTTATGAGACCCTCATATTTTGCATTTCTTGAGACTTGAGTGTTTAAATTGCTGGCCTCAATCCTATAGCACTGGGGTTTGTTTTCACATTTAGTTCCCTTGGATTTTTTTTTTTTTTAACCTACTTTGACAAAAAAAGAGGGAGCAAAATAGGAAAAGAAGGCAGGGGCGGGGAAAGAATAAATCATTATGCAGCTCTCAACCTCCACAGGGAAACAGCAGTACAAACCCACAGATCCAGAATTGTCAAGCAATGGGGCTGTTTGTTTACAAGTCACAGAATCAGTTATGTAACTAGAAGTTAAGGAAATCAAGTGAGTGTTTGAAGCGGAGCAAATACTGATACTTTTTGAATTAGTTGAGAGACTCCTCTCTGAAATAGGTTCAGATAGATTTTCTGTCTACTTATTTTTAGTCGCTTTATGAATTTAGTTTTTGAATTTTATTGTACAAGAAGTACAGTGTTTCTATATAGATAATGACCACTCATTTTTATCATTAATGGGAGATACCTAGGAATGCTTTTTCATCATGGCAGTTGTTAAAGCATTTATAAGGGAAATTGGAACAGCTTTTTACCTGCTGATCTAAAATTCCTGTCTGATTTAGTAGGAGAATGTGTTATATGGCAATAGATCAGTTTTCATTTCTCTCCACTCCTCACTCCATAACTTTTTGTTAATTGGCTGGTTGTTTTATTTTATTTTATTTTACTTATTTATTTATTTAGTTAGTTAGTTCTGGGACCATATAATGTTTATAAAATGAAGATCTCTAAAAGTATTTCCATGTAAATAAAAATTCTTTTTTATCTGAAACTCTGTAAAAATTTCAACTCTAAGGCAAAATGTTAGAAAATCAAATTATTTAAGTAGGTGATTAGATTGGGCTCTAATAAATTTCATGCATAATTTAAATTACTTTCAACAAAGCTCCTAAAAAGTTTTTATGATATTTTTAATACCTGCATTTATATTTAGTATTTTATTTTTTCAGAAAAGATTTTCTTTATTTGCCGGAGAGAGAGCACATAAGCAGGGGAACGGCAGACAGAGGCAAAAGGAGAAGCAGGCTCCCTGCTGAGCAAGGATCCCAATGCAGGACTTGATCCCAGGACCCTGAGATAATGACCTGAGCCGAAGGCAGACGCTTAACTGACTGAGCCACCCAGGCGTCCCTATATTTAATATTTTCTAAAAATATGTTTTTTCCTAAAAACTTAGAGCCAGATTTCAGTGCTGAAAGAGAATATAATCCGATAGCAAATTAAACTCAAACTACTGAAGTTTCAGTAAATATATTGATGGGACATTGTTTTCTTTCTCATTTAGCTAACTTGTTCTTCAAATTAGGTCAGTTTGGTGTTATATGTTACTCCCAATGGAAAATCCTAGGGGAATTGTTGGAGAAGAATTATGTTTTTCACCAGGCAGACAAAAGCTGAGTTCAGGCCCTTAGGGAACCTTCTCAGGGTGTTTTCTGCTAATGGTGCCAGAACCCCATGACCAGGAGGGAGCTGCACAGCTGAGACGTGGTACCCAGAGGGCTGCTCAGCTCTTGAACCTGTCATAATAGACACCGAGAATAGGGACTAAGTCCAAGTTAATCTTTTAAGGTGTACGTATGTTGTTTGTGTTTAATTTGAGTCTTGGCATAGAGCAGAATATTTGGTGGCCTATATTCTATCTAAGTTAGAAGTAGGGCTGGACCGACTCACTGTCTAGAGATGAGAAGAGGGTGACCAAGTACAACAGAAGCCCTGTGCTCTTTGACGATATTCCCATAAATGTGTATTCTTAGCCTAGGAGCATCACAGAGCCTCGGTAGTTGGGGGTCTGATATTTACCAGCTTAGGACAACGATGTGAGTTTGAAAAGGTCTCTCCTTCTATTTACAGGTCAGTGAATGTTGAACAGAGGAATATGAGTCTAAATGAAAGGACAAAGATGAGTATCAACTTAAGACCAACTTCCCTCAATTGCTTTTCAAGTTTTTAGGTATTTCTGGACCTTAAGGATGTATCATTTCACTAAAAAGCAACAAAAATGATTTATGCAACTTGTATGGAGGTAAACTGTATGAACAAAATTTTGTACCTACTCACCCTTGTATGGGTTATTAATCACTGTTAACAGATAGTGGTAGTGTGCAGAGGTGCCTACAATTTTTAAAATTACCTTTACCTTGGGGCACCTGGGCGGCTCAGTTGGCTAAGTATCTGACTCTTGATTTCAGCTCAGGTATGATCTCAGGGTTGTGGGATCGAGCCCTGGGTCAAGCTCTGTGCTTCACAGAGTCTGCTTGGGAGTCTTTCTCCCTCTCCCTCTGCCCTTCCCCCCACTCATAATCTTTCTTCTCTCTCTAAATAAATAAATAAATAAATAAAATCTTTTAAAAAGTAAATAAATAAAATAAAATTATATTTACCTGTCTTGCCTGTTATCCAAAGGCATAAGACAATACATCATTATCATTTAAAATGATAACCACAATTATAATAATACTTTATCAATAAGACCTTAATTTAAATAATGACATTAACCTTTCAGAGCACTCCGAAGTATATGAGGTAATTTATACATTACTAGAGCTCATTATTACTTGTATACATTTCTCTGAGATGAGAAATGGCATCACGTCTTACGATGAAGATGAAATGGGTTTTAGACATTTATTTAGACAGTATACTTCATTTCTGTATGTATATTTTACTTCAATACAAAGTTTAAGAGGCTCTGAAAATATGCATTTTAATTGATAAAAAATTACTGAAACTGAGTGAACTAAGTCAATTTTCAAGAAAGGATATATATAGCTATTGTTTCTTCAATATGCATTTATAAAAGTGGGGGTGCCTGGGTGGCTCAGTCAGCTGGGCAGCTGCCTTCAGCTCAGTTCATTATCCCAGAGTCTGGGATCACGGGCCTCATCGGGCTCCCTGCTCAGTGGGGAGTCTGCTTCCTACTTCTCTCTCTGCCTTTCCTCTTTGCTCATGTTCTCTCTCTCTCTCTCAAATAAATAAATAAAATTTTCAAAATTTGTAAAAGTGGTTTTTTTTAAGTGATTATAAACTACCTTCCTTCAAAAACAACTTCAAAAATAACTCGTGATTTGGGCTTTCTGGGGTTGGGGCTGTAGTTTCATTAGTTTGGGGCACGTGGGTGGCTCAGTCCTTTAAGCATCTATCTTAGGCTCAGGTCATGATCAAAGGGTCCTAGGATCGATGCCCATATCAGGCTCCCTGCTCAGCAGGAAGCCTGCTTCTCCCTCTCCCACTCCCCCTGCTTGTGTTCCCTCTCTTGTTGTGTCTCTCTCTGTCAAATAAATAAATAAATAAAATATTTTAAAAAAAGAATATCTTAGTTTAATTTTTAAGTTCAGAGAAAGGATGGGGACAGAAAGAAGAAGAAATGCCTGTTTGTACAGGGTAGGGCAGCTTTCATGTAGTTGTTTGATGTAGTGGTTGTTTGATGTAGTGGAAAGAGAATGGGCTGTGTCCTCCAATGATGTGGGTTTAAACCCCTGCTCTGTTACTTAGGCTCACCAAGCTATCCTTTCCTTATCTATAAAATGAGAGTGTTACTTTACAGAATAGGTGCTCAATACTATTACTACAGGTAGAGGACATCAACCAAATGACTTCTTGGGTTTCTTTTAAGTGATAAAATTATATAATTGTAAAATAGATGTACCGATTCCCCTTGAAGAGTGAATGGTTGAAAACACAACCAAAGATGGCAGAATAAGCTATTAAAATGGCTTTTGTGAAACCTCCTTCCTTTGGTTTTTATCAGCTCTAAATGAAAGCTACTCTCTTCATAGCCTAAAGCAATATTTTCAAATCAGGAAAATGATTACTCCTAGGAAAGCCAAAATGTTCCTATGCTTAATCCTACTGTTTGAAGTATAAAGATTTGTTACATTTTTTTGCCTAAACTGAAAAACCAAGAACTGTTTTAAATACTTTAAACAACAATCAAGTGCTCATAAATTCTAAGTTATGAATCACTTGAAGACCCTAATGTAGCACATTATAAATATTAATTAATTCTTACTAACACCTCTGCAGTAAAAGTGTTATTATCCTTTTACCAGGCAAGAAGATGAAGTGTCCATGAGACAAAGCAATTTACCCTGGGGATGTGTGGAAGAAGTTGCCAAGCCAGAAAAGAGAACCAAAGAGGTTGGAATTGGAGCCCTGTGTGTTTACAATGTAAGAAGAGACTCATTCCAGGGCACCTGGCTGGCTCAGCTAGTGGAACACGTAACTCTTAATTTCGGGTTTGTGAGTTCGAGCCCCATGTTGGGTGTAGAGATTACTTAAACAAAAAAAATCTTTAAAAGAAAAAAAAAAAAGGAAGAGACTTGTTCCTCACATATTAAAATATACCTATTTCTCTTTAGATTGATATAGTGGTGTGGTGGAGGGGGGTGGTTGTGTGTCCTACTGAGACCTTAAAAAATGTTAGCTCTTTGTTTCCAGGCACTGTCATCACAAATTATTTGTTGATAATGCTAACACTTCAATTTTTCAGATCTAAACTTACCTAGTAAGCTTCAAATTGTTATTGTAGGGGCCCCTGGGTGGCTCAGTCATTCAGCATCTGCCTTCGGCTCAGGTTTGATGCCAGGGTCCTGGGATTGAGCCCCACCTCAGGCTCCCTGCTTGGCAGGAAGCCTGCTTCTTCCTCTCCCACTCCCCCTGCTTGTGTTCCCTCTCTCACTGTGTCTCTCTCTGCCAAATAAATAAATAAGATCTTAAAAAAATTTTTATGACAGTAAGTGGATTAAAAATAGAATTATTTAGTAACAATGAAGACCAAAAGCAAAAAGGAAAATAAAAGATTTTCCTCTTTAGCAGATAAGTTATTTACTTGTTTATTGTGGTTTTACTTTCACATTTTTGTTTCAACAATTGTAACCTCTAAGATAATCTAGAGATTATTTTGTGATCTCTTTCTCTGTTCCAATCCTTTGATGTATAGAAGACATTCAATAAAGACTTATTGGCTGAAATGCAATTCCCCTTCCAATTACAAATTGACCAGTGACTAGTATAGAATATTGTCTGATGGGTAACACAATGTATAAACAACTTCACTCACTCAAGCATTCAGTTAATATAGCACATTTACTCCTTTAAACAAGTAATGTGTGATTAGAAGTATCCCAGGAATGAGCCAGAGTTAGCTGTGATGACTTCAACTTATTCAGCTTTGGCAAATAAGCACCTAGTGCTGGTTCTTCTTCAAAAGCTAAAAATTTGGCAATAGGAGTGTGATTTATGATTAAAAAAAAAACAAAAAACAAAAACCAGAAAGCGATTGAATGTGTCAAGAGCCAGAATAACATACATTTGTCCAAATTTTGTTTTTCAAAAAATCATTTACCTAGCCAAGAATAAATGCTGGAGGCTGCTTGACTTTCAGAATTGGGTAGTATGAAAAATGGAATTCACCATCCCTGAGTAGGTTTTTTTTTTTCCATAATAAACTGAAAGATTGGTTTATATTGCATCCTTATAACTCTTTTCTGTCATACTTTTGGAGCTGTGATGTTTAAAATAACACCTTGAAATCGTTGACTATAAGGTAGAAAAATAGAATTGAATTTAGTCTTATGGGGTTGGTCTCAACTTCGAGGTACTACAGTGTACTTATGAAAATGAGCCTTGCAAATGTTTTCCACTAGAATATTTATGGATATAGTAATTTAGTTAGTCATTCCCCAGAGGAGTTTATGACATGCCAGTAGCAGTGTCCAGTTGCAACAAGAGAAAGACATTTTTTAAAAAACATTTTTAAAAACCCAAGGAAAACCCCACTTCTGTTTCATTTTCCTTTTTTTTCAAAGATTGGAACTAAGTTAAAAAGGTCCACACATTTGAGAAACTGTCTCTATGATTTTTTCTGATAGACTGCTTCCTTTCCTGTTTCTGGGTTAAAATAAGTAACTCCTGAGATTTTAATTTTAGTTTCTCATACAAGACAAAACCAATTTCACTGCTTTGTATTCTGTCCTGAGCCAGGAATTGAGCGCAACAGTCATGAAAAGATAACCACAAGTTGACTTTTTGTCTTTTGTCAGTTAATCCCGGCAAAGAAGAGAATGAATTGTTTACATCCTTATAAAATAATTTCAGAAGAAAAGTGTCTTCATCTTACCATTAATCATATAATTTCCCACTCTTTTTCTGGTGAAGAATTTGGAAATATCAGTTAGGCCCTCACTGACAGAAATTACGGAGTTTAAGTTCATGCAAATCCAACTAATGCTATTGATAGTTGTATATCCAACAAGATTAAAGCCGTTAGTATACTTTTAAGAACGCTAGCAGACTGGTGTTCTTACAACCAGTGCGTATTAGAGATCTTTCTAAATCATCAGGTCTGTGAAATAGAGAGCAAAGAACCTAAGGAGAAAAAAAAAATTAGGCAAGATAGTTTCATTGAGCTCTTTTCCCTCTGGGGCCTATTAAGTACTATACAAACAAGGCCGCCTCTTATTTTGGCTTATTTAATGTTGCTATACACCTCTTGGACAAGTGGAGCCAGCCCTCTAGAACTGTCTGTCTCATCTCTAACAGTTTATTATTCATATTTTAGGGGTTTTTTTTTTGTTGTTCCCTGTTTTTCAGTTCATGATGTCAGAGTATCCAATACTGATACAATCAGCCGAAGGTAGACCAGGAAGTAAGCATTTCAAGATAGGACATCAACATAGCACTGAGTATATCTCATTCACTGGCACACGTTGTAGGACATCTGGGCAGAAAAAAACAAAAACAAAAACAAACCCGGTTCAGAAATGCCCCCCTCGCCTCCCTCGCACTGTCACAATGGCCAAGAATTATACAGAGAAGCCATTTTCAAAGCCAACATCCTTGAGATGACGCATGCAGAAGCCACCTGTGTCGACATTTCATCGCGTGGAGTCTCTTAGTCAGGTATCACCATCTGTCTGAACACAGAGGAGGATGGAGACAAAGAGCAAAACCGTGTTTAGTCTGGCCTCGTGAAATTCAGGCTTGGGAAAATCTTAGGGGTTCTTAGAGCCTTCTTCATGATCACACTTAACATCCATTACTGTTCATAAGGGATAACCACATATGTTGAAAAGAAAACATGCCCTTTAGAATTGAACTTATACCTTAGGGATGAGGAGATCTCCCCAGGTAATAGCTGATGGGCATTGCACAGTCTTGAATTTGCTCCCTACTGACCTGACATCATTGAATTTGGAGAGGCACAGCCAGGTTCATCCAGGGGTAGCAGAGAAGAAAACTGTTTTGAAAAAAAAAAAAAGAAAAAAAAAAAAGAAAGGTGATTATAATTCAGGCTTTTAAATTAAGTCACAGAAGTCCCTACCTAATTATACCATGAAAACAAGTTCTAGTTCCAAGTTCTTAGGAAAGAGAAGGTTGTGGTGGCTTTATTCTTGTTTACTACTTTCAAACAACCATACCACGCTTGATCTGTTGTTTTTTTTCCTTAAAATAATACAATTAGACCTACCTAAAAACACTACATGAAATATTTCAATTTGGAAACCAATTTTCATTTAATTCTTAAGGATTCATGGCAAAGGGAAATGTGGTAGAAAATTATCTTGGCCTGCAGAAAATCACAAACCTTGAGTTATATCCCATTACTAACCTTCTTGACCCCGAATGTGAACCAGAGACCAGCCAGCCAGTCACTGAAGCGTCAAAGTATTGAGAAACCATTGTGCTGCCATCATAGGAAGTGCTGAGGGGAAACAAAAAGCAAATGAAAAACAGTTCTTTTTTTTTTTTTTTAAGATTTTATTTACTTATTTGAGAAAGTGAGCAAGAGAGAGAACATGAGCAGGGGTAGAGGGGGAGGGAGAAGCAGACTCCCCTGCTGAGCAGGGAGCCTGATGTGGGGCTCGATCCCACCACCCTGGGATTATAAACTGAGCCAAAGGCGAGTGCTTAACCAACTGAGCCACCCAGGTGCCCCCAAAACATAGTTCTTGCCTTTAAAAATGTATGAGGCAAGATGTTAGTACAAATCACATGGACAAGTTTACATTTACTTTCTTGCTTTGAAATTTTCTCTCCCCTTTGCAAAAGATAGTAAACTAAGGGGTAATAGGAAGGGGGAAAGCTGAGATCCTTAGTAATCTATTAAATGGGGCTGTAAACAGATTTCTGAAAAATCAGGGCCCTTAAATATCTTCAGAAAGGGATAGGGATTAAAAGGACAAGCTTTGAAGATAGATAAATCTGAGCCTGCCACTTGAACCTTCCCAACTCTCAGTTTTCATATCCGTAAAATGGGAGCAATAATGCTACTTTACAGCATGGTTGAGGAAATCAAGATAAAGTACATGAAAGAATTAGCACAGAGCTTGGCAAATAGCAAGAGCTCAAATAAACAGTAGTCTGGCTAGTGCCTAATATCTATCTGATATCTAATGCTGTTGATATGGAATGTTCCCGACTCTCCTCTCTAATATTTATCAGTGGCTCAACCAGCCATGCAGGGAGTGTCAAGTACAACTGTATATAACTTTGGTCACTTTCTTTTTGGGTTTGATCCAAAGGCTGACTCAGTGTACTGTCCCTGCTGGAGGGGTCCGGCAGGGGTTGGGGGTGAGAAGGTCGAAGAATCACAGCAGGTCTAGTGAGGGTTCCAGCCAGGAGTGTGCTGTCTTAGCCCAGCGAGAGCTGCTGCAGACACCTCTTGGCTTTGCAGCCTTTGGGACTGAGTCGCTGTGTGTGTGCCAGCTTGGTCTCACCGGTGTTCTGAAGACAGCACATGAGTGTTTCCCCTGCATCCTGCTAAGCTGTGATAACTTTAGGACTGGGAGTCTCCAGCACTTGTTTTGGGGATGAAATACTCTTTTAGAACCAAGGACAACAGATTCAGAGCACTCCATGATATCAAAGGAGGTATGCCCTGCTTTAAAGGGGAAAAGCTCCCCTCCCCAAACTAAAATCACAAGGACTGCATTCTAATGGGACACAGAAGGAGAATAAGTGGTAACATTTCTGTCTCCTGCCCACATCAGTTGAGGCATGGAAGATGTAAGAATTAAGCCAGAAGAATTAAGGGTAAGTAGATGAAAAGAAAGGCCTAATTCTTGGAATTAGGAAACCTCGGGTCAAGGGTGACATCACAGAAAAGGTTTAAATTATTTTTATGCATCTGATTAAAATTTGGATTGGGAATATTATCGTTAGAGCCGAGATCTTGAGATAAATCTGAATATATGTGAACCAAACTGTGTATAACTTACACTGATGCAGAAAGGAATTTTTTTACTTGAAAATATTTGGATACAAAGGAAGTAAAAACATCTTTTACCCCATATCCAAAGGGGGAATAAAAGGGAAGTTGGGGACCCTTGAGCCCTTAAGTTATGAGAATATATGCTAATAATAATAATAGTGGGTGAAGTAATTTGTCATACTCTTTAGTGTTAAGAAGTTAGACCCACATGCAGGCGTCCTGGGTGAGCACAGGAAGCTTAAAGGCTGTCGAATCCGTCCTGCCGCTAGTACCACCTAGTGGCAGCCAGAAGATGTGTAAGCATCTTGGATCTTTGAACAAATGTCTTTGAAGAGCCACAAAAGCATACATCTATAATACTCATTGTTGAAAACAACTTGAAAATGCACAGGAATTTAGAGCAAATTGTCAAGGTTCCCTCCATTCCCTCTCCCAGTCCCATTTGTCTTCCTTATTAATAGTAATCTGCTGTGCACTCTTTCTCCTTCTTTGCGTCTGTCTCCCTGACTCTCTCTTACTCCCTGCAATCGTTTTTTTTTTTAAATTTAATTTTATTTTTTCAGTGTTCCAAGATTCATTGTTTATGTACCACACCCAGTGCACCATGCAATACGTGCCCTCCATAATGCCCACCACCAGGCTCACCTAACCCCCCACTCCCCTCCCCTCCAAAACTCTCAGTTTGTTTCTCAGAATCCACAGTCTCTCACGCTTCATCTCCCCCCCTGATTTCCAGCAGTTCACTTTTCTTTTCCTTCTCCTAATGTCCTCTGTGTTATTCCTTATGCTCCACAAGTCCCTGCACTTAGTTTAAAAAAAATATATATATAAAGGGAGGGAAACCTGGGTGACTTAGTTGGTTGTGTCTGCCTTCTGCTTAGGTCATGATCTCAGGGTCCTAGGATTGAGCCCCATAGGGAACTCTCAAATAAATAAATAAAATCTTTTAAAAAATATATAAACGGAATCATACTACGTATTATGGGGTGACTTGTTTTCACTTAACAAGTATACCTAGTCCCTAGCACAGCAGAAACAATCACAAGTGGGTCCAGGCACTATAATTTGCTCATAAGCTCAACTGTCAAATGAGGTAGAGGAGTTAAAAGGTCATTAAAAATGCCTTTTCTTGGGCCCCTGGGTGGCTCAGTTGGTTAACCGGCTGCCTTGGGCTCAAGTCCTGATTTCAGGGTCCTGGGATTGAGCCCTGCATCAGACTCCCTGCTCAGCGGGGAGCCTGCTTCTCCCCCTCTCTCTTCCCCTCCCCTTCCAGCTCGTGTTCTCTCTCTGTCAAATAAATAAAATCTTAAAAAAAAAAAAAGTTTTCCCATTTAAGTGGTTCTTGACTCAAGACCAGCCATTATCATTTGCCCTACCTCCTATTCCTATTCCTGAGCAATAGTCCCTCTACCTCTCCATGCTGTGGTCTAAACTGGCAATGGGCAGGCTGCCTCCGTGCAGCCTCCTCCCCTGCATTCTCATGGTCCGCTAACCCCACCTCGGAAAACTCCCAGTCTGCATGGGACATTGTCCCAGTGTACCTTCCTCACTCCTCACCACTGCAGAAGCTTTCTTCTGTATTCTTCTCCCTGCCTCCAAACTGCCACAGGGCAATCATTCTGTAACACACATGTCATCCTGTCATTTTACGCTTACAAAAATTCCTGCAGCTCTACAAAAATTTTCTGCAGAGCAAAGCCTCAACCATTTGCCTGTACGCAAGGTTCCTCATACCCTGGCCCCAACCGGTGCCTCTTTTCTCCTCCACTGCTCCCTATACGCTGGCTGCACAGAATCCCTTCTTCCGGAGCGGATCACCTGCCTTCATAGGCGAATGCCCTGCGATTCCTTCTCTGTGCGTGAAATGTGCTTTTTCTTGTGTCTTCCTGATTAGATTCTACTCGTTTGTCAAGATGCATCTCAAATACCACCTATGACATGGCCTTCAACTCCTGCAGCTCCTCCCCTATCCTTTCATGTGTTTCATAGCCCCTTCAGGATAGCATTCACATTTTACCGCAATTATCTGGCAATGAGCGCTCCGAATATTTATTGTAGTACCCGCCCCGCAGAGGAGCTGGTAACATGAATGCTTGTTCATGAGTAAACGAACATTAAAGAGAAGAACTAGAGTGAATAGATCCAGTGGTTTCTAAACTTGATAAAGATCATCTAAGGTGCTTATTAAAATGCAGATGCTTTGGATTTACCCTCAAGAGAGTCTGCCTTATTTGACAGGTCTGCTGAAGGTGGGGTTCAGGAATCCATGTTTTTGTTTTTGTTTTTTAAGATTTTATTTATTTATTTGACAGACAGAGATCACAAGTAGGCAGAGAGGCCACAAGTAGACAGACAGGCAGAGAGAGAGAGGCGGGGGAAGCAGGCTCCCTGCTGAGCAGAGAGCCCGATGTGGGTGGGGCTCGATCCCAGGACTCTGGGATCATGACCTGAGCTGAAGGCAGGGGCTTTAACCCACTGAGCCACCCAGGCAACCAGGAATCCATGTTTTAACCAGCATCCCAGATGGTTCTGACGGCCTGTAGAAGAAGCCTTCCCTTGGATAGTGAAGCAAATTATCTGAAAAAGAAAAGAAAAAGCAAAGAACATTTGTTCCTCGAGATGGCATACCCTGAAGAATGTGCTTATGCCCATAAGAGATCCCCTGAGGTGATTGTTCTTCTGAGGTGTTTGCAGTCCCAGAATAAATAGATAGCAGTCCAAGTTTGAGAAAACCGCAGCGCAGTCAATTCAGGGGAGACTCTAAAAAAGCAGCAAGCTTTATGTCCAAGGGCTGGGCTGTTTCTTTTTCAGAACAGTTGTCAAGTCCCATATGTTTGTTTTGTTAGAATAGTCACTATTTAGCCAGACCCAAGCTGTTTTGATTAATATATTGCATTTGTATTAAGCTTCTCTTTGGATGTTCTCCAAGCATTTTAGCAGCTTTAAGCCTGTCTTCCCTCATTCCCTGAGGGAGGAACAAGTACAAGTTCACGCCAACTCGTTAGAGGCGTTGCTCAAGAACAGCTCCTGGGGCACCAGATGCAGGCAAGAGGGAGAGAGTGGGATAATTCCCAGCCCCTACCTCGGCTCTCTCTCATTTTCCTCCACCCACTCTTCCAAATGCTCACTGGCGTCTTCAGCAGGTGGCTCCCACCCCTGCCTTCAAGTCGGCTCAGAAATTTTCCTCCCCAGATAGATGAGCTGAAAAAGATTCCCAGGTTCTAGACAATGCAGGACTGCCAAGGAACACATTGACCCAAGTGAAGACTTCATACAACTGAATGACAGGATTTTGTAGTGATGGCAGCAGATGCCCACTGGAGGCAGCACACTAGCTCTCCCAGTGGTCCATGGGCTCCGGCGTAGCTACCTGGATCTACCTGGTCTTGCCCTGACTCCTCATTCCTGGGACTTTCCTTTTGGTGAGATTGATTTATTTAATTTAGAGAAAAAGAGAGAGCATGAAGGGAGGGGCAAAGGGAGAGAGAATCGGGCTCAGTCTCATGACCCTGAGCTCACAACCTAAGCTGAGACCAAGGGGCAGAGGCTTAATGAGTGTGCCACCCAGGTGGCCCTTCGCATATCCACTCTTCAGCTTCATTACTCCAGACTGGGTGAAAACACCACGACAAGGTCAAAGTAAGGTACATACAGATTCAAAACAGACCATCATTTAACTCTTCTCAGATGATTTCTGAGAAACATTTGATTCTTATCAGTTTCCAGAAGGATTTATATACCTGAAGGAAAGAGGAGACAACCCACTGGCATTTACCCATTGGGAAGTCTATTCAGTGGAGTGTCCCTCTGGAATTATATTCCCTGATGCTTTAGGGAGATGGATTGACCTTGAAAACTTGATTTCTTGACTCATGGGCCACTTTGCATCAGTATCTTCATGTTTTGTTTTTTTTTAAAAGATTTTATTTATTTATTTGACAGAGAGAGAGACAGTGAGAGAAGGAACACAAGCAGGAAGAGTGGACTAGGGAGAAGCAGGCTTCCAGCTGAGCAGGGAGCTTGATTCGCGGCTCGATCCCAGGACTCTGGGATCATG
This sequence comes from Martes martes, assembly GCF_963455335.1. Taxonomy (NCBI): domain Eukaryota; kingdom Metazoa; phylum Chordata; class Mammalia; order Carnivora; family Mustelidae; genus Martes; species Martes martes. The sequence continues at coordinate 85,064,062 of NC_137896.1, forward strand.
ACCTGAACTGAAGGCAGATGCTTAACGACTGAGCCACCTGAGTGCCCCATCTTCATTTTTTTTTTAAAGTAAACATAAAGTAACATTAACTGTGTATGTGAGTGTTTGTGTGTGTGCACAGTTCTGTGAGTTTTAACACGTGGGTAGATTCGTGCAACCACCATCACTACACCACTATCAGGTTGTAGAACAGTTTCAACACCCCAGGCAACTCCTTCATGCTGCCTCTTTGCATGTATCCAAGCTTTACTTTAAGGCTTGATCTCGTAAAAATCACTAGTGAAAGGTTAAGCATTATAAAAAGTTACAAAAGTCTATGTTCAGTATTCGAAGGAACTTGTTGTTCAGGTTGGACTACATCTGCAGGGTGAGGATAAATTCCCATAATCCCAAGTGCTAAATGGGTCGTTTTTAGGTTGTCTTCCCAGGCAACCTGGCTGAGCAATTCCCTTTCACCCTGGCAAGCAAGAGCTACTTAGCTTCAGGAAGAACATCCCAGCCTGAATGGAAACCTGATGATGATTTAAAGTTATACCCGTCGTACCCATTACTTTGGGTGTGACTTGGCTGCAGCCATCAAAATTCTAAAATGTCTCAGTGTGGTCTTTTCTCTAAATTTCAAGGTGTAATTATCTAGATTTGGGGGGAAAAGTGCCTGGTGTGCCTGTGTGAGCGTGGGTGCACACACATGCAAGCGTGTGCACACACCACACACACACACACACACACACACACACACATCTACTCCACAACAAAAGAAAAGCCTAAAGAATAAACTGGGAAAAATAAAAATTCTGACTGGGTTTAGAGCTAAAGAAATGGAAAAAAAAAAGTACTTTAGAATGTTTTTTTAAGCAAAGTCACTGATATAGGCAAAGAAAAAAACAGCTTTCAACTTTGAAAAATTCAGTGTTTGCCTATGTTTAATGGGCCTGTTGAACTTTTGGAACATTCAAAAAATATTTTTTCTCAAGTAATTTGACATTTAAAATTCTTCTTCAAGCAATGAGGGCAGGTGCCACTAACACCATTGTTACTCCATGGACTATGTCCTTTTTAAGAATGACTTTCTCAGTATGAGGGAAACTGGTTCTGGGGCTGTCAGAGACCAAGAGTTTGCAGACTCCCAGAGGAGGGTGTGTGTGTGGAAGTCACTGGATTTTCATTCTGCCTCTTCCACTCACACTAGCTATGTGACCTTGGGCAGCCAGTCTAACTTCTCTGGGCTTAATATCTTCATTCTAACAATGGAAATCATATACAGTTTACAGGGTAGTTGGAGGAGTTAATGAGATAGTATATAAAATATGTCTGCCCCACAACCTATTCAACATATTCAACTTCCTGAATGTGATTTTTGCCTCTCCTTTTCCCATTTAATCCATTCCACTACCTCCCGAGCCCCACCTCAACTAGCTCAGAGTTTATCTTATTTTTTTAAGTCCATGAGAGAAAAAAGATGGTTTAATCAGTTTCCTGATTCATTCCGTGACTTTAAATTTTCCCTGGCAGGAAGTGATGTTTTAGAATGAATTGAAAACATTCACTTTTCTTTCTGGTGTAGTTCCACCTTAGGATCCTCAATAAAAAAGGAGAGTAGTTTGTCAGGCTCCTCAGCTGTCCATCAAGAAAGTCTAAATTATATTGTCATAATATACAACCCCAGATCTTAGTGGCGTCTTATGATAGGTCTCATTCATCAAAACAAACAAACAAACAAACAAACAAACAACAACAAAAAAAACCACACCAAAAGATGAATTCATACAGCTTGGAAGGATGGATGAATGAATGGATGGGCAGATAAGTGATAAAGCAAATATCGTTAATTGTTAACTGTGAAATCCCGGTGATGGGTATGTGGGTGTTTGTTGTACAGTTCTCTCAAGTTTTCTGTGTATTTCAACATTTTCACATTAAAAGGTTGGGGAGAAAAGTTTATTTCTTACTTATGCTACAGGTCCAACAAATGTTGCCTAGGCTTCCACTCTACACCTTCTCATGCTAGGATGCAGGATGACGGATCAACTTGAAAGTGGCTGGTTGCCATGGCAAAGGGAAGGCGAGCTCTGCTGGGTATCACACAGACAGCTGGATATTTCAGGCTGGAATGACAGAGTCGCTTCTGCTCATAATTTACTGGCCTGAGCTACACTCACATGGCACTAGCGGGGCTGTAGAAGTGCAATCCTATCATGTGCTTAAACAGGGGAAGGCTGGAAACCTTTGGTGGGGAGCACACATGATTCTCCTGCCATAAATAAACTCCTTAAAAGAACTACACATCTTAATACCATCATCACTAACAATACTCACATTAAAAGGCATATTTACTTAAATCAATGTCAGTGAGAGAATTCAGAAGCTTTTTTTTCTTTCTCGTAGGCTTTCCTTCCTTAAGAGGGAGCAGAACTAACCCCCTAAGGGTTAATACATTCCAAATTTCTCACTGGCTGGTTTTTCAGCCAGCCAACCAGCCAGCCAGCCAGCTCTTTCTAGAATCTCATCACCTTTTTATTGAGCCAGCTCATTTTCACTGAGTCAGTAAGTATATGTGGAAGCTGTCCAGAAAACTTAAGAAAAGCAGAAGTTAGATGGAGGCTGATGACACTTTTTCAGAAATGAAGTAAAAAAAAAAAAGTAAAATATATGAGTAAACAAGATTTCAAAATTACTCTTGACTCACCATTTTAGAGAAGTCAGGAGCGACTTCATAGCGGGGTTGACATTTAAGCTGGCACTTGAGAGCTTGCTAGGTAGAAAATGGAGTGGAGAATTCCAAGCAGAGAGAACAGGCTGTGCAGTGCCAAGGAACTGGTTCTGACTTGGTATATCTGAAGGAGAAGCAGAAGTTCACTGTGGCCAGAATCTAGAGTGCCTGGGAGGGACCAAACGTACTGTGCCATTTTTCATCCATTAGCAAATGAGAATGGAACACCATACTTGTTAGGGAAAAACTGTGCTGTCCCATCTTGTGCTTAGTATGACTTTGAAGAGAAAATGTCATCTTTAAGATATTTGCTGTGTAGAGTGCCATACATCTCTTTTTTTTTTTCTTTTTAAAAATTTTACTTATTTATTTGAGAGAGAGAGAGAGAGTGAACACATAAGCAGGGGGAAAGGCAGAGGGAGAGGGAGAAGAAGACTCCCCTGCTGAGAAGGGGACCGGTCATGGGGCTTGATCCCAGGGCTATGATTCCAGGACTGTGAAATCATGACCTGAGCCAAAGGCAGCTACTTAACCCACTGAGCCACCCAGGTGCCTCAAGTGCCAGAGATTTCTATACTGAGTACTGACTTTCAAGAAACTGAGCACTTCTATTTATCGGCAGTAATTTTAAAGTCTCATGTATATATATGAGATATAGATGATATATAGATGATATATGTGAGATATATATGATATATAATACATATGTAAGAGAGTCATAGTTGTTTTCTTTGTGAAAAGTGATTAATTAATTAGGCTGCAAACCAATGTAGACAAAACTACTGAGTTAAAAACACAAACACTGGAGGAGTGTGGGCACGTAATGAAATGATTTTGAATGAAATGTGTCAGGAGGAAGGAGGTGGGGAGAAGAGAAAGAAGATGCTTTGCATGCGATATGTTATTCCATCCTGACACACTTTGTGATGGGGGTATTGCTATCACCATTTCCTAAATGAGACACTGAGGATCAAAGAAAGGAGTTCCCTATAAAATTAGGTGATTAAGCTTGAGCCTTAATTATCAGTAGCTGAGACTAACTTTTCTTCTGTAAAATGGAGATAGGACAGGCGCTGCCTACCTCACGGAATGTTAGGAGGAGTAAAAGAAATAACAAATAGAACTTGAGACATCGTTCTTGACCTTTACCAGATTTTAAGTTCTCCGACTCTGTCCTCCTCATGTTTCCATGTTACTCAAAACTGGGTCTTCCTAAAAGAAACTTTAGGGAAGTCTGTTTGTAGAGAATTTCTTTTCCCAGCATATCTTAAAATATACTTCAAGCTATTTACTTTTTTTTTTTTTAAAGATTTTTTATTTATTTGTTTGACAGAGAGCGACACAGTGAGAGAGGGAACACAAGCAGGTAGAGTGGGAGAGGGAGAAGCAGGCTTCTCACTCAGCAGAGAGCCCGATGTGGGGCTTGATCCCAGGACCCGGGGATCATGACCTGAGCCGAAGGCAGATGCTTAACCACTGAACCACCCAGGCGCCCCCAAGCTATTTACTTCTAAATAATTAAAATACTGTCTATACATGTGGGGGGAGGTCTTCTTTGTTTGTTTGTTTTTTACAAAATAGAGCATAAACTTTGGCCATTATTCCACGCCCATGTCAGGAATATGCTGGAAGAAGGAGTTTTAGCCCTTAAATTAAAAAATTGACATTTTTAATGATTTTGTTTCAAAATGTACTTGCCCTCTCTTTTATTTTTAGTTTTTTAAAAGATCTTATTTATTTATTTGTCAGGGGGAGGGGGAGCAGCAGGCAGAGGGGGAAGCAGGCTCCTCCCTAAACAAGGAGCCCGATGCAGAGCTCCATCCCAGGACCCTGGGATCATGACCCAAGCGGAAGGCAGACGTCCAACCAACTGAGCCACCCAGATGACCCCTCCCCCATTTCTGTCTTTTTTTTTTTTTTTTAAAGATTTTATTTATTTCATTGACAGACAGAGATCACAAGTAGGCAGAGAGGCAGGCAGAGAGAGAGGGGGAAGCAGGCTCCCTGCTGAGCAGAGAGCCCAGTACAGAGCTCGATCCCAGGACGCTGGGATCATGACCTGAGCTGAAGGCAGAGGCTTGAACCCACTGAGCTACCCAGGTACCCCCATTTTTGTCTTTTAAACAAAATATACTGAATAATGCTATGTGCCAGTCAATGATACTATAATAGCGATGTAATGGGACAGATTTGGCTACACTTGTGGTGGACATAGCATAATGTATACATTGCCAGGTCGAGTTGTACATCTGAATCTAATGTAACATTTGTGTGTCAACTATACTCAAATAAAAAAGGATATTAGACTAGAAAAATAATGTTATGTGTCAGACACCATTCTAAACATTTTACATAATTTATTTAATCCTCATAACCATGCCATAAGGTAAATACTGTTATTATCTCCATTTTCTAAATGAGAAAATTGAAGCAAAGCGATATTAAGTGACTTGCCTAAGGTCATACAGTTGTTATGTGGATGAGCCAGGATTTGATTTGAGGCATCTAGGCTGCAGAATCTGAACTCTCAAACAGAGTCATGATGCTACATTTCTGAAGACAATGGGTTATCTATATATAGATCAGGGTAATGATTGTGTATAACATTTTTTATTTGATGTCCACAAAAACTACTGTGGTCCAGCATAGGATTATAGCCTTATACTGTAGGGATGTTCCTATCTATTATACTTTTTGATGTACTTTACCGGCTTTTTTTCTTTGTCCTCTCTCTGTGAAAAAAAAATTGTCGTGTAACTACTCCTACCAATTGCCCTCTTTCCTCCAATTATTCTGCTTCTGATATCTGAAAAGTCAGAAACCAGATCACCCTGTATGTTAGAACTGTCTCTGAAGTAGGAGTCATGAGGTCTTGAGAGAAGACCCAAGCCTTTGGTGAATGGACTTTGTGACATCTGTGACAGGGATCTTAATTTTTTGGCATGTTTTCTGTTCTCCACTGTGATCCAGACAGTCTGGATGGCTGGGTAAGTGACCTCCTGACAAGTGAGGTGTCACAAAATATAAATTCAAGGCATTTCTACTCTTCCACCTGTTCAAAAGTGTTTTTAGTCATCATCACAATTAGAAGGATGGCCTAGTTCCTCAAGCTTCTGGGTAGCCATCTGATGCTTCGAAGTAGAGAGACATGGCTACAACTTGTATAAAAATAGCCCTTCCAGATGGCTGAGGGGCAAAGTTACAACTCAGCAGCTTGATATAGCTGAGCACTCACATTTTGGAGTAGGAGGAGAGCTATGTGAGAAGTAGCCAGAGACACTGGGCTGGAGTCCAGTCATAAGTAGAACAGCGTATGCCAGAGAGATCACCTAACGTGGCCGCTTAGCTGTTAAGGTTTCCTGTTTACTTCAGCTCCATCTCCTCCCCATCTCCCTTGACTCAACCTTACCGCTCAGTCCAACGAAAATACACCTTTTTTTCCTTTTTAAAAGTAGCGTAGAGTAGAGGTATAAATTTTACATCTTAAAGGGCTTTAGAGTTCTATTAGCCTAACTCCTTGTTTTAAACTCAAGCAAACCAAGACGTACAAAGGCGGTGACCACTTAGGCTCGACCAGCATGTTTATGGGACTCAGATGTTCCAGCTTCTCGACCGCGGCTCATCTGTCCACGATTCCGGCGTGGAAGGCGTGTGCAGCTACACCACGCCACGTTTCCCCAGCTCTGCTCTGAGTCAGTCCAAACACAAAAATTAAAGTCTCTAGCTCAAAAACAAAAACAAAACTGCAGAAGCCGAGAAATTGCTTCCATCCCTCCAAATACGAAAGCTCCGACAGACGAGTCACTAGCTGGAGACGTCGTTTCACAAATGAAAATATTTACTAACCAGAAAATATTTACGAATCGGATGCTTCTAGAGATTAAAACATAGAGCTTCCCTATTTTCCAACCATCTACTAAGCCTGCCTCTCTGTTGGATATTCCGGAAGAAAACTTCAGCCTCTGTCTGTTGTAAATCTATTGCTTCTGTCAATGTCTGTTGCAATAATTGAACGTTGGTTTTTAAAATACAGTCGTTAGGAATAGATTCGTGCTTATATTTAGCAGCAGTTGTAATAGACACTATTTTTGACAAACAAAGGAATTGAGAAAGGTACTGTTCTCTTTCAACATTGCTTACGATGAGCCCAAATCCAAGGCATTGCTGTGCCCTGCTGGTAATATGGCCTCATTACAGGTAAGCGACTCAGAGGGACGGAGGGTTTGCCGCCCTCCTTGAGAATGCAGTTCCTCCGTAAACTCTCTCCCGCACTCCCCCTATCCTAGCATATGCTTACATGAAGTCTTTGCAGGAAGCAGAAAAGCAAATCCACAGCTAACTTCTCCTGACGCAATAGATCTGTGCTTCCCAAACAAACACGACAACACTGTTGCAGGGTAGGATGCTACTTTTCCAGAGGAAATGTCTTTCCCTCTTAGGGAGTGGAGTGCATGGAGTGAGGGATTTGCGCCATGGAACTTGCAGGACCCTGGGAGCAGGCAAGATCTCCATCCCGGTGCCCATTCACTATGACAATAGCATGTCCTCAAGCTCCTCGATGATGGGCATGGTCGTCATAGGAGGAGGCGTGGAGAGAAGTAGGGACAAGCGGTCTTTGACTGTCCACCAAGGGCCTGAGTCTCTGCTAGCCTTGTTAGAGCTGGCTTGAGGGCTCCTGCTAAATTGTCCAAGCTGATCTATGATGAAGGGTGCTGATTCTCCTCCAGGTGTATCCTCCGTGCCCTGCAATGGAACTGGAGATCTGAATGGGGCTGGCCTGGAGACAAAGGTCACCGGCTAGACAGATATTGCCCATATGAAGAAGAAAAGTCAGGGCATGATTTTCAATACCTTTATTAAGAAATATCAAAAGTTCATTACAGTTCCATACACAGTTTTACAAAGTTCAAGGGAAGGGGAATGGAAGGATGCCATCATATGCATGTTTGAACGCTATGGCAGCTTGCCAAAAAGGTAACCCTACAACTTCTGTCACCTTGTTTAACAGTGGACCCCAGCCAGGCCTTTTCCCATTTCTACTAGGCCACAACATAATACCTTACGCTACTTGAGTTTTAAGGTGTTATAAATACTTCTTAAATATTTGCCCTTTTATTGTCATGATTGTTCCCTGAAGAAGCTGAGCCGTTTATACGAGCACAACACCTGAGTCCCACTTACCGCTGTGTGTCTTATATTAACACCAAGCCTGCCTTGGGGGCTGGACAACACCGCAAGTTACATGTTACCATATCACACTTGGGAGAGAACCCACACATGTTGTTACATTTTTTATTTAGCACTTAACGGAAAAAAAGGGGGGAGGGGAATCACTCAATGTGGAAACAAAACACCACAGTCATTCAGTGGAATTGTGAGGAATGGGATACGTCTGCCAATTCCACTGAGCTCCTCTCAAGCGGTCGACGGCATGACCAGGAACAACTGAATGCAGGAACACCAACACAGAACACGGCAAGGGATCTTCTCGGGGATGGTACACCACAATCTCTTATGTCAGGGACATGGCATCAGAAGGGAATTACACTTTCAAGGTAATCGGGGCCAGTAGGTCATCAGCACCCGATGGGAAACAGCAATGGTGTCGTGTGCCTTGGCGAAGGCTTGTGCTGGGTTATCTGAAAGTAGATTGGTGAAGAGATTGTCCAGCAACATCAGAAAGAGCCATCCTCAGAGGAAGGACTCCTTGTTCACCCACATGAGGCTGCGTGTCTCATTGGGCTTGCATTCATACTCAATGACAGAGAAGGGGCTTCCCCATTGGCAGTGATCTCGCTTGTGGTAATTGTAGAACTTGACTTGCCACACCGTCTCGAAGGTCCCAATGTCCGTGAACTGAGGGAAGAGAAACACACGCTATAAAAACCTTGTTCTGCCATGAACAATAGCTAAGAACTCATGTTAGGGAAGGAGATCTTGCATAGTCAAGGGTCCACAGTCGAGGCTCTTTCGGTCTGCAAAGTTTAGGCCTTTAACTTTAATGAACTATTTTCCTTTATTATGTGAACTATTTTCCTGTAAGCCATTTTTTTTCTCTATGAAAATCTTATTCCCATTGTATAAGTGGCATTTGCTGTCATACTGTCTTTAATAAACATAACTCCCCAAATTTATCTGTTTTCCAGATTTAATCATTGGAAATCACTCTTTGAATCTCAGACTTTCAAAGCTTGCCACGGAGGGGGGTTAGGAAGAGAAGAGAGGGAATAGTGTTTGAGGAGGATCTTTTGGTGTCTATTTCAAAGGACCGTTATACAAAATAACATAGGCACATTATCACTGAACACAAGACACAACTGCCCTTCCATCATTAATTTCACTTCCAGGGAAAAATATTTTCTTAGAAGCATTTGATTGTTAAAGACACTACTTTAACTTTTAAAAATACTGTTGAGCGTCTATAAGTCAGGACCCCATGTCCACGTCTAAGGCTTAGGTTGTACACGGTCCAGAGCCATATTTGAGTACCTACTATGTGCTTTGCATGCATAAAACTTCATATGAGGTATGATTCTTGCCCTCAAGAAGTTTGCATTCTACTGCCAGAAGGTAGGCCCTGCAGATCACTGCACGGAATTCTCCTGAGCCCTAAGCATGCAACTCCCATGTAGCTGAGAAGAGGACACAGAATACCCTAGGGGCCACTTGGGCGGGTGTTCAAGTGGCCTGACCCTGCTACTGCCTCCTGGAGCTATTTAGGGGATCTGGCATTAAACATCATGATGCCTGTCGTTATTTTCTCCTCTGACCCTCTCCTGTCATGGGAGGGGACAGGGACTGACTTGGCAGCGTTCTTAGACTCGCCAGGAGCCAGAAGACGTGGAGGGAGGCAGGGCAGTGAGCAACAGGAGCCTTACGCTTGAGGCCTCTGCAGGAGGACGGTGATCAGGTGCTTCCCAGATGGCTTTCCAAGACGCTCTCAAAATTATAACCTGCACCATTGCCTCATCCTGCTAATTTGGTCCCCAAACAGAGTTTGGCTTTCCTTTGGGATATGTGCCTGACTCCACACAGTGGGTGACATACCTTGAGTCCCCAACTCTTTCCCCAGGTAGGAAAAGAAAGTATGTTTTTCTAGAGAATCATGGCTTAACAGTCTAGAGACCTTGAGTGGCTTTATTCACTATAGCTTCTGGCTGGAATTAACTCAGTGTTTCATCACTCACTTGGTGATAGACAAGTGTTAGTGTGCCTGTTGTTATGGCGTTTTCCTCAGTAAAAAGAAACATGCTGATTCAGGCAGCAACGAGGACGGATCTCGAAGATTTGCTGAGCAAAACAATCCAGACCCTAAAGGATACATATACTGTATGATTCCATTTATAATATTCACATATCCATCTATCTATCTATCTATCCATCTATCTATGCTGACAGGAAGCAGGAAGCCTCCGTGGTTACTTACAGCCTGGGGTGGAGGAAGGGATTAATGGTTGATGAAAATGAGCAACCCATTTGGGGGGAAATGTTTTACATTTTGACTGGGATGGTGATTACATGAAAAAGAAAAAAAAAAGGCTAACATTTGAAAAAAATCTTCTAATGTAATATTAGTAGTAGTTACAGAAATGCAAACTTTGAGGTATTATTTACCTATTAACTTGGCGAACATGTCTAAATACCAGAAGCAATCATTCACCTTCGGGGTAACATAATGAAAATGGTGGCGTATCCATATGATGGATTTATGTAGCTATTACACAGGAATTTAGGGTTCTTCATGTTGACAGAAAATGCTTAGAACAATGTCAACAAGAAAAAGATGGATTAGGACAGTTTATATACAGGGTGAGCTCAAGTATATAAAATAAGACAGATAGAAAAAAGAAAATGAAAAAATATTGTCAATAAAGCTTTTAAGTAAAGGAATGGAGTGTTTTTCTATCTTTTCTACTTGGATTTTCTGCAATAAATATGTAACTTTTATAAAGAACGTTTTAAATGGTGAAATGGATTTATCATCCCTAAAACATTAACACACATACCCCTCTAACCCTAGGGATTTTATAAATTCTATCAAGGATACACATATGCTAATCAAAACTTTACAACTTTGTTGACAGTAGGGTAGTGGTAGAAAGAATAAATTGAAATTCGTTTTATAAATCACCAAAATTTTTAAAGAGGGATGATGATGGTGCTGAGTACCATTATCATGATTTGACCAGCACAGAGCACTGCTCATTTTAAGTGCAATTGAATTACATCGACTCCTAAAAATATTTTACAAACACCAGTTAATTTTTGAGGAAAGCAGCTTGAGACTATGCTAGGGAAGTGGGAGAAACAAGGCCTTTCTTGACATAGATACAAATAAAAGTTGGTTGTAAAAGCAAAATAAAGATTAAGACTATAGGCAAGAAAAACCCAAAGACACGACCCTGTCGGAATAACCTTAAAATTAAGAAAGTCTCAATGTCACAGTGATGTGGGAAACAAAGGCAGAAGAAAAATTATTAAATTTCCTACTTACTTACAGCCTACTGACAAGTCCATGAAACAGGCAGAATGACATTCCTCTAGGAAGTCAGTAGCCTCGATGTTAATACTTTGCTAAGGGCAAAAGGCAATCTTAAGCTGGACCCCCAGGATCCTATAAGTCTGCTTTAACATATAAAAATTCCTTAGGAAACTTCCTTCATCTCTACTCCCCAAATACATGTTGGTGGTTATCTTCCAAGCCACCCAGAGATAGACATCTTAAGAGTCTTGTGACTGACTTTTTACTCCACAGTTATAAGTGACCTTTCCCTAACAATAGCCAGCCCCCTAGGATCCTGTTTTGTTTCCAAAACACCTGGGAGGCTTCCCCTATCCCTCACCTCCTCCCAACTTGAAAGTATATAACGGGTCACTCCTCAGGACCACAGTGCAGCTCTTTCTGCTTACAGGTCCTGTTCCTGTGCTTTAATAAAAAACCACCTTTTTTGCATCAAAGATATCTCAAAAATCCTTTCTTGGCTGTCAGCTTGGAACCCTAATGTCTTTCCTACATCGACAGTTCTCAGTGACACAGGAGACCAGCGTAGAAATCTGCTGACAGCAACAGTCAGAGCTAAAGATATGGAAAGTTCCGGTGCTTCTATTTTGTTTTTGTTTTTTTCTCTTTTACTAGTGTTGGGCCCAAGGTCATTTTGTAGTTAACTACTGCTAAATATGCATCTATTTCCCCATGCTTTAGTTGTCCTAACCTCCCATTAGTTTTCTTCCTGTTCTGTCTTCTGGAATTCTATTTCCAGGATGCCTCACCACCTAGCTCAGACTTTCTTCTCCTCTGATGTAGGAGCAGATGGGATCTTGAAAGCTGACATTCTTCTTAAAGAACAGAAGCAACTACACAGGGTTCTCCACTCTCTCCCAACCCATCTGTGCCTTCCAAGGAAAACTTACACAGGCAGTCTCCTTGAGTGATGCAATTCACACACAGGTAGGATTCTGTGCATTTGCATAGCATTCTTTATTTTATACAATACCTTACATATGCCATTCTACTTTGGTCTTTTGACTAGTTTTAGCTTTTCCATTTCATAGAGAAAAGAACTAAGATTCAGAGAGATTAACTGACTGCCCTAGGTCTAGAGTATGGAGCCATGACAGGAGAAGGTCAAGGACTTAGGTTTCCTAATTCCTATCTAGAAACTATTATCATTATACTGAACTACTTCTAGAAGCAAATAAGAGTTAATGAACAGCTTTTCTTTACTCTCTGAATGAGAACATATATGGATTGCCATGTATAGAATGCGTTAGGGCACTACTATGCACTGAATGTGTGCATCTCCCCAAATTCACATGTTGAAGCCTACATCTCCAATGTGATGGTATTTGGGGGTGGGGCCTTTCAGAAGAAATTAGGCCACAAGGGTGGAGCCCTCATGAATGGGATTAATGCCCTTGGATGATAGGAGAGGGATAGGAGAGGGATAATCTCTATGCTTTTTCATGTGAGGATACAGTCAAGAAAGCAGCTGTTTGAACCTGCACAAGGGCGCTCATCAGACACAAAATCTGCTAGTACCTTGGTCTTGGACTTCCAGCCTTCAGCACTGTGAAGAACTAACGTTTATTGTTTAAGCCATCCAGTCTATGGTATTCTAAAAGTGACACTCCACTATAGACCTGGGCGTATTATTTGCCGTAGTGTCTGTACGAGTTGCAAACTTTGGGATGTTTTTATTTTACAACTGATATGGAAGAGAATCCTCAGATTTCAAGGAGAGGAGATTCATCTGTCATCTTTGGTAACAAGAAATCTGAGAAGTTTATTTTAAATAAATCCTATGGTTGGGGTACCTCGTGGCTCAGTCGGTTAAGCATCTGCCTTCAGCTCAGGTCATGATCTCAGAGTCCTGGGATGGAGCCCTGCATCAGGCTCCCTGCTCAGTGGGGAGTCTGCCTCTCCCTCTACCCTGCTCATGCTCTCTCTCTGGCTCAAATAAATAAATAAAATCTTAAAAAAATAATAACTTCTATGGTCTTACAACCAGTTGGCTTAAAATCACTAGAATAGGGGCGCCTGGGTGGCTCAGTGGGTTAAAGCTGCTGCCTTCGGCTCAGGTCATGATCCCAGGGTCCTGGGATTGAGCCCTGCATCAGGCTCTCTGTTCAGCAGGGAGCCTGCTTCCTCCCTTCTCTCTGCCTGCCTCTCTGCCTACTTGTGATCTGTCTGTCAAATAAATAAATAAAATCTTAAAAAAAAAATCACTAGAACACCTCTCACCACTCACCATGCCACTAGAGACATAGGAAATTCACAAGAATAAGGTCACTCAGGAATCCATTGACTTGAAAGCTCAGAACAACCTTATTATATCGATAGAAACACAATGTTACTTCACTGGTAAACACATTCATTATAATAAACATTTGTGACTTTTTTTGTGTGGCATGACCTATGAATTCCTACAGGATTCCAAGCCTCCCGTACTCCTGTACTGCTTGATGTTTTATCAGTAAATACATGTTTTCCATTTCTCTTAGGACTAGATCGATAGAATAGATAGGACTAAAAGTTCTGAGAGTTATAAAGTATGTTTAACTTTGTAAGAAACTGTCCAACTTCTCCTAAGTGATTGCATCATTTTACATCCCTCCCAGCAACAGGAGTTTTAGCCGCTCTCCATCCTCCCTGACAGCTGGCATTGCCAGCCCATTAGTCAGTCTGGTGTAAAGAAGAAGAAAGATATTAAAGAGTAGAAATAAATGAAATAGAAAAGAAAAACACAATAAAGAAAAAACTATAAGGGAAGACTCTAGAAAAGAAATAATGTAAAGAAAAAGAAAAAGCAATGAAACCAAAATCTGCCTTTTTGAAAAGGTCTGAAATATTGATAAACACCAGGGGCACCTGTTTGGTTCAGTCAGTAGAGCATGCATCTCTTAATGTCAGGGTCATGAGTTTAAGCCCCACACTTGGTGTGGAGCCTACTTAAAAAAAATGAAAAAAATTGATAAAACCCTAGAAAAACTGAGCCAGAAAAACAAGACAAATTACTAATGTCAGGAATGAGAGAGATGCTACAGCTATAGATCCCAAAGACCTTAAATTGGAACTTTATACCCATACAGTTAATGAAATAGACAAATTCCTTAAAACACACAAACTGTCAGTAGCCCTCTATCTACTAAGGAAATTATATCTGTGGTTAAAAATCCTTCCAGAAAGAAAATTACAGCCCCAAATGGCTTCACTGATAAATTCAGACATTTAAGGGAAAAATACCAATTCTACATAAATTCTTTCACACAATGGAGGAAGGAAAACTTCTCAATTTATTTTATGAAGCCAATGTTAACATCATAACTTGGCAAAGATATTACAAATAAATGAAAATCGCAGACAAAAATTCCTCATGGGCTTATGCATACAATTTGCTTTTAATTTTTATTTGTTTGAATTAGTAAATGAAATCCAGCAAGAGGCTTTTACAACAGTACCAAGAGAGTTTTATCCTTGGAAGTCAAGGATGGTTCAATATTTAAAAATCCTTTTAATTCACCATATTAACAAAAATAAAGGAGAAAAGCTATTATCATCATACCCATGGCTGCAGAAAAAGCACTTGGTAATCCAACATCCATTCATGATAAAAACTCTCAGAAAACTAGGAATTGAAAGTCCCTTAATCTGATTAAGGGGCATCAATTTAAAAACCTATAGTTAACATCACCCTTAATAGTAAGACTGAGTTCTTTCCCTATAAGATGGGAAGTAAGACAGGAACATCAGCTCTTACTATTCCTGTTCAGCATTGTGTTGAAAATCCTAACCAGTACTTTAAGGCCAGAGGGGGGAAAAAGGGAAAGTAAAACTGTTTCTATTTACAGATGAACAACTGTTTGCAGAAAATACTAAGCAATATAATAAAAAGCTACTAAAATAAGCGAATTTAGCAAGTTTGTAAGATACATTATCAATTTATAAAAATTGCTGTATTTCATAAAGAAATACACTAGCACTGAACAACTGGTATTTTTTTTTCCTACAGAAATGGATTTCTTTTTTTTTTAATTAACATATGATGTATTATTTGTTTCAGGATTATTTTTAAGTATTTTACCAATTTTGTAGGTGAAAATTGGCATTGCACTATTTGTATTTTTTTTAACCAATAGTGAATTTAAGCCATTTAAAAATACAGTTATTGGTTATTTGTATTTCTTCTGTGAATTGCCTATTTATACATTTTTGCTTATTTTCCCATTTCCCACATCCTACTGTTTTTTTTTTTTTCTCACTAGCTTCTAAGAATTCTTTGTATATTAAGTTATAGATCTTGACAAATGACTCCACAGAGCTGACACAACGGAACAACTTTTCTATTTGGCAGGACATGCACCAGCCCACCTACCTCTGCACACAGAGCCTCCTAACAAGCTCACATAGCTCATTACCTTATTCCTCCGAACTGCCACCAGTCTCCCACCGAAGAGGGCCAACAAAAGGGGAAGAATGAGATGATGTGTGCAGGCAGAATCTCCACCTGAACTCTCCCCTTGGAGGGACTGAATGGGGGATCAGTCATATTAAGGTACAAGTCAACACTGCTGTTTGAAATGGGGATTGAGAGCTTTAAGAGCTAAATAATTGACTCCTGCTACCAGGGCCTCAGGAAATATCTGAATAAAGAGATCACTGCCATCAACCTCAGTCAGATATCAATGGATACTTCCTGACTTCAGCTTCGGTGGGCAGTAAAGGGCTGTGGAAATTCACTGCAGGCCACAAGCCAAGTCCACATGGGCAGTGGCTGAAAATCAAGGCAATGTAGCCTAGGAGACTGTGCATATTACACATAAGGTTTTCACCAATTGTTACTTGCCTTTTAATTTAAATTCTCTTAATGGGAATTTAACTTAATGATGTCTGACAGAAATTTTGCAATGCATGTAATCAAAGCTTTCAATTTTTAGCTTTGAAGATCTATTTCTTTTAGGTTTAAATTAATTCTTTTCTTATCAATTTTTTTAAAAAGTTGAATTTTGAGTTAACCCCTTGATCCATCTGAAATATATTTTAGAGTATCATATCAGGAAAGAAAAACAGTGATGTTTCCCCCAAATAGCCAATAATTCCAGTACTATTTATCCAAATATTTAAAAACAAAAAAATACTTTTAAGTAATTTTACACTGCTAAGAAGTTGCTCTTGTATATCCTTAATTCAGTGTCCCTTACTGGATTCCCCTACCTGATAAGTTGGATTATTTGGACATTTCAAGACTTCCTTATTGTCCCTGGAAGTGTGGTTGTGTCTGTAATTTACAAAACTTAAGCTTGAAACATGGATGACAAAAGTCATAAAAATAGGTTCAAGGCTATGTGAGCCTTTTGATACTAGAATGAAATTTGAATTTAACATTAGACCTGTTGACTTAATCAGGAAACCTTCTCTAACTTCTATTGTTTTCCTTAGAATCAGTCTATTACAGATAAGATACAAATACATGGCCAATGCTCATGCCAAAAGCCACGTGATCATTGTTGGAAAAATCCACTGTCCATCACTTACTTCTTCTAGATGTGCACATTCTATCTAAGAAACCAGGCTTTCCTACTAGAACTCATAAAATACTAATACCATCTTAAATCCTTTGTAAGATGATGTACAGTATAAGCATAAATCAAGTTTCAATGAAAGTTAAGTAAAATCTAAAATTATGAAAAAATCAAAACAGACTGTCAACTCTGGAAAAATAATGCTCTCAAATTTAAATATAAAAAATCATAAAGGAAAACGAGAAATTTAAATGGATTACATTTCTAAACAATGGAAAATATAAGCAAAGCAATTCTGAGAGAAATAGGATGGATAGGACAGATTTTAAAAAAATCTTTACTAGGACTCTGATTTTTTAAGATTTTATTTATTTGAGAGAGATAGAGGGGAAAAGAGTGCATTGGTGTGTTCACACAAGTAGGGGGAGAGGTCATGGGAGAGGGGGAGAGAGAATCTCAAGCATGCTTGGATGCTGAGTACAGAGTCAGATTTAGGGCTCAATCCCATGACCCACAGATCATGACCTGAGCCAAAATCAAGAGTTGGAGGCTTAACCAACTGAGCCACTTAGGCGCTCCCAGAACTCTGATTTTTAAACAATAATCTCAAAAGAAATACTAACAAAACACGAAAGAACCAATTTACACACACAAAAGTAAAATTAAATGTTGAGATGTTCATTCTTGTAAGTGAGAGTAAAAAGTAAACTAGGAAATTTTTTAAAATAATTCCCAGTGATGTCATAATTATAGCAAACCCACTAGACTTCTATATTGTTGGTAACGTTGTAAAATGGTACACACAACATTTAAAAAAAATACCTGAAATGGCCATATGTGGGAACAGCCATAAAATTCATTTCTTTTGGGGACACCTGGGAGGCTCAGTCAGTTAAGTGTCTGTCTTCGGCTCAGGTCATGATCCCAGGTCCTGGGATAGAGCCCTGCATGGGGCTCCAGGCTCAGCCCAGAGTCTGCTGCTGCTTCTCCCTCTGCCTCTGCCCTCCCCCCATGCTCTCACTCTCTCTCTCTCTCTCCCAAATAAATAAATAAATAAATGCAATCTTTAAAAAAAAAAATTTTGTTCTTCTTGACCAAATAATTTTACTCCTATTGAAGTAGTGGCACAGAATAATTCATTATAACACTTCTTATGATGAGAACAGTAGACATATCTAATATCTGAGGAGCAGTCTAATCATTACAGTACAGCATGACAGAGTCTTACAGTGCCAATGAAACTGTAACAATGAACGTGCAGAATGTTGGACAATTACATAATAAAATGGTTGCAACTATAAAATGTATATATGTGGAATGGAATCTGAAAATGAACAGTACGGATTACTGTTGCTTTAAAACTTGTTCAAATTCCTGGGGGCGCCTGGGTGGCTCAGTAGGTTAAGTGTCTGCCTTCCGCTCAGGTCATGATCCCAGGGTGCTGGGATCAAGGCCCACATCAGGCTCCCTGCTCGGCGGGAAGCCTGCTTCTCCCTCTCCCAGTCTCCCTACTTGTGTTCCCTCTCTCGCTGTGTTTTTGTCAAATAAATAAAATCTAAAAAAAAAAATAAAAATAAAAAATTTTCAAATTTCTGAAATTTGTATTATTTAACATTTTTTTTTAATCATGCAAATCCCTTGAGATGCCAGGATATATTCCCAGCCCTCTTCTCTGTATCTTTGCCCAATCAAAAAGAATCCTACAGGGACTTGCTGGCCTTCAGTCCAATTGGTGTGTTCCTAAATGACAGTATTTCAGAATCTGACTTTCTTCATCACATAACTAGTATCATCCCCTTAAAGGTAGATCCGTAGTCCTTACACCCCCTTAGAGCTGAAAGGGGCCTCAGAGATCAGGGAGTGGATCCACATACACTGCTCTGGGTTTATCTTGAGCCAGTCTCTGCCTCACTCTCTGCTCCACCCACGCTGGGCTTCTCTCCATTACAACACATTATGCTCTCCCTCAGCTCGTGATCTCTGTAAGTCCTCTTTCCTCAAGTGTTCCCTCTTCCATCAGTGCTCATTTGCTTATTTCTTTCTCAAGAAAATCATCCTCAAAATCTTGAATTAGAATAAGACCGGTGATATATGCTCCAAGGGCACCGCTATTTTTTTTAGTCCACTTTGTATAATAATAACTATTTACTTTATTATTGGATAATCACATAGTCTGTTTTTCTGCTCTGGATTAGAAGCCCCATAAAGCCAGGAATATCTATTTTGTTCGTGAATCCTCTTTCCGTGCCTGATCGGTAAGAAATGCCCATGTATTTGTTGTTGAATTGAGCAAATAAAAAAATTAATAGAAGAGAAATCTAAAAATACTAAATAAAATATTAGCATATCGAATTTAGTGATATATTTTTTAAAATGCAAAACATTTAAGTAGGGTTTATTTTAGGAAATAAAGGGTAGTGTATTATAGAATTATTACATTAGTCTCTCAAAATAGATCAATTATCTCCATAGATCGGAAGAGAAATTAGATAAAACTCAGCACATCTTCCAATTAAAAAAATGTCTCAGGGTGCCTGGGTGACTCAGTTAAGCGCCTGCCTTTGGCTCAGGTCAGGATCTCAGGGTCCTGGGATTAGGCCCTGCATTGAGCTCCTGGTTCAGCAGGGAGTCTGCTTCTCCCTCTCCCTCTGCCCCTCCCCACCATTAGTGCTCACGTGCTCGCTCTCTCACAAATAAATAAACAAATAAAATCTTTTTTAAAAAATTCTCCTAGTGAGCTAGAAAAAGTATGCTTTAAATGATAAATATTTAAAACTAACATTGTATCTAACAGTGAAACCCTTTAGGGTAAAGACCAGAATACACCTTACCACCATTAGTGAGCAACATTATTCTAGAAACATTAGCCAATGCAGTAAGGCTGGAAAGAAGATTCAGAAAATGATAGTTGTATGTAGATTATGACTGCCAACCTGAAAAACTTAAGATTAAATGGAAAATTTTAGTAAGCAAGTTCAGTAAGGTGGCCAGTTACAAAATACATGAACACATTATAAAAGCAATACATTTAAAACAATTCAGTATTAGCATAAGAATAGACAGATGATGGAATAGATTAGAAAGCACAGAAAGATTTAATTTTTTTGCTATACAAGAAATTACTATGAAACTGACCATTGAAGCATGGATTTAATTAATTGTATTGGAATATTATGGACAAATAGATTCTACTATGAAACTATGAATTAAAATTTCATAATTTTATAATAGTTCCTATCATTTCTTAAGGGGACATACTGATTGTTTTCTTTTCTGTGGTTTCCATTTGCCCTAACACCCCCATGCAGACCTTACCGGCATTGTGATCTGGATGGGTTGTCGTTCTCCACTCTTGGTTGGGGCCACACCTTCTGTGTCATATGTGCCCGTATAAACAATTCTGTCCCCATCAGGCTCTTTAGACTTCAGCTCCAGTGGGACAACCACACCACCAATGGAAATGTTCCTGCAATGGACTGGAGTTCACTATATATGGTAGGAATTAACTTAGGCACCCTGTCCTGGTTTGGACCATAACCCCAGGCAGAAATCCTACAGAGTTTGGCTCAAGGAGACATCTGGTGGGGTACAAAGTTCTGAAAGATCAGGAGGCTTGAGTTTGCCAACTTACCAGTCAGGTGACCCTAGACCAACTACTTAATCTCTCTGGTCTGTCCTTAGTATTTCATCCAGAATATTTGTACAAGACTGAGTTGGACTCTATTTGGTCCGCCTCTATAGTTTCTTATCTGTGGGATTATGAAAAACTTACCTATACTCAACCTCATCCCAAACTCCAGAATTTAGAATTCACTGTGGTCAGGTATAGTTCGGGCACTGGTAAATTTATTTTAAGTTTCTCTAGGTGATTCTAATGTGTAGGTAGGGTTGAGAACCACTGAATTAGTTCTCTAATGATTTTCTTCCTGTTCCAATAATCAGAGATCCCATGATTTGGGGCACACAGCCAGCCACACAATCAGAAATTCTCAGTAGCATCATTCCTTTGTGCTAAGGTAGTGATTCTCAAGGGATAGCCCCTGGACCAGTCCTGTCAGTATCACCAGCTCATGTATTTGAAAACAATGTTTAAGCCCAACTCCAGACATAGTAAACTGGAAACTCAAGAGTGGGGCTCAGTCATCTGTGTTTTAACAAGCATTTTAGGGGATTCTGATACTCAAGTTTAGGAACTACTAGGTTAGGGCAATGAAAACCCTTGATAAAAAAGTGTAAATAGAAGAGTAGTTCTGTCATGAACACAGATTCATTTTAGATTAGTTAAAAAAAAAACAAAAACAAAAAAAAACAAAACAGAGAACCACCTTGAAGAAAATGGAATAGAGAACAGATAACTTGGGGGAAGAGGTTGCCAGGAAAGAAGGGAAAGGAAAAGTCTGGATCAAATGGGGCTGCACAGAACGGTGGGAAATGTGAAGGCTACGGGGGCATGGAGTTTGGTGGTGGGGGGGGGGGTGTCGGTGACAAGCAGGTGGACCAGGAGCACCAGAAAAAACCCAGTGTGGTTCTAACACCTAGACGGCCAACACGAGTTTATTGAATTAATGCCCACGGATGGAGACTGCAGCTATAAAAGGTATCTGGTGCACTCAAAGCCCCTCCACGGCCAGCTTCCTCATTAGACTTCACACCATGTTTAGGTGGAAGCTGAGAGGTAAAGGCCCCCATCCCTAGATACTTCTCTATAAGCTACGGCACCCTTCCATACTGACTTTCTAGCCAGAAATCTTTATGGGTGCACCAAACTGTGGTAGCAGGGAAGAGGTAGTCCCTGCCACGAATAAACCAAGAAACATCCTTTTGTTGCAAGGATGGGGAGAATCCCAGGCACCATCACCAGGATGAACAAACAACTCAGGAGAAAAGGAAAAACACCTGGCAAGGAAAACGGTGAAACCAGGCCTAAGCAGAGGCGGCTGTGCTCTAACTTGTGGCTGCTCCTCCAGCCCCAGGGTCTCCAGCCACTTAAGGGTGGACGGATGGTGGAATAGGGAGCATCCCTCAGGGAGCCCCAATAACTACCCCACCCCCGCCTTTCATTCCTCAGCCCTTCTCCCTCCTTCAGCCTCGCGGTTGGCAGAAACGCCAGGGCAGGAGAGAGGAGGGCTGGGATTGCGGCAGGTGAACCACCCGGGTGGCCTGGGGGTGCGCCGAGGGCTGAGCAGAAGGGATGAAAAATTTACAAGAAAACAACCCTCCCCGCGCCCCCCACCTCACCCCGCCCCAACCCTGGCTTGCTGGCGCTGTTTTAAACATCCCTCCCCGAGATGGGTGGAAGGAAGCGTGAATAGGGAAAGACAAGCGTAAAACAGAGGAGGGGACCAAAAGGAACAGGGAACTGACCTCTTCCCCCCAACCCCTGGGCCGCAGGACACGACGCGAGGCCAGAGGGCCCGGGGAGAGGCTCAGGGTGTCGCGGGGGCCTCGGTCCTCCACGCGGACCCCAAGGTGGGACCGGGCGGCCCCGGCGCGCGCTTACTCACTCGACTTGCAGCGTGGTGGGCTTGATCTTCACCTCCACCTTGTAGGAGGAGCCGGTGAGCAGCTTGATGGTGCGGTTCTGGCCGAAGCGCTGCCCGTCCACCTTGAAGAAGACCGGGCCGTCGTTGGGCTGGATGCGCAGCGAGATGGAGAGGCGCACGAGACCCGGCAGGTCCCCCATGGCTGGGCGTGGAGCGAGCACGGCGGCCCCGCGGGGCGGAGGACTGCGCGGGCTGCGACCGAGCGGCTGGAGCGCGATGGGCGGAGAGGAAGCGCGGGGCGGGAGAGGGACGTGGCGGAGGGGAGGCTGCGGCTAGGATCCCGCGCCGTCGCGGCCGTCCGCCCCGGCTTTTGAGGACCAGCTCCCGAGGCCGTGGCCTTCCGCCCCACTCCGCAAGGGAACGCGCCCGGGAGACAGCTCCGAGGCCCCGAGCTTCCCCATCCCCCGCCCCCGTGCTGCGCCCTCCGAGTCCTGCTGGGTTCGCTCCGGCCCGCAGGCCCCAGGCAGATCCGCGCAGCTGGGGGCGAGAGAGTTAATCCTGCTTACGCACCACAATCCCCTCCAGCTGGAGAAGAGGACATTCAGGCTCCTCCTAGAGCCGCGCGGGGCGGGCGGAGGAGAGGGTTGGGAGGGAGGAGATACTGGGGTACTGAGGTTAAGCGGCACTACACCAAGGACCGAGACCTCGGAATCTGGGTACAACTTTGATCGACTAAGGGATGTGGACACCATTGCTCGAGAATCGGGCCCCAACCAGGCAAGAGGAGGCTCAGAGGCGAAAGGGAGATGGGAAACGGGGCAGGAAACCGCTAGCCAGTGATTTAAATTTCAGGAAATATGAGTCTTTCCAAAGCTTAAGGGAAATGGCCGAGGGAAGGCGCAATTCCGTCTAACGTGACCTGAAAGCTGCCCTGGTTTAGAAATGTGTGCAAGAAAAAGAAAAAAAATAAATAACCAATATATATATTCAAGGAACTGCACCTTCTCATAGGTGTGTATTTCTATTATGCATCGGTGTAATGAGTCACATATATTTGCACAGATCTCAAAAGGTGAGCCGTTAACCCTGTAAAAGGTAACTGGCTTGTGTCCAAGTCGTAGCTGGTGACAACGGCCAAGAGGAGGGACTGGTCACAAGATTATTGGCAGGGCACCCCTTGCGACACGCAGAATTTGGATTTGCATAATAGCGTGATTAGAGCGTGTCGTTGGGAGAAGTCGGTTGACAGGTCGAGATTTTGGAAGCAAGAGGAGACCAAGGCTATCAGGGCTCTACTGGGAATGGTTTCACAAAGCAGAGAGTAAACACCTGCTTCAGCACCAGATAGGTGGATAGTACCAGAGCCTGTGAGCACACCTGGGGAATGGAGAAGCTGGTTAGTGAGGACAGAGAGGCAGGGAGGGGTCTGTATGGCAGTTTTAATTCAGTTAGGTTAATAATGTTGCTTTTCTTTAGAAATATGATCATTTCGAAAGTGGTTTATTTCCCACCTTATTCTACAAAAATACATCACATTTCTCTCATTTCTGAATTGTTTGCAATATTTCCTACACTACTCTTCGAATAGTATTAAATTCTGTAGGCTGCAGTTTTGTGTAATTGTTTGTCTGCATTGACAAATTTGCTCACCACACCATAGTCGTTAACATTAAATAAAATCCCTTTTAAAAACCTGATACAGGGACACCTGGGTGGCTCAGTGGGTTAAGCCTCTGCCTTTGGCTCCAGTCGTGATCTCAGGGTCCTGGGATTGAGCCCCATGTCAGGCTCTCTGCTCAGCAGGGAGCCTGCTCCCCGCCCCCCGCCTGCTGCTCTGCCTGCTTGTGATCTCTCTCTCTCTCTCTCTCTCTGTCAGGTAAATAAATAAAATCTTTTTTTAAAAAACCCTGATACATATATTCCTTACATAAAACGTATTTTGGCTCCAGAATAAAATTTGAGGGCAGGAGCTCTTTCTCAGATCACCCAGTAATGTCTACCATAGTGT
This sequence comes from Martes martes, assembly GCF_963455335.1. NCBI lineage: Eukaryota > Metazoa > Chordata > Mammalia > Carnivora > Mustelidae > Martes > Martes martes. The sequence goes on from NC_137896.1 coordinate 85,088,282, forward strand.
CTTCTGCAAAGGGACCCATCAAATATTTGTGTTTATCCAAGTTGTTCAGACTTCACTAGAAGAGAGGGAATAAGACGGGAGGGAATGACTTGAAAATGTTCCTTGGCAGCAGAGGCAGTTTTTGTAGTAGGTAAAGCCCAGAAGCCTTACCGTCAGACTTGTTAAAATCCTCACCCTATCACCTTGCCAGTTGTGTGACCTTGGGCAAATTTCATAACCTCTTCGAAATGGTTTTCTCATCTGTAAAAGGGGTGGAGGAAAGCAGATGCTATCCCTCTGGTAAGGTTGTTGTGATAGTCAAATGAGATGAAGCACATTCTAGAGCCTGAATCTAATATTAGCTATTATTGTTAAGTGGGGGGGGGGGGACAAACGGTCAATAAACATATATCAGGATGCTCAACCATCGCCAGTAGAAAAGCCAAAGGAATGTAGATAGTAGTATCAAAATTTTTTGTCTATCAGCTTGGCAGAATTTTCAAAGTCTTAAAATTCAGTATTGGTAAAGATGTAGAGAAATCAGCACTGTCGTGAGCTGGTGGAATAATATAATTGCTACAACCTTTTATTAGAAGTAATTTAATAAATTAATAAATTAGTAAAAGTTAAGCCATAAATGGGGCACCTGGCTGGCTCAGGTAGAGCATGCAACTCTTGATCTCAGGGTTGTGAGTTTGAGCCTCAAGTTGGGTGTAGAGATTACTTTAAAAAATATAAAAATCTTCTAAATTAAAAAAAATTAAACCATATATGTATGTATGTGTGTGTGAATGTACGTATACACATATATATATACATATATATGTGTGTGTATATATGTATATGTACATACACAATGCTGAGACAACAATCCTACTTTTGAAATCAATCCTTTAGGGTGCCTGGGTGGCTCAGTCATTAAGCGTCTGCCTTCAGCTCAGGTCATGATCCCAGGGTCCTGGGATCGAGCCCCACATCAGGCTCCCTGTTAGGCAGGAAGCCTGCTTCTCCTTCTCCCACTACCCCTGCTCGTGTTCCTGCTCTCGCTGTCTCTGTCAAATAAGTAAAATCTTAGAAAAAAAAAATAAAACCAATCCTTCAGAAAAAATGAAGAGATTATTACATTGGATATATGTAATTTGGGTGTTAATTGCAGCACTGATTGTAAAAATCAAAACAAAGCATAAATTGAAAGTCAACCAATAAATACATGGCTGAGTAAATTCTTATATACCCATGCTATAGAATTTATGCCACTGTTAATATAATAAATTATATGTTGTATTGGCAAACACATATGCTGAAACTGTTAATGGTAAGAGCAGGGGTGGCTACAGAGTGGCAAACTGCGGCAGCCTGAGGACAAGCACTTTGTTTTATTCATTGCTGTATCCCAGCCAGCACAGAAGAGAGCTTGGCACATAGTAGGTGCTCCATAAATATTTATTGAATTGAATTTCTGTACTTGTTTTAAACATGTTCATATGTAAATTCTCCCATATCTTGAAAAATAATAAGATCCATCTAATTTATCTGGAGTAATGTAAACTGAAAACAAATCTAATTGTAAATAATATCTATAGTGTGATGGTATTTCAAAACACTGAAATTTTAAAACCATATAAATGTGTATATGTTTTTACCAGCTCTCTTTAAAAAAAGTGGAAGGTAAACAGCAAATGTAGTTTTGGTTACTTGGGTGAATTGGGACTAGAAAGAGAGTGATGCTCTTGAAAGTACTTTAAAGTCTTTTGGGAAATTTTACTTTTTTCCTCCAGTTTTTGTTCAGCAATCCCAGTCTCAAGTCAGCCTCCATCTGTGTTTTAAAAAGAGTGTTGGATGTGAAGTAAGATGACTTCAGTTTGAGTGCTGGCTCAGCCACTAATTGGTTTCTTTATGCAAAGCACTTAAAATCTTTGCATTTCAATTTTCATTATGTGTAAAATGGGAATTAAAATATATCCTTCCTAACACTATGAGAATTAAATGAGAAGATGGAAAGCATTTGAAAAATAAATTACTTTTCAAATATGAGGCGTTATGGATGCTGGGCAACATGCATTAGGGATAATAATTTGAGAATGATAAAATGCAACTTCCTTAAACAGAATTAATAAATATAAAAGTAACTGGAAATTTTCCTATACTGATACAAATGTGCAAAGAATATGGGTATGCAGTATAATGGATCTGTATTTGTATCCCAGTTCAGTTGATTATGCGCTGGTGACCTTGAACAAGCCAAGATACTTAACTTCTGAGAACCCTAGGTTTTTCATTTGTTCAAAGATAATGGTAACATATATGATGCTCATAGAACCCAGTGAGATGATATAAAACACACAAGAGTATCAGTAACATATAGATTCTTAATATATATTAGATATTTTTGTTTATTTGAAAATATATTACTTTATTTTTAAGGTCGCTAGTGTTATGACTTCAAAGTGATGTCCTAAAATATCGTCTACCAACAGGGCAACTGTTATTACTATTCTTATGAAAATTGATAAATTTAGCCCAAGTGATTGATGCACGTGGTTGAGGAATCAAGCCAACAACTTGTCCATTCTCTGGGCTGAATTCAAAAACCCATCAATGTTATGATACAAGACATAACTGTGTGTGTGTGTGTATAAACATGTACGTACATATAAAATCCAATTCCAGTACTCTTAGCTACTTTCTTTTTCACTTAAGCCATATTGAGGTACAGTTAAATATCTGCAGGAGCTCTTTCTTTCTTTTTTTTTTAAAAGTCAGTGTCAGTAATTAATGATGTACCAGATTCCTCATCTGCCTCAGATAGACTTCCCATCAGAGATGTCAACTCATTTACTGTCCATTTTATTAGGATTTCCTCTCCTGGTTTCATTTGCTAGACTTGAAGGCAAATCTATTCTCCTAGACCAATTCTGAAGAACCCCGGTCCTGCCTTAGGCCCAGAGGATTTTTTTGCCATGGCAACAAGCAACGGCATACCATTTGTCTGCTAGACTCTTGGAGGAATCCAGTTACCTTCTTACACAGTTGCTCAGCGATGAGCATCAGCGATGGTCGTCCTCACATCAGTTCTTGCTTGCATTTGTTCCAGACCAATTTAGCATAAGAATTTACGTCCAAATAAAACTTGTGTTGATTTCTGCCATGGATGTTATCTGTGAACAACCAGGACAACATTACTTTTTCTTCACAAATGTAAATAAATATTCAATTAAATCTAGATTTCATAGAGATGGCTTTCTATTTTTTCTATACAGGCTTTTAAAAAAATGATTGTGGTTAAAATATGCATAATATAAAATTGACCATTTTAACCAGTTTTAATAGTGTACAGTTCTGTGGCATAAGTACATTCATTATTGTGCCACCATCACTAACATCCATCTCCAGGATGTTTTTATCTTCCCCAATTCAAATGCTGCACTGGTGAAACTCTAAATTCTTATTCTCCCCCAAACCCCTGGAATGTTATATTTCTTTGCGTCTCTGCATGCCTTGTTCTTTATCTCCATTCAGGCCCCTAATCAATTGTTAGCTCATTAGAGAGTCCTAAATTTAGCCCCCATTCTGTCCCCCTGCTTTATTATTTTTTTCAGAACATTTGTCAGCATCTGGAATGATAAAATATACATTTACTTGTCTACTTGTACATTGCTTCCTCCACCAACATATAGGTACCTTTAGGGCAGGGATTCTATCCTATTTACAACCTTCTTCCCAATACCTAGAACTGAGCCCAGCAAACAATAGGTGCTTAATATTTGTTGAGTGAATCAGTGAATGAATTAATTTTTCAGAATTATTAGTAATTAACCCACCCAGCAAGGCTCAAGTCAAGTCTTCCTTCTCCTTAAAGCTGTTACTGACTAGCCCAGCCAGCCCTCACCAATACTCACTTCCTTTGAAGTCTTACAGCAATCATAATACAGTCAACTGACAACTAATTGGAAAACTGGGGGCAATGGCAGACTGCAAGAGGAGAAATTGGACATAATGAAATTGGACATAATTGAAATTGGACATAATTCATAATGAAAATGGAATCAGTCCAAATCTAATACAAAATGAATATGATATTTAGAGTCCTTCTAATATTTTATTAATTTTTTTCCTATTTTTTATTGTGTTATGTTAGTCACCATAGAGTACATCATTAGTTTTTGATGTAGTGTCCAGTGATTCATTGTTTGCGTATAACACCCAGTGTTCCAAGCAATCCGTGCCCTCCTTAATACCTATCACCAGGCTCACCCATCCCCCCATCCCCCTCCCTTCTAAAACCTTCAGTTTGTTTCCCAGAGTCCATAGTCGCTCATGTTCATCTCCCACTCTGATTTCTCCCCCTTCATTTTTCCCTTCTCTTAAAGTCCTCCATGCTATTCCTTATGTTCCACAAATAAGTGAAGCCATATGATAATTGGCTTTCTCTGTTTGATTTATTTCACTTAGCATAATCTCCTCTGGTCCCATCTGTGCTGATGCAAAAGTTGGGTATTCATCCTTTCTTATGGCTGAGTAATATTCCATTGTGTATATGGACCACATCTTCTTTATCCGTTTGTCTGTTGAAGGGCATCTTGGCTCTTTCCACATTTTGGCTATTGTGGACATTACTGCTATGAACATTGGGGTGCTTATGGCCCTTCTTTTCACTACATCTGTATCTTTGGGGTAAATACCCAGTAGTGCAATTGCTGGGTCATACGGTAGCTCATCTTTAATTTTTTGAGGAACTTCCACACTACTTATTTTTTAAGTAGAATCCATGCCCAGCACAGAGCCCAGTGCAGGACTTGAACTCACGACACTGAGATCAAGGCCTGACTGAGGATCAGGAGTTAGACATCTAACTGACTGAGCCGCTCAGGCACCCCAAGAATACATCTAATATTTTAGAGCAATATTTTTTGTTTTATAGATTCCTTCCAAAAGGTGAAAGTTATACAACTACTTTTAGGTTCACAGAATGTTATATACATTGTTTGACCAAGAAATGGCCCAACATTCTTCTTTGTTCTCAAATAGTACAATGAAGCCCATGAAATACAAGTTCATCATTGAGCAAACGCTCTTTTTAGAGATATGCACTTTCTACCCGAAGTCTGAAGTATTGGTCACAATTTTATTTTTGCTCTCTACTTCCCTCTCCCACCACTCTTCATCCTCACACTGAACAACCTCATACAGCCGTCATTTCTGTGTTCACAAACAAGGTCTCCATGTACTATATTCAAGCCATTGTTCATTTCCATTTTCTTCAATATGTTCTTTGAAAAGCTTATGGCATGGTATCAATACAATACCCAACAAAAAGATAGTGAAGTTATCTTCACAAAAATTTTTAGTTCAGTGCAGAACAAACCAGAGCAGGGCATTCACTGAGTCTCTCTCTTGTGATGGGCTCAAACTACCACCATATTTTCCCTTCCAATAGGAGCACTTCTAAAAAATGGCCCCTCCCTTGGTTCACTCTGTTTAATGCAAGTGACAAGGATAGAGACTGCTTAATCTTTTCCCCTCTTCCCATTTTTCCACTTGTTCAAATATTTTGAAATTTTCTTCAGTGTTAGGATGCTGACCTTTTTTTCCCTAAGGTTATTTGAATAATACTTAAACTTTTAAATGCTCAGCAAGAGAGTATAGCTCAGATTTTCATAGAACAATGGCAGAATGTCTGGCTATGGCACAATATGATGGATTATATCTGATTGGAGAGGGGTTTAATGCATAGCATATGATAATAACTAATAAATATCTTTTAACATGCAAGTATTATGGTAATTATTTTTTAAATTTTTTAATTTCTAAAGATTTTATTTACTTATTTGACAGACAGAGATCACAAGTAGGCAGAGAGGCAGGCAGAGAGAGAGAGAGAGAGAGAGAGGAGGAAGCAGGCTCCCCGCTAAGCAGAGAGCCCAATGTGGGGCTCGATCCCAGGACCCTGGGATCATGACCTGAGCCCAAGGCAGAGGCTTTAACTCACTGAGCCAGCCAGGTGCCCCATATTATGGTAATTTTAATATTTTTTTCATGAATGGAAGATTGCCGTATATTTTCTTATTTATTTATTTTTAATTTATTATTATTATTTTTAAGTAGGCTCCATGCCCAGTGTGGAACCCTATATGAGGCTTGAACTCAAAACCATAAGATCAAGATCTGAGCAGAGATCGAGAGTCAGATGCTTAATGGACTGAGCCAGCCAGCCCAGGTGCCCCAGAATATTGCTTTTTAAATGCTCTTTAGCTAAAGTCCACTTAATACACCACCGATAACTGATTACTGTAATAATTACACTTTTGTGCTCTCTTACTTAATCCTTTTTTTTTTTTTTTTACATTTCTTGTGTTTCAGTCAGACCATAATTTCCTATTCTTTTATTTACACTATGACATGTAGCACCATTGAATTAGTCAGGATTAATCTGCGAGTGATCACAAGTGTGAACTCAATTCTAACCAGCCTAGGCAAAGACCAAATGGGTATTTTATGAAATAAAAGGAAGAGGCTAAGGAGCAGCACATAGATGAGGGGACGTATCAGCTGGACCTCAGGAATACTAGAAATAGAACCTTTAGAACCAAATAGTTGGAGAGAGAGAGAGAGAGAATCATTATCCAAAAGAAGGGGTGCTGTTTCCTAAAGAAGGACCAGTGGAGGTACTGGTCAGGCAAAACAAATAAAAATGGAAATAAATGATGGAGGAGGAACCTGAGCTGAGATGGTCCAAGTTGGGTGCCTGAGCTCTAGGACAGTGCCTCGCAAGCCCATCACCACTGATAACCCTCATCAGCCCTTGTCACTAGATCCTGTCTAATTTTGTAGAAGACATAGCTGTGGAATTCAAAAACCAGATGGGAATTTTTAATGGTCTCTTGAAGTTTATTCTACATTTAGAGTTTTCTGATTAATTAAGAAACAACTTGAATAAGGGAAGTTAGAACAACTCGGAATGACTCACTTCCTGAACCCCACCTCTCTTCTCCTTATGTGCTCACATGACCACATGCTCAGGTGCCTGAAACCCCCTCACACCGAAACAGAAGGTAGAGAAGGGATTTGTGGATATTAAGAAGTTCCCATGCCCTGAAATCACAAAATACAATGAGATGATTTCTTGCTAATGATGACTGGCCTGGCTCCAAGCTTCTGTGAGGCTCACGTGATTGGCTTGGCAGAGGGAACATTATTATTTTTTTTGCTTTTCCTGCCTTATGTTTCACAAAATGTCATCTCGAATAATCACAGGACCTTTAACACCGAGGAGTGAGAGTGAGATAGACTGTGCATGATACGGAAAATCAGGTGACTGAAAAACAGCACAGTTCTCAAAGACAGAACTGTCACTGAAAGTGCGACACACTGACTGAAAAGAAACTGGAATGTGTGAAAAGGAGAGATGAGGAGTCATATAAGCAGGTTAGGAAGCAGCAAATTAACTTTTATTTATTTTTTTTTCTTGAGAGGGAAAAATGCTATTAAACTACTCAATTCAGAAAATCCAACCAGTATTTTATGGAAAAGAATGCGAAGGAAACTATTCCTCTATCCTTTTACTAGTTCCATATGTGACACACAGACATTCCAAAGGCTAGAGTTCAGTCTCAATTTCAGGGAGTGTCTAAATGCAGCAGGGTTCATGGACTAGGCACCCAGACAAAGAGTTGGGATTTGAATCAGAGCAGAAGGGGCTTGAGGGCAGCATTAATGGGAGGGGTTAGTGCCAGGAAACCAACAGATCTTGGTCACATGTAGGCACCACTTTACTTATCTGTGAACGCATAAAAAATGACCCCAAGTGATGCCTGGGTGCCTCAGTCAGTTGAGCGTCTGCCTTTGGCTCAGGGGTCCTAGGATTAGGCCCTACATCAGGCTCCTTGCTCAGTGGGGATCCTGCTTCTCCCTCTGCCTGCTCCTCCCCCTGCTTGTGTTCTTTCTCTCTCTCTCTCTCTCTCTCTCTCTCCGACAAATAAATAAATAAAATCTTAAAAAAAAAAAGACCTCAAAACACAGCAGCTGAAAACAATGCACATTTGTTATCTTACAGTCTCTGGGGGGTCAGGAGTTCAGAAGGGTTTCACTGAGTGATTTTGGTACAGAGTCTCTCATGAGGTTCCATTCAAACCGTTAGCCAAGGTTGCAGGGTGTGCTTCTAAATTCACTCCCTTGGCTGTGATCAGGAGGCCACAGTTCCTCTCTGACTGTTGGCTGGAGGCTTCAATTCCTTGCCATGTGGTCCTCACCACACAACATGGCAGATTTCAAGAGAGAGAGTGAGAGAGAAAGCATCTAAGACAGAAATCACAGTCTTTATAACGTCACCTTGGACGTGACATACCATCACTTATACTGTAAGCTATTGTCACATGGGAGGGGGAAACACAAGGGGTGACTACCGGGAGGTGAGTATCACTGGGGGCCAACTTGGAGCTGTGTCCCACAGACACAAAAGCGTTCACTAAGACTGGTCTCCCTAGGAAATGTCAGGTTGAATCTGAAATCTTCCTAATAAGGAAGCCCCAAAACATACACATGTTTTCATTTGAGCAAATAGCACTTTTGGGGGGGGGTGGTCACTGTGCTACAAATATTTAAAACATGGGTCAGCAAACAATAGCCCTTAGGCCAAATTTGACTCTGCCTATTTGTGTATGGTCTGTGAACTAAGAATGGCTTTACATTTTTAAGTGGGTGGGAAAAAAAGAAAAAGAATAACTGTATTTAATGATGTGAAAATTACATGATTCAAATTTCAGTGTCCTGAATTAAAGTTCTATTAGAAGACAGCTCTACTGGAATGCATATGTGTGTGTGTGTGTGTGTGTGTGTGTGTGTGTGTGTGTGTGTAATGGGGCGGGAGGCAACTTCCTAGAATTTAGTTTGATATAGTGCACTTTGCCTATCCAAAAATGTAATATAGTAAGCGGTGTTTCCCAAATATATTTTGACTGCCACAACCCTTTCCTCAAAACTAATATTAATATCATGGAGTACTCTAGTGTTGCATAAATGGGTGTTCCCATAAGTATTGAGAAATACTACATTGGATACACATTTGAGGGTAATGCATTTTAGGTCTCATGTGTTGAGAGCACAGAACAGATTCACACCATTTACCATTAATTTTTAAAATAAACAGAAACAGCCTTTGTTTTGCTCTAATTGTGTGTAATGTACTTAGAGAGATTATGGCCTCCTGCCCAATGTGGACTCCTTCTCTCTCCTCCAGTTGGCTCAGCCATCTTTGGTGGGGCAAGGGGCAGGAGGCAGCAGACAGCCACATTCCTTAACAGCTGATGCCTGCTCAGGAAATCCGCTAGGAGAAGGAGAATCAGTCCATGGTTTCTTTCTCACAGCAGTGGTGTTAGGTGTGGAGGCAACCTAAATTCATTAACACTTGGCTGTGACTACACAGGAGAGAGAGAGAGAGAAAAAAAAACCACAAAACAACAACGATGTGGTGCAGCGGTTTGAAATGCTTCCTTCTATTCACCCTGATTTCATGTTAACAGAACTACCCCATACCCATTTGTACCGGCTGTCTGGCTCTGCCCCAGTCCATGCAATCTTAGTGGGATTGCTGAATACAGGGCTTCGTGCTGGCCAACACCCAGGACAAAAAGTAGTTTGGAGATGAGTCAGCCAAGGGCCAAGTCCTGAGGAGACTGTCCATGATTCCTGTTGCTGGAGGCTGAGAGCCACCAAGGTTACTGTCGTTCTGAGGCCTGGGTTTTCTACTTGAATGATGGGAACTCTCCAGTATCCTTCTAACAAATAGTTTTTACTGCTTAAGTAAACAAATGGTACTGGAATTTGCCACTCCAAAATATGACACACTATTTTGGCATAATTAATTTGAGCCAAAGGTAACTGAGAAGAGGGGATACAAGGAAAGCTCTCTGCCCTCTCCCCATTTGCCTAAAAAAGCAGGACATACATTTGTAAAGATGTAACCCCTTCCTCTCTCTACCATGTAGGTCAGGAGTTAAATACTGAGACTACTCTAGAAACTTATCAACCAAGAGAGGCATCCGAGGAATCTACACAGCAAACTTCACTGAAAATTGTTCTTCTTTCCTAAGGTACTATAATAAACCCAACCTCTAACCTCATCTTTGAGTTTCTCACCACTTGGTACTCCATGGGTTAAGTGTGGTGCCTATGTTAATAAACCTCTCTTTTCCTCTTGTTAATGTGTCTTTTGTCAGATTATTTTGCAGGGCCCCGGCCAATGAACATAGGATGAATAAGAGAAAAAGAAAAATTTCCTCCCTCACATAAGTCAGAGTCGGTTTTCCTGTCTGGCAAGGAAATAACAATAGAGTTGGGGTGGGAGTGTGGACAGTACAGTCAGAGGATATACACTAAGGTTTTAATAGTAATAGGGTTTAAAAAAAATTTTCTTGCCTTTATTTCCTACAATGAATAATGAATATGTATTACTTTCATGATAGGAGTGAAAGAGGAATCAAGTTATTGTTCCGAACAGGATCAGAGACAGAAATGGGATCTAGGATGTACTGGTTACCACAACTGAACCCTTAGTGTAGATCTAATTTTTCTGGAAGTTAAGAGGAAAAGTTGAGACAGGAAACATATGGGTTATTTAGTCTGATAAAAAGAAGCAAACATATTTTTCTAAAGAGAAATGTTTTTCCCGGCACTGAATATAAGGAGAAATTTTTTAAATGTGTGGGTTCTTGTTTAAGGTACACTGAGTAATTTAGTAGGTATCTTCAAGTGTGGCTTTGCAAAAGACAGAATATTCTTCTAGTCCATTTTTTAATATTACTATGCTCTATAAACTAAGAGGCTAACATAAAAATTTTTTAAGTATTACTTATTTATTTGACAGAGAGATAGCAAGAGAAGGAATACAAGCAGAAGGAGTGGGAGAGGGAGAAGCAGGCTCACCACTGAGCAGGGGGCCTGATGCAGGGCTTGATCCCAGGAGCCTGGGATCATGACCTGAGCAGAAGGCAGATGCTTAATGACTGAGCCACTCAGGCTCACCTGCTAACATCAAATCTCAATACAGTAAAGACATTTCTGCAACAGGCCAAAATAATAAGATCAAGGTAACTTTAATTGTTCAGATACTACTTGATGTAAGTAATTGACCCTAGCTCTCACTCTCATCTACCTCAGAGTCAAATTTAGAATTTCATTACCTCATCCATAGTAGATCCAAATCACATTCTTCTTCTTCTTCTTTTTTTTTTTTAAGATTTTATTTATTTATTTGACAGACAGAGATCACAAGTAGGCAGAGAGGCAGGCAGCAGGTGTGGGGGTGTGGGGGAGAGGGAAAGCAGGCTCCCTGCTGAGCAGAGAGCCTGATGTGGGGCTCCATCCCAGGACCCTGAGATCATGACCTGAGTCAAAGGCAGAGGCTTAACCCACTGAGCCACCCAGTTGCCCCCAAATCACATTATTCTTAACAATGGATATATTTCTGGTCAGTTTATGATTCACATTTCTCACCAAACAGTGGAAACTTAATAAAACTCATTTAGTAGAGTTTGTTTCTCTTCCCCAGTTACAAGGGTAACTTCTCTTCTCCAAATCACTGCAATTCCTATGAGGTCCAGACAGCTTTTGTCCTCAGCTGAGGACAATCTAGCTCCTGTCTATCTTATTTGATAAAGCAAAAGCCTGGTTTGGTTCATAGAATAACTGCTACTTATTATTCTCAAACAAGACCCTTAATGCCTTACCAACCTATCAAAAAATAACATTTGAAAGAATTCTGCTTTTGGTATGAATTTGGACCAGAGAGTTTTGAGAGTCCTCCTCTTACAAAATAACTTATACTCGAATCAAACACAACTTTTATTACATTGCTTTTCATCACAGCAAATAGGGAATTTTTTGAAGGACAGAAACCAATGAAAACCCAATGAATCTCAATGGCTCTAAGAAGGTAGAGTTTAACAGGAACACATGAAATTGCATTACCAGCCCTGCAATCCAGAAACTAAGTTCCTAAGCCCATGGCAAGATGGAGGGGAGAGGACAGAGGAATGCGTCTGGGGCTCTTCGTGCTCCAAATACGGGTTGAAAGTAGTTGTGGACTTGTAGCAGTCCCCGGTTTCTTGAAGAAGTGTATAAAAATCATATCTAGAGGAAGCATGCTCAACTTAGACCACACATGTTTCAACAGATGAATATCAGCTAACTACCAACTCATAATCAAAGATCTACAAAACCATATAGATTAAAGAATGAGATTCCACACAAACAATAAACAGCCAACTTAGACCATGAAGAACTTCAAATATTAGAATATCAGATAGGAAATACAAAATGGCTGTGGATGAAACGCTTAAAAACTCAAAAGATGAAATCGCAAAGATGATCTAGGTTAAAATAGACTGTAAAAAATACTCAGGGAGCTATGAAAAAGAATTTCAAACTCGATGAGACTGGGTATCAGCAATCTATTTCCAAAAAATTCCATAGATTTTCAAAATAATTAAATATCTATCAGCAATAGAATGGATAAATTTTGGACAAGAGAATGCCATACTTCAGTGAAAAATGAACAAACAGAGCTATGTGCAATAATAGAAATGCATCTCTCAATGCTAAACCAAAAAAAAAAAAACAACCCCAAAAAACAAAACAAAAAAACCCCAACAAGATCCTCAAGAGTACAAATAGAATTCTACATAGTTCCAAAATAGTTTGGTGTTGGCATAAAGGCAGATATGTAAACCATGGCATAGAATAGAGACCCCAGAAAAAAACTCTTGCATAGATGGTCAAATGGTTTTCAACAGGGTGCCAAGACCTTTCAGTAGGGGAAAGAACAGTTCTTTTCAACAAATGATGCTGAGAAAAACTGACTAGCCATATGGAAAAGAATGAAACTGAAAATGGATCAGAGACCTAAATGTAAGACCTATAACTGTAACACTCTTAGAAGAAAACATAGGGGAAAAACTCAATTATATTGGATTTGTCAATGATTTTTGGTTATGATGTCAAAAGTACAGGAAACAAAAGTAAAAATAAGTAAATTGGACTACCTCAAAATTAAAAACTTCTCTGCATGAAAGGACACATCAACAGAGTGACAAGGCAACCTATGAAAAGGGAGAAAATGAGAATCATGTTTCTGATAAGGGGTTAATATTCAGAATATATAAAGAACTTCTACAACTCAGTAACAAAAAGCCCCAGATAACTTCATTTAAAAAACAGGCAAAGAATTTGGATAGACATTTCTCCAAAGAAGATACGCAAATGGCCAACAAGCATATGAAAAGATGCTGAACATCACTAATCATTAGGGAAATGTACATTCAAACCACAAAACCGTATCACCTCACCTCCCTTAGGATCACTGTTACCAAAAAAAACCCCCTAAAACCAAAAAAACAAACAGAAAATAGCAAGCGTTGAAAAGGATTGGAAACAAGATGGAATTGGGAGGGAGACAAACCATAGGAGACTCTTAATCTCAGGAAACAAACTGAGGGTTGCTGGGCGATGGGGAAGGGGAGGGATAGGGTGGTTGGGTTATGGACATTGGGGAGGGATGTGCTATGGTGAGTGCTGTGAAATGTGTAAGCCTGACGATTCACAAGCCTGTACCCCTGGGGCAAATAATACATTATATGTTAATAAAAATCATTTTTTAAGAAAGAAAACAATTGGAGAAATGAGAACTTTTGTGCACTGTTTGTGGGAAGGTACAATGGGGCAGCTGCTGTGGAAAACAGTATGGTGTTTCCACAAAAAATTAAAAATAGAATTACCATATGATTCAGCAACACCACTTCTGGATATATACCCAAAAGAACCAAAAGAAGGGTCTTGAAGGAATGATTGTCCAGTCATGTTCATAGCAGCAATATCCACAATAGCCCAAAGGTGGAAGCAAGCCAAATGTCCACAACAGGTGAATAGACACATGAAATGTACTATATACACACAATGGAATATTACTCAGACTTAAAAAGGAAGGAAATTCAGACACATGCTACAACATAGATGAAACTTGAAGACATGCTATGTGAGATAAGCTAGTCCCAAAAGGACAAAATATTGCATGATTTCACTTATATGAAGTATCTAAAGTCAGTCAAACTCATAGAAACAGAAAGTATGGTGATTGCCCAGGACTTTGGGGGAGGGGGAAATGGGAGTTATTTAATGAGTATGAAGTTTCAGGTTTGCAAGATGAAAAGTTCTGGAGATCTGTTGCATAACAATGTGAATGCACTTAACATTACAGAGTGGTACATTTAAAAATGATTATGGTGGGAAAATTTGTGTTATGCAAATTTTAGCACATTTAAAAAGAGGCAAAATTGGTATACTGTTTAGAAATGCACTTCTCTATGTGCATTTATGGTGCACATAAATTGTAAAGGACACCCAGAAAATGATTACCATGCGGTCTAGTAGTTGCGATCTCAGTGGGGAGGGAGAAATAGATGAAGGGGAAGGGTATATGGGGTGTGTAGGCCAGGTTGTTGGGATTGTTCTATTTCTTGACGTGGGTGATGGTCACACATATATTTACTTCATCATTTTTCTTTAAAACTGCTTATGTGGGGTGAGCCTGGGTGGCTCAGTTATTAAGCGTGTCCCTTCTGCTAGGACCCTGATTGGGATGGAGTCCACATCAGGCTCCCTGCCGAGCGGGAAGCCTGTTTCTCCCTCTCCCACTCCCCCTGCTTGTGTTTTCTCTCACTGTGTCTCTCTCTGACAAATAAATAAATAAACTGCTTATATATTTTATGTATACATGTGTAACTTCTCATCTTTTTAAGAAGTGTTTTCTTTAAACTGTATATATGTATGTGTGTGTGTATGGATATATACGTATTAGGATTTCGTTGAGGCTGTGACAAATTACAACAAAGTTAGGAGCCTAAAACAACATAAATTAATTATCATACAGTTTGGAGGTCAAGAATCCTAAAATAATGTGTTGGCAAGGCTGCAGTTTTTTCTGATAGCTCCAGGGGAAAATCTTTCCTTGCCTTTTTTAGCTTCTAGAGATGACTTGCATTCTTGGGTCATGGCTTCAACTTCTGTCTTCAAAGCCAGCAACATGACATCTTCTGATCTCTCCCTGCTTCTGTCATCACATTGTCTCTGACCCCTCATGTCTTCCTTTTATAAGAAAACTTGTAATTACATGGGGCCCAATTGGACAGTCCCCGATAATCTCCCCATCACAAGATCCTGAACTTAATCATATTTAAAGCCTCTTTTTCTGTGTAAGATAACATATGCACAAATCCCAAGGGTTAGGATGTGGGCATCTTTGGGGGGCCATTGTTGAGCCTACCACAAAATGTTTATTGTTTTGGTTTGTCTTTTTGTTTTCTTCATGGTATCTTTTAAGGAGAAAAGTTGGTTAATTTTAAAGAATTCCAATCCATCAATTTGTTTTTCTTATGGATCATGAATTTGCTGTTTTATCTAAGAAATCTTTGTCCAACTTAAGCCCACAACATGTTTTGCCTCTTTTTCTTCTACAAATTTTCTAGTTTTACATTTTGCATTTTGCATTTAGAGATATTACATATCATACAAGGTATGATGCAGATATCACACCTCATATAAGGTGTGAGGCATGTGTCTTTTTTAGGACTTTAAATTTTAAAAAAATTAACATATAATGTATCATTGGTTTCAGGGTTACAGGTCGGTGAGTCATCAGTCTTACATCAGCACTCACCATAGCACATACCCTCCCCAATGTCCATCAACCAGCCACCCTACCCTATCCCTCTCACCCTCCTCCACTCCAGCAACCCTCAGTTTGTTTCTTGAGATTTAGAGTCTCTTATGGTTTATCTCTCACTCTGGTTTCATCCCATTTTGTTTTTTCCTTTCTTCCCACATGATCCTCTGCCTTGTTCCTCGAATTCCACATATCAGTGAGATCATATGATAATTGCTTTTCTCTGATTGACTTATTTTGCTTGGCATGATACCCTCTAGCTCTATCCATGTTGTCGCAAATGGCAAGATTTCATTTTTGATGGCTGCATAATATTCCATTGTGTGATATCTATCTATCTATCATCTATCTATCAATCTCAGGTATATAGACCATATCTTCTTTATCCATTCATCTTTTGATGGACATCTAGGTTCTTTCCATAGTTTGGCTATTGTGGACATTGCTGCTATAAACACTAGAGTGCAGGTGCCCTTTTGAGTCACTACATTTATATCTTTGGGACAAATACCCAGTAGTGCAATTGCTGGGTCATAGGGTAGCTTTATTTTCAACTTTTTGAGGAATCTCCACACTATTTTCCAGAGTAGCTGCACCAGGTTGCATTCCTACCAACAGTGTAGGAGGGTTCCCCTTTATCCACATTCTTGCCAACAACTGTCGTTTCCTGACTTGTTAATTTTAGTCATTCTGACTGGTGTGAGGTGGTATCTCACTGTGGTTTTGATTTGTATTTCCCTGATGCCGAGTGTTGTGGAGCACTTTTTCATGTGCCTACTGGCCATTTGGATGTCTTCTTTGCAGAAATGTCTGTTCATGTCTTCTGCTCATTTCTTGATTGGATTATTTGTTCTTTGGATGTTGAGTTTGTTCTTTATAGATCTTTATAGTTCTTTATAGCTCTTTATCTGATTAAGATTGGCAAATATATTCTCCCATTCTGTTGCTTGTCTTATGGTTTTGTTGACTGTTTCCTTTACTGTGCAAAAGCTTTTGATCTTGATGAAGTCCCAATAGTTCATTTTTGTCTTGCTTCCCTTGCCTTTGGCGATGTATCTAAGAAGAAGTTGCTGTGGCTGAGGTCAGAGAGGTTGCTGCCTATATTCTTCTCAAGGATTTTGATAGATCCCTGTCTCACATTCAGGTCTTTCATCCATTTTGAGTCTATTTTTGTATGTGATGTAAGGAAATGGCCCAGTTTCATTCTTCTGCATGTGGCTGTCCAATTTTCCCAACACCATTTGTTGAAGAGACTGTCCTTTTTCCATTGGACATTCTTTCTTGCTTTGTCGAAGATTAGTTGACCATAGAGTTGAGGGTCCATTTCTGGGCTCTCTCTTCTCCTCCATTGATTTATGTGTCTGTTTTTGGGGCAGTACCATACTGTCTTGATGATGACAGCTTTGTAATAGAACTTGAAGTCTGGAATTGTGATGCTGCCAACTTTGGTTTTCTATGTCAACATTCCTCTGGCTATTCAGAATCTTTTCTAGCTCCATATAAATTTTAGGATTATTTGCCCTATTTCTTTGAAAAAAAAAATGATGGTATTTTGATAGGGATTGCATTAAATGTGTAGATCATTCTAGGTAGCATAGACATTTTCACAATATTTGTTCTTCCAATCTATGAGCATGGAATGTTTTTCCATTTCTTTGTGTCTTCCTCAATTTCTTTCATGAGTATGCTATAGTTTTCTGAGTAAAGATTCTTTGTCTCTTTGGTTAGATTTATTTTAGGTATCTTATGGTTTTGGGTGCAATTGTAAATGGGATCAACTCCTTAATTTCTCTTTCTTCTGTCTTGTTGTTGATATATAGAAATGCAGCTGATTTCTGTACATTGATTTTATATCCTGCCACTTTGTTGAATTCCTGTATGAGTTCTAGCAGTTTTGGAGAGGAGTCTCTGGGTTTTCCACATAGAGTATCATATCATCTGCAAAGAGTGAGAGTTTGACTTCTTCTTTGCTGATTCAGATGCCTTTTATTTCTTTTTGTGTCCGATTGCAGAGTTAGGACTTCCAGTCTATGTTGAATAGCAGTGGTGATAGTGGACATCCCTGCCATGTTCCTGACCTTAGGGGAAAAATCTCTCAGTTTTTCCCCATTGAGAATAATATTTGTTGTGGGTTTTTCACAGATGGCTTTGATGATATTGAGGTATATACCCTTATCCCTACACTTGAAGAATTTTAATCAAGAAAAGATGCCATACTTTGTCAAATGCTTTTTCTGCATCTATTGAGAGTATTGTATGGTTCTTGTCTTTTCTTTGATTAATGTAGTATATGACATTGATTGATTTGCAGATGTTGAATCAACCTTGTAGCCCAGGAATAAATCCCACTTGGTTGTGGTGAATAATCCTTTTCATGTACTGTTAAATCCTATTGGTTAGTATTTTGGTGAGAATTTTTGCATTTCTGGTCATCAGGGATATTGTTCTGTAATTCTCCCTTTTGATGGGGTCTTTGGTTTTGGGATCAAAGTAATGCTGGCCTAATAAAATGAGTTTGGAAGTTTTTCTTCTATTTCTATTTTTTGGAAAAGTTTCAGGAGAATAGACATTAATTCTTCTTTAAATGTTTGGTAGAATTCCTGTGGGAAGCCATCTGGCCTTGGACTCCTGTTTTTTGGGAGATTTTTGATTACTGCTTCAATGTCCTTGCTGGTTATGGGTCTTTCTATTTCTTGCTCATTCATTTTGGTAGTTTATACGTTTCTAGGAATGCATCCATTTCTTCCAGGTTGTCTAATTTTGTTGACATATAATTGCTCATAATATGTCCTTATAATTGTTTGTATTTCTTTGGTATTGGTTGTGATCTCTCTCATTCATGACTTTATTAATTTGGGTCCTTTCTCTTTTCTTTTTGATAAGTCTGGCCAGGGGTTCATCAATCTTATTAATTCTTTCAAAGAACCAGTTCCTAGTTTCATTGATTTGTTCTACTGTTCTTTTGGTTTCTATTTCATTGATTTCTGCTCTGATCTTCATGATTTCCTTTCTCCTGCTGGGTTTAGGCTTTCTTTGCTGTTCTTTCTCCAGCTCCTTTAGGTGTACAGTTAGGTTGTGTACTTGAGACCTTTCTTGTTTCTTGAGAAAGGCTTGTATTGCTATATACTTTTCTTTCAGGACCACCTTTGCTGTGTCCCAAATATTTTGAACAGTTGTGTTTTCATTTTCATTTGTTTCCATGAATTTTTTAACTTTTCTTTAGTTTCCTGGTTGACCCATTCATTCTTTAGTAGGATGCTCTTTAGCCTCCATATATTTGAGTTTGTTCCAACTTTCCTCTTGTGGTTGAGTTCTAGTTTCAAAGCATTGTGGTCTGAAAATATGCAGGGAATGATGCCAATCTTTTGGTACTGGTTGAGAACTGATTTGTGACTCAGGATGTGATCTATTCTGGAGAATGTTCCATGTGCACTAGAGAAGAATGTGTACCTGTTGCCTTGGGATGAAATGTTCTGAATATATCTGTGATGTCCATCTGGTCCAGTGTGTCATTTAAAGCTTTTATTTCCTTTTTGATCTTTTGCTTAGACGATCTCTCCATTTCAGTGAGGGAGATATTATAGTTCCCTACTAGTATTGTATTATTGTTGATGTGTTTCTTTGATTTTGTTATTAATCAGTTTATATAATTAGTTGCTCCCATGTTAGGGGCATAGATATTTAAAATTGTTAGATCTTCTTGTTGGAGAGAACCTTTAAGTACTATATAGTGTCCTTCCTCATCTCTTATTAGAGTCTTTGGTTTAAAATCTAATTTGCCTGATAAAAGGATTGCCATCCCAACTTTCTTTTGATGTCCATTAGCATATTAAATGGTTTTCTACTCCATCACTTTAAATTCGGAGGTGTCTTTGGGTCTAAAATGAGTCTCTTTTAGACAGCATATCGATGGGTCTTGTTTTTTTTATCCAGTCTGATTCCCTGTGTCTTTTGATTGAGATGTTTAGCCCTTTTACATTCAGGGTAACTATTGAAAGATGTGAATTTAGTGTCATTGTATGGCCTTTAAAGTGACTGTTACTGTATATTGTCTCTGTTTCTTCCTGGTCTATGTTGCTTTTAGGCTCTCTCTTTGCTTAGAGGACCCTTTTCAATATTTCTTGTAGGGCTGGTTTGGTGATTGTGAATTCTTTTAGTTTGTTTGTCCTGGAAGCTTTTTATCTGTCCTTCTATTTTCAATGACAGCCTAGCTCAATATAGTATTCTCGGCTGCATATTTTCTCAGTTAGAACCCTGAATATATCATGCCAGTCCCTTCTGGCCTGCTAGGTCTCTGTGGACAGGTCTGTTGCCAATCTAATGTTTCTGTCATTGTAGGTTACAGACCACTTGTCCTGAGGTGCTTTCAGGATATTCTGTTTGTATCTGAGATTTATAAGTTTTACTATTAGATGTTGGGGTGCTGACCTATTTTTATTGAGTTTGAAGGGATTCTCTGTGCCTCCTGGATATTGATACCTGTTTCCTTTCCCATATTAGGGAAGTTCTCCGCTATAATTTGCTCTAATACACCTTCTGCCCCCCCCCCTTTCTTCTTCTTCTGGGATGCCAATTATTCTAATATTGTTCACTTTATGGTACCACTTATCTCTCAAATTCTCCCGTCGTGATCCAATAACTGTTTATCTCTCTTTTTCTCAACTTCTTTATTCTCCATCATTTGGCATTCTATATCACTAATTCTCTCTTCTTCTTCTTTTTAAAGATTTTATTTATGTTTGACAGAGAGAGACACAGCGAGAAAGGGAACACAAGCAGGGGGAATGGGAGAGGGAGAAGCAGGCTTCCCACTGAGCAGGGAGCCTGACACAGGGCTTGATCCCAGGGCCATGGATCATGACCTGAGCCAAAGGCAGACACTTAACAACTGAGCCACCCAGGTGCCCCAGTAATTCTCTCTTCTGCCTCATTCATCCTAGCAATTAGAGCCTCCATTTTTTATTGCACCTCATTGATAGCCTTTTTATTTTGGCTTGATTAGATTTTATTTCTCCAAAAAAGGATTCTCTATAATCTTCTATGCTTTTTTCAAGCCAAGCTAGTATCTTTATAATCATTATTCTGAATTCTAGTTTTGACATCTTACTAATGTCCATGTTGATTAGCTCCCTGGCAGTCAGTATTGCCTCTTGTTCTTTTTTTTTTTTTTTTTGAGGTGTTTTCCCGTTTTGTCATTTTGTCCAGAGAAGAATAGATGAACAAGAGAATAAAATGCTAAAAGGGTAACAATGGCCCCAGAAAAATACACGCTAAACAAATCAAAAGAGACCCAAGGGGTGCCTGAGTGGCTCAGTGGGTTAAAGCCTCTGCTTCCGGCTCAGGTCATGATCTCCGGGTCCTGGGATTGAGCCCTGCGTCGGGCTCTCTGCTCAGCAAGGGAGCCTGCTTTCCTTCCTCTCTCTCTGCCTACCTCTCTGCCTGCTTGTGATCTCTGTCTGTCAAATGAATAAATAAAATCTTAAAAAAAAAAAAAAAGAGAGAGAGAGACCCAAAACCGGTGTATGTGTCAGGGGGGAGGGGAGAAGAAGAAAATGATCAGGCTTGTGGATAGAATAGAATAGAGACACACACTAGATTTTGGGTGTATTTGGTCTGTTAGAAGAAACTGCCTCCCAAAATTTTAAAGAAAGAAAGAAAAAAAAATATATATATATATGGGTAAATACAATGAAGGGATGGAATATGACTATAAAAATCAAAAAAGATTTTTAAAAAGGAATTGAAAAGATAAGAATTGAAAAGATAAGAAGTTGGTTGAAAAAAGAAAGAAGAAAAATTTTTAAAAAGAGGAGAGAATATGATCAGGTGGGTGAATAGAACAAAGGCATACACTAGATTTAGGGCATATTTTGCTCTGTTAGAAAAATCTAAGATTTTAACAAAGGAATTGGTAAGAAGTTGAAAAACAAAAGAAGAAAAATTAAAAGAATAAATAGAAAAAGAAAGAAATAAAGAAAATTTTAAAAATTAACTTTGAAAGACTAAAGAATCATGGGGGGAAAAGCCATGAATTCTATGGGTTATATTTCCCTGGCACTGGAGCTTTGCAGTTCTCATTGATCAGTAAACTTCGTCTTGGCTGGATGTTCTGGCTGATCTTCTGGGGAGGGGCCTGTTGCTGTGATTCTCAAATGTCTTTGCCTGAGGAGGAATTGCACCACCCTTGCCAGGGGCCAGGCTAAACAATCTGCTGGGGTTCGCTCTCAGAAGCTTTTGTTCCTGAAAGATTTCTGTACTGCTTTGGAAGGTGAGAATGATAATGGAAGCCTCCTAATCTCTGGCCTGGAGGAGCTGAGAGCTTGGGGCCCCACTACTCAGTGCACCCTCAGAGAAAAGCAGCCAATCCCTCCCGTCTCATTGGTCTCCAGTCACATTCCATGCTGACCCGGCCTGTGACCGAGTGTTTCTATCTCTGGTGCATGGCCCCATTTGGAGTTTCCAAACCCAGCAGATTCCTGCGGCGTGCTCCTGTGCAGCTCCTTCTCGGGGAGGAAGGGGAGTCTCCCCAGATCTGCCACTTATGGGGTCCCACTCAAAGGGCAGTGGCCCAACTGTGCTGCAGATCATTGTTTATGACAACCCCAAGCTGAGAGCTGACCCCTCAGCTCTGTCTTTGCAGCAGGCTTCCCTCCTTTGATACCTGGGAGCTCTGTCACATTTGGGCTCCCTTGTCTTTCTGTGACCCTAAGAGTCCTGAGACCACACAGTCCCAGCGAGGGCTCCCCCCATCCCCCGACTTAGCCACTGTAGTGGTATCCCTCAGTGGAGTAGACTTACAAAATTTCCAATTTTGAGCTCTGCCACTCTATCACTTGTTGGGAGCCAGCCCCTCCCGCTGTGGTCTATCTTCCTATATATGTCTCCATATGTCCTACCTCCCAGAAAGTGGTTACTTTTCCATTCATATAGTTGCTGCTACTCTTTTCTTCAATCTCCTGTTGAGTTCGTAGGTGTTCAGAATGGTTTGACAACTATTTAGCTGAATTCCTAAGACCAGAAGAAATTTACATCTCTTACTCCTCTGCCATCTTGGAGCCCACCTAAACAGGATGTTAAATCTTGAATGAATAATGCAAAGACTAAAATATAGTTAGAATTCACTGGTGGAAGTGGTGGCTCATGGGGTATGTTCTGTAGCAACAGCAGCCTCTTGGCTGTGTTCCTGCCAGAGTACCCTTGATTTCTCTCCTGAAGTATGACAAGGTAAGCATGCTGTAGATAAAAGTTGTATTTGTGTTCAACAAAACACAAACAATATCCCCAAATAACATCAACACTAAACAAAAACACCTTCCTTAAAAACCAGTTTGAATTAATAAATACCCTTTTATCTACCACATTGAAAAATGTTCCAATAGAGGATTTATTGTAAGGACTGAACAAGAATAAGACTGATTTACACTGCACTGTTTAAGAAGTTATGTGAGGAAACCTGAACAGAACAGTATAATTTTTATTTATCCCAATGATATTAGATTGGCATACAGATTGATGTCCTAGAATATTGCTTGTTAGGCCCATCTCTGAAAGCGGATCTATAATTACACATTTCTTCTGAGGTTTCCATAAGGGAAAGAGATTTCCCCTTTATTAGTATAGTCTAATATTATGTTTCTATTTGGTTGAAATTTGGGAGAAGACGGGGAGGGCATATGAGTCTTTAAAACACTCTGGACCTTTAAATGCTTCATCATGATTTCTATGTTTGCCTTTATGCTGTTGTTTATTCTGTTTATTTTATAATGGACATATAGGTTAACATGGATACTTTCTGAATGAGCACTCACAAATGCTCAATGCTCCTGGGTCAGAGATGGGAGAATGTGGGCTTTGGCACTAGGTAGATCTGGGTTTTGATCCAAGCTTTGGCATTGACTAGACTTTAGAGAGTTTCCTAGTCTCTCTGAGCCTGTTTTCCCTTCTGCAAAATGGACATGATGATACCTTCCTTGGATGCACAGAGTCTGTGCTTTATAAACACAGCTCTATAGAGGAGGCCACTGAGGTTCGAGAGGAGGCAGAATTTACATTCTCCAGAGCATTGACTAAAGAGGGCTTCGGGCTGGGTCCTGAGAGATGAATAGACTGCTTTCTCTGACTTTTGCTTTTCACCTACTTTTTTTTATCCCTGTGACAAAGCGTGCACCCCCCCTCACTGCCTGTCTTTGCTGTTACCATAGCAGCAATAGAACCCAGGTTCTATTTAGTCACAGTTTGTGGCAGGACAGATTGGTTTTGTGATTTGTGAAATCTCACTCTCCAAAATAGGGACCAAGCAGTCGCAGAAGCAGTAACTACGTGGTGTGGGACAGAGCTTCTGGCCCCTCTCACAGTAGGGAGAGAGAGCCTGTTGCTAGCCTGGTCCTTGGGGTTATCAGGGAGGGCCGGTACCTGAACTGATTAAGATACGGTGTTTGAGAACTGTCCTTCACTCTTCAGTTTCTCTTCCCTGCAGTTTCTTTTTTTATACTGCCAGCTTTCATATTCGGCCACCAAACCTCTGCTCTCAGATCATTCATTATGATGAACTTGACACAGAAGTGATATAGTCGGCATTAAAAAGAGTTTCTTATCATTGATTTCAGAAAACATTTGTTATGGGAAATTTCAAACATAAAAAAGTAGGTAGGAATCCTCACCCAATTTCAATAATTATCAATTCATGACCAGTGTCTATTCTCATGGAATTTCACCCTCATCCATACTTCCGAAACAAATTTCAGAAATTATATCACTTAGTCTATGAATATTTTAATAGAATTTCTAAAAGACAAGGATTATTGTTGTTGCTGGTGTGTGTGTGTGTGTGTGTGTGTGTGTGTGTGTGTCTTTAACATGACCACAACATCATTTAAATTGACCTTGGAGATAGTTTTTATCATTCTTGGGGAACTATGAAGGATAAAATTATTGACTTATACCTCTTCTCATGAAGATTTAACTGCAACAAGAATTTCCCCCTTGTAATAAGAGCTAGAAATTCAAACAGCAGGAACAACTATTTTCAGACAGTGGACAGCAGGTAGCATAGACTGTGAACATGAGAGAAGAGAAATAATTAAGAGGAGCCCTCTGATTTTCTCCACTGTCTGAAGCCATTTCCAGGCCATGGAGCAGGAAGGAGGACTGAAACAGAGCCCAGCAGCCCCACTGAACTGAGGAGCAGAGGTGAGAAGGAAGGGAGACTGGCTAGAATTTGTAGGGCAGATTGTGAGTGGGGAGATGTGGAACGGAGAGATTGAGAATGCTCTAGGTATCTGCAGAGCAGTCCACTTGGATCTTTGGCTAACTACTGATCTGTGCAGGTATGGAGCAAAATTTTACAAGGCCAGGAAAGAAAGCAGTGGGTTGAATCATTCCCTGCAGCAGGGCTGGGAATAGTTTACATTGCTACCAGCCAGAGTGGAAAGATTTACAGTATTTACAGCCTGTTTGTTGGACTTTAATGGGCTAAAATATATAGAAGACATATGTAGATAAATATTGTCTAGATAAATATGCCTGATACAGAACCCATGCATAAAAACCAGTTAGCAGGAATAGGAAACTATTAAATCATATGATAATTCTGAGTGGTATAAAGATAAGCAGCACTATCCACCTTTATTTCTTAATAATTTTTTTAAAATTTATTTATTTGACAGGCAGAGATCACAAGTAGGCAGAGAGGCTGAGAGAGAGAGAGGAGGAAGCAGGCTCCCTGCTGAGCAGAGAGCCCGAATCGGGGCTCGATCCCAGGACCCTGGGATCATGACCTGAGCCGAAGGCAGAGGCTTTAACCCACTGAGCCACCCAGGCGCCCCCTTAATAATTTTTAACAGTTCTTGGATTCTCTGTAAGCTTCTCCTATTTATTCCATTTGTTACGTAAGGAATGGAAAATGTATTTTTCTTTATTCTTATGTATATGCTTACTTCAGTTGTTATGAAATAGGAATGTTTACAGATATTTAACTGTGATCAGAAAGCTTAATATAAACTCCTTATAATGCAAGCTGTTATTTTTTTAGCAGCCCTTACCTCAAAACCTATTGATTGATTTTCAGCAACTTCATAGGGAAGATGAATATGATCAATATCTTTAGGCTCTATTATTTTCCAACCTCTCTTTCCTGATGGGATGAGTAGGGTTCCATGCGCTACATCTGCCAATCTACTGCATACCACTTCCAGCTCTTCCATAATGTCTGCTTGATGATATTCCAGTTCAAAATCATTATTGCCTATGAAATACAATCTCAATTAATCATTTATACATTTACATATATGATAAAGCAGACCAACAACTGTTTTCCAATAAAAACCTTTCTTTTTTAAAATTTTTAAAAAAATTTTCTGATTTATTAATTTTCTGCTTATTGAAGGAGAGTGAGAGCAATCACAGAGGGAGAGGGAGAAGCAGACTCGCAGCTGAGCAGGGAGCCCGACACAGGGCTCGATCCCAGGACCCTGAGATCATGACTTAAGACAAAGGCAGATGCTGAAATGACTGAGCCACCCAGGTGCCCCCCAATAAAAACCTTTATAGAAATCCTGTAACCACCAAATATAGAAGTGCATTCATTTATGGAGGTGCGAATTACTTGCTCCCTTGACCAGACTTAGCCTGTGCCAATGGAAGCAATGTTACCTTTTTACACAAATGGTAACATGCAGTATTACTGTTGTGTCCCTTGATCTTTTTCACTTAACAATATTCATCCATCCATTCATTTATCATTTGACTCTTGCCTACAGAGTTGCTCCTCTGTACCAGGTCCTGTCCCAGTGCTGGGGATGCAGCCTGCCTTCTGGTGCACTGCCCTGCCACCAGGAGTAATTCCAGGTTCAGACTAGCAAGGCAGCTAGAAGGACTCAGTTGAACCAAATCTAGCATGAAGTTTATGCCATAGACGGAAGCAGGTCAGGGAAAACAGCATGCGAAGCCTATTTGGTGTTCGCAGTGGTCCAGTAGCTGCAAGCCGGGAGTACAAACATAGTTTCTGTGAACGAGGTCAAAGTACGTGTGATTCATCCTGAAAGAGAGAATGTACCGCCCCAGTTCCCCACCTGCCTATATAATTCCACTTATATAGGCTCAAAGCTTGAGTACCAGTTTGCCACTCTCCCAGTAAACAGGACGGATAACCAACTCATGGTATCCGGCATTTACACAAGGGAGTGGTGCTGTGAGAAGGCAAACTGGGATCACCTCCCCAAGCAGGCCTGCTGCTCATCCTTTATGCACATGCACACTCTTGTGGGGGAGATGGCCAAGACCAATAAGCGGGTCCTAAGGACAGTTGGCGTTATCGTGACCAAGAAAGGAGAAAGACACAGAGGTACTATGTACCTTAGTGAGGGGAATCCTTGTATCTTGTTATTTGCAAGCAGGTAAATATATCCAAGGATTTTTGCTCAGAAGCAGATTTTCTGGGTCAAAGATATGTGTTTTCTCTGTAATTTTGATAACCATTGCCAAATTTTCTTCTGTCGCGTTTGTTCTACTTAATACCCCCACCAGCCATATGTCTATTTCCCTGCACCTTCGTCAACAGAGTGTGATCAGAGTTTTGAATCTGAGCCATCTGATATGTAAGGAATATCATCTCCTTCTTTTGTGCATTCCTTATTATTATGAATGGGTTCACACATTTTTCATAAGCTTAGGAATCATTTGGCCTTCCTTTTCTATGAGTGTTGGTTCGTATTTTTTATACATTTTCTGTCTTTATCTTATTTTTTGTGTGTGTATTTTGTGTGTGTGTGTGTGTGTGATTATATCATCATTTATTTTCAATTTGACATTTATCTTTTTGATTTGTTTGTGATGTTTTTCTCATATGTAATTTTTAACTTCTATGTAATTTAATCTATCGATCTCTTATGGCATTCCCATTCTGGGATTATAAAAATAATTTTATTTTCTGTTTTCTGATAGAGCTTTCCCAATATTTTTAATATTTACATTTTTGGTCCATCTGAAATTTATTTTGATATAAAGTGTGAGATGTAGAATCCAAATTTATCTGTTTTCTTTCTCATAGGCTATCCATTATACCACGATTTATTGAATAACAACATGATAATATTTCAGAGTCTATATCTGCTAATAATTAACCACTTAGATGGGGCGCCTGGGTGGCTCAGTTGGTTAAGCAACTGCCTTTGTCTCAGGTCATGATCCTGGAGTCCTGGGATCGAGTCCCACATTGGGCTCCCTGCTCAGTGGGGAGACTGCTTTTCCCTCTGACCTCTCCCCTCTTATGCTCTCTCTCTCTCTTTCAAATAAATAAGTAAAATCTTGAAAAAAAAATAGCCACCCAGAATATACACACTTCAGGCCTTTGCCAAAGACCATAACCTTGAACTTTTTGCTGCTGAACTTTTATCTTGAGCACTGTGATGAGAAATGATCTATAGGGAGGACTGTTCAAAGGATATTCATCTGAGGGACGCCTGGGTGGCTCAGTTGGGTAAGCGTCTGCCTTCTGCTCAGGTCATGATCTCAGGGTGCTGGGATCGAGTCCCTCGTTGGGCTCCCCACTCAGCGGGAAGCCTGCTTCTCCTGCTCCTTCTGACCCTCCCCTTGTTCATGCTTTCACTCTTGCTCGTGTGGGCTCTCTCAAATGAATAAAAAATCTTAAAAAAAAAAAAAAGAATATTCATCTAAGATTTTATGTGTGTGTATGTATGTGTACATGCTTATGTTTATTTGTCTATTTATTTATTTATCCCAGGTTTTATTTCTGGATTAAGAGAGATGATTAGAAAGTTTTACATATGACTCCTATTGTTTTACACTCCCTTCAGAAGAGACAACTTTTTCAAACTATTTATTTCCTTACCTCAGATTTGTCAAGAGATTTTTAAGAAATTGCTTCTTTCTTGCTGTTTATTTCCTTACCTCAGATTTGTCAAGAGATTTTAAGAAATTGCATTTACTGCAGGGATATTGGATATTGGGTATTTATTGGTGCCTATATAAAAATACAGAGTGAGAGGGGCACCTAGATGGCTCAGTGGGTTAAGCCTCTGCCTTTGGCTCAAGTCATGATCTCAGGGTCCTGAGATCGAGCCCCACATTGGGCTCTTTGCTCAGCAGGGAGCCTGCATTCCCCTCTCTCTCTGCCTGCTGCTCTGCTGCTCTGCCTACTTGTGATTTCTCTCTCTGTCAAATAAATAAATAAAATCTTAAAAAAAATACACAGTGAGTTTTTTGTTTTTATTTTTTTTAGAATGAAAAATCAAGGAAGCTTTGTTTCATTGTGGAAATGGTGGCTCCCTTAGGGGTTGATGTGAGTTTAATTGATTTATCTTGGCTGCCAGGCACCCCAGACTAGAGATGACCATATTACAGTATTGTATGGAGCTTGCAGGTTCTGGAATGAGACAGACCCCGACAAATCCCAGCCCATTGTCCTTATGAACTCAGCTGATGTGGGGAAGTCATTCAATGTCTCCTTGCTTGCTGCCTCATCTTGAAGACAGGGGTAATAATAATATAATAATACCTGGCTGGGTAAAGTGGAAGGATTAAATGAGTTCAAAATGAAGGATTTAGCACAGTGCCAAGACATGGTAAACATTCCGTAAATGTAAGCTCTTATTACTGTGGATTCACACTGATTGAAGTGTTATGTTAAAAAGAATGCCATTTTTAAAACAATCCACAGCATTTGGAAAATTTACACAAGCCTTAGATGCACGGACATTTGTCCTCTCATTGTCACCTCATAAAGAGGCGAAACACATATATTTGTTATCGTTCTTAATATCCTAGAAACCACATTCTAGAAACTCTGAACTTGAAAAAAGATCAAACTACCCAAAACCAACCAACTAAATATGGGCGAATCTTACTTATTTCATAGAATTATAGAATCTAGGTGTTGGAAAAGAACTTAGGTGTTGTCTAATCGGGCTTCTCTTCCTGGGGTTACTTGGTAAATATTTAAGTAAACCCAGATTTTACTTTTTCTTCCCTATAAGTGAGACTAAGTTCTCTTTTAAGGAAATGGGAAGTCTGTTTGAATCAGGATGAAATATATACCTATTATTTCTAGAACTTTAAGTGTCAAAATATTTTCAGAACCAAATCATGATCAGATGTCATTTGGTTTAAATTCCGCTGGGAAAAGAGTTTCCCCCACCTTTTACGGGACGTTGGCTGCTAGAGGGTGCGTGGTGTCACCTGGCTGCTGGTGCTTCACCCGCCTCAGTCCCCCGCTGTGTCCCTCGCAATCAGGCGGTCATCAGCCATGAGTGTCGCTGCTGCAGGCAAGACGTTGTGCTGACCTAGAAATAACAGCTCAGAGCCGATGATGTCAGTAACTTTTAAAATAGCTTATTTAAACATCTCTCCAGTGACCTCAGCTACACTTAATGCCACTTAGCTCATCTGAACATGGGCAGGAAATGTTAGAAGGAGGGGTGACAACTGGAACTCCAAGCAGCAGCTGTATCTTCAGAAGCCTGTTTTAGGAAAGAACTTGTTGGAACAAGCTGAAGTTTGAAGATACCCTTGGTGTCAATGACCGGGATGCAGATATAGAAACTGTGTGTCCCCAGCCCCGCAAGTCTGGGGGAAAGTCTGGTTCACAGCCCCAGTTGCACTTGGTACTTTTCAGCTATGCACAGACCTTCCAGGATGGGAGCTCTGGTCCTCTTCTCTGGGCCCCTGTGTACTTTGAAGATGCTGCGGGAGATGACTCACGTGGACTCATGGAAAGGGCCTGTCAGTTACTGTGGGCTTCCCCTGTTGGTCTTCTTAGAGTCTCTCCTGCAACCCCTGAGGCCACCGCAGCGGGCGATGCCTGGTATGTCTGCTGCATCAAGGCTGGGGATGCCTGACATCAAGGACGCTGCCATCTGCTCTGTGAGCATGTCGCCCGTGGCAGAGCCCAGCTGAGAGTGGTGCTGTCGCCCGAACTCCTGAAAAGTTGTGCTCGGTCTTCTGGAACCTTCTGTGTGCTAAAGCTACACCAAAGCAGTGGGTATTCTGGCATTTGTTCATGCCATTCCTCTGTTATTTGGACACCAAAGCTATACCATAAAATCTCCAACATGCTCTCCCTATAACTACTGAGATATTTACGGCCGTTATTAGACATGCCCTTGTTAACCGTTTGACAGTATATTCCTCAGCACCTAGATCATCACAGGACTTCACCCCTTTTCAGCCTAATAAAAGTTCCATGTTTGCTATATAAAAATTAGCACATAAAATCTCCAACTGGTTTGTGTCCTGCTTTTTCCACTTATTCCTATTGAATCCCATTCATTTAATTCTACATATGCTTCGTAAATCAGTTAACCAAGCTTTTATTCTTGCATATTTAGATACCCCCAACTTCTCATTATTAAAAACCATAATGCAAAGAATTATACACTGCATTAAAATCTTAAATTTAACCAAGGCACACTCTTTAAAAAGAGGTCTTCTCTACCTCCATAATCCTCAGAGGGGGAGGAAGAACTGGCAAAACAGTACACCTGCAGTAGTAACCACCAAAGTGGTTACAAAATAACCACTCAGTGGCTTAACAAAATAAAACTTTTAAAAAAACTCCAAAACCAGTTCCCACCACAAAAACAGTTCTTACTGATTTAAAGCCTTCCCTTTTTTATATAGAGGTATTATTGACATATAACATTATATTAGTTTCAGGTGTACAACATGATTCAATATTTGTACATTTTGAGAAATGATCACCACAATAAGTCTAGTAACATCCATTACCATATATAGTTACAAAACTTTTTTTTCCTCATCATGAGAACTTGGAACATTTATTCTCTTAACAACTTTCAACTACGCAATACAGTAGTATATAGTCTCCATGCTGTGTATTAGATCCCCAGGACTTATTATTATTATTTTTTAATAACTGGAATTTTGTGTCTTTTGATTTCTTTCTCCCATTTCACACCACCCAGCACTCACACCTCTGGCAACCATCAGTCTGTTTTCTGTATCTATGAGCTTGGTTTTTGTTTTGTCTTCTTAGATTCCGTATGTAAGTGAGATCATATGGCACTTGTCTTTCTCTGATTTATTTCACTTAGCATAATACCCTCAAAGTCTATTCATGTAGCCACAAATAGCAAGTTTTCATTCTTTTTTATGGCTGAGTAGTTTTTCACTGTATATGTATATGCACACCATACCTTCTTTATCTGTTCATCTGTTGACAGACACTTAGGTTGTTTCCATATTTTAGCTATTGTAAACAATTCTGGAGTGAACACAGGATGCAAATACCTTTTCAAGTTAGTGAGTTGTCCTGAACAAATGGAATGTGGACATAACTATACGGAAATTGTTGCATTGGAATCTCCATCTGCACATTATGGAAATGAAGAAGATGGAAAGGAATGAACCAATACCTGTACATTATTATCAACTAAAGTTCATACTTCTTAAGATTTACTCAGGCTTTTCATAATGTGCTTTCTCTGTTCTGGGATCCCAGCCAGCAGCTCACATTACATTTAGTTGTCATGTCTCCTTAGACTCCTCTTAGCCATGATCGTTGCTCAGACTTTCCTTGTTTTTGATGACCTTGACAGTTTAAAAGAGTTCTGGCCAAGTATTTAGTAGAATGTCCCACGACTGAGGTTTGTCTAATGTTTTTCCCAAGATTAGGGATCACGGGTACATGGAACATGACTTATCACTGTTGATTTTGACTTTGATCATCTCTCCACCATAAAATTACTCTTTTCCCCTCTTGAAAGGAAGTCACTGTAAGCGGCTCACAATTAAGGAGTAGAGAAATATGCTCCATCTCTTTGAGGGGATAGTATTTACATAAATAATTTGGAATTCTTGGAATAGATTCATCTATTCTCCCTCATTTATTTATTTATTCATTTACTAATCTATTTTATACCTTGAGAGATAGATAGATATCTCTCTCTCTCTCTATATATATATATATAGATAGATATATAGATATATCTATATATATATAGATAGATATATCTATATATCTATCTATATATATATATATAGAGAGAGAGAGATATCTATCTATCTATCTCTCAAGGTATAAAATAAGTAAGTTTTGAGATATATATATATATATATCTCCAAATACTACTTTACTTATTTTGTTGCTCAAATTGTTCCAGCTTTGGCCATTGGAATCTCTTTCCATTGGCTCCTGTGTCTCTTTGACATAACCCATCATTGTGGTTTTACTTTTTGTTCTTTAATTAAAAAAATTTTTTTTCAGCACTTCCTTACTTTCTGGCACCACAAGATGCTCCAGGCTCATCTTGTGTATTTCCTTCTCCAGTTCTAGAATCATCTATTTCTCCAAGGAGCCCAGTTCATTTTATGGGAGAATAGTATATCAAAATCTGGACGCTGTATGTCTCAGTCAGTTTAGGAAGCTATAACAAACAACCACAGACTGGGCGGCTTATAAACAACAGAAATTTCTCACAGCTCTGGGGCCAAATGTCTAAGATCGGCATGCCAGCACAGTTGGGTTCCTGTGAGAGCCTTCTCTGGGTTGCAGATGACCGTCTTCTCATTTTATCCTCACACGGCTGGAGAGAGAGAAAGCAAGCTCTTTTTGGTCTTTATAAGCACAGTAATCCCCTTCATAGGGGCACCACCCTCATGACCTTTTAAAGGCCCCACTTCCTAATACGGTCACATTGGAGACTAGGATTTCAACATATGAATTTTGGGGAACACAAACATTTGGTCCATGCCATTATGCCCATTGCTACTGGGGTGTTCCTGCTTCTAGGCCTTCTTAGCTGACAATGCAAGGAAATGTCCGTGTGGAAATACTTTTTTTTGAAGCAAATGGATATAGGTATGTTCACACTTTCATATTTCTTTTATCATTTCCACGTAAATTTTGTGTATGTGAGTCTGTTGGGAGAGAGTTGCTCAATATGTGGTCTTGATTTCCCATCTTGAACTGAAGGCCCATTGGGCACCAAATAGATATTTTCTAGTGGGTTTCAATGAGTTAACAACTTAAGACTTTCCTTTTGTTGGGAGATAATTCCCTATGGATCTCTTATGTTTCTCTACAACTTGCAACAAGAGGCACTATCTTTTCATGGAAGTTTGTAGAGTGAACCCTAGCCTTGAAAGATAGAGAGTATATTCCTCCAGAGCCAAGGGCAGATTTGCTCAGTATAACTGAGATAACTTGGCAACCTACTAAATGCATATCATATACCTCAGAAGGGATTAATCTCCAAAATATGTAAGTAGCTTACACAATTCAATAGCAAAAGAATAAACAATTCGATTAAAAATGGGCAGAAGATATGAATAGACATTTTTCCAAAGCAAACACACAGATGACCAGCAAATACCTGAATAGACGTCCACTGTCACTAACCATCAGGGAAATGCAAATCAGAATCACAATGAGATATAACTTCACACCTGTTAAAATGGCTATTATCAAAAAGACGAGAAATAACAAGTGTTGGCAAGGATGTAGAGAAAATGGGATGTGCACTGTCGGTGGGAATGTAAATTGGTGCGGCCACTGTGGAAAACAGTATGGTGTTTCCTCAAAAAATTAAAAATGGAACTACCATATGATCCAGCAATTTCACTTCTGGGTATTTATCCAAAGAAAATGAAACTACCAATTTGAAAGGGCATCTGCATCCTCATGTTCATTGTAGCATTATTTATAATAACCTAAACATAGGAACAACCTAAATGCTCACTGATGGATGAAAGAATAAAGAAAATGTAATATACAGGTACAGTGGAATATTATTCGGTCATAAAAAATAAAATTCTTGCCATTTGCCACAACAGTATGCTAAGTGAAGTAAATCAGGCAGAAAATGATAAATGCCAATCTAAAAAAAAAAAAAATCTAAATACCAACCTAAAAAAAATCCCCCACAAGACGAAACAAAGAGGCCGAGCTCATGGATATAGAGAACAAATTGGTGGTTGCCTGGAGCAGGGTTAGGGGTAGGTGAAATGGGTGAAAGGCTCAAAAGTTATGAATTTCTCTTTATAAAATGAGTAAGTCATGCAAATGTAGCACACAGCATGGTGATTATAGTTGATAATACTGTACTGCATATTTGAAAGTAGTTGGGAGAGTGGATCTTGAAAATTTTTGTCAAAAGGAAAAAGTTTGTTACTATGTAAGGTGACAAATACTAACTGAATTTATCATAGTGATCATTTTATATGGAGTAAAGAAATGTTAAAATCGATTTACAAGGGAACCTGGGTGGCTCAGTGGGTTGAAGCCTCTGTTTTCGGCTCAGGTCATGATCCTAGGGTCCTGGGATCGAGTCCTGCATCGGGCTCTCTGCTTGGTGGGGAGCCTGCTTCCTCCTCTCTCTCTGCCTGCCTCTCTGCCTACTTGTGATCTCTGTCTGTCAAATACATAAATAAAACCTTTAAAAAAATCGATTTACAAATGGGCGAAAACCTGGCTTGTTTTGGTGGGGGTAGGATGGGGTGGTGGAGTGGGATAGAGTCTATTGAAGAAGAAAATAGAATATATATATACATATATATATATGTATATATATACACACATATATATATAGTAGAATGCATTTGTATATTTATGGACAAGAGTTATTTGTACTGCTATCAATTTATAGAGATGTAAAATAATTCAAATACAAGGAAAAGCACAAATTCCGTAGAATCAGATAACCTGGAATGGTGTGCTGTAAATGATGCATAGTTTTCCACTGGAGACATGCAGTATACTTTTTTCGCTTATTCCAAAGACTTAAATTTTCCTTACACAGATACAATGTCCTCTAAGTGTGTTTCCAAGGTACTAGTCACGTGTGAGAATTAAAAGGAGGACAGAAAGTGATTTTTAAAAGTTAGCTTAGACACACATACATGTAAAAGATATTGGAAGAGGTTGTAATTATTTGATCTGGGAATGAAATCTGACAACTGAAGAGCATTTGCTCAAACTGGTAGGCGAAGGAAGTCCTAAATAAAATGTCATTGATTCCGACAGTTCCTCTACTGACCACTAGGTGTTGCTAACCAGGCATGATGACCTGCGGCAGGAGGAGGAGAAGCAGGAGAGGGAGCCTCCAACCCATCCAAGGTACATTCAACTGATCAACAAAATTTGGGGTGCTCTTGGTGGCAAGACATTTTTACCTAGTCCAGCACTTGGCACATGGTAACCATTAAACACATATTTCTTGAAATGAATTGTTCAGGATGCAGAGGTGATTTTACATTGTGGGCATCTGAATGATAGGACATTTCCTATGTAAGGGTTCTTCAAGGCCTCTCACCATACTAGGCAAATGGAGTGGTGACAGGTGGAATGAAGAAAGGGAGCTAGTAAAAGAATTTAGTCTGGTGATTACTTCTGTAACTTCTGCTGAACTTACTGAAAAAGACCAGCCCTAAGGTAACGAATACTCCCCGAAATGCGGAATATGACATTTATGAACACTTTTTTTTTTTCTGGACACGTTTAAAAACACTTACAGGTATTATCTTGTTTAATTTTCAAAATGACTCAGTTGAATAGATGTTACTATGCCCATTTTGTAAATGAGAAAACTGAGGTATAGAGTGATTAAATAACCTGCCCATTTTCACATGGCCAAATTAACATTCTCAAAGTTTCTTCTATAGAATACCAGTTTTTGAAAATTGTATTATTTCCTGGGGCTGCTCTCACAAAGTACAGCAAACGGCACTTAAAACAGCAGAAATGTATTATCTCACAGTTCTGAAGACCAGAAGTCTGAAATCAAGGTGTCGGATGTCAGTTGGACCAGCTGTCTGTGACTACTCTACGGGAGAATCCATGCTTGCTTCTTCTAGCTTCTGGTGTTTGACATATTTGCCAGCAACCGCTGGCATTCCCTGGCTTACAGACCTGTCACTCCGATCTCTGCCTCTGTTGTCACGTGGCTGTCTTCACTCTTCTTATAAGAACACTAGTCATACTGGATCAAGGATCCATCTACTCCAGGATTACTTCATCTTAACTAATTACATTCATTTACAGATTAGGGTCACATTCTAAGATACTGGGGGTTAGGACTTCTCTTGGGAGAACACAATTTAACGCATAACATGAATGGTAATAAACATGATTCAGAAAGGAATTCTGTAGCCAAGTAAGTTCGGGAAACACAGGATTGAACACCGTTTCAGTAGGATTCTTTGCTGTAGTATTTTGGGAGGGTCTTTAATTTGTTCATCTGAAGGGGAGTCACAAAGCTGGGACTATTATGGACTATTTCTCAAACATGTTTGCTTGTGGACTTCCTTTAATCAGTCTACTGTGGGCTACCATTCTGTGTGATGCCCAGTTCTCAGGCCAGATGTGAGGTAGCAGACCTGGTGAGGTCCCTCCCTGCTCTCCTGGATCCACCTCTTAACCTGCTGTGTGACCTTGAGTCAGCTGCTTTCTTCTCTGAGCCTGAGTTTCCCTATAACTAAGAAAAAGACAGTAATATCATTTCCCCCATGGGTTTCTTCTAAGAACTAAACAAAATGAGGTTTTCTTGCTCATTTTCCGCTTCCTTTCACCGTTCTGTTTCCCCCCCCCCCACCTCTTTAGGAGAATGTTTTTGTATATGATAATAAAATCTACATGGGGTAAATATTTAACCCATCTGCCTTCTTAGTAAGCCTCCCATCTTAATAAAGAATGGGGTTTTTTTTCTGTCTGCAGTTCCTCATTCTATCTTCCACCCAGTGAGGGGAAGAGGATGTGATCATGCGATTGCCAGCAGATGGGAAATTGTGAAAGGGACCTCACTCTAGAAAAGCAGCCCACAACTGCCTCAGCTCTCAGAGGAGGCTGGGCTTCTAACAGGACTTGTCTGACGGTGGACTTGGCTGTCTGATTGTCCAACCGACATGGAGCCAAAACGGATCAGGGAGGGCTACCTTGTGAAGAGGGTAAGCAGAAGTACCACCTACAAGGGTATCACTGAAGATAGGGTTGGGGAGGATTGGTGCCCAGCTTTGGACTCTCTACCCACTCACTTTAAGAATGTTTTATGCTGAACCTGCTGGGGTGACCCAGGAGAGCACGACAGCCTGTAGAGTGTTGGGAGGGAAGCCAGCACACATTCCACTGCGTTCTGTTTCTTAAAGGTGAACTAATTCAGCTCAGACATCAACACAGCTTGATCTTCTGGGACTGATTTGGAAGGTGGGGACCTCAACAAAATCTAAATCATGATTTAGAGCGTTTTTGTCAATAGCCATGTGTGTTTATTATGCTAGAAGACTCACACTCTTCTGCTGTAGAGGTTACTCAATGAGATTATTCTTTTGTTACATAAATTCCCCTCCTCCTCTTATTATTTATTTATTGATTTATGGAGGAGAGGAAAAAGAAAAGGATTAAATGGAAGCTGATATGACACAGTAACTGTATCTTATTTCTTGGGTCATCTTCTAATGCATAAAAAACACCTTATCTTTTTCTTAATTTGGGCTCAAATCTCTTCATTCACCATTCTGAGTAAATCTGTATAATGTACTGCTAAGGTAGTAGGAAGTAATTTTAAAGATTAGGGAATGGGGATGCATGCTTACTCAAAAATGCTTAGTCTCGTTGGTATGGCATCAAAAAATTGAATTTTCTTAGCACCACTTGTTTTTCCCCTAATGCTGGGTGTATGTCATATCATCGTGTGAATTCACACACAGGGCTTGTTGGCATCCTGTGGGCAACACCTCTGTGAACAGATATTCTCACAATGAGCCATCTGAGCTCAGCTTGTCAGAAGTGAACTGAATTCAGGACATTCGTTCAGATGCCCAGCTTTTCAACTGAATGAGCATCTAATGTAACTGTTTTAGGTCATCTGTTGGTTTAACATTTTGGCCTAAAATGTTCTACTTATGAGGGGGTTAAGCAGCACACATTGTTGCCTGATTCTGTTTTGATTTAAAGCTGGAAGGGAAGTGCACCCGGGTGGCTCAGTTGGTTGGGTGTCTGCCTTTGGCTCCGGTCGTGATCTCGGGGTCCTAGGATCAAGTCCTGAGTCAGGGTCACTGCTCAGCGTGCAGCCTGCTTCTCCCTCTCCCTCTGCCTCTCCTCCAGCTTGTGCTTTCTCCGTCTCTCTCAGATAAACAATAAACCTTAAAAATAAATTAAAGCTAGAGGGGACTTTAGACCACCTGGCCTCATCCCCCCATTTCCAGGAGATGAAGCTGAGACCAGGAAGCTGGGTGACTGCCAAGGTCACATGGCTGTGACAGTTGACACCAGAAACCCACTCGCTGGCTTTGGTATCTGACTCATGGTGCTGAACTCTGTCCAATACACCAAGATTTTCTTAGAGTCAGTGTAATGTGGGTTAGGGTTTGTAATGTATTTGTGGCAGTGAGAGTTATAAGTGGGTGCTGGAGAATAAAGGAGCCCACAGCTCATTTGCTCTTTAGCTAGCAGAGCATCGTTAGCTATTTTGAAACATGCTTTGAAAAAGACACACATATACACACACACAGGTGTATGCGGATTCTTTGCAATAGATACCAACATTCTCTTTAAATGCTGAGTAATAATTAATGTTGGCATTTCTTTCCTGATTGCTTGCTTGGGCTAGTATCTGGAGAAGAGCAAGTGAATGGAAACATTTTGCTGTGAAAATTGCTGTTGTTAAGTTTGTATGTTCACATTTTAAACTCCATAAATGATAAAAACTATAGAAGACTAAGTTTCTGATAAGTGAGGCTGCCCCACTAGAAAATGGGGATGAACGAGTTAGGTTTGTCAAGCTTACAGATTTATATTAATAGTTTTTAATCAGTGTGAGTAATTCTCTCAGATTATGGCTTATAAAAGCCAATTTAGAAAATGTACCTAGAAAAAAAGCACAGTGAAATTTCATATTGATATTTCCACAATTTCCATCTTCCTAATTCTCATGTCTATAATTTATAATGAAATGTAATGTAACATAATGTAATTTTTACATTTTTCTCTGGAAACTTTTGAACAGTCTTTGTTGTAATATGTTAAGACTCTCTAATTTATCATTTTGAAGAAATGTCTGATTCAGAAATATTCCCTTCGTTGGGAACTACCCCTGAAGCAGAATTTCCCAGTAATGTTTTTAGACACTAAGTTTCT
This sequence comes from Martes martes, assembly GCF_963455335.1. NCBI lineage: Eukaryota > Metazoa > Chordata > Mammalia > Carnivora > Mustelidae > Martes > Martes martes. The sequence goes on from NC_137896.1 coordinate 85,128,076, forward strand.
TCCAGTTACATCATATATATGGATTAAAAACTATATATGTCAGGAACCTAGCACACAGTAGGTGCTATATATGTGGCAATGATTATTTACATCAGTATTGACATATACTTCAGTAGAGAAGGGTCCTTTTCTAGATGCTAACAAGGATATATGTACTGATGCCTGGGTTGTTTGTCAACTTAATAGTGAAGAAAGGACCATGGAAATCTTTCTGTGGCAAGGCTGTTAGATGCTTTGACTATAGTTGTTGATGTTAGAGCATGACAAGCAATGAATCTCCCTTCATTTACTTTTTTCTCTTACGCAGTTTAAGATACTTGGGTAGTGATAAAGAGTATCTTTTTCCCTGTCTTGCTTCGTGAAATAACTTTATTGGAGGTAAGATGTTTTGGGTGGCAAAATACAATATTAGAAATGCTGGTGGAAGGATTTTGTCAAGCCAGAAGTCTTGGGGTCAACAGTCAATGGCATCTACTATGAAATGTTCCTGCTTTTCTTCAGTGCAAGATAACTATACACAGTCTACAATTCCGGTTTCCTGCTTTGCCTCCTGCCTATGGTCTTTAAATAGAACTGATGGCTAGAGAAGGAGGGAAAACACATGATTCTGTCACTTTGCAATTTTTCATTCTCAATAAGACCTAGATTTCCTTGCCCCAGGGTCTTGTCACTTTTGACTTTAAGGGAAACAAAAGAACCCTTTGAGCTGACCATATAGCAGTTAACGACTGTATGACCATGATCTCATTCAATCCTAATCATCCTCTGTGATAAATCCTTATCCCCATCTTATAGATGAGAAAACTGAGGCTTGGAGAGACTGTGTGACTTGCCCACAGTTAAACCGCTGGTAAGAGGATGACCTGAGATTCAAATCCAGGCTTCCTAACAGCAAACCCCACCATCTCATTGATCCACGTAGCATTCTTAAAGGCAGGCTTACCCAAGCCAGCAAAAGGGAGGTTAGACAAATTTACCAGAGCTAGAGTGGGGCCTGGACATATTGCACTGGGGGCAAGAGTGGGGTTAGTAACCCCAACCTCCCTTTTTCTCTGATGAGGGTTTGATTCCAGCCAATAAACCTAGACATCTTTTGAATGTCCTTGAAACCATACTAATAATCCGGGTATGTTTATAATCAATCATAACTTTAAAAAGAGAGAGAGAGAGAGAGAGAGGGAGGGAGAGAGAGAGAGGAGCAGTTTCCATGCAATGAGTAAGCTAGACTCCACTAAGTCATGTTCCAAACCAACCTCATTCCTGGTGGTTTCTGGAGCAAACTGCTGTTGACAGATGGACAAACAACCAGCAGGCACTTTGCACAGCAGGGTAGATCCCAAGAGTGGCTTCAGGCTTGGGGTGGTCTGTGAGGCTGGGCGAAAGCTCAGGAGTTGGGGTGGTGGGAAAGAGAAGGATGGGGGTGCTTGGGCAGGAGAGAGAAGGACTGCAGAAAGCTGAGGTGGAAGGAAGAAAACTTAGGGTGCGAGAGAACAGGAGAGTCAGGAGTGCCAGCCCAGGAATTCTTTTGCACAGCGACCTTGTTTGTCTTCTGGACACGCTACCACGAAATAAATCCCAGCAATTTGCATTTGTTGATTCGTCACCATCGTAACAGCTAACCCAGGTGGTCCTTATCCTGCCGCAAAGACAGATGGAAGCACTGAATGTGTTAAGACATTTGATATTTATAACAACGCCACAAAACGGGTGCAACTATTACCCTTACTTTTCAGAAGAGGAAACTGAGGTACAAGAGAGGCAAAGAGCCTTGCCCAAGGTCACACAGCTATTAAGTAGCAGAGCTGTTCTGCAACTCAGCAGTGCGGCCTCAAGGTCATGAGCCATGCCCGTGTTACTTGTGGCCCTCACGGGCTCATTTTGCAGTGATTTTCTTCTCCGGAGCTCTGTTGCTGTGAGGACGGGTGGTGCCCAGGACAACCTTCACACTATTGCCTATAAACTGAAATCTTACCTGTCTACGTGGTTACCATTTTTTGAGTACCTCCTCTAAGCTAGCCTCTGTGCTAAGCCCTTTAGCTTAAATATGTATCTCCCTGAAATATAGTATCGCATTTAATCTTTGCAACAATGGGAAGTAGGTGTTTAATTACTTTCATTTTACAGGTGAGGAGACAAAAGCGTTTGGAAAAATTAAGTAACTTGGCTAAGGCCACACAGCCTGGAAGAAGCAAAGTTGAGATTTTGAATGTGAAGCCCTGAGACTCCAGAAATCGTTCTGTCGAGCACTTGGTGCCATTCTTCTATTGCTCAACTCATGTTTTTATTGAGAAATTGTCCAATTTAGGAGGGTTTACTTACATAAAAAAATATTCTCCTAAACAGATTAGTTTCCTTGCCTTGGAAGAATTTAAATAGGTACAAACGGACCATTTACAAAATCAACATGTTATACAAGTGATTTCACAGATCAGACTGGAAAACTAGATGATACAATTGATGAGGTAGCAGAAACCAGGGCTTTAATACAACTTAAAATGACACGTCCCATGCGTCTGGAAGGATAGATGATACTTACTCACAGTTCTGTTTTAGTTGGACACATAGTTTGGCTCATAATAGGATTACCTTTGAATTCCAGCACTGTGGCAACATATGAAAAGAGAAGTCTGAGGGGAAGAGGAAGGAAGTTAAAGGAGGTGTCTGCACTCTGTGGGAGGTGTCTGGGAGGGGTTCGCAACACCAAATTCAAATTGCCCCAACCCGCAGCAGCAGAGAGTGGTGGCTTCTTTCCGCGAAGCTATACAAAGCATGCTTCACTTTGTGTGTTGGTCAAGGTCCTCCCCCCCCACCCCCCTCTTAGGGTGGGGACAGACTGCCTCTTTGTCAAATTTATACCCCAAACCCCAGGCCAGGGTCTGAAGCACAGGAGCTGTTTTATCATCATGTGTTGAATGAATGTGTCTAGAAGAAAGAAATTTGCCAGAAATAGACCCAAGAAATCAGGGCCCCATATTATAGTAACTTTTAAAGTATTAGAAAACATTTTCAATGGAGGATTCAGTTTTAGATGATCGTGTTAAATGTTTTTAACATGTGTTTGTTTTTGGCTTGTAGGTGACACCCAAGGTTTGGCAGGGCATTGTAAATAGAAGACTCAAGGACAGAAGAGACAATAGGTTTTTTTGGAATAGTGTGTAGAACCCGAGGGTTGAAAGGCATATTGAATATTTAAATAAGTATTTCATTGACCTTTCCCATCTGTGGCTTATATTTCTTTTACCAATTCACTAACAAGCATGCTGGAATACCTCTTGTGATGGGGCACTCACTAATTTAAATTTCTCCCTTAAGTTATACAGCAGACCATTCTTTTTTTTTTCCTTCCCCTGAAACCTCCACCTGTTAGGCCTCCAAACCGTCTATGATAATGTTTCACACCTTTGAAGACAGTCCTCATCTGCTCTGCCAGTCCCCTTTTGGGCCCAAACCTAGCTGCTTTCCCCAATAATTCTCCAAGAGAGAGATGCCAGCTTGTCACCCTCTTTTGAACAGGCCCCGGTTAGCTGCACCTTTGAGATTTCCTGAACTCAAGGTCATTCTCCAGGTACACTTATGAGCACAGAATAACAGGGAATAAGGAGTATTTATTGGGTGCTTACTATGTTCTAGATATTCCCCTAAGCAATTTACATGGACTATTTTGTTTAATCTCCCAATAACATTAAGAAATAGATAGTAGCATTATTCCCGTTAGCCAGATGTAGAAACTGAAGTTTAAAAACTTGCTCAAGATCACATTACTAGAATGTAGCGGAGCTGGGATTTGAGCCTGGGCTATTCAGCTCCAGATCCAGTCACCTACTGGTTATACTCCATTTAAACTTAGAATATTACTTTCATCACTTTAGATCCTACGCTTCTATTTACAGAGCCTAAAATGACTTGGATTTTTTTGACAGCCCACATCAAACTGCTGACTCACAGAGCTCCTTTTTTTTTTTTTTTACATGCCCCTTCCCCCACATCTCCACCAATACATTTTATAACTCTTTTGAAAATTTTTATCTATTTGACAGACGGATCACAAGTAGGCAGAAAGGCAGGCAGAGAGAGAGCAGGGGGAAGCAGGTTCCCTGCTGAGCAGAGAGCCTGACGCAGGGCTCGATCCCAGCACCCTGGGATCATGACCCGAGCTGAAGGCAGAGACTTAACCCACTGAGCTACCCAGGCACCCCTTTTTTTAAAGTATAAAAGTATAATTTTTATATGGCCAAATATCTTGTCCTTTAAGATTTCTTCCTTTGGTGTCATGTATTGTCAGACTCTTGTGCACAAAACTATACCAGTCCCAGGATGATGAATAGTTGTTTGCCCAGAAATTTTAAATCTGACTCAGCATCTAAAACCTGCCCATTGTGACAAGAAATTGTTTGGGTTTTGGCCTATAATGGGAAAAAAACAGACATATGCTTTACATATGTATGAAATCATAAAACACATCTATTATATATCTATAAAATCATGATATAATATGATTTGGGTATATTTTATGATTATTTATGTGATTATTTTTACTTGATTATTTATAAACAAGTCCCTGTGTTTATGATTATATAACATACATTATAAATTACAAATTTATGATATATATTCATATATGTGTGTATGTGTGTGTGTATATACACATATATGTATATATTTGAGCTTACATATAGGGCTAAGTAGCCTAAAATTTTTCATTTAGATTCCGGAATTGCTCACAGTTACGTAAGAACAGTAATGAAGATGGCATCTGAGGGAAAATGGAAAGAGCATAAAATTGAGAATCAGACCTGGATTCAGATCACAGTCCACATGGACTGGGCAGGTGAACTAGGCCCAGTCATTTAACTGGGCCTCCATGTTCTTACCTGTATGATGAGTGTTGGTAGATGATCCTAAATGCCTTTCTGACATGGGTGCTCCATGATCACACTCCCAGGTGTGCTACTGAATGGGCACCAAGAAGCTTGGGGACAGAAGGGGTAAATATGGGGGTGGCCAGGGAGAAGGGTTGTCAGGTTACTCCAGCAAGCAGCTGCAGAAATAGCTGAGAGGAGAGAGGGCCCACACAGTTTCACCACCCTAAACTAATTCACCACTACCAAGCCTGGAAGAAAAGTTTCAACTTTATAAATGGTCAGATTTCTTTTGTTTTGCGGAATTTCAGCCTCCTCACTGTGCAGGAGCCTGAATCCCAGAGGACACAATCTCCTCTGAGGGACCTGCCTGACCCAGTCCCTAAGGCTACGCTTGAATTAGGAAAACCCAATGGCTCTGGAGTAGCTTTGTTTTAATTGTCACAGAAGGAATGCTGTGCAGGCTGACCTCTCCCAGTTTCTCTCAGTTCCAAGGTCAAAAGCTCTGAGTGACTATGGCCATTATAAGTCTTTGTTAGGCCTGAGGTAGGATATAAAATTCTGGACTTGAAAGTCACTTTTGCAGTCATCTAGCCCAACTTCTTACTCCTACCTCTGTGAATATGTCTTTGATTATTTTTAGTTATCTTGTTTTTTTATTAAATAGACGTATCATATTTTTCTAAAATTACATCCCAAATTTTAATATATAGTAGTGTCCCGGGTTGTTCATTTATTTATGAATTTTGCCCAATTACTTCAAAAAATTCCAAACCCACAGAGAAATAGGAAAAATAGCACATTGCCTAGATTTATCAACTGTTAACACAGGGGCGCATTTGCTTTCTCTCTCTTTACCTCTATATCTCTATAAATAGACGCAACACACACACACACACACACACACACGCTCATATTTTTATGCTGAGGTCTTTGAGAATAAGTTGCAGACATCATGCTACCTCACACCTAAGTATTTCAACATATATCTTCTAAGAATTAGGACATTCTACACAGTTTCCAAACTGGATGGACCATTTTGCACTCCTGCCAGCCCTGTATGGGAGTTCCAGTTACCATCCTTGCCAAATCTTGCTTTTCTTAATCTTTTTAATTTTAGATACTTTCGTGGGTGTGTAGAGGTATCTCATTTGGTTTTAATCTGCATTTCCCTGGGGAAAAATGATTTTGGATACCTTTTCAGAGGCTTTTTGGATATCCTCTTTAATAAGAAGTCTCTTTCAGGTTTTTGCCCATTTAAAATAGATTGTGTTTTCCTTACTGATTTGCAGGAGCTCTTTATATTCTGAATAGGAGTTTCTCTCAGATAGATGTAGAACAGAGAAGTATTATGATTTCATGTGTTGGCATGGGGTCTGACATTGCCTACTTTTTACAAAAATTTTTTTTTAATTTATTCCTTTGAGAGAGATTCAGACAGAGCAAACACAAGCAGTGGGGAGAAGCAGAGGCAGAGGGAGAAGCTGACTCCTCGCTGAGCTGGGAGCCCAACATGGAGATTGATCCCAGGACCTAGAGATCATGACCTGGCTGACCCACCCAGGCTGCCCCACCCCGCCACCGACATTGCCTATTTTTCAAACAGGGAAATAATCCAGTGGTAATATGAATAGTTCTTCTGCCTGTGCAGAAAAGAGATAGTGTGTTCTAATTTAAAATTATTTTTTCAGTAACTCAAACAAAGGAAACACTTGGACAAGCAAAACGATTAGTCCCACAAGTATTTATCTTCATTGCATAAATAGTCTTCCTTTTGGGCAACTGGACCTTTATATAGAAGCTCTTTGTATTTTAAGATAAGCAGCAGGATCTGCTGGGAACTGGATGATAATCCTGTTTTGTGGTAGTCATGACAAGGTGACACCGTGGGTTCAAAGATGAGAAGCAAAGAACCTCTTCCTTCTCCAAAGTCCTCCCAAAATATAGAGAAGAAAGAGATGTTCTTGATGTAGTCAGAACGGTTAATTTATTGCTATAAGTGTGGTTGGCATTAATCCCAACTGAAAACATTCTAAGTAAGGATTTTCCTCATTCACTCTGTCTTTATAGGGCACTTTGCAAGTGATTTTCATACAACTTAATCATGCTCATACACAAGGCTGATCTCTGAGTTTCTTCTTGATGTTCATATTCAGATAAAATCTGATTAGGCCAGGGTACCTGGGTGGCTCAGTGGGTTAAAGCCTCTGCCTTCGGCTCAGGTCATGATCCCAGGGTCCTGGGATCGAGCCCCACATCGGGCTCTCTGCTCAGCAGGGAGCCTGCTTCCCCCCTCCCTCTCTCTCTGCCTGCCTCTCTGCCTACTTGTGATCTCTGTCTGTCAAATAAGTAAATAAAATCTTTAAAAAAAAAATCTGATTAGGCCAAAGGACGGGAATAACTGCAGCTACCATGCCACCACTTACAGCTTCCACACCCTTGGTCGAAACAGCTATTCGACTGTGACATTTTCCAGTGAGTCTGGCCTCAGACATCGGCTACTATTCAGTCTGAATTGGCACTTGAGATCTATTTGCAATCCTTAAGTGGAATGAACACAGTGGGCGGAGTTGGAGCAGAAAAGAAGCTGCAGAAAGCCAGCCTGAACTGTCCAAGAAAGAGAAGAAGAGAGAGCCATACCATACTCCCTTGGGAATGGCCCACGGGAAGCTCAAGACCTGCTTATAGCTGTGTATACATTTTATCTTAAAAATTTTTTTCTTTTTAAATTTCCATCTGAATGGCAGTCCCCTTCTCTCCTGAGGGCTGCTTTCCTACCAGCTTGGTCACACCAATGTGCATCACCTGCATCCACACTGGCGAAAGCTAGGCTGTTTATCAAGTTATACACCATCTATAGAATAGTTTTAGAAGGGGCGCCTCGGTGGCTCAGTGGGTTAAAGCCGCTGCCTTCGGCTCAGGTCATGAACCCAGGGTCCTGGGATCGAGCCCTGCATTGGGCTCTCTGCTCAGCTCCCCTCTCACTCTGCCTGCCTCTCTGCCTACTTGTGATCTCTCTTTGTCAAATAAATAAATAAGATCTTTAAAAAAAAAAAAAAAAAGAACAGTTTTAGAAGACATTGTTGCACAGCTCCTTTTGTTGTCATTACAGGGAAGTGTGTTCAACACCTGGAAACCTATGTGGGTTGTACTGTTAGAAGATGGAATTGAATTCTATAAGAAGAAAAGTGACAACAGCCCCAAAGGAATGATTCCCCTGAAAGGAAGCACACTGACTAGCCCTTGTCAAGACTTTGGCAAAAGGATGGTGAGTCAACATCATTAGCCATGGTAGACACCCTGTCACGCACTGACCTTTAAGCCTATGCACAGCCTACCATGTGAATGGTGCTCCCTGGGTCTGTCCCTCTCACCACCACCCACACTCCAACCCGGGCATTTGGGTTTCCATTGGCCAAGCACTTCCAGAATGGGGTTGGCTCAACTGCTCTGCTTCATAAGGGACTCAGCCCTTTGAAAGGAATCATTCCTAATGCGGAGTGTTTTGATTTTTAGTTTGTGTTTAAGATCACTACGACCAAACAGCAGGACCACTTCTTCCAGGCAGCCTTCCTGGAGGAGAGAGATGCCTGGGTTCGGGACATCAAGAAAGCCATTAAATGCATTGAAGGAGGTCAAAAGTTTGCAAGGAAATCCACCAGGAGGTCCATTCGATTGCCAGAAACTGTTGACTTAGGGTAATTTTCTGTGTTTGCTTCCCTCCACCCCTTCCTCAACACGCCCATGCCCCCACCTCCCCATCATGGAAATCTCACAACAGATCCTATTTCATGGCTTGCTTCGGTCATCTCTGAAGGCTGTAACCACTATTCCAAGTTGATACAGTCTGAAGCAGTGATCATAACCTCTCCAAGGCCTAGCAGCTGAGGAGAGGAGGCTAATGGAGTATGAACTCCCTCATTTTGGGTAACCTTGGCAGAGGGGGAGAGAGAGAGAGAGAGAATGCATAATTGTATTTATGAAGTGGCCATAATAGCTTAGTCTTGAAAGTAAAGTTCAGGATTTCTAGATAGGTAGGAAAAGGCAGGGGCTATGTGTCGAAGCAGGTAAGGTTTCAAGTTCAAGTTCATGCACTTACATAGCCAACAAGAGCCAGTCAAGGCGAACACCCATTCTGGGCAGAAGCCCGTGATTTCCTGACTTGGTTTAATGGTCTTATATGTTGGCTGATTTGGAATTGCAAGTGGTAGTTGCAATTTAGGTAGTGTAGCCTAAAGGTTTTCAGAGACTCACAGGTAAATTCAGCGCCTGCCAGGGGTTAGGAAGAGGGTTTCTTCCTTCCTGCATGTTTTACGTCTCCTACCACATGAGCCTGTTTCCCCAGAGTCTCTTCACTCCTTGCTAGTTTTGTTTTTATGTTGAACATATCCTGAAACAGGAGCCCTGCCTGGAGGAATTCCATGTTAACATGTCCAACAAGGACTCTGTTTACAAAATGGGGAGGGGTTCTGGGATGGGAGTGAAGAAACCCCTTCTGCAAGTCCAACACAGGTCTTAATCATAAGACATATCATAGGGATTTAAACATATAAAACATATCATAGGGATTTAATAAAGTTTGCGCTTTGAGCTAGGGGACAATAAGCACTTCCCCTCATCAAGAAAGCTTTTTGGTAAAGACCCAAGAGGCAGTGCCCCATCCAGCTGTAGCTGCTGGGAGGGGTTGTCAGGTGACCATGTTTCTGGCTACGGCTGTCAGTGCTAAGTGGGAATGATGCCTGTGCTCCTTGGACCTACAGGATCCATGAAAGTGGCCTTCTATTTTGTGGTCTGCAATTTCTCTGATAAGGCCATGTTTAATTTATTACTTCAAGTACAAAAATGAAAACTTGCCATATCCCATAATTTTTAGAATAAGAAAAAAGCTTAGTGAAAACATTCACTTTCTTGGAGACAATTATCAACAACAGATGGTCTCTTGAAAGAACTGAGACATGAGGACTGAGGGCAACTAGAATGTGTATGGACAATTGGCCCTGAGAACCTCTCATCTTGGCAACTAACTGGGATAATTCTCTACCTCGGGCACTAGGAATTAAATCACCAAAGAGCTTAATGAATGTAAGAGACTTAAAGTATCTTCCTGTGTATTTTGCTCAATGTTGTAAGTCATGGAGTCACCCAAATATGAACCCAACCCCTTACTTATGATCCCCCATTGGAGAGACTAGGCTCAGGAACCACCTGAGGATGGGGGAAGCCTGTGGTCATGGCCAGCCTCTCCAAGATGGCGACCCCCAGAGAGGACTTGCCACTCTGAAAGGCTCCTCACTCACCTGTCTGTTTTTTATCTCTGCACAGTGCCTTGTACCTGTCCATGAAAGATACAGAGAAAGGAATAAAAGAACTGAATCTAGAGAAGGACAAGAAGATTTTTAATCACTGCTTCACAGGTAAAAGGCCTTGCAAGTCTGAAAGGGGGTACCCGGGGAAGGCAATATGAAGTTCTCACTCAGCCTTGTGTGTGGGAGTGGGTGTAAAGCCTGGTGGGTGAGTGGGATCATAGAACACAGATAGATGAACATGAGATTTGAACTTCCTCAGGGTGGAAACCAAAAGAGAGTTGGAAAAGAACTCTGTTGTTCAAACTAAAGTTTTTGAGTTCAAGCTAACTCTGTCTCGCCCCCACACCCCAAATAATTGACATTATATTGAAATAGACACTGAATTGAACAAGATAATAAACAGAAATCAAGGCACACAATGTAATATTTAAGTGACAATACTAGAGATGCCTGAGGCTACGCAGGGTCAGGTACTAAGTGGCAAGAGTTTAGGTAGATGGCATAGACATTAAAACATGCTCTTTAGAGCCAGACTGCCTTAGTTCAAATCCTGGCTCAGCCACTCACTTGCTGTAAAACCTTAGACCAATAACTTAGCCTCCCTGGGCTTCACTTCCCTTGTCTATAAAATGGGGGTAATCATAGTGCATCTACTTTATAGGTCTGCTAAACAAATAATGTGTTTAGGACAGTGCCTGGTCACACTAAATACTATATGGTGTTAAGAGGTCACATGTCTGCACAAATAATTCTGAGTTCAGAAAAGAAAAAGAACTCAGGGGTTTGTTGGGATGAACAGAAATATGAGCCCAAATTTTATACAAAGAGATGGTCGCATTTCATATGGTGAGGACAAAGTTATGGGGCAGAGATATCCAGAATATGCATCCAGAAGAAGAAAATGACCAGGTTGGTAGAGCTCATGGTTCGCTAGGGGGCTAAATGGGACCTGCAGTTTGGGACCAGGTTGTTAGAAGCTGGGCATGCCTTACTTATGACAGAAGAGATCAAGAGAGGAAAACTCTGAGAAGATAGAATAGACGTAGAATCTGAGGGAATGTGCAATCAACAGATAATTAATGAAAATGGTTCAGGTCCAAGTCAGGAAGGTGGAGGTGTGATCTGCAGTAGGAGGGTAGTGTATCCCATGGAAATCAGTCTCAGAGAGTTAAGGTTACCCTCTAAGAGCACCAGAAAAGTCAGGGCTGAAATTTGGGATCAAGATACAAAGTGTGGACAGTGGTAAGGGAAACTGACGAGAGCAAGGCAGGGCCCTAACTGGAGCAGGAGTGATGTCACTAAGACAGACCCTCTAGCAAAGGAAGGGAATAAGGAAGAGGTTCTGAAATAGAGGTTCTGGGCACAAGGTCCAGGCCATACTTATTCCCTGTGTAATGTGTTACTGAGTCCCAGAGTATAGGACTAGAACTTCTAAAGTCCTGTCCACCAAAGGTCAGGGTAGGTTCTAGAAATTTCCGTGGGGTCTTTTCATGTGGGAGTCTGGTGGTTTCAGTGGAGAAACAAGACTATGGAAGAGACTGGGACTCAGGCACTGCTGACAAATAAGGAAGACCTTGAATGTTGGGTGACAGGGAGATGGAAATTTTCTTTCCAAGTTTCAGCATGCCTGACTGAGCAAATATGAACTCTAGGGTTAGAACACTTGAGTAAAGGGCCATTACTGGTATAACTCAGGCCTAAGGTCATTTAAACTCTCTAGGCCTTAATTTCCTCATTCTTAAGTGGGGTCTATAACTACTGCCTTAACTCTTTCATTGGGTCACTATGAGGATTAAGAGCAGAAAGGCAGTATTTATTAGTTTATCCTTCAACAAAAGAAAAGTGGGTAAAAAACCTTTCATATATGAAATTCATGGAAGGCTCACTAACCAACTCCTGTTTCAAAGATAGAATATCCTATTACTCTTGTTTTGATGACCCAGAACTTTGTTGCCAGTTACCTTGACTCCCTGGTTGGTTACATTTATACAGAATACACCATTTTTATTTTTATTTTTTTTAAAGATTTTATCTACTCATTTGACAGAGAGATCACAAGTAGGCAGGGAGGCAGGCAGAGAGGGGGGAAGCAGGCCTCCTGCCGAGCAGAGAGCCCAACTCGGGGCTTGATCCCAGGACCCTGAGATCATGACCCGAGCCGGAGGCAGAGGCCCAACCCACTGAGCCACCCAGGCACCCCCAGAATATGCCATTTTTAATATAAAGCTTCACTGTAGCCTGCTAATAATCCAATTGCTGGGTCAATTTCCTTGTATTCCTTTTATGCTTTGCAGTCCTCGCTTGAGGCAGAAGTTTGGTGAGATGCCTTTTCAAGGTCACTACTAGACCCTGCAAGTGACGTGATCAAATTTTAACTTAGGACCATGCGTGTCTGATCATGTTCTCTTCTGCTAAAAACTTGTCAATGGATCTTCATCGCCGAATTTCTTAATATTCCATCAAAGCGCTCCCACTCACATCGTGCCTTCCTCTCTCTTGTTTTGCCTTCATTTCACCAGCCCTTCCCTCTGCCCCCCAAAAGGGGCTGCTTCATGCCTGTGTGGCTCTGTTCCCACGCTGCTGCTCCCTCAGCCTGTGCTGGTTCCCTGTTTCACGTGCTTGGCAAACATTTGCTCATATTTTAAGCCTGAGCCCTGTGCTACTTCCTCTATGAATCTTTTCCCAGCTGCACACACCAGCCCCCCTACCCTACCACTCCTTTCCACACCTTGCAGATTTGACCCTGTAGCTCCATGGCATTGCACTGCCCCATGGCAGATGGCTTGTTACAATCCTTAAGTATATCCCATCTCCTCCTTTCAGATTATCTGAGGGAGCATCCCCAGTATCCATCACTGCGCTTTGCACCTAGTAGATGCTCAATAACTCTCTGTTCATTAATGGAGTAAACGAGGGAATTAGTCAGACCTATTTCTTTGATGGATGCATTGCTCCTGAAGGAGTATGTCGATGCTTTTAAAAACCTTCTACGAGGTGCCTTTTGTTTCCAAATATTTACCCTACTGATCTCATTTTTCCTTCTTGGAATAACAGGGAACACGGGACAAGTCAGACCCGGGGGTCCTCTGGAACTTTTCAGGGGTGACTGTCAGTGGCTTGTTCTTTGGTACTATGGTAAGGAGCACTGACCTCCTTCTGATGATCCCATCCAGGGAACTGTGTCATCGACTGGCTGGTGTCCAATAACTCTGTTCGGAATCGCCAGGAAGGCCTCATGATTGCCTCCTCGCTGCTGGGCGAAGGGTACCTGCAGCCCGCGGGAGAGCTGTCCAAGAACGCAGCAGACGGCATTGCTGAAAACCCTTTCCTGGACAATGCCGATGCCTTCTACTACTTTGTAAGTGAGAAATGCTACCCACTCACTCTTCCTGTAGTGGGGGGTGCCCTGAGTAGATTCTATGTTTATTTTAATTTATATCTGAATGGGCTAAGCACAGGACCCAGCCTTACAAAGAGTAGTGAGGTGTCTCTGACTTGTCTTCCTCCGCAGTGCCTGCTATATCCAGTGAATCAGGTTAGAGAAAAATGTTGTTTACTTGAACAGTTTTTTTTTAAATTTTTTAAAAAGATTTTATTTATCTATTTGACAGACAGAGATCACAAGTAGACAGAGAGGCAGGCAGAGAGAGGGAGAAGCAGGCTCCCTGCTAAGCTGAGAGCTCGATGTGGGGCTCCATTCCAGGACCCCAAGGTTATGACCTAAGCTAAAGGCAGAGGCTTAACCCACTGAGCCACCCAGGTGCCCCTACTTGAATAGTTTTTTTTTTTTAATTGACTTTTAAAACTATATTCTTATTCTAAGCAGTAATTCATTTATAAAGACTTATTGGGCCCTAGTATAGTCCAGGCCCTCTCCTGGACAAAGGAGATGCAACATTGAAAAAAAAAAAAAAAAGGCTAAAATTGTGGCCCTCAGGGAGGTTCCTTTCTAGAGGGAGCTCTATAAAATCACAATGTACTAGTTGTATTTTCCCGAATGTGTATTATAATACACTACTAACACAGAATGTGTTCATCCACGTACTCTCCCCGAGTCATCTTGTTTATCTCTCATGTATGCTTACCCCAGATTGGGAAACACTACATTGCACAAAGGACCTAATCTTGCACCATATGAGAAAGCCAAGAACCGTGGGTTTCTAGGGGGATTTTGGCAGTTTTGTTCCAATTTGGGGTCTGAGTGCAAAAGTTAGGAAGCTACTTAAGAGAACCACCTTCTTACAAAAATGAAGTGAATATCCCCGAGAAAGTTTCATTTCACTTTGGGGGAAGTTCCACTGTCAGTTTCTGTTTTTTTTTTTTTTTTTCCAGACCTTCAATCTGGTTTTTATAGCCATTTAAATGTGGGATTCTAAAAATACCTCCCAGAGTGGGCTCTTCTTCCTCTGTATGATTCATGACCTACGTATAGTTGAGTGAGTCCCAGTTCCCTCTTGACCTTAGAACATGAGGCTGAATGGACCCATCATGCTCTTGGCCTTCTCAAAGTAGAAGGTGCTAAGTAGTAAAGCTCCTTATGGAAATTGTGTCATGCAGTGTCTTATAAATGAGCCAACTCTGCTTTCAAGGACATGGCCTTGAGGGACCAAGAGAAAGAAGGCTTTGAGCAAGCAAGAAATGTGCTGAGCGAGACTTAGAGTATGGCTTGGGGAACCCAAGGAAATGAAAGGATATTGGCAAGGTGACACTTGAGTGGAGTTGAGGGAGAACATCTAGCAACAGGAAACAAGCAGCTAGAGACAAGAAATGAGGAGGGAGATGTGCTCACCAAGGAAGACCTTTAAAGTTTAGGTTGGGGTATGAACCACAGTAGGAAGGAGAAAAAGAGCCTACTCCGGGGGCTGGAGGGGAGAGAGAGAAAGGAAAAGGTACAAGTAGCCCATCTGCCTTAGACCAGTAAACAGACTTGCTGTCTGGTTTCCCAACAGCCAGACAGTGGGTTCTTCTGTGAAGAGAATTCCAGTGATGATGACGTGATTCTGAAAGAAGAATTCAGAGGGGTCATTATCAAGCAGGGATGTTTACTGAAGCAGGTGAGTGGCTCCCACTATCTCCTTCTTGTCTTTTTCCCCTTACCAGGTCCTTTTAACTTCTGTGTTACCAAATGGTATCTGTTCTGTTTGTCCAATACTCAATGAGAGAATGAACCCCGCAGAGGGAAAGACAAAAAAAGCCAAGGAGATGATCGAAGTGGCATTAGGACAGGAGGACTGGGGCAGGTAGAGTACAAGATACACCTTGAAATCTGGAAGTTCTTCTTTTATCAATACCGTGGGGGAAAAGAGATGTTTCAAGAAAAATACTGACCTTTTCATGAGCTGGAAGAAATCCATTGGCGAAAAGGAGCCATCCAGAGGAAAAGTACTTCCCCTGTAGGGGACAGGAACATCCTCTCCCTCTTTTTTGCAAAGTGACCTGGGAACAGGAGTAAGCCACACTCAGGAAAGGATCATGTACGACTGAAAGTCATATTCCAGACTGTGGGAAGGACATGGGGTTAGAGGACAGGTCTCCACAGGCACAGGCCACTGTCAGTCTGGGAGGCAGTGGCCAGGGTGGACTCAAGAGTTCTAGCTGTTTACCAGAGGCTAAGGCACAGGATGTCAAGAGGTAAGAGAATGCAAGGGCTGGGGCTAGGTGGGGAAGCCAGGGCTGGCACCCGGTAGAGGAGAAAGCAGCAGGAAGACGTGGGAATATTCAGGGTAAGAAAACTGATAGTAGCATATGGTATCACAGAAACCAAAGCTGCGTTCTAAAGCCAGGGTTTTACCTTCCCGGCTGTGTGGTGAGCTGTCTTCAAGGCACTGCTTCGTATATAAAGGATGCGACTGAGATTTAGCTTACCTCATAAAAGGGCTCCAACTTGCAGGGTGAAGAGGAAAGAACCAAAGCTGAGCCTATAGTCGTATTTAAAAAGAACTTTGGACTAGCTGAGATGAGGTGTACATACAGATTTTGAGTTTCACTGGGAAAAATGGGGCATTCATGTGAAAAACTGACCTTAACATCAAGTTTGGAGAAAACAGGCTCCTAAGAGATACTACAGCAAAGATGTAGAAAGAATTAATTCACAGATGATTCTAACAACTTTTATGACAGAGCGATCACTGACCAGATTAAAGCCAAGTATAGGAGCGGGGCTAGTCTTTGATAGGGAAGGTTCTGGCAGTTGTCTGTTTTGCCCATTGCTGGCTTGCTCTGGTTCTGCCAAATGTTCCCGTGTTCCTGGCTCTTTGATTATAGGGGCTGGAAGGTGGATGTTCAGACAAGAGGAACTTGGGAAGGAAATTCATTATTTCTTTATGTTGTTGATTCTGTCTAATTCTATCTTGTTATCAGTTGTGACTTTTCTTGACTTAGTTGATCGGACAAGTGTTAGTTTAGAGTGGAGCCCTGAAAAAACTGAACATGAAGGTTGAAAAGGGGAGACAAAGTCTGGGCTGGACTGAAGTCATGTCTGGGCAGAGCATTCCCAGTGGGTGTCCTGGTTATCATTATTAGGTTATGAGGTCATCAACATTAGCTAAGGCAAATAAGTGGTTCTCTGATCTAACAGATCCTCTAAGGAGCTGTTAAAATTGCACCCCATGCCAATTAAATCAGTCTCTGAATTTTACAGCTCTGCAAGTGATTCTGATATGTGGCCAAGGCTGAGAAAAACAGAGCTGTCCTTTTTCTTTTCTTTCTTTCTTTTTTTTTTCCCCCAAGATTTTGTTTATTTATTTGACAGAGAGAGAGAGAGAAATCACAAGTAGGCAGAGAGGCAGGCAGAGAGAGAGAGGGGAAAGCAGACTCCCTCGCCAGCAGAGAACCCAATATGGGGCTCGATCCCAGGACCCTGAGATCATGACCGGAGCTGAAGGCAGAGGCTTAACCGACGGAGCCACCCGGGCGCCCCTGGCCGCCTTCTTAAAAGCGAATTTCTCCTGTTATCAAAATATCACTATTTAAATAGTCATCCCTCTTAGCCTCCTTTTAACATAAAGAAAACAGAAATCCATGTGTACTCAGGAACGTTGTTCATTTACAATATTCTTTTCTCTAAATTTTGGGGGAGGGAGAGGGAAGAGAAACTTCTCCTATTTTGATTGATGGCCTCCGTTTAAAGATTTTTTTTTTTAAATTTATTTATTTGACAGACAGATCACAAGTAGGCAGAGAGGCAGGCAGAGAGAGAAGGGAGGAAGCAGGCTCCCCGTTGAGCAGAGAGCCCGATGTGAGGCTCGATCCCAGGACACTAGGATCATGACCTGAGCCGAAGGCAGCGGCTTTAACCCACTGAGCCACCCAGGTGCCCCTGATGGCCTCCCTTTAATGTTTCCAACCTCTTAACTTAGTTGTTTATAACCTGGTTCATATCAGAATCACCCGAGGGAATTAGCAAAAATTTCTTCAAGTGTCACAAAGCTAAACCACTCTATGTCAGCTGCTGGGGGTTAGCCAGGGTTAATGTGAGTAGAAGGCTTATCATGAAAAAGGATACCTGTGTCCCACACCTCACAAGCAGGAAGTAGAAGTGTCCAACTTGAGATCTGTCCTCCCCCATTCTTCCCACTTCTCCCTTCCCAGAGAAATAATTCTACTTGGGGGATGCAGCAATTTTGAGGATGAATGATTGTGAATTATATTCAAGATAATCCCTTTAATATAATTCATTCTCTTGTGACAATATCTAATTTCTCAACCATGTTTAAGTTTTTTGATGAGAAGGGACAATGTATTATATGTGTTTTTCTCATATCTGTTGCACAGTTCAGCATCCTTGGTTTACAATAGATAATAAAACTTTGTAGATCAAATGAAATTGAATATAAGTAACTGGCAGATCAGCAACAATTCTTAGAAACTCCAGGCATGCACACATTCCTTAAAATCCCCCAGGGAATACTCATTAAAGGAAGGATGGCCAGCCACCCACTTAAGAACACTAAACTTCTCAATGCATCACATTCTAATGTCAGTGAGGGCTTAAAGGCAATAGTTAGCTAGCTAGGGTTGGCTGATTTCACATCCTCCTCTTACCTTCCTCTTCCACAATTCATAAGAACTTGTTATTCACCCAGTGGTTGCATGAGAGGTCCTGCGATGTGTGTCCCCAGGTCCGGAGGAAATGGCGTAGGGCAGGAACCTACGTATTCTCAACTAGTGGGCAACATTAGCTAAGGCAAAGAGCAAGAATTCATAAAAAGAATTTAGAAATTGCTGCTTTGCAAAAGCTATTTTAGATATGGTATCCAGATAGAAATATTCTCTGTTCTCCCTTATGACTCTATAGGGTTCCTGGCTTTCATCCTTCAGGCAAGTAAAAGCCTCTTTGGAGATGAGCTCCTTGACCAAATGCTTG
This sequence comes from Martes martes, assembly GCF_963455335.1. Taxonomy (NCBI): domain Eukaryota; kingdom Metazoa; phylum Chordata; class Mammalia; order Carnivora; family Mustelidae; genus Martes; species Martes martes. Next base: position 85,146,606 of record NC_137896.1, read on the forward strand.
GCCAAATAACTTAGACCCATTCTTGAAAGCTCTCTTTAAACTCCTTTAACTTGACATTATGAAGAAGGCACTGTTTGCTAAAACCATAAATGTTTCACTGTTTTCTACATGAGCACAATGAAAAATATTGGAAAATTTATATATGTGCCTATCAATATTTGGTGCTTTAGAATTAACAAATACAATGATTTGTATTGGCAAAATGGAACTATATATCTTCTAATATAATATATATATCTATTTTTGTTACTGGAGATATTTTAGTGATTTGAACTTTCCATGGGAAATGTCATTTACCATGACATTTTTAAAAATTCTTACAAGCTAACTGAAGAAACTGGGTAATTCAAGGCAATCACAAACAGATATAAAGCAGTTTCTGGGGTGAGATTCTCTATACCAGGCACAGGGTCGGGGGATTGGAGGAACAAAGATAAACAAGGCACAAATCCTGCCTTCCAACCTCACAGTCTGAATGACATCATTCTGTTGCGAAAGCCCAGGTCCTGTTCTCTTTCATGGTGTCTGACATAGTGCCGATTCCTTCCCATTTCCATTGCTGCTACCTGATATTAGTTCCTAGTAATTCTATGTGTGGATTGTTGAAATCATGCCCTAATGACCCCCTTTTTACCTTGTTTTCTTTCCCCTGGCTCATCAGTCCATCCTATATATGGTCACCACATTAATCTTCCTAAAACATGATGGTGATCTTTTCCCCTCTGACTCAGAAGCTACCAGCAATGACCCTCATCTTGTATTTTAAGTATCTTTCCACTTTCCCAAATTTTCCTCTGCTGTTGCTCATGAATGCTGTGTTCTAGCCACACTGGCCTTAGTCATCAATGTCTGCATACACCTGATATGCTCCCACTGCTCTTTTGTGTTGTCAAGTCTTCCTATCCACCTATTTCTCACCCATCTGACTCCTGTGTATCCTCTGTGGGTAAGTCCAGATCTTTATGAGGCTCTCTTCGACATCCCAAACCCACAATTGCATATCCCATCTATAATTCCCTTGAAATCCATTATCCATAATAATTACTTGATTTGGACATTTACTATTTTATATTTCCACGTAGGTTATAAACTCTTTGAAGACTAGGGCTATTAGTCTTCTCTTTGAAGACTAGGGTGTTAATCTCTTTATATCCCCATGTTACTCAATAACATACAATGTATGTGCCTTGTATATAATACCATCTTGCATAATAATAGAGCTGGAAGACAATCTTGGAAATAAGTAATCAATGGGGCACCTGGGTGGTTTAGTCGGTTAAGCACCTGACTCTTGGTTTCCGCTCAAGTCATGATCTTTGGGTCCTGGGATTCAGCCGCACGTTGAGCCCCAAATCGGGCTCTGTGCTCAGCGTGGAGTCTGCTTGTCCCTCTCCTTCTGCTCCTCCTCCTGCCTGTGCTCTCTCTCTCTCTCTCATGAAGAAATAAAATCTTTAAAAACAGAAAGAAATAATTAATCCATAATATCATAACATCCAAATTGTTCACTGGCCCTAGTGCTGTCTCCCTGACAAAGACCTGGGTTGGGTCCTGGTTCTCCTCGAGATAATAGTTTATCTTCTTCCTCTTTTTTTCAATTCAACAAAGACTCATTAGGTAGATGCTGTGTGTACAGAGTGATGACAAGAACTCACCATTCCTCTTCTTATGTTGATCCTGGATACAGGGGCACAGGAGGAAAAACTGGAAAGTGAGGAAGTTCGTTCTGAGAGAAGACCCCGCCTACCTGCACTACTACGACCCCGCTGGGGTGAGAGCCTGGGGCCCCCAAAGCCATCGCGCTCAGAGCCTCCGCTGTATCTGCTCTCTGGGCCTCCTGTTCTCCTTTCCGCCTGGTTGCTCTCCCCGTTTTCTCGTCACCCTCCCACTCCTTTTCCTCCTGCCCCCCTGTGCCTCTTCCTCTCTCCTCTCACTGTGAAGATGTGAAGTCTTAGGCCTTGAGACCAGCATAAGCTCAGGGATGAAAGAAAATATCACTCTATTGTCATGTACTTGGTCAACTCAACATAGTTTTGTTTGTTTGTTTGTCCCGCTCTGATAGTTTCAGAGCAATTCAACCAGTCCGATTCATTGTTCTTGGCTTAATATCTTAAAATCACACAAAAAAGTGACAATCCCTCCTCTGGGCCAATTCAGATGAGAGCATCGGGGAAGTCCAGCCATGTGGGCTGTGGCTATTCAGAAGGGGCTTTTCCTAATAAAAAGAGCCAACCCTGCAGTGTGCAGATAGCTCTGTCCCGGCTGGGTGCTTAGCCTCCGCGTGCAGCGCTGGGCTCTTCGATTCCGTCCTGCGAGGGTCAGGGTTCTGTGTCAGTAGCAGGGGGGCCAAAGAGCTCCGGAAACATGCAGCGGTTCTCTCATGGGGTGTGGTGAGGCAGTGTGTCCCCCTGCCCTGGCACTCTGCTCCAGAACGGGAGCCCAGATTGACGCGTGCCTCCTTGTCCAGCCTCCCGGAGTAAAGTGAGGGGTGGACGCTCTGGAAGGGATTTTCTTCCGTCTCCTTCCGCTCTTACCCATTCAGGTGCTCTACTCCATAGCAGAGAGAGTTCGTGGGGCTTTTGCGCCAACGGGATAAGGTATATTCATCTATTGGGAACATCATGAAGGACTCCTCTCTTCTCCAGGGGGAAGATCCTCTGGGAGCAATTCACTTGAGAGGCTGTGTGGTGACTTCCGTGGAGAGCAGCTCAGATGGTAAGAAGGAATTTTTGTTCGAGAGAGGTGTGTCTGCTCAGGCTTCCTTCCCACACCTGGGCGTCCGGAGCCAACAGCTATCGGTCACTTAATCAATCAGCCTAAGCACGAATGAATTTCGGCCTCAACATCTGGGAGATGCCAAGAGTTATTTTGTCCCAGATGCTGCCCTGGCTCTTTGGGCTTTGGAGAGGAGGAATGGCTTTCTAGATGCCTCGAGTAAATCCTGGAGCAATGCTGAGGAAAAAACCTTCCCCTCAGAACTGGCTTAGATGGAGAGACTTGTTAGCTCCTGAGGCCTGTCATTGAGCCATGACTTTCCTTAAAGGGGACCTTTGTTGTACCCAGACCAGGAAATCTCCCACAGCCAATGGAACATTTGTGCAGTGAGTGGAAAGTGCACCTGGCTGACAGTTACGTCTGTGCTAGTCAGTTGTGGCATGGTGTTGGGTGAATCACCTAATGAATTTGGGCCTTAGCTCCTCGTTTGGAATGAGGGGTCACACCAGTGACCTCTGCATTCCAGGTCACAAGTCGATGATGTGGTGCATGGAATGACCATACAGGTGTATGCCAACTTCACAGGTGCAGGAATGAGGGCTCCTAGGGGAGAGATGGTTTAGACAGCCCAGCCCCAGTTTTGCCATGTTATTTTGGGTTTATGGATTATAGAGGCTGATGGGAAAAAACTACAGCTGCAAAAACTAGGTTTTTACTACTCTTTGATCTGCTCACCCTCCTCTCCTCATAGAATGATGATTTTTTTATTTGATGTCAATGTTTTAAGTCTCACTATTGGCCAGTTTACAATTTTTTGCTCTTTCGGCAGAGACTGTAACTTAGCCTGTGACAAAAACAAGTCCAGGCTATACTGGTGGTAATGGAAGTAGGTCTGGGTTTTTGGTTTTGTTTTTCATTTTAATATATTAGAGCCAGCTCTTGGTTCATATTATGAGCAGAGGAAAAGTACTCAGTAGGCACTATTAGAGGTACTCATTAGACACAATTGGTGTGCAAAAGTGAGAAATCTAGTTTGCTTGTAAACTATAAAAGAAAACGTTTGTGCCTGAGTATTTTGCTTATTTCTTTTTTTAAATTTTTTTAAAGATTTTATTTTATTTATTTGACAGACAGAGATCACAAGTAGGCAGAGAAGCAGGCAGAGAGAGGAGGAAACAGGCTCCCCGCTGAGCAGAGAGCCCGATGTGGGACTCGATCCCAGGACCCTGGGATCATGACCTGAGCTGAAGGCAGAGGCTTTAACCCACTGAGCCACCCAGGCGCCCCTATTTTGCTTATTTCTTAAGCATACACAATCAAACACATGCACAGAATCATATATGTACCTATCGATATAAATACTGTATATATAATTAGACAATAAAAATATATGATCATACAATGATGGTAAGTTTGAAAACCACATATTCCATTTTCTTAGAACACTAAAAAACTTAAAATTACACTCCTTGCAAAAGGAGGGTGAATCAGGGCAGCCTTTCCGGAGCACATGCGCTGTCATTCACTTTCTTTTTCAGCAGTCAGGAAGAGTGAAGAAGAGAACCTCTTTGAGATTATCACCGCTGACGAAGTTCACTATTTCTTGCAAGCGGCCACCCCCAAGGAGCGCACTGAGTGGATCAAAGCCATCCAGGTGGCCTCCCGGACTGGGAAGTAAAAACATTTGTGCCGCTTGTCATCACTCTCTGAAGGGAACCCCACGGAGAAGCTCGATCCAGGACCTGTCCACTTCTGGTGACACGTCAATGAGAAAGGGCCCAGGGTTGGGAAGTTTTCGTCTGCAGAGGTTCTGAATGTAACTAACCACACACTGCGTCCTGTTCACCTGCACCGACCACACTGTTCACTGAAGCCTCTCTGTTTCCCCCCAAGACGATTTAACGAGCTGTGTGGCCTGGCTTCTCTGCTTAATCTCTCCAGGCCTGAGCTTCAGAACCCAAAGCCCTGTGATTCTAATAGCCGTGGAAGTGAAAATGTCTCTGGTCGCCCAGTAAGTAGTAGGTGTCACTGCTGGGCTCCGTCTTGGCCTTCGGAGCCTGACACATTCTTCCCTTTAAATCTGTTCCCAGTCTGTGCTAAGGCTAGGTGTAAACCTCTTGTTCTCGTTTGCCACCTTCTCTTGCTCTTGGCCATGAGATCATGTATCATGAAGGAGAGCTTTCTTCTTCCCTCCTCACTCTGACCAGAAACTTCCTGAAAGCGCGTGCCCCAGTGGCAGCTTTTGGATTGAAGCCTTCCATCACTTACTACAGCCTGGAAAGTTCTATCTTCTGGGAAAATGACCCAAGGAAGCCAGGTGTAGCTGAGGGTCTTCTCCGTGCCCTGAAGCCACCCATAGCAGGCATTTTTCACTCCCCTTTGGGGCTGATCTGAGATGCGTGTATCTTTGCCCCTTTCCGGAGCATTTCTCTACCGTTGATTATCTCCAAATCTTTGAGTTTCTGTTTCGATTGAATGTTTGCAGGAAAAAGTGGTCAGACGGGTTCCCTCCATGGGTGAAGGGCCCAGGGGGCTGGCGGGCTGATGTATAGCCCCCAGTTCTAGAGGCTGCAGGGGCTGAGCTGAAGGCTGGCAGACTGGTTGACGGGCTTAGACAAAGCACTGAGATGTCTTAGGTCTAGATGGAACTCACAGAGGTGGCCGTCCACAATGCAGTGCCTTCAGTTCCCCAGTCAACGATACTCTGGTTGTCCTTGAGCTCTAGGCACAAGCTGTAGCTAGCTGTTCCTGCTTGGCCTCTGCAGGGCCCTGTGAACCCATTACCAATCAGAGTGATCTGAGCTAGATTCAAATTGGGAGCCTGTTTTCAACTTTTGAACCTGTCCACCAACTAGTGATTCTAACCCCAAATTGAGAAAAACCTCAGGTATGCCTGTCAAGGTACATTTTCCAATTTCAGATTTCTGACTTTCAGGCTCTAGTGAGTAAAGGAGAGCAGAAAATTCTTCCTGATTTTGTCACCTTCTCTCTTTCCCTCCCCCAATTGCACATAATACCCTTGAAGCTATTCCTACTCCCAGATTGTTTTCTCAATGGCCTAGGGGCAAAATATTACCTTTCCTCTAATTCTTTTGTAAGCTGTCTTCTTAGAGCATGCGCATTAGTTTTTCTACATTCAGTGTTACAAGTATTTATTAATATGGAGTCAACTTTATGTTTTGAAATAAATATGGCCATGTTTAGCATTTCTTTGGTGTGATGGTTCTGATGTTTTGCTTCCCATTGATGACTCTTTTTCTACAAACCACTTTCATTTCCTGAGGATAATACCACCTCTCATCTCTCAAGTCATCTCAATGACTTTAGAACATTTTTTTAAAAGCAAAATCAGGGAATCTATTCCAGGGAATAATACAAATATGGGGACAATAAAAAATAAGTATCACTAATTTTTAGTTCACAAGACCTTGATTATAATTTTCAGGCAAGCAAAAGTGTCTATAAACCAAAAGTGTCTATAACTATTAAGGATACTGAAAACTACTCACATTAGGGGAAAATAAGTTTCCTACTGAAGGGCTGCTATGTATGGTTGAGTGGAATGTGCACTGTTCAACTCCAGAAGGCACTATTCACACTGCAGTTTAGGTGACTGTCACTCCTTGGATTTGCTTTATACCATTCGCAAATGTGTACCCAGTGGTATGTAGAGAATTCTAAGTGTTATTATGGCTTCCTAACATGGGTAATTGATTGTTCCTGGTGAAATCGAAGTGTCACTTGGCAAAGTGGATATTTAGAATTTAGGCATAGATGCTATGTCTGAACCTATTTGGTTAAGAAATCATGCTCAGGTCCTTTCAAGCATAGTAGTAGGAAAATCCTCATGAGACCAAGCCCCAGACTGATGGATGTTTCCCTCAGTGATGTGGATGAAGGAACGCACAAACTGTCAATTCCATTTGAAGAATATTTAAAGCTGGAAAGAAAGGCTGCTCAGCATTTACCCAGGATTCCAATTTAGAGTGGGAGAAAAATAAATTGTAACATAATCAATTGTAGAAGAGTTAAGAAAGTATATATGGAGGGAAGGAAATGTCTCTTTGCAAGTCAGAAAAATAAAGCATTCGATCTGAAAAATCCAACACCCATTTGGGAAAAAAAATAGAAATTTGCATTGTAAGGTGAGAATCTTACATGCAGGAGGAGAATACAGTACTGATTTAAGATGTGAAGTGTCTCTTGTAGACACACACAAACACATACACACACACAGTGGCTAAAGTTCTGCCAGCAGAAGCTTGCTTTCAAAATGAGGAACTTGCTTAGATTAAAATAATGAACAGTTTCCCAGGGCTCTAATGTCTAATAGTAGAAATTAGAAAAAACTAAGGGATGCCTGGATGGCTTAGTTGGTTAAGTGTCCAACTCCTGATTTCAGCTCAGGTCATGATCTCAGAGTCATGAAATTGAGCCTTGCATCAGGCTCTGGGCTCAGTGCAGTCTGTTTGGGATTTTCTCTCTTCCTCTCCCTCTGCCCCTCCCCCCTTTAAATAAATAAATAAAATCTTAAAAACAAAACAAAACAAAAACCAGGAAAAGAAAAGGCTAAAGAGAGCATCAACATCCTTTCCTTTCGATTTTGTGTGAAATCTATCGTGGACAACCCCCCCCACTTCTTTGTCACCTGACATCAGCTTTAAGGTAAAAGAAAATCACAAATGGAATTATTTAAGATTTCACGTTCCACTTTATGTTTTACTCTGAAAATGAAAAATATCAAAACTCCATAGGGTGAATGAGGGGACATCGGAGAGAAAAGAGTGGGAGAAGGAGAAAGGTAGGAGAAGCCTGCTTTAAAACACAAACTCAGTTTCAGGACACAGGGAAAGTAAAATTTAGACACCACTGGAGGAGAGAAATGAGGATGGGAGGACTGTTTATGAGCTGCGGTAAGTGTCCAGGGCAAAATGCACCTGGGTGTTTACTGGGAGGTTTGTGTGATACGGTGGGAAAGGCAGTGGAGCCTGGGACCCGGGTTTGCATGTCCAGTCTGTGACATTCTGCATTTGCAACATGTCTGAGTTATCGGCTTTTTTAGGCCTACAGTAAGAATAATGATGTCCGGGACGCCTGGGTGGCTCAGTTGGTTAAGCGGCTGCCTTCGGCTCAGGTCATGATCCCAGCATCCTGGGATCAAGTCCCACATTGGGCTCCTTGCTCTGCGGGGAGCCTGCTTCTCCCTCTGCCTCTGCCTACCACTCTGTCTGCCTGTGCTTGCTCTCTCTCTCTCTCTAACAAATACAAAATTAAAAAAAAAAAAAAAAGAATAATGATGTCCCTCTCACAGGGTTGTTGCTGGGACTAACTGAAATCACAGCTGTGAGTCCCCTGGCATGTGTGGGCACTCACCAAATCCTCATTTCCTCTGAAGCCTCTGCCATGGGAGCTGTTTGTGGTCATCCAGGTTTGGAGGGCTTTGCTGCAGAGGGTTTCAGCCTTTAGTCAATGTCACGGTGGGCGGTGGCTTCTTCCACTGCACACGTGCCTGAGCCTCAGCTTCAGGGCTTCTGACTTCATGTGTGTGCAGATGGGGCTCAATGTTTGCGCTTCGACTTTTTTTCTAAGTAGATGTGTAATTTTTGTCAACATTGAGGTTTAAAGCTACCAGAAAGTTATTTGAATCCCTGCTGCCTTCAGTTTAGACATTGAAGCTACGAGCCCAGGGTGAAGGCCCTTCACAAACCAGCCCCCACCTATCCCTTACCAGATTTTCCCTTTGCCTTCCTTTCCAGACACACGGTCCCATCCCTGGTCCTTGGGATGGCCATCACACCGCAGTAACCGCCTCTTGTTTGCACCCGTCCAAGGCTTAGGGCATTCTGTTCGATGTCTTACTCTTCCAGCAAGCTCCAACTTAATGTTTTCGCTATTGCCTCTCTTTGAACTTCCCTCCACTACCAGGAAGCCCCTGGGTCTCGGATTTTCTCGCCCATCTTTTCGTACCATCTAGTCACATACCATGTTCGCTGATATTATTAGCCATTCTTCCTGTTTTAGGGTTTGTGGTCTTTGAGGGTAGAAAAGTGTTGTTTTTTCAGTGCCTCCTTAACACCTCATTCAGTGCTCGTGCTGACAGGTGCTCTATAAATAGCTGGTTCGTAGATGAAGTTATGGCTAGTCACAGTCAGAAGCCTCCTGTATGCTGACTCGAGCCGTCACTGCAGCTGTGACAGCAAACTCTTCCCACCTGTCTGCTATCACCCACCATTCTAAGTACTTCACAGATAGGAACTGAGCTAACGCAGCCCTAGGAGATTTATGCCATATTATTCCCATTTAATGGAAGAAGAAATCGTGGCGCAGAGAGGTGAAGTGACTTGTCCCAGGTCGCACAGCTAGGAATTGTCAGAGTGGGGGTTCTGGCCCGGTTTGGCCGGCCCCAGAGTTCAAGCTCGTAATCCCCATTTTAAACTTCCCCTTTGCTTAATTAGTTTAATTTTAATTAATTAGTGCTGACTCTGAGTGCCAGGAACTCCGCTACATACACACAATTTTTCCCCCTTAATTTGTACAACGATATTGTACTTAATTGTACAATGATGCAAGGCAGCTTCACCCCCATTTTGCATAGGAAGAAAACAAGTTTGATCAAATTGCCCAAAACCCTGGGGCCAGGAACAGAATAAGATTCAAGTCCAGGTCTGAATGGCTTCCGAATCCCTGTGCTAAAGCGCTCTGCTCTGTTACCGAGAATATATTTGGTTCTTGCCCCCGTTTGGCTCCCTGTGTGATCGAGACAGGAACAGCCCGCTGACTGCACCTACCACTCCTGCTCCGTCAGCCGCACACACATTTCCTGTCAGGCCAGGCCACAGCCACAGCCACAGCACTGGGCTCTAGGCTTTTCTTTGTTTAAAGGAAAACCTCCATGGTCAGATACAGTGATAGAAATATCTCTGCCCTGCTGACATTGGTTTCAAGGTTTCTGAGGATTTTATGCTCTGACACATATGTATGTATATATGTATGTGTGTATATATGAACACGTATATACACTTGTGCACTTACAACTTTCAAAACCTTGGGGTGCCTGGGAGGCAAAGTTGGTTAAGTGTCTGACTCTTGGCTTTGGCTGGGGTTGTGAGATTGAGCACTGTATCGGGCTCCAAACTCAGTGCGGAATCTGCTTAAATTTCTCCCTCTCCCTCTGACCCTTCTCTCTGCACATCTGTCTCTCTCTTAAATAAATAAATAAATAAATCTTTTTAAAAAAGCGGGGCGCCTGGGTGGCTCAGTGGGTTAATGCCTCTGCCTTCGGCTCGAGTCATGATCCCAGGGTTCTGGGATCAAACCCTGCATCAGGCTCTTTGCTAGGCGGGGAACCTGCTTCCTCCACTCTCTCTCTGCCTGCCTCTCTGCCTACTTGTGATCTCTGTCTGTCAAATAAAATGAATAAAATCTTAAAAAAAAGAAAGAAAGAAAGAAAGAAAACCTAACTTTACAGATAGCTCTGGATGCAGGCACAGGAAAAAATACTTGCAAAGGGGTGGCCAAAAGCCAGTTCTGCAGCCCTTCACTCTTCTGTCATCTGGAAGGTCTAAGAGTTGAAAAGATCTGTTGGAAATTAGGGAGATTGTTTCTTTGGGGAAAGCAGTTGCCGTGCAGTGGAATTTCCCTTTCCACTCCATGGGGGTGGTGTGGGTACTTCCCTTCATCCGAAACTTCAAAGAAGGTTTTGACCTTGACCTGTACCTAATGGAATCTGTGTAACCCAGAGGCTGGTGGTAGATCATGGCTGGAAAAAAGCCTAAAACCCAGAGGCTGTGTTTCGTGGGTGCCATTGTGGCAGAGGCAAGGAGAGGGGGCTACACCGGAAATGGCCTGTGCTCCTAGATTGCCAGGACAAAGGATGCCTGAGTATTTCCCAGTAGGGCCCCAAGAGGAGAGGGCCAAGTAGGCTTTAAGAAATCCTGCTGTAAGGATTGCCTGAACAGGGAGTATATGAGCTTGACAAACATGGACCATCAGATTCTTAGAGGCTAAAGGGGAACTTGTAGGCAGCAGCACCATGGGAAGGGCGTCCTGATGTTGTTGGGGGGAGAGTGTCTCTGAAAACCCACCAGAACCTCCCTGAAGAGGCAGCTTTGAACTTGGGCAAGGTGAGAGGAGACCAACCAGGTACCAGTGAAGTGAAAACTTTCTTGTCCCTTGCCTCCCCACTCCTCACTCAACTTCTGGAATAGCTGAAGGAAGCGGAGCCAGAGGCACAGGGCCAGGAAATGGAGAGGTTCTTACCGTGTGGGCGCCCTTTCCCTCTACAGATGTCTCCAGCCTCGCAGGCCTGATCTGTGGGAAATAGACTCCCTAACTCTAAATGTGGTCAGAGTATTGCATGGAATGCTACATTTTAATTAGTCAGTTGAGATAGTTTTGTGATTTGAAATGACTGAGGACTTTTTTTTTTTTTTTTTACCTCAGAGAGACTGGAAAGTATGATGGGACCTGCCTGAGGGTCCGTCCCAGGGTGGGAAAGATCTAGCTCCTCAGAACAGATTCGAATGGATTGAGGCTTATTCTGATTGCCTTCTAGAAGGCTGGCTTTTCAGCATAATGGTTACAGTAGCTATGGTTACAACAGAGATATTATTCATGGAGGCTTATGTGACAGTCCTGGGGGCTGCTCACGGCACAGTCCCAGCTCGCTCCCAGGAACATGGCTGGATTGCACTTCCCAGTCCGTGGGGTTGGGTGTCGCCCTGTGACCAGTTCCACGCTGAGCATCTCACTATAGCTTTACAACCCTCCTGAGCTCTCTTTTCTCTGTCAATGTCCACATCCTCTCGGCAGCCACTATGTGGCCCCTGAGCGCTTAAAAATGGTTAGTCCAAACTGAGATTTGCCTTTAGTCGAGAAGACATACCGGATTTCAAAGGCTTCATACCAAAAAAAAAAAAAAAAGCTTGTAAGTACTTAATATAATTAAGATAATGATGTTAAGATAAAATATTAATATATTTTTTAATTTATTGCTTGCTGAAAAGATATTATTTTTTAAAAAGCGGGTAGAACAAAAGATATTATTTAAAGTAATTTCATTATTTCCTTTCTACTGTTTAAAATATGGCTCCTAGAAAGTTTAAAATCGTACATGTGGCTCACATTTGTGGCTTACATTATATTTTTATTGGGTAATGTTGTTCCAGAGAGTAGTTCTTCTATCAGTCTGGATTGTTCCTAAAGTGAAGACGTCAAAAACATGGAGCAGATCCTACAGTCAATTCATGATGGATGTACAATGGGAGCAAGAAATACACGTTTGCAGTTTAAGGCAGTGGGGTCTGGGGTTTTTTACTGTTGCAGTATTAATGCCCTCACGATCCTGACTGTGTCAGTGTGGAAAAAGAAAGGCAGCTGAAGAGAACCTCCTGAATATTCTATCCTCTGGAATCTCCATGAATGTCTATTTTGCCCCTTTAGACTCCTCATCTCTGTGACCAATAACCAGGAATATTGGAATCTTTTAGGATTTTCCTTATCCTTTTAAATGGACTCGGGTCTAGTAGTAATTCGGAAGAAGAAAGACAAATCTGATATCACTGTGGATTTTTCTTTTTTTGTCCTTGTCTTGACACCCAAGGAAGATAACTTTCTGGTTGTCTTGTCTCTGCAAATGAGGCTCACATACGGCCAGAAGACTCATGCCCCAGTTTGGTCATTTGCTTCCTGTCACAGTGACCCTTGAATAAACAGCCCACTCAGGTAAGCCTCCCTTCCTGTTTCTCTTGCTCCCTGGGCCTCTCTACAAAGTGCTCATGTTAGGGTTTTACAAGCACATTCTGGTGACGGTGTTGAAGGGTATACGGAGCTAGATATCTGTGGGAGAACAACGGCAGCCAAGCCTGTCGTCGTAATCCAGGGAAGACATGACAGAGCCACACCAGTGAGGATGACGCTGATAAGAGTCCATTTCAATCACCAGTCGAACAAATATTTACAGAAGGTACATCCTATGTCAGAAACTATGCCAGAATAAGAAGTGGCTAAGCCTTCCTCTCTGCCCTCAAAGAACTCTTAGGGTGATGTCTTCAACATTCTGTGACTGCTGAGTGCTGCAATGCACAAAGAAGGGGAAATGGCCTGTGCAGCGAAGCCTTCCTAGAAATGCTGACAACTGAGGAAAGGTTCGTTTTTTTTGTTTGTTTTGTTTTGTTTTGAGTGAAATATTGAAGGACAAATAGGATTTACCAGGCAAAGAGGGTAGGAGAAAGATTTGAAAGATACTTAAGGGGAAGAGTCAACAAGAAGAAGGAATCTCAGATGATTCCGAGTTTATGACTTAGCACCTGGAAGATGGTCACTTCATTGACATGTGTAAGGAATAAAAGAACAGCCTAGTTAGTGGGAAAAAAGGATGCACTTAGATAAAAAACAAACAAAACCAAAGTTCTAGTTAGGAATCTGGGAGCAACTGCTGACTGGTTCTTAGGGACCTACAGGACTGGAGCAAAGAAGAAAGGTCAAAGCTTTTAGATTTCAGAGTCAAGAGCTTGTCTGGGGGTATTTGAAACAGTAATAATAGATGAGAATGCGCAAGGAGAGAAAGAGTCCATCCAGTCATTCACTCACACATTCAGTATCTACTGAGAGCCCCACAATGTGGTAAATGAAGAAATGTGAGATCAATCTGGGTAGATGTATACTTTTGGAAAGAGCAGGAGTGTACTTGTCTTTCAAGAAACTTGATTGTTCAGGGGAAGTGATCGATAGCTGATAATTAGACAGAATAGAAAACCAAGAGAACATTTTAAGGATGAGACTTCCTAGAGTGGAAAATTTAGTTGAATCTTACCTATGTTTGAAAAAAAAGCTTTTCATCAATGAGAGAACTGTAACAAAAATTTCAGTTGATTGTACACATAGCTGTTAATATTAATAAAATTTGCAGAAATTTCAATCATATTTATTAATGTAACCTTTCACTTCTCCCACCTGTTATCTGATTCCTCTGCCCTGCAACAATGAATCTTCAAAAGAAGTTGATTGGACAAACTTTAATTGACCATTTCCTCGGGGGTTATGCAGGCACAGAAAAGTCAAGACTTGATCATGACCCTGGGTCTTAGCATCTGTTTATAAAGATTAATGCCCATGAACCACATAGATGATCACTGTGATGAGATTATACTTCCCTTTGTAGAAAATCTCTTAAAAAGTGAGAAAGTGGAAACGTTGAGGAAAGTCTAGAAAACTGACTTGAGGCACTATTTGTGCCAAATGAAAAGCTCAAGAATTTAAGCTTTCTCTTTTTCCTTGTAGGCAATGGGAGGCATTTATTAAAGGGGGCCAGGACAGAGGGAGCTTACAGGACAGTGACTCAAGGGACAGGGTAATCAGTTGGGGACTATTGTAGTTTATCCGTATGGGAGGTAATACTGTGTAGGTAGTAGAGATAAGGTAAGCACAGTTATTTCAAAGGAAGAATCCACATATTGTACCCACCAAATAAGACGGTGAGCATTACGTGTACTCAGGGAGGACTGTACAGTCTTGATCCTCTGAGGACAGGAGTTCCTTAACAGAAAAAGGAAAGTCATAGAGTGAGGGCAGGTTTGGGACATGAGTTTGAAGATAAAGCAGTGAGGGGGAGCTGCAGGAATCTGCTTAGACTCCTGAGCAAAGAAGTAAGAGCTGAGGTCTAAGGAGATGCGTTCACCAAAGGCAAATATGTAGAATCAAGACAATACAGCCTTATCTCAAACCACTGGGAAGAACCATGGTGGAGATTGGGAGCAATCTTTCTAGACGACGACTGTCAGAAGCCGAGGGAGAAGGGTGATTCTACAAGAAAAAGGAAGTGGTCAAAAGTGTCAAATGTGTAGAGCTTAAGGAGGCTGAGGCCTCAAAAAGGCAGTTGGGTTTGGTGATTAAAGCACCATGGTGACCTTCAAGGGAACAGTTTCAGAAGGAGGTCAAGGGGAAAAGTCACAGCACAGAGACAGTGGGGAGGGAGGGTGTGAAAGGGGGAAGAAGTGGTTGCAGACTGTTCATTCTAGAAGTTTATTACAGTGAATTATAGAGTAGAGAACCAGTTTGTAGCTTCCAGGAATAATAGGTAACTCATTCATTTATTTGTTCAATAGGACCATATTCACTACAGCCCACTACCTGCTTGTTCACTGCTAAGTGAATAAGGCGGGCATGATCCCTGGTATTCTGGAGCTTGCTTTCTAGTGTGGAGGGACAGTCTGTAAGCAATGAAGACAACTTCAGATTTTCAAAGTGCTATTAATGAAAATAAAACAAGGCATGAAATAAACACATTCCCATCTATGGAAAGAAAACGTTCATAGACCCTGAAGCAAGATTGAGTGCATATTCAAGGAACAAAAAAGACAACGTGTCTGGTGCTTGATGAATTACAGGGAAAGTGATAGGAGACATCCAAGAGATACAAGGAAGGACTTTGGATTTTATTCTACATGCAAGAAGACAGACACCATTGTGGATTTTATACAAGGAAGTGACACGATCAGATTTAAACTTTCAAATTCTCTTTGGCTGCTTCGTGAAGAATGGACTGCAGAAGAAAGCGAGAGTTCAAGCATGGACACAGGATAAGAAGCTGAATAAGTTAGGGAAGGAGTAAGCGTGGCTTAGACTGGACTGGTAACCCTGAAAATGGAGAGAAGGGTCAGATTTGGGGAATGTGTTGGTGGTAGAATCACAACAGAATGTCTCCTAGGTATTTGGCCTGAGTGACTGCATAACCAGTAAAACCACTTGCTGATATGGGAGGAGGTGCAGATGTGGGGTGTGGTACGGGGTGGGAGTCAGGGGTTTCGTTGTGCTCATATGTGATGAGTTTAGAGCCATCCAGGTGGAGGTGGGGTTCAGAGGAGTGGTTAGAACCAAGGGCAAGATTTTTCTCCTATTGAAGGACTACATGTTTGTAAGTCATAAATTGAGGGCAGGAATATGCTAGAGAGAAGAGAGAAGGAAAATGAGGAAGGAGGGTTTTAGAGAGGGTGGGGATGGATTAGATCATGGGGCCAGACAGAGGTTTGCCATGGAGGGCAGGAGGGACACCACTGAGGCAGAAAAGGACATACAGGCACATGTAGCTACAGAGTTCTTTAGAGGTTGATGGGAGAGAGAAGACAGCTTAGGTTGCATGCCTTCTGACATCTCTCTCTCAAGTGAGTGATGAGGTCGCTCAGGGGGATTTGAGTGAGAGGAACAGTTGGAGCCTGAGGACAGAGGAGGTTTGGAGTAGAAATTTTGGAGACTCAGTTGAGAGTAGAGAACATCAGTCTTAATGTAGTGCAAGCTGTAAGAAAAGCCCTTGACATCTGTCAGAGTCCTTAGGGACCGTAAGGTGAGGACAAGGGACCTGAAGGGAATAAGTCAGGCTGGGGTGGTGGCTCCAGCAGTAGGAACAGGGCACATGTAGGATACAGAAGGACACCAGTGTCCTGAGTGGGGCTAAGAGGTTAGGTTCCTGGTGTGGGTGGAAGGCTGGGTGTGTTTGTAGCAGCATAGAAGAATGAAGTGCAACTAAAAGTGGATCCCCAGACCACAGTGTCAGCATCCCCTGGGAGTCTCTTCCAGAAAGCCAGGGTTCCAACCCTGATTTCCAAGTCAGATGGTGACATTTAACTAGATCACTGGGTGATGTCCTATGTGTGTTAAAATTTGTAACGAGCTGTTCTAAAGAATGAGGCTTTCAAAGGTTATATACTTTAAAAAATAAGAATGGTGCATTTCTGCCAGAGATCCGAGGATCTTTCTTACAGATAAATTTAATACATTTTACCTTTTTAAAAAAGATTTTTATTTATTTATTTATTTATTTGACAGAGATCACAAGTAGGCAGAAAGACAGGGAGAGACAAAGGGGGAAGCAGGCTCCTGCAGAGAAGACAGCCCAATGCGGGGCTCAATCCCAGGACCCTGGGATCATGACCCGAGCCGAAGGCAGAGGCTTTAACCCACTGAGCCACCCAGGTGCCCCTACATTTTACTTTTTATATATTTTTATGTTTTCCTGATTTTAAAAAAGCATATACATTTGTTTCAGAAATGACAATATAGGCATGTTCGAAGAGGCTAAGGTGCAGCCAGATTCTCAGGGTCTGTTTCAATAACAGAAGGAACTGAGCAGACTCCTGAATGAGTATAATAAGGAAGGTCCGGGAGGCTCTCCTGGAGTTCAGTCTCCTCCAGGGAATTATCTAGCAGCAGTGCATTTTACTTCCTGGTTAGATGCCCTTCAGCCAGTTACTTAACTTAGCCTTTGTTTCTTTATCAGCAAAATAGGTGTGAAAATACTACTAGGTAGGGTTAACATGAAGATTACATTCAAAATCATGTAAATACCTGAGGACAGTTCCTGGCACATAATAAAAGCTTAAAAGATTATTATTATATATTAAGATTGTACTAGGGTGAGAAATCACGAAGCAAAACAACTTTCAATGCATATAATATAAAAGTTCTCCTGCTTGGCGGTCTTCAGGTAGACATTGCAGTTTTGAGGATCCTTACCAGCGTGACTGTTCAGGAGAAGAACCCTGGAGGACTGAGTAGATGAGATACACTCCCAGTCTGAGGCGAATGGTCAGGGAATGGAAACCCAGGTCTGTGCAAAGGGGGACAAGATGTGAAGGTTTTGATGTAGGGAATTAGAAACATCAGAGCAGAAATCCTGGCCCTGGGATGGAATACAAGTTTCTCTTGGGGCTCCTTCCGCTTTCTCATTGTGGTTTGTCCTCATAATTAAATAGGCTCTGATGAGACGCTATAATACATGTTCAGCATAATGATGGGGGAGGTATGTGGGATGTATAATTTGCCATGTGGCACGTACAGGGTTGAAGGAGTACATACTTTCTAATGTCTTGGGTATGTCCCTCTTTCCGAAAGTTCCTCTAACTACAAGTTCTGCTTGAGTATCTATGTGTGAGGGAATCATGAAGAACTGTGGTCTTGCTTCTTTAACATCTTTTGTCTTTCCTGGGGGATGAGTGGGAGACTCAAGTTATTTTATGAATAGTAGATTTGTTTGCAAGGGCAAAGATGGTACAATTTGGATGGCACAGTTTTGGCCATATGTTTGCAATTCTTCTGGGGAAAAATGCATACTATCATTTATTCCTTGAGGGGTGACACGTGTGATATTGGTGCTTCCTTGGATTTAATCAAAGAATAATCATTTACAGAATTGGTAGCCTGGGCCAGGTGGTGTGCTAAGGACTGAGCAAACATTGCTTTCTTTCAACCTCACCTTAACCCTCTGCTGTAGTTCCTTTCATTATCCCCATTTTTTAGATGAGGACATTGAGGCTCAGAAAGGTGAAATAAATTAGCCAAGCTTACACCACTAGAACACCGGAGATGGGATTCAAACCCCGATTTTGTAATTTTAATCAATGTTATATTTTCTCTTCTATTCCTCACGCTCTTCCTCTTGGGTATCATTTGAATCCATTGCTACATTTAGCATCTACTGTAGCAGGAATTCTCCAGCCTTCTGTGGTTATCTTTTCTTTTAGCATCCAAACAAGATGACTCCATTCCTGTCTACCTGTACACCTGGGAAATCTGACAACCTCACCAATTTTTCCAAAACTTCTGAAGGGTGAGGAGAAGACTTACATTCTTTCCCCCTTTCTCATTCTAAATTCTTCCTCCTATCTTAGTTGTCATTGCCCATCCCTGACATGAAGCAGTTTCTGTTCACTCTTTTATATATATAAAATTATATATATATATATATATGAGACACATGCATACAGTTCTTCCTCCTCTGTTCCCCTGAAAACCACTCCTCTGAAGGGAGAACATGTCAGCTGGGTTCTCTGGAAAACAGACACTGAGACAGCATTAAGAGTGAAAGAGGCTTATTGAGAAGAGGGGCGGGGGGCATTAATCCCACGCAAGATAAAAGAAAAAGGAAGTGGAGTTCGGTAGAGAAAGCCTTTTAGACTGTGATGTTGATCTGACAGGGGTGGCCTTGGAAGTCAGTGACAAAGGATAATATCCCAGTGGACAGAGGTTTGAGCTTTGTGTGGAAGAAGAGATGGCCCAGGATGATAATACAGATAGACTCCTGAAGTGGCAAATGGGGTATAAAGAAAAAGATCATAGCCAAGAAGTTCTGGGGTAGTGGTATATGGACATAAAGAAAGTGGGCCTCAAGTATGAAGGTGTTTGTATCATTTGTTAATACCCCACAAAAAGCATTCACTCTAAAAGTTGGTCAGTTGATGTGAGCGAGTCCTTGGTCTACTACAGAATGGGCACAAGAGACACATGAATAGAGTGGTCACAGTGGCAGAGATGGAGGCTATGCCTAGTCCCAATGAAATAGACCTCCACTCTCTAAGTCTCTTCTAGTTACTGCCACCTCAGAATGCCCAACCTGTCAGCAACAGAGATGAATGCTGAGCTCCCTGTATGGCATTTTTCTTCAAGGAGACCAACTGGCCACTTGGCAAGTTGACTACATTGAACACCTTCCATCCTGGAAGGGCCAGTGATAGGAACAGATGTCAATTTGGGGTGTGAATTTTCCTTTCCTGTCCGTAGAGTCCTCAGGCAGCATCACTATCCAAGGGTTTATAGAGTGCCTGATCTAAGGCATGGGACCTATACAACATAACATTCAAACAGCCAACCCACTTCACAATGAGGGAGGTGAGGAAATAAGCCTACTACCATGGGATCCATTAGTCACATGACATACTGTATCATCCTGAAACTTCTGGAGTGGTAGAATGTTCTGGAATGGCCTACTGGAAGCACAGCTTGAAGTGACAGTTTGGAGCAGCACTCTGTAGAGATCAAGGGTGCAGTGTGTCAACTGAATCAGAGACCTCTATGTGGCACTGTGTCTGAGAACCAATGGGTGGAAGCAGGAGTAGCCTCACTTACCATCATGCCCAACAACGCACCAGGTGATTTTGGGCTACTGGTCCTTGCAACTCTGGATGCTGCAAGTTAGAGGTCCTCATCCCCAGGAAGCATACTCTCTCGAGAGGACCCAGCAAAGTTGCTAGTAAACTACAAGTTATTGCTGCCACCGGGGCTATTCGAATTGCGTGTGTCATGGGATCAGCAGGCGAGAAGTGGAATCACTAACCTCAAACAGAATTGGTATGTATTTTTGGGAAGAAGCCTTTCTTGTATTTCAGAAAGTGTCCTTACATATCTTATTTTAATATTTCCTTAGTGTCTAGTTAACTTTTAAATGAACTCTATCTGATCCTATAGCTTTGGCTCAACTGAACATAAAATTCCTTTCTTCTCCCAATAAAACTTAGCACTTGCTAATGAAAACATTGGTTTTCATAACTATTTATCTCTAAAATGGTATCAATGCCTAGTTTGGATCTAAAAGTCAAACAATGTTTCCTTTTTTGGTAGCTGGGTTCTGCTCACCCCTCCGAAGAGACTAAGGGAGCAATACAAATTGCCAAGAATAAAAAGCGTTTCTGATAATATTTCAAATTGTTACCCTACATAGATTCCTCTCATGGATATCACATGAAAGAAACCAGCCCCCAAAGAATACATACTGCATGATTCCATTTATGTGGCTTTTAAGATCCAGCAAAATTAGTAGTTTTGAAAGTCAGAATATTGATTATTTTGGGGGGGGGGCATGGGATATAATCTGGGAAATTGCAGCAGGGAATCTTGTAGGATGCTGGAATGTTCTATAACTTGATCTAGGAGCTGTGGATTAATATGTAGAATGCTAACTTATTACCTATAAGTTTTACACACCTTTGTGTGGCTATCATTATGCATTCGTGTATCGGTACTAAATGTTCTCTCTCTCCCTGTGGATGCTTCTTCAGGGCTCAAGTTCTTATCACGAATTGGAAAAATATCTTTCCAGTTGATTCCCTCCCACATTCTCTATCTCCTCACTCTTCATTTGCATTTGCCTTTGGGGGCTGGTTGCTTGTTTATGTCAAGTGAGTCAGCAAAGATGCAAATATCCCCTTACTTGATTTGTTTCATGTGTTTCAGCATCATTAGGAAGCAAAGGTGCCAGGGATGCTGCCCCAAAGTCCACAGTGTTTGTGTATGTGGTGCACACAAGTGAAGGCGTCCACTTAGTTTTCTACTCCATCCGGGCACCTGGATGTCAGCTACAAATACTAATTGGTAGAATGCGTTGTACACTTTCTCTTACTAAGCCTGAAGTTTTTTTTTTTTAACTGAAATTTCTAAAATCAGTAAAAGGGCTAGTTAAAAACTGAAGCCTCAAAATAAAATGTGGCAATTATAGTTTGTTAAAGAATTAACTTAGGCAAATTATCATTTAAAACATTATGGATGTATTGCTATAAACTAAATATGGCCCAATTCCTTAATACCCAGACAGTTCTATGCTCTGCTTAGTAAACTGCTACACAATGTGGTAGCAGTAATTGAAGGACTTAGTTCTGCAAAATGTTGAAGAGATTGCTTAAAATGTGAAAACAAAACAAAGCAACCAGTTTGTTTTATGCCATGAAAAAAAAAATCCCTACCTTAGTTAGATACCTGACAAGATCAGGTCAAAGACTTGGTCATTTGCCTAACATTTCAATTCATCATAGTGAATATTACCTTGCATGGGCATTCATATGTGGTGACATAAACATATCACATGTAATCTACTCATTCTTAGTGAAATTGTGTCGAGGAAATTCAACTGGTGGAAAATAATCTGACCCACTTTGCTACACTGAAGTCAGTTTCCAAAAATAGAAATCATGGTATGAAGTATAATTGTGAAGCTAAGAACTAAATTTCAAAAAGTTCTCTGACTTCAAATTTATGAAAACGAGCTAGGATGATTCTTTTTTATCATCTGAGTACTGATACTGTAGAAAATTGCTACAAAGGAAAGTTACCAAATGCAGTTAAGCAAGAGCAAAAAAAAAAAAAAAAATCAAGTGATTTCAGAAGAGCAGGATTTTACAAATATCCTAAGAATGGCTATTCTAGGTATGAAAACCATGGCGCAAATATCATACCCATATTTCAAAGTACTTACATTTGTGATCAGCTGATTTCATTATGAATAAAAATAATTATCTCTCTCACCTAAATGATTCAAGACCAAATTCTGCATTGCAAACTATAACAAAAAATACAAGCCTGGCAGTGACAGCTTAGTGAAGAAGAAAATGCATGATATTTTAGTTCCAAATCAAAGAAGCAACCAATTAAAAAAGGAAAATGTAACAGTGATGATATTTAGAGAAAAGTATAATTGTGCCTTTCCAAGTATGTGACCATTTTCCTGCTTAGCTTTGGAGGAGATTTGGATTTGTTACAGAAGTGATGTGAGAGCAAGAATAAGGTAATACTCCTTTTTTGACATTCTTTGAGATTTACAGTGAGATGATATGCTTGAAATCCAGTTAACGGGGAGAGAGAAAGGGCTTTCATTTTTCTAAGTCTTGCAAACTGAGATCATAGAGTTAGTGTAGAGAAGAGACTCCCGCTGGGATGGCCAGGTGGGGAGGCTAGAGCACAAAAAGGGGTGGTGGTGGTCGGCACCTGCACGTTCTATTTCTGGGGTTGTGGGAAAGGGCAGAAAGAAAGAATCAGAAGGAATAGAAGTGTGTTGTGATTGTCCATCTTTGGGCTTTGGTGTAGAGAATGGGCAGAGTCAGATAAATCGAAGGGAGAGTGGCTTTCCCTGCTCACAGTTGGAGATTCTGGAAGGGACTCCTGGGTAGAAGCTCTGGGCCAGTATAGGTGAACCAGCATAGCCAAGAGAGCTGTTGCACATGGTCATGAAGAGAGCAGCTCTCAGTTAGACACAAAGCCTATCTTGGCTCCAGGCTGAGAGCCAGGGGGCTTGTCATCATGACTGCCATTGGTAGGAGCAGTCATTCACAGCAGAACAGAAGGGAGAGCTACTGACTCTGAGACCAGTGGAGGACCTGGAGGAGAGTCATGTCTATAGCCAACCAATCACTAAAGGCAGGCCTGGTTAGCATGTGACAGTGGAGAAAAGCCCATGTAAATCAGCAGCAGAGGCTAGAAGCAGCCCAGGACAGTACCAGCCAACTATGCTTCAGCAGCCATAAGCCCACATGATGGTAGAAGAATACTGTCATATGATCTCTTCTGGTGCCAAATCCCATGTATCCCTCTGCCCCCAGCGCTCTTCACCGTTTTGAATGAGAACAGGATAGAAAGCAGGAAATACAAGATGTGAGCATTTCTTTCAAAAGTTTGATATTTAATAATACTTTGTGTCACTGGATTGGTCTAAGGTTTGAAATGGATTGAAGAGTAAACCTTTTTTCCTCTGCTGAAACTCAGAGGCTGGAGGCTTCCAGCGAACACCTCATCAGTCATGTCAGCTAAATAAAGGAAAAACACTTTTCTATGTGTATATGTTGTGTAAGAAAACCTATGAAAGTATTCAGGAAAATTCAATATTCATATTTTTTTATTTGTATTCCATTTCATCTTCAAAATAAAACTTCTAATATTATATAAATGTGTATGAGATTATGTGCTTAAGCCACAATTATGTAAAAATAAGGCAAATTTGATTCTCTTTCCCCAGCTGACTTTCTTATCTTCTTCTTCTTTTTTTTTTTTTTTTTTTAAGGATTTTATTTTTTGAGAGAGAGAGCACACAAGCAGGCAGAGGGAGAGGGCAAAAGTAGGCTCTGCACTGAGCAGGGAGATTGGATACAGGGCTGGATCTCAGGACCCCAGGATCCCAACCTGAGCTGAAGGTAGACACTTAACCGACTGAGCCACCTAGGCGCCCCTCCTTAGGTGACTTTTTCTTATATTCAGCTTGCTTCATTCCTGTTTATTGCCAGCTTGGCCCTGAAGGCATTTGAGGTTTAGGTATTGCTGTATTTAAAGAAATCAAATGACTCTTTAGGAAATTCCTGACTCTGAAAGGAACACAAGGGGAGGAGAGAAAAGAAAATTCACCTACTAAACCCACAGAATATAAGAATGAAAGGATCTTTTAGTAATTTCATGAAAAATGAACACAAATCCAATTAAAAATACATAGAAGTCGGCTTGTGAAGAATGAATTTGCCTTATTCCATAGAGATTTAGGGGAGGGTTAAACATTATATGGTTCCTTACAAAAGTAAGCCCCCCCCCCGCTCTTTTTTAAACCAGGACTGAGCCAAGAATAACTCAGAAAAGTAAAGTAATAGATTTGGTTAAGCAAATAAAAAGGAGGGGTGCCTGGGTGGCTCACTCAGTTAAGTGTCCAACTCTAGATTTCAGCTGAGGTCATGAACTCAGGGTCATGAGATTGAGCCCTGTGTTGGGCTCTGTGCTGGGCATGTAGCCTGCTTAGGATTCTCTCTTTCGCTCTCCCTCTGCCCCTCCCTACCATTAAAAAATAAAATAAAATAAAAAGGAAACAGTAAAAGGGGTATAACTAAAAAATTAAAGAAACAAGGATTAAGGATAAATATTTGAGCTAAATAAACAGGATATAAAAAAGGGTAAAATATACACTGTAAAGTCAAGAATAGATAGGGTGAAAAGTAAAAACAAAGTCAAACTAAGCTAAAGGGTAAATACAGAGAATAAAAATAGAGAGGTGACAAAAGACTAGAGCGGGAAGTGCATAAAATCAAAATGTTAAACCTTACTAAATTTAACTCCAAATCCTCAAGTATTTGTGGAATGAAGGTCAGGAAAAATAAGCTCCCATTACTTAAAAAGAAACAAGGCTGACAGTGACATGAGTTACTCAGCATGACCTCTCAGAGTGACCTCTGGGCTTAAGTAACTCCTAGGAGTTGGGGTCCCCGGAAGAGTTTTCTGAGAGCAGAGATTGCCCAAACTGCCAGGGCCTGTGTTCTCTCAAGTGCCTCTTTAATGCCAACAGCAGGCCTGTTTGTCAACAGAAGGATTCAGTCTGGAGCATCACTGCTAACCAGTGTTAATAATTCTATTGCTTTGGAGCGCCTCTGTGGCTCAGTGGGCGGGGTGTCTGCCTTTGGCTCCGATCAGGATCCCAGGGCCCTGGAATGGGGCCCCTTGTCGGGCACTCTGCTTCGTGGAGACCCTGCTTCTCCCTCTGCCTGCAGCTCTCCCTGTCTGTGCTCATACTTGCTCTTTCTCTCTCTCTGTGTCAAATAAATAAAATCTTTAAAAAAAAAAATTCTATTGCTTTATCTTTGTTCGTATTTGCTACTGCACAAAAGTATGTAATATGGAAGATACCAGAGGGATAATATGTCTTGAATATTAATGTGTTACTAAATGCCTTCTGCCACTTTAGCTACAAGAGATATACTCCATGCTGAGATTGTGAGAAAAGACAGTCCAATCACTCAGAAGTCTCTGCCACCCCCACACCCCACCCAGGACAGTTTTCTCTCTCTTCCTTTTGGAAAACTCCCCCAGCTAGAGTGAGGTTAAAAAACTATCCTCCTGAGACTCAGAATCGCCAAAACAATCTTAAAAAACAACAAAGTTAGAGGACTTACACTTCCTGAGAGCACGTAATGCAAAGCTGCAGGAATCAAGACAAAGGGGCACCGGAGTAAGAATAGATAGTTCAGTGGAATAGAATTGAGATTCCAGAATGAACCCAAGTAGCTATGGTCAAGTGATTTTCAACAAGGGTCCCAAAATCATTCAATGAGGAAGGAACAGTTTTTTTCAACAAATAGTGCTGGGACAAGTAGAGAGCTTAATGCAAAAGTATGAAGCCTTACCTCACACCATTTATAAAAATTGACTCAAATGAAAAGAATAGGCAAATCTATGGGGACAGAAAGGAGATAAGCAGTAACTGAGGCAGGGAAAGGGGAAATGGGGAGATGGGACATGACTGCTGATTTTCATGACAGGTTCATGAGATGAATCTTTTTGTAATCATATTACAGATGAAAATCTAAGGCATAGATAACTTGCACACACAGCAAGGGGAAGATGTAGGAACGAACTATGTCCAATGGTTGTTGGAAAGGTATCTTGTACATAGGGAACACTCACCTTAGGGTAGCAGTTATTATCTATAGGCATTAATCTTGAGTGGTGACTTTTATATCAGAAACATACTGTCCTTTAGGCAGGGTCAGTAAAATAGAATAAAAAAACTAAGTGATATGAGATATAGTTATACAACATACTTTTTGCTTTCCATTTTGAGATAAGGATATTTATATACATAATAAAATGTGTAATCCAAGAGGTGGACAAGTGACAGATTTATTTGTAAATGAAATGGAATCTTGCACATGAATTTTGATAACCTTACTCAACTACTTAGGGCCCCTGGCTCACTCTTTCTGCCCAAATGAGTTTCAAAGGGAAACTAAAAACGTATTTCTAGAGGAGTCTTCACTGCTGGATGAATTCCTTTTATAGTCTCTTCATATAAGAGAATAGAATTTATTGACAATGTTGGTAAAAGGGTAAGAAACTTCTTGACACCTAAAGATGGTTAAACCATAAATGTCTAATTCTAAGTCTTGGATGCGACCACCTCAGAGGTCACATCTGTCACTTCAGTAGAATATACTCACACTAACAGCCTAACCTCATGGAACTATAGTATCCATGGGCACAGGGCTGAAAATCTGGAGAACAAACCTATTAAAAAAAAAAATGAAGTAATATCCCTATGTAAAAACATCTGCACAGAATAATGACATGGACATACTTCTTTGGGGAAAAAACTGCAAAACTGAATTCATATGTTCTTTATTGTGCTTGTGGAAATCAAGATAGAAATCTATGGAGAGGTCAGGATAGGAGCGAAGGGCAGAATGGAATGAGAATTCTTTTTGTTGGCACGTTCTATTCCCTGACATCTTAACTCTCTAGCTAGAAAAACTGCTTGTCATTTTTTAGTTATCTCCAGTGTTCTCTTCTGGGAAATGCCCAGAAGATGGGCAGGACTGGTTTAAGTTCTGTCATTTACAACAAAAAGGTTTGTATAAGTTCTGACTTCTGAGATTTTCCAATCAGCTAACATGGCTGAAATGAGGAACTCTGTCCTCTTATTCCTAAGCTCCTTGTCAGAGTTTCAACAGAGGCATTGCTCCCCCTGCTGGCGGCCAGGTAGCATCTACCAGGTCTCCAGGATGGTGTAGCAGAGACGGTTTCTGGGCCAGTCCTGGGGTCCAAGTTCCTTCCTCCAGGTACAAGCTCCTTGACCTTACTCAAGTTACTTTGCCTCCATGAATCTCAATTTTTGCATCTTTAAAATATTAATGTTAACACACTAGCTTTCAAGTCTATTTGATGAGTAAATGGCTATGTAAAAGTAAATCAACGGAAGATATTATTATTATGAGACAATTTGGGGGAAGAAAGCTAGGCTGCTCATCCAGTTTCTCAAGGTTGTAAAACATGATTTTCAATACTGTTGATTTTCTGGATATGAGAAAACATGCATGAGTTATAGCAACCTAAGAAGCTATTGTTATAGCATGTAGAATAGTAACATAATACTTGTAAAGTTCTTAAAAATTCTCAGGTGAGAAATGTCTAACTTAAATCATAAATGTCAAATAGTCCTTTTATAAAATTCAATATCCATTGCTAGTAAAAGTATTAGATAAAATAGAAATTAATGGATGTTCCTGTTTAAAAATATTTTATTTATTTATTTGTCTGGGAGAGAGAGAGAACTAGCACGGGAAAAGGTAGGCAGAGTGAGAACCAGGTTCCCCACTGGGGAGGGAGCCGGAGGTGGGACTCGAGCCCAGTACCCTGGGGTCATGATCTGAGCTGAAGGCAGACGCTTAACTGACTGAGCCACCCAGGCATCCCTGGATGTCCCTTTAATGTGATTAATATAATATATATTATAAATTATATAATTATCATATATTGTCCTTTAACGTTTTATATATATATATATATATATATATATATATATATATATATATATGGGAGAGAGACAGAGAGATTGTTGAAAGAAACACTGAAAGCATCCCCATGAAGGTAAGGAACAAGGCAAAAATGTCCACAATCTCCATTACTATCTCACATCATACTGGATACATAAATCAGTGTACTCATTCAAGGGAAAAACAATAGAGACGTAAGATTGAAAGAGAAGTAAAATTCCACTTGCAGGTGATATGATAATATATCTGGGAAACTCAATAGACTCAATGATAACACTAATATGAACAAAAGAATGCAGTGGTTAGCAGGCTACAAAATCAAGCTACAAAAATCAATAGCAGCGTGTGTGTAATGATAATCAATTAGAAGATAAAGGAAGAGAAAATTCCATTTATAATAGCAACATAAAAGATAAAGATACTTGAAAATAAGCTTAAAAGGGAATGTGCAAAACTCAAATGAGGAAAAATTTTAAACACTCCTGAAAGACAAATGGAAATATTCCGTGGTCTTGGATCACTCGACATCATTGAGATGTAAATCATCCCTAGTTTAACACTAATCCAGTAAAATTTCGACAAGTACTTTTCCTGAAATCAATTTTCCGGAAAATTGATTCTAAAGTTCACATGGCAACCCCCCTCCCCAGGTATACATGCATATATAGGAAAATCTGGGGGGAGGGAAAAGGATTAATGAGGAGAGATAACTCTAATAATTACTAATACACTATAAATTCTCTATAATTAAAGCAGCATGGCATGAATAAATGGACAGATCGGGAGCATAACTGATTCAGAAGTAGAACCAAGTCAAAGAAAAAATTATGATATGAATAAAATGGTAACTCAAATCACTGGAGAAAAGACAGACTTGCTTATAAACAGTGTTAGGACAACTACATGCCATTTGAAAAAAATAATTTTGGATCCATAACACACATTCTGCTTCAGGAGTATTTTTTCCAAATGGAAAAAACAAGCCATACAAGTACTAGAAGAAAACCTAAGTGAATTTATTTATAATTTTGCTGTCAGAAAAGCTTTTAAAATATGTTCATCATCCAGAAACAATAGCAGAGAAGATCAACAAATTTGGCTACAATGATAAGAAGGTTTATGAAAAAACTCTACAAGCAAAATCAAAAGATAAGTGACAAACTGGGAAAAATAAAATTGTGACATATATCATAGATGAAGCATTCAAAAATTGAGAAGGGCAAAAATTCATACACATAAAAAACACAAGCGCCTTTAAACCTACGAACTTCAGGGGTGCCTGGGTGGTTCAGCGGGTTAAAGCCTCTGCCTTCGGCTCAGGTCATGATCCCAGAGTCCTGGGATCGAGCCCCACATCGGGCTCTCTGCTCAGCAGGGAGCCTGCTTCCTCCTCTCTCTCTGCCTGCCTCTCTGCCTACTTGTGATTTCTGTCTGTCAAATAAATAAAAAGAAAATAAGAAAATCTTTAAAAAAAAAAAACCTATGAACTTCATTTATGACAAGAGAAATGCAAATTAAATCTGCAGGGAAAAAGTTTTTCCAGCTTTACTGTATGTTTGAAAAAGTTCATAATAAATGATGGAAAAACTACATTGAGATATAATTTCTAACTCTCAGACTGGCATTCACAAGCTTGAAAGCACACTTTTCTGCGATCAGTTGAGTGAAGTTTGGGCCTGAGCTGGGTATTAGAGGATATCATTATTCTATGAAGGTTATAGTTCCTGGGTGTGATTATTGTGTTGTGGTTATGTAGGAGTGTGTGCATGTCCTTGGGGAATATATGCTACAGTACTTATGAATAAAATACCATGAGACCTCAGAATCTACTTTCAAGTACAGTTCAAACAAAAGTGTTTTTACTGTTGACCAGTGGTTCTTAATCAGGGACATTTGGCAATGTTTAGAGAGAATTTTGGTTGTCACAACTTGGGAAGGAGGCTACTGGCACATCTAATGAGTGGAGGCCAGAGATTCTGTGAAATATCCAGCAAGGTACAAGAAAGCCCCTTAAACTACTCCAAATATCAATAGCGCCAAGGTTTAGAAACCTCATATAGATAGAAAGAAGGCAAACGTGGCTACAGTTGGGTAATCTAGGTGATTATATGATTATACTCTTCTTTCAACTTTCCTGTATATTTGACAATTTCAAGATTAAATATTTATTTTTTTAAAGATTTTATGTGTTTATTTGACAGACAGAGATCACAAGTAGGCAGAGACACAGGCAGAGAGAGAGAGAGAGGAGGAAGCAGACTCCCTGCCGAGCATAGAGCCCAATGCGGACCTCGATCCCAGGACCCCGAGATCATGACCTGAGCCGAAGGCAGAGGCTTAACCCACTGAGCCACCCAGGCGCCCCAAGATTAAATATTTAGAGGAAAAAGAAAATTTAAAAAATATATCATCAGAGGTGCCTGGGTGACTAGTTAAGTGCTTTTGGCTCAGATCATGATCCCAGGGTCCTAGGATCAATCAAGCCCTGTTTCCCAACTCCCTGCTCAGCGGGGAGCCTCCTTCTCTCTCTCCTGCTTCCCCTGTTTATGCTCTCTCTCTGTCAAAGAGATTAAAAATTTAAAAAATCTTTAAAAAAATAAAAAAATACATACAATCAAAGGAGTCTAGGAGAGAAAAAGGAAGCTGCATTGATAAAACAATAAGCCACACATAGGAAAACAATGGTAAAAGCCTTTTTAAAAAAAATTAACCTGAGAATAAAGAAACGACAGACAATTCTGCCTAGTCTACTCATTGGCCATAAAACCACAGTCACCACATTAAGTTGAGAGATTTTCAAATGTAGTTTTTATGAAGCTTCTTTCATGTTTATATATATTCTTAAAAAATACATTTTTTAATATTTTATTTTTAACTTTTTTTAAGTAGCCTCCACACCGAACATGGGGCTCAAACTCATGACCCCAAGATCAAGAGTCGCATGCTCTATGGACTGAGCCAGCCAGGTGTCCTTGTATTTTCTTTTCTTTTTTTTTTTTTTTAATTAGGCTCTCACTGTGTGATGATCAGATACATAACTTTGTCATATTAAAACTAAATCAAAATTAGCAAACTGGGAAACTAGCAGCCAGTTTCTTCCCTACATGGCTCCAAAGACACCCAGCTGAAAAATGAGTCTCAGAAAATAGTTACAAAAAAAAAAAAAAAATGTTTCCCTGACAACTTAATAGTTATGGTAACATAGTGTCATTGGAGTGGTTTGCAAGACTCCTGTTTTTATCTGATTTTATCACCCATTCTGCCCTGATTGGGCAGGGACTAGGAGGTGTTGGAAAGTGCAAAATGGATTTACTAAAAGAGTGGGTTTCATTTGCGGCAGGGCTGAAGATAAGGGTACCGGGCTTTTATGAGACCTGACTTGCAGCCCTTGGTTTGCGCTATTACTTTCTTTGGTGTCATTCAATCTCCGCCTTTCTTCGTAGTCCTTACTCTTTCTTCCTTGCCCAGCATTGTTTTATGGTGCAGGGGGTATAGAATGGGCTGGCATTTTGGTAACCTTTCCTACTGTACTTTCTAGCCCCAGTAATTCTTCTTTTCTCTACAGCTCCGCATGCCTGACCATTTTTTATTGGAGGCGGACATTGCATAAGACCAGCTAGAGGCTCCAGGCGATGTCATCTCCCACCAGAGAGGGTTCACCCTCTCCTCTGGCAAGTGGAGTGCTTTGCTCACCTTAATCACGTTAGGGTTGTAGCTGAATTGAGGCTGGAGCCCTTTTTGTAAGACCCTCCAGGGGCTTAAAATTGAGAACGTGGTCTGTTCACCTGGGCTGCTGCTTCTGGTGGGTCTTCAGCTCTAATCACTGTCTCCTCAGCAGAGTGAGATTCTGGGGAAACTCCACTCTGCTTCCCAAAGGCTTTCCTGGCTTAACTTCTTAGTCTCCAATTCAGCAGAGCTCCAGAATTTGGCAAATGTCTGAAGGAGACTAGCCATGTGTCAGATTTCGTTCTCTACCTGTCCCTTCTGGTGAGCCCTCAAATCTCCAGTTTTATCTCTCCAGTACCCCCCCATCCCACCCCTGAGACCACCCACAGCTCTGCTCCCCGACCAGGGCCCTCTGTCTAGACAAAGTCCAGATTCTCAGGTTTTTGTATCACATCTGCAGTCGCCAAATGCTTCCATGGAAAAGAAAACTGCAGAATATCAGCTTGCCTTTTCAGGTCCACCCTTCTCCAGAATCTTGGTCTCTCTCGCCCTGGTTGCTATGGGGCTCTCCAATGCCTTTAAGCAGATGTTTTCTGTTTTAGTATAGTTTTTCTACTTATTTGAGGCAGTAGCATTGCTCTTGTATATCCTTACTGTCTCTTGTTTGTTTTTCCTATCAATTGCTGATGGTGTGATTAAATCTCCCACTATAATCATGGATTCTTTTACTTCATCTTATAGTTAAATCAGATTTTCTTTCCATATGTTCATACCGTGTTATTAAATTCATCAACCGAACCACCTAGGACCCTTGTGTTATTAAATTCATATGAATAGAAAAAAATAATCTTCATGATGAATTGTTTTTTTTTATCCTTGTAGAGTTTTGTAAAAAATCTCTAGTAATGCATTTTCCCTGAAAATTTAATTTGTCGGATATTAGGCATACCAACTTTCCTTTCGTTGTTGTTTGCACAGTATATAATTTTCCATCTTTTTACTTTACACTTTTATGTACCCTTATGTTTTGATGTATCTCCTATAAAATGCAGTCTGATCTCTTTATCTTTACATTAGAGCATTTAGTGTACTTATATTAACTATAATCACAGATACATTTGGTTGAAATTTCGCATCTCACTACTTATTTTTTGTTTATCCGGCTTGTTCCATGTTACTATCTCTGTCTTTTCTTGTGTTAATTGATTTTTGTTTTAAATTAAATTGATTTTGTTTTAAATTGTCTTAAATTAAAATTCCATTTTACCTTGGTAGTTACCTATTAGCTTGGTAGTTATATATTCCTTTACAATTCCTTCGGGTTTTACCATAGAGATTGCTTTGCATACCCATTACTTCCCAAAGCAGAACATTAATTGGCTTTTTTACTTTCTTCTTAGACAATGCAAGAGATTTGAGTTTTAAGTCCCATTTATGTCCTCCCTATTTAAATGCCATTGTTATCCTGTATTTTAATTCACTCTGTATTCGACTATTGTCTCATGCTTGCTCTTCATTGAGATTTGTCCACATAGTTACCACTTTTCTTGCTCTCTAGTATTTCCTATACCTGAACCAGATGAAATCTGGAACATATTCCTTTTACCTTTTGAATAGAAGTCTGTTCGTGAGGAGTTCTCTCGAGGTTTTGTGTTCCTGAGCATGTCTTTGCTTCACCTTCTTTCTTGCAAAGTATCTCTTCTGAGTACAGAATTCTAGGTTGGTGGTTTCCTTCTTCCGAAAGTTTCTTTGAAGATAACATTTCTTTGTACTTGTTAAGAAAAGAAAATCATTCAATTTAATTATTGATCATCCAGAGGTAGTGTTTCCTTTCTCCTTGGCTGCTTTCATTTTTCTCTTGGTCTTCGTTTTTTAGCAGATTTAATGTGTTACAGTCGAGTGAGTATATGATTTACTTAACATGTTTGCAGATTGTATGGCTTCTTGAATCTGTGACTTGAGGTTTCTCATCAGTTTTAGAAAGTTTGTGGCTGTCACTGCTTCAAAATTGCTTCTGCCTTTTCTATCCCTCCTTGTCTTCTTGAACTCTAAGTACACATATATTAGCACTTCTCCCTTAATTAATATTTTCTCACTGTCCTCTTCTCTGTATTTTTCATTCTTTTCCTCTCCTTACTTTATTCTGGATATTTTGTTTGCTCTTATCTTCAGATTCACAAATGCTTTCCCCTTCTCTTCAGCAGGGTTTAAGCTGCTGTTAAACAGCAGATCTCTCTCTCTCTTTTTTTTTTAAGATTTTATTTATTTATCTGACAGAGAGATAGAGAGCACAAGTAGTCAGAGAGGCAGACAGAAGGAGAGGGAGAAGCAGGCTCCCCGCTGAGCAGGGAGCCCGTTCCGGGGCTCGATCCCAGGATCCTGGGATCATGACCTGAGCTGAAGGCAGCCACTTAACTGACTGAGCCACCCACACACCCAGCAGATCACTTTTTTAACTTGTTTTTTTAAATATGTCATTCTTTTTAGTTGTAAAATTCCCATTTGGCTCTTTTTATTATTTTCAGTCCTTTTGTTGAAATTTTCAGCATACCTTTTATCTCACTGATTACTTCAAGTTTTGTTGTTTTGGAAGCTTCATCTGATAACTCCAACTGTGTGTCTTTTCTATTGTGTCTTTCTGTTTTTATTCATGTTACCATGACTCCTTATTTATGTGTGTGTCTGTATGTATGTGTATCTGCATCAGACACTGATTTTAAAAAATGTTTGCAGACATAGTGTGAAGCCTACAATGTTGATCTTTTCCTCTAGGGAGGACTTTTTTTTTTTTTTTTTCCTTCTGCCAGGAGTCTAAGGCATTATTATTCTGGGATCCTCACATGCTAGTTTCAGAGACTGAGGTATTTTGAAAGTGCTTGATTCCCTTGTGAGATTTGATGTACGTCCAGGTCACTCCCATTCCTAGGGTGCAGTCCTTCTGGGTCCCAAACTACAAGAGGGAATTACTAAGGAGAAGGTTTCCCCATTCCCCTACTCTGAGTGAGTCCTAGAGTCCACTCATTGTCCTCATAGTCTCAAGAGGTTTTTAGCATCTATTTACCTCTCAATTACTCTTGCAGAAATTAGCAAATACTCCACGGCAAGATTAATCTTAATCATGGACTTACCTCTCTGGTTCTCTTTCTTTTTCTAGTAACTGGTCCGGTATTTCTTTACTATCTTGTTAGCTCCATGATGCCTTCTGGTAGAGTACATTATTTGCTTGAGGTTTTCAAATTGTCCTAAGTAGGAAGGCTTAGAATTAACTGTTCTATTAGCAGAAATGTTAAGTTCTATGTATCTTATATTGATTTCCTCTGATTTTCTAGATATTTGTATGGGAGGCGTTCCCTGTTAGTCTTAGTCCTTCATGTTGCTTCAGTGTAGGGACTAAGAGTCAAAATTATAAAAGGCACTATACTCTAGTGGTTTAAAACTTAGTCTCTGAAATCAAAGGGATTTGGGTTTAAATAGTGGCTTTACATCTTCATATATTGATATTTAAACTAACTGGAAAATAACTTGAAGATGATCTCCTGTGTTCTTTGAAAGTCTAATTATGAAGATGAAATATAATTTATATAATAAATTATACATATATAATAAATTATACATAATTTATGATATGTAATTTATATATAATTATATTTATATAATATATAGAATAATTTATAAAATAAATTATAGTATATAATTTATTTAATAAATTTTATGTAAATACTTATGTAATAAATATTATATAATTTTATATAATAATTTATATGATAAATTATAGCTATTATAAACCCATTTAGCATAGGTTTAGTCAAAGGGGAATACTCCAGAAGCAGGTTCTTGAAAAAAGAAATTTTGGTTCTATGGGAAAATATCTCTTTGAAAGAAGAGATTTGATGATTACCCCCTCAAGCAAATAATCAAACTTACTCTGTCACACAGTAAAACAATTAGACATTATGTGCCTCCTAATGTGGTACATTAAGAAGTCTATTAAATTCACCTATGCATAATTGCTAAATCAAATCATGAAGAGATGATCAGCATATAATTTAAAGAACATTTTATGAGAAAACAAACCTGAATTCTTAAAGAAACCCAGAAAGTCAATATTCTGAAAAACAAAACCAAAGGCAGAGGGATGTTTCTGGTTAAGAGAGATTAAGAAGACATAAAAAAAAATTACATGCACTTGTAAACCTTGTTTGGATCCTGAGTTGAAAAAAAACTATATATTTTGGGGGCCATTAAGAAACTTTAAATCAAGATTGTAAATTAGATTATATTATTGAATCAATATAAAATTTTAGGTATGACAATGGTATTGCATATAGGAGAATATTCTTAGGAGATGCATGTCGAAGTACTTAGGGGTAAAGTATGATGATGTTTGCAACTTAGTTTCCAATGCTTCAACAAAAATAAATAATAAATAAAACAAATGTGTAAATATTAACAACTGATACATCTCGGTGAGGATGTATGTAAGAGTTTTTTGTCTTATGTTTACTTTTCTGTGTGTTTGAAATTTTTTAAAATAAAAAGTTGGAGGAACATTCTTGGATATTTCGTTCAAGTTACTCAGTCTCAGGTAAGTTTTTAAATAATTTGATAAAAATTTATTGTGCACTCACTACATGTTACATTTTCATAGGTGCTGGGGAGTGGTGATGAACTGGATAGATGAGATCATTCTCTAATTTTCAGTTTCCTCATCCATAGAAAGGATGTAGAGTAATAGTGTCCCCTATATAAGCAAGCACTATGCTTGGTTCAGAGTAGGCACTCAATAAATGTTGGCTGTTACAATTAATCAACGTTCTCCATTGTTGACCTAATTTCATCTATTTGATGATTTTGATCTTTCAATTCTACTTTAAATAAAACGTGTACTCTCTCATCTTATGTATTATTCTTCCTATGATGTTACTAGTCATCTTATTTTTGTTGCTATTACTAGTGCATTTGAAGTTTTGGAGAGCAGATATTATATGAAATCAAAGCAAAGCTGAAATTAAAGTGGTTAGGGATATATTTTTCAATGTAGGCTTTTATTTACTTGAGTATTCTAAGGTCTGAAGTTCTTA
Source organism: Martes martes (assembly GCF_963455335.1). Lineage (NCBI taxonomy): Eukaryota > Metazoa > Chordata > Mammalia > Carnivora > Mustelidae > Martes > Martes martes. Next base: position 85,182,898 of record NC_137896.1, read on the forward strand.
TTCATGCAGATTTTATTGATAATTATGTTCAGGTCTAAGATTGGGTTATAGACTAGAGAAACTAAAGAAAGGTTTCTAAATTTAAAAAATATTAGATCTTGAACTGATTAAATATTAATAATGCTGGAAACTCCTTAATATTCTATGCCAACAATCTTGCCTCTTTAGGAAACTGTGTCTATGTAACATGTTATTTTATCTATGAGTAAGAGCACTCCTTCCCTCCATTCTACTCCACCCACTCATGTCCTCAGATGTTAATGGCTTGGTCTGATAAAGGTACAGTTCATTCTAAGCCCTTGCCACAAAATTTATCATTAAGTTCCCAAATATTCCTTTCTGTGTGGACTGTGATCACAGCTTATAATTTATTATACAAAATAATTTTAATGCTATTGTACTAAAAGCAACCAAATAAAGGTTATTCATATAATTTGCAAAATAATACTTAAAACTCATTAGGGTGGAGAGGAACAAGATGGTGGAGGATAAATATTATTGGTCCCAGGAGTTCAGCTAATTATCAAAGCATTCTGAATACCCACAAACTCAACAGGAGATTGAAGAGAAGAAGAGCAGCAATTCTAGGAACAGAAAATGACCACTTTCTGGAAGGTAGGATGTGGAGAGAAGTGAATCCGAGGCAATATATGGGAAGATAGGCTCTGGGGGGAGGGGCTGGCTCCTGGCAAGGGGTAGAGCAGCAGAGCACAAAACCAGAACTTTAGAGGGATGTTGCTCCAGAGCCTGAGCGTGGGTGGAGCCCTTGCGGGGACAGTGTGCTCTCAGGACCTGCATGGTCACAAAAAGACCAGGGGTGTGAGTGTGGCAGAGCACCCAGGTATCAGTGCAGAGAAGCTGGCTACAGAGACAGAGCCAAGGTGGAGGCTGTTAGCGCGGGGTTATCTTAAATCGTGATCCAAGGCACAGTCGGACCACTACTCTTCAAGCAGGGACCCCACAAACAGCAGATCCGGGGAGACACCCTCCTTCCTTTTCTGAAAGGAGTGGCACAGGAGCACGCTTCAGGAATCTGTTGGGTTTGGAGACTCCAAACGGGGCTGTGTGCCAGAGAGAGAAATGCTCGGTCACAGGCCAGGTGAGCACAGAGTGTAGCTGGAGAACAGGGAGATGGGAGGGATTGACTGCTTTTCACCAAGGGCACACTGAGATGTGGGGCCCAAGCTCTCGGCTCCTATAGACCGGAGCTTGGGAGGCCACCATTTTCATTCCCGTCCTTCAAAGTTGTACGGAAAGCGTTCAAGGAACAAAAGCTCTGGAGTGCGAACCCAAGCAGATTACTTAGGCTGGTCCCTGGCAAGAGCAGTGCTATTCTGCCTCTGGCAAAGACATTTGAGAATCACGGCAACAGGCCCTTCTCCCAGAAGATCAGCAAGAACATCCAGCCAAGACCAAGGTCACCAATCAATGAGAACTACAAAACTTCAGAGTTTGTGGAATATGGCCCATAGAATTCATGGCTTTTTTCCCATGATTCTTTAGTCTTTCAAAGTTAAATTTTTTAAATTTTCTTTTTTTCTTATTCTATTTTTAAAAGTTTTTCCTCTTTCCTATTTTAATGTTTTTAAACTATTTTATCTTATCAATACATTTTTTAAAAATCTTTTAAAATTTTCATTGTTATCATCATATTCTATCCCTTCATTCTATTTAACCTTATTTTTTGTATACATATAGGTTTTTCTTTCTTTAAAATTTTGGGATACAGTTTCTTCTAACAGATCAAAATATACCATAAATCTAGCACATGGCTTTGTTCTAGTCTCCAGTTTGATCACACTCTTTCCTCTTTTTTTTTAAATTTTTTATTTTATTATTCTATTTTCAACCAACTTATCATCAATTCTTTTTTTAGAATCTTTTAAAATTTTCATCTTTACAGTCATATTCCATCCCTTCATCATGTTTACCCTCATTTTTGTGTATATATAAATTTTTCTTTCTTTAAAATTTTGAGAGACAGTTTCTTCTAACAGACCAAAATAATACATCTGAAATCAAGTGTGTGCTCTGTTGTATTCACCAGTCTAATACATACCTACATATATCATATATATATACATATATCATACATATATATATATATGTATACATACACACACACACACACACACACACACACACACACACATATATTCCCCCCCCCTCTTTCTTCTCCCCCCAGTTTCGGGTCTCCTCTGATTTGGTTACTGTATATTTTTCTGGGGTCCTTGCTACCCTTTTAGTATTTTGTTCTCTCATTCATCTATTCTTTTTTTATTATAAAGTATTTTTATTAACATATAATGTATTACTTGGTTCAGGGGTACAGGTCTGTGAATCATCAGTCTTACACAATTCACAGAACTCATCATAGCACATATCCTCCCCTATGTCCATAATCCAGCCACCTTATCCCTCCCCCCACCCCCTGCAACCCTCAGTTTGTTTTGTGAGATTAAGAGTCTCTTATGGTTAGTCTCTCTCCCCACTCCCATCTTGTTTCATTTTTTCCCTCCCTGCCCCCCCATGACCCCCCGCTCTGCCTCTCACATTCCTCATATCAGAGAGATAATAGCATTCATCTATTCTTATCTGGATAAAATGACAAGGTGGAAAAACTCACCTCAAAAAAAAAAAAAACAAAAAAAAAACAAGAGGCAGTACCGATGGCTAGCGACCTAATCAATATGGACATTAGTAAGATGTCAGAACTAGAGTTCAGAATGACTATTATCAAGGTGCTAGCTGGGCTCAAAAAATGCATAGAAGATACTATAGAATCCCTTTCTGGAGAAATAAAAGAACTAAAATCTAAACAAGTTGAACTAAAAAAAATATATTAATGAGGTGCAATAAAAAATGGAGGCTCTTACTGTTAGGATAAATGAGGCAGGAGAGAGAATTAGTGATACAGAACACCAAATGATGGAGAATAAAGAAGCTGAGAAAAAGAGATAAACAACCACTGGACCATGAGGGAAGAATTCGAGAGGTAAGTGATACTAGATGACAAAACAATATTAGAATAATTGGGATCCCAGAAGAAGAAGAAGAAAGATATAGAGGGGCAGAAGGTATATTGCAGCAAGTTATAGAAGAGAGTTTCCCTAATTTGGCGAAGGGAACAAGCATCAAAATCCAGGAGGTACAGAGACTCCCCCCCAAAATCAATAAAAATAGGTCAACACTCCATAATTTAACAGTGAAACTTACACGTCTCAGTGACAAATAGAAAATCCTGAAAGCAGCTCAGTACAAGAGGTCTGTAACATAAAATGGTAGAAATATTAGACTGGCAGCAGACCTAGCCACAGAGACCTGGCAGGCCAGCAAGGACAGGCATGATATATTTAGAGCACTAAACTAGAAAAATATGCAGCCAGGAATACTATATCCAGGTAGGCTGTCATTGAAAATAGGAGAGAGAAAAAAACTTCCAGGACAAACAAAAATGAAAAGAATTTGCAAACACCAAACCAGTCCTATAGGAAATATTGAAAGGGGTCCTCTAGGCAAAGAGAGAGCCTAAAAGTAACAGACCAGAAAGGAACAGAGACAATGTACAGTAACAGTCACCTTACAGGCAATACAATAGCACTCAATTCATATCTTTCAGTAGTTACCCTGAATGTAAATGGGCTAAATGCCCCAATCAAAAGACAAAGTGTATCAGAATGGATAAAAAAACCAAGACCCATCAATATGCTGTCTACAAGAAACTCATTTTAGACCCAAGACACCTCCAGATTTAAAGTGAGGGGGTTAAAACAATTTACCATGCTAATGGACATCAAAAGAAAGTTGGGGTGGCAATCCTTATATCAGACAAATTAGATTTTAAACCAAAGACTATAATAAAAGATGAGGAAGGACACTATATCATACATAAAGGGTCTTTCCAACAAGAAGATCTAACAATTTTAAATATCTATGCCCCTAACATGGGAGCAGCTAATTATATAAACCAATTAATAACAAAATCAAAGAAACACATTGACAATAATACAATAATAGTAGGGGACTTTAATACCCCCTTACTGAAATGGACAGATCATCTAAGCAAAAGATCAAAAAGGAAATAAAGGCTTTAAATGACACACTGGACCAGATGGATGTCACAGCTATATTCAGAACATTCCATCCCAAAGCAGCAGGAACACATTCTTCTCTAGTGCACATGGAACATTCTCTAGAATAGATCACATCCTGGGTCACAAATCAGGTCTCAACGAGTACCAAAAGATTGGCATCATTCCCTGCATGTTTTCAGACCACAGTGCTTTGAAACTAGAACTCAACCACAAGAGGAAAGTTGGAACAAACTCAAATATATGGAGGCTAAAGAGCATCCTACTAAAGAATGAATGGGTCAACCAGGAAACTAAAGAAGAATGAAAAAAATTCATGGAAACAAATGAAAATGAAAATACAACTGTTCAAAATCTTTGGGACACAGCAAAGGTGGCCCTGAGAAGAAAGTATATAGCAATACAAGCCTTTCTCAAGAAACAAGAAAGGTCTCAAGTACACAACCTAACCGTACACCTAAAGAAGCTGGAGAAAGAACATCAAAGAAAGCCTAAACCCAGCAGGAGAAGGGAAATCATAAAGATCAGAGCAGAAATCGAAATAGAAACCAAAAGAACAGTAGAACAAATCAACGAAACTAGGAGCTGGTTCTTTGAAAGAATTAAGATTGATAAACCCCTGGCCAGACTTATCAAAAGGAAAAGAGAAAGGACCCCAATTAACAAAATCATGAATGAAAGAGGAGAGATACAACCAACACCAAAGAAATACAAACAACTATAAGAACTTATTATGAGCAACTATACGCCAGCAAATTTGACAATCTGGAAGAAGTGGATGCATTCCTAGAGATGTATAAACTACCGAAACTGAACCAGGAAGAAACAGAAAACCTGAATAGACCCATCACGAGTAAGGAGATTGAAACAGTCATCAGTCTGGGGCCAGACTGTCTGGTGCCAGACGGCTTCCCAGGGGAATTCTACCAAACATTTAAAGAAGAATTAATACCTATTCTCCTGAAACTTTCCCAAAAAATAGAAATAGAAGGAAAACTTCTAAACTTATTTTATGAGGCGAGCATTACCTTGATCCCCAAACCAGACAATGACCCTCAAAAAAGAGAATTACAGACCAATATCCCTAATGAACATGCATGCAAAAATTCTCACCAAAATATTAGCCAATAGGATCCAACAGTACATTTAAAGGATTATTCACCACGACCAAGTGGGATTTATTCCTGGGCTGCAAGTTTGGTTCAAAATCCACAAATTAATCAATGTGATACAGTACATTAATAAAAGAACAAGAACCTATGATACTCTCCATAGATGCTGAAAAAGCATTTGACAAAGTACAGCATCCTTTCTTGATCAAAACTCTTCAAGTGTAGTGATAGAGGGTACATACCTCAATATCATCAAAGCCATCTGTGAAAAACCCACAGCGAATATCATTCTCAATGGGGAAAAACTGAGAGCTTTTCTGCTAAGGTCAGGAACATGGCAGGGCTGTCTACTAACACCACTGCTACTCAACATAGTGCTAGAAGTCGTAGCTTCAGCAGTCAGAAAACAGAAAGAAATAAAAGGCATCTGAATCAGCAAAGAAGAAGTCAAACTCTCACTCTTTGCAGATGATACGATACTTTACATGGAAAACCCAAAAGACTCCATTCCATAATTGCTAGAACTCTTATAGGAATTCAGTAAAGTGTCAGGATATAAAATCAATGCACAAAAATCAGTTGTATTTCTATATACCAACAGCAAGACAGAAGACAGAGAAATTAAGGAGTTGATCCCATTTGCAATTGCACCCAGAACCATAAGATACCAAGTAATAAACCTAACCAAAGAGGCAAAGAATCTGTACTCAGAAAACTATAAACTACTCATGAAAGAAATTGAGGAAGACACAAAGAAATGGAAAAACATTCCATGCTTATGGATTGGAAGAACAAATATAGTGAAAATGTATGTGCTACCTAGAGTGATCTACACATTTAATGCAATCCCTGTCATAATACCATCAATTTTTTTCAAGGAAATAGAACAAATAATCCTAAAATTTATATGGAGCTAGAAAAGACCCTGAGGGGCACCTGGGTGGCTCAGTGGGTTAAGCCTCTGCCTTCAGCTCAGGTTATGATCTGAGGGTCCTGGGATTGAGCCCCACATCAGGCTCTCTGTTCAGCAGGGAGCCTGCTTCCCCCTCTCTCTCTGCCTGCTGCTCTGCCTACTTGTGATTTCTCTCTGTGTGTCAAATAAATAAGTAAAATCTAAAAAAAAAAAAAGAAAGAAAGAAAGAAAGGACCCTGAATAGCCAGAGGAATGTTGACAAAGAAAACCAAAGTTGGCAGCATCACAATTCCAGACTTCAAGTTCTATTACAAAGCTGTCATCATCGAGACAGTATGGTACTGCCACAAAAAACAGACATATAGATCAATGGAACAGAAAGAATAGAGAGCTGAGAAATGGACCCTCAACTCTATGGTTAACTAATCTTCGACAAAGCAAGAAAGAATGTCCAATGGAAAAAAGACAGTTTCTTCAACAAATGGGTTGGGAAAATTGGACAGCCACATGCAGAAGAATGAAATTGGACCATTTCCTTACACCACACAGAAAAACAGACACGAAATGGATGAAACACCTCAATGTGAGACATGAATCCATCAAAATCCTTGAGGAGAACACAGGCAGTAACTTCTTCGACCTCAGCCACAGCAACTTCTTCCTAGATACATCACCAAAGGCAAGGGAAGCAAGGGTAAAAATGAACTATTGGGACTTCATCAAGATCAAAAGCTTTTGCATAGCAAAGGAAACAGTCGACAAAACCAAAAGACAACCAACGGAATGGGAGAAGCTATTTGCCAATGTCTTAATCAGATAAAGGGCTAGTATCCAAAATCTATAAAGAACTATAAAGATCTATAAAGAACAAACTCAACATCCAAAGAACAAATAATCCAATCAAGAAATGAGCAGAAGACATGAACAGACATTTCTGCAAAGAAGACATCCAAATGGCCAACAGACACATAAAAAAGTGTTCCACATCACTCGGCATCAGAGAAATACAAATCAAAACCACAATGAGATACCACCTCGCACCAGTCAGAACAGCTAAAATTAACAAGTCAGGAAACGATAGCTGTTGGCAAGGATGCGGAGAAAGGGGAATCCTCCTACACTGTTGGTGGGAATGCAAGTTGGTGCAGTTACTCTGGAAAACAGTATGAAGGTTCTTCAAAAAGCTGAAAATAGAGCTACAATATGACCCAGTAATCGCACTACTGATTATTTACTCTGAAGATACAAATGTAGTGATCTGAAGAGGCACCTGCACCCCAATGTTTATAGCAGTAATGTCCACAATAGCCAAACTATGGAAAGAACCCAGATGTCCATCAGCAGATGAATGGATAAAGAAGTTGTGATACACACACACACACACACACACGCGCGCGCGCGAATACTATGCGGCCATCAAAACCCCCAAATCTTCCAAATTGCAGTGATGTGGATGGAACTAGAGACTAGAGGGTATTGTGCTAAGTGAAATCAGTTAATCAGAGAAAGACAATTATTATATGACCTCTCTGATATGAGGAGTATGAGAGGCAGGGCGGGGGCCATGGGGGTAGGGAGGGAAAAAAAGAAAGAAGATGGGACTGGGGAGGGAGACAAACCATGAGACTCTTCATCTCAGGAAAGAAGTTGAGGATTGCTGGTGGGTGCGGAGGTACGGATAGGGTGGCTGGGTTATGGACCTTGGGGAGGGTATTTGCTATGATGAGTGGTGTGAATTGTTAAGACTAATGATTCACAGACCTGAAGCAAATATTATATAATTTAAAAAAACTAAAAATTTAAAAAAGTAAAAAATTAAACAAAACAAAACAAAACGAGAAAACCCCAAAACTCATTAGGATGACCCAGTAATTAAAAATAATTGATACTGGGGCACCTGGGTGGCTCAGTTGGTTAAGCAACTGCCTTTGACTCAGGTCATGATCCTGGAGTCATGTGATTGAGTCTCACGTCAGGCTCCCTGATCAGTGGGGAGTCTGCTTCTCCCTCTGCCCCTGCACCCTCTCATGCTCTCTCTCTTTCATTTTCTCTCTTTCAAATAAAGAAAATCTTTAAAAAAAATAAGTGATACTTTTGGGTTAAGTTTATTTTCAAGTGTTTATTCCAGAACATAAAACAAAACATTTCTATTTCCCTGTTTCTCTCTTACAGCTTTTGAGAAGACTAAAACAATTATTCATGTATTTGCATTAATAGTAAGCAACCCATCTATCTTATGGGTTGTACATTGCATTTCAGTACAGTGTTGTCTGCTAATAATATAGCAAATTATTTTTATTACACAGTCTGGGAAGGATTAAAATAAATAATATAGAAATAATTTAACAAATCTTTGTGGAATACCTACTATATTCCAGGTTGGGGAGCATAAAAATAAATAAATGGTCCCTGCCTTCAAGAAGCTCACAGTCTAAAGGGGGAGACAGACAAATAAAACAGACAATTTAATGTAGCAGACAGCTTTAAGAGTGGTATGTACACAGAACTACGGGAACTCTATTGAAGGTCACTTAATCCAGAATGGTACAATCTAGGGATGGTTTCCAGGTAAAGAGGGTAAGTTTTACAAGAAAGTTTGCCAAGAAGAGAGTTGGGTGAGAGGAATTTCTCTAGAAGGGATTGTTAATTAGTCTTAAAGACGGCACTGCCTGGTCTTCAAGGCCCCTTCTAGTTGATCCTCACCTGCTTGATCCAACAAGGGGCATTTGTATAGAGTGAGGCATCTTTCTGATACTGTGTGTCTTTTTAAAATACAGCTTCCCTGGATTCTTCTTTTTTGTGCTATGGAGCACAATTTAAAAAGAAAATGCTATACTAACTAAAATGTTTTGTAGATAGTTTTTTTTTTTTTTAAACCATGGTGCTAACCACAGATTCAGAATGAACAATCTGGTATAGTAAGTACCATACAATCTACTTTTAAGAAAAAGAGAACAAAAGTTAAACTGAAGGTTCCTGGAGAGCTAAAAACTCCAACAAGTCAGGTATATGGGGTTCTCTAAAATAATATATATTTTCTTTCTTTGAAATGTGAGGAAAACAAAAAGGACCTGAAGTCCTTTGTCTTGGTTATCTACCAGTAGTACACTAGATGGTGCTAAAAGGTTGTTAGAAAGAAAGCTTTTGCCAAGAAAAACTGGCAGTTCAAGTGTTCTGGAAACTTTCCATATGTCCCTGAGAGCAGTTCTAGGTCAGTAGGCAAGTGATGGGAATCTTACTCTCACAAGTTTTAGCCTTCCAGTCTGGTTAATTTTAAACTAAACCTCAAGTTTAACACATTTTAAGATGGGCTCAGTGTTTGACAATTCAATCTGATTCCACTGAAATGGACATTTTAAAATTATTGAACTATAAATTATACTCTACATTTAAACATATTGTGATTCATTTCATTTAGGTAGTCTTCCTAGTGGTCTACTTCCTGTTATGAGCCTAATTAGGTCTACTACTGAATGAATCTCTAATCAGTTTCTTCAAATGGTTTCCTGAATTTTTGAATTACTATTCAGTAGAAAATACGAATCAAACTCTCTTGTCATTAAAGTAGTGCAATATGCTCTTATAAATACATGAAACAACACATTTTGAAATCACTCCATCAGCATAGTATTTCCTACATAGACATTTCATGATTTTTTCCACCTTACAATAAAACCAGAAAAATTTTTATGAAAGTGCAGAATAAAAACAAAGTTTGACTTTCATTATTTTCTACTTAGTTTTCTTCTAAATGTTAAACATTAAGATGGTAAACAACAACAAAATGAACCTAAGAGTCATTTTAGTTTCAAAGACTCAAAGTTATAAGATCTTGGTAATTTTTCAGCTTATCTTTCCAGTTCTGCTTCTAGAATTTCCCCCCAGGTATCTACATCCATTGGGTACATGATTTTTTCTGGTAGGCTCAGAGGAGAACATATGTTGCTGTATCTGCCACTTAGCCATTCGTGTTTCACTTTACTCTTCTGGTAATTCCTCAGTAGTATTACCTGAAAGAGGTAAATCATCATTGTTAAAGAATGTAGTAGGTGGTTGGTGAGCGAGTTTGTTTAAAACTAGAGGAGTTGATTGACAGGGCTGAAAAGAATATTAAGTATTTACACCGATAAATACATACACTAATAGATGTGTTGTGTGCGTATGCGTACATGTGGGCGTATGCATACGGGTACATATACAAGGAAAGCCACAGAGTTTGATGTGAGTTTTGGATAAAGTAGAATGAAGTAGCTAACAGAGGAATATGCCTAAATTTAGGATTAAAAAAAAATGTAAAAGAATGGATGGGATGGTTTGTAAGAGAAGAGTAACTTCAAAAGCCAACACACTCTGTATGCCACTCTGTCTAGTAAATCCTACCTCCTCATGCAGAAAGTGGAGTTGGCCTACCACCACATTGTCAAAAACACGACAGACTACAAAGACTAAACTTATTCTCCAGGAGTATCCACTTTCTAGATCATCGTCTATTTCTCTTTGGCATACAGCTCCTAGAGTCAAGCAATGAGGTTTCCGCAAGGAGTCACTGTTTCTTACAATGTTATTCCAGCTCTTGCAGGTTAGTGAAGCCCTGCACAGACTCCCAATGTCTAGCTGATTGAAAATTTTAAAAGTAACTTCTGGAGGTAGCAGTTCAACAAAGTTATTTTGACTCTTTTTTTTTTCCTTCTCAGCATCCACAGAATTCAATTCTATGCCAGAAATTCTTGAATTATGGTTCCTCTCGGAGTTTTTCTGCATAGCTTGATGTCTTAGCAAATTATCCTCATATGTAACCTAAAAGGCAAAGTTTAAACATGCTCAGTCTCTTCAGATCAGACTATAGAACCTACTCTGAGCCAGATACATTCTGGGTATGATTTAAAGAATCTTAACTTTCTTGACTTGAGTTTTTCAATCTGTAAAATGGGGCCCATGATGCATCCCTCCTGTGTGTTCTTACAAGGATTAACAGGGATTATGTGTAAAGCACCTAGCTTCACATCTGAATTGCACATGGGAGGAACTCAACACATGTTACTTCCCTTCTTCTTTGTAAATGTTTTTAGTAAATGGGTTTGTTTCTAAACATTTGTTTTTCTCCTCCCAAAGAACATTAGCTAATAAAGAGAAGTGATTCTTTACAGACTGTAATTTGAATTTAGTAGTAGAAATGACTGTTGTAGGAACATATTTGATTCTAAGCATTTGCCCAAAATATTTCTGAAAATGTGTATGATTCAATTCTCTTAAACTCCAGAATAGTTGTCTGTGGGAACTGATGCCTTGTCATTAAGTTCTTTATCTACAATTTGTGACTTAATCATAAACCTGATGTACTTCTGTAGTTTATATAGTTATTTATCTACTTGTACCTAATGGGTAGGTGCTCACAGTCAATATAAATACTATCTGAAATAGACAAGAGGTCCAAGTCCAGGTTACAATGATGACACAAGGACTCAAGTATTCAGTTCAGATTAGTGTTTTAGAAATGGCCTCTTGAAGCTATCCTACATGCATAATTATGAACTAAGAGGAGAAGTCATTGAGGCCATAAAGCAACAGTAACTAACAACTATAAACAATGTTTATGATTCAGCTAGGTACAGCATATAATTAAAGATTATATATGTTATATATATAAGAAGAATATATATATACACACACACACACATATATACATATATATATATTTTGGATATACATATCCAAAATCAGTTCAAAGCACAGCGCTATTTTTGCATATAAAGACAGCTCATATTACTTAAAATCAGCTTATTCCATATTGCACTTCCTTTCATAATGGGGGGGCTGACAGTGCAGGAGGAGGAGTTTGTTAAAAACTTCTTTTTAACTCAGCTATTGATTATTCCCTTTTCTAGACATGTTACTCACCTATGTTTCTGGACTTGCCAAGGCCACAGTTGCTCCCATTCATTTGGTTGTTTATGATCCGAATTAGCTATGGTGGTTAGAATTTTAATGTCTCTGCTCAACAGAGAACTTCCTCTCGAAGTTTTGGGGAAGTGAGGAAGCAAACTGATAGAAACAAATTCATGAGTCAAGAACAAATTTTTGCCACGGAACTCATCTCTCTCCCCGTCAATACAAACCAAGACAAACTACCATATTCTTGAGGAAAAAAAAAAAATCTCATATTAAGAGAACACTACCATGCATTTAGACATTTGTTACTTTCCCCAGAATCTCCATGGGGAGTAAAATGCGTCCTCTCGTTATTGTTCTTCCCCATGAGACAAGTTAATTTTTTGAATTTAACAGTTGGGGGTGCCTTGGTGAGGTTCCTAAACTCTCACTAGGCATCTTCTTCTACCTGGAAAACTATCTATCCCTCTTCTGCCCCTTCTTCTTCCGGAACCATACTATGCTGAATTACCTTTCTAGTTAGGTAAGAGCTCGCCCCTTTTACGGTGTCACAGGGAGCGAGGGATCGGGAGGCAGCGCAGATCAACCCCACGGGTCGGAAGGAATGACCCCACATCCCACTGAGCCACCCTCCTTGAGGGTCTCGCGCAGTGTGCAGCTGCCCGAGTCCCAAGAACACGGAGCAATGACAATTAAGCGACAATAACAACCGTCAGCACCGACTGTCACCGCAGTTCCAGAGGGCTGAGCAGAGGCTGACTGAGCAGAGGCTGACTGAGCAGAGGCTGAGCCTTCCAGAAGTGGGCTGGAAGGGAAAACCCTCCTACCTCCAGTGCCACGGTAGCTCCTCCCGCGAATTAAATCCTTCGGAATTCGAATCCTTCGCCATAGTCCCTTCAGTCCCGCCCACTGTTGGCCCCGCCTTGCTGACTCGGATTTCGCACAGGCGTAGAGAGAAGCGCGCGTTGCCTTTTGGGAGTGGTAGTTTTACCAGGGCACCTCAGCTCAACAAGAGAGGAGACGGAGACGTCAAGGACTACAAGCCCCGACATACTTCACGGCGCGGGGAGAAAGGGTGGGGGTGGTTAGCCCGGGCTTTTAAAAAATAATTTTGAGGCGGAGTGTTGGAAGAATCTCGGCGCGCGTCACTGGACGGAGGGTGGGGGCGGGGCTCCAGACGCGGAGCTGGGGCCCCAGCTGCGCGAGGCCTGGAGACACTCGAGCGGAGCCTGTGCTCCCCCTCCCCCTGCGTTTTTCTAAGGGCCTTCCTAGGACCCGCGCGTGTCCATGGAAGGCGGAAACGGCTGCGGGGACCGTCTCCTTGCGAAGGGGTGTAGTACTCGCCGCCATGTCTGGGGGCTTCGAGCTGCAGCCGCAGGACGGCGGCCCCCGGGTGGTCCTGGCGCCCGGGGAGACGGTGATCGGCCGCGGGCCGCTGCTGGGAGTAAGTGTGGCAGGGGGGCTCTACCGGACCCGGAGAGCCGTGCTAGGTCCTCGCTGTTTCTCGAAGCCCTACTCCCCGTTTCTGGCTTCCCCGCTACTACGGCCCTGCATGTCTGGATTTTAGAAGTTTACGAGCAGCACGTTTTTCAGTCAACTTTAACCAACTCACAAACTTTTCCTTATGTTGCCTTTAAAAAGCACTGACTTGTATTATCGTTATTACAGTCTTACCCAGAGGTCGGCAAGCTAATGTCCCTGAGTTCCAATACAGCCTGTTTTTTGCGGGCCCACGTAGTAAGAACGGCTCTTAAGTTTTAAAATGTGAAATGTATAAACAAAGTCTTTTAAAAAAAATAATAAAATGTGAAATGCAAACAAACAAAAAGCCTGCTAGCCTTTCAGGGAGAATAATTGACCCAAGGGTTGAGGATATTGTCTCTTGGCCTGACAAGGTACAGTATTTGTAGTAGAATCTGGCCCTTTACAGAAAAAGTTTGCCAACCTCTGGTCTTACCTTTCCTACAATAATTTCTTTTAAGCTTTTGGCCTCTTGTCGGACTGCATGAGCCTTACTTTTATTGTAATAGTCTTTTCCAGTAAGATCAGCAGCTAGCCCTTATGTACTGTCTAATGTTCCTGGCGGTGATCTAAGGACTTAACCTATACCAACTTTATAACCCATTCAAAATCCTGTGAGTTAGGTGCTCCTACTATCTTCATTGTTCAGGTGTGAAAATGGAGCCCTAGAGTGGTTATTTAAAGATTTAAGACACATAGTGCCACTGAGCTATATATTCTCCACCCTCCTTAGGATGTTTAGGAGTTAAAAAATTTTCCTGTTGCGTTCTGGAATTACATAGGTCTCTACCTAAAACATGTATTATTGTCTTAACATTTAGTGTATCTTGTTTAGTGCCTACTTTGTGTAGCACATTTGCAGGTGGTAGCACTGTGGTGGAGATGTGGGTCTCTGCCTTCAAGGAGTTTTCTCTTAGGCTACGGAGACAAACCTGTGTCAGTGAACTAGTGTCAGAGTAAAGAGTGTGGATTATTACCCGGGTTCATCTCCAGTGTCTAAGTGGAACCCTTAGGCCTTAGGACCCTTCTCTGAGCAGGAAAAGGAGTGGTAATTGGGGGTTCTGATGAGATCAGTCCTAAAGCGGTGTGTGTATATGTGTTCGTGTGCATGTGTGTACATGAAGTAAGGTATTGAGAAAGTTGAAGTTTACGTGCCGTTTATTTATTTTATTTGTTGTTAACATATAATGTATTATTTGTTTCCGGGGTACAGGTCTGTGATTCATCAGTCTTACACAATACACCGCACTCCCAACAACACATACTCTTGCCAGGGTCCATCACCCAGCCACCCCATCCTTCCCACCCCCCTCCACTCCAGCAACCCTCAGATTGTTTCCTGAGATTAAGAGTCTTTTATGGTGCTGTTTATTTTTTAACTGGACAAGTAATTACTTAAATGTTTCGATAACATTCTGTTACGTTTCTCCATAGTTTAATTTATACAAACATTTGAGAGAACTGCCTGAGAGGTTTGTTTTTTTCCTCCCACTCTTGTCTCTCTCTCTCTCTATATATATGAAATGTTACAGAGTATGTGCTTCATGTTGAAATCTTACATCTGGTGACAGTTGAGTTTTGATTTGCTTAACAAATTGTATCACCAGTACAGAGTACTGTGGATCTGGTTAAGAGATTGATAAATTTTAGGTCTGTGTTTTATAAACATAGCAACAGGTTACAGACCCTTTCATTGTTTGTAGCTTTATCTTTGTATTATAGGCTCGCTAAGGTGCGATGAGCATAGTTGGTTTCTGTCTTAAAATAGTAAGAGTAGAAAGGAGTAGGAAGCTAGTCTATCTGGTCAGAATTTTACTTCTCCTTTTCAAATAATCATTCAGTGATGAGGTTCTCTTGCCAAGTTTGGCAGCTGTTAGAAGTGGTTATGAACAATGTCCTAACTCTGTTGGCAGGAAAAATTTGAAGAACAAACAAATCAGGTTGTGGTTTTAAAGATTTTGGAACTGACATGGTTCTTCCTTTGCAGTGGTTAAAACTCAACATGAGGGGTGGCTCAGTTGGTTAAGCATCTGCCTTCCACTCAGGTCTGATCTCCAGGGTGTCCTGGGATTGAGCCCTGCCAGGCTCCCTGCTCAGTGGGGAGTATGCTTCCTCCCCTCCCTCTCCTTCTGTCCCCCCCATAAATAAATAAAAAACAAACAAACAACGATGCAACATGAAGGCACTGTTTCAAACAGCAGAAATTCCAGTGAGGCTTTTTTTGTAGTGTGAGAGAGCAAAGACTTAGTTGAAGTAGGAAAATTCAGGCAGCTCATTGCAAGTTATTCATAATGATTAATTATTAATATATGATGATTAATGATAATGATGATTTTGGAGCTCACTTAACAAATCACGTTTTTTGGAGACAAGTTTCACAAGCCTTCATGGCCATACAAGCATAAAGGTTTATAATTCCAGTGTTTAAAATGGGCTTGGTGGTGAAACAATTTGTTAAGAATGTCTTTACATTTTTACAGTAGCAAGAAGACAAAAATAACAGAGCACAGTGAAATTTAATTTTCTTGTGCCATTTGCTTTAGTGGGAGTCTTCAGTGAACCCAGGGTCTTTGTTTACTAGGTTGTAATTCTGTTTTATGATCTATACCAATTAAAGGTTTTACGGCAGAATGAATCTCCATGGAATTATCCTGGGTGAAAACAGCCAGTCCCAAAGGTTACATATTGTATGAATTTATTTACATAATGTTATTGAAATGATGAATTGTTAACATGGAGAACAGATTCCTGGTTGCCAGGAATTAAAAGAAGGGGGGAAGGAGGGAGTTGGTATGGCTATAACACAGCAACATGGGGGATTTTTGTGGCGATGGAAATGTTTTGTATCTTGACTGTATCAATATCAATATCTAGTTGGGATATCCTATTATAGTGTTACAAGATGTTACCACTGGGGAAAACTGGGGATATGGTACAAGAGATTTTTCTGTATTGTATCTTCTAATTATATGTCACCCTACAATTATCTTAAATAAAAAATTTATTTTAAAAAAAATGTTTTACAGTACAGCATCTCAAGCAACAGAGGACCTTTAGGCCAAATTATTTGCTTTATGGTTTTTCTTTTCTTTTTTTTTTTTAAGATTTTATTTATTTATTTGACACCCAGAGAGAGATCACAAGTAGTCAGAGAGGCAGGCAGAGAGAGAGGAGGAAGCAGGCTCTCCACTGAGCAGAGAACCTGATGCGGGGCTCCATCCCAGGACCCTGAGACCATGACCTGGGACGAAGGCAGAGGCTTACCCCACTGAGCCACACAGGTGCCCCTGCTTTATGGTTTTCCTTAAATCAAACTGATTATACTCTTTTTAAAAAGCTGGTTATACCCTTAAAAGAAAACGACTATTTCTGATTTCAAATTTTCCTTTTTCTGTTTTGATAGCGTTTATATGACACATTTTTTTCTGATCTTTTTCCTCCAAGAGAATAGGACAACATAGCTGTCTAGGTAGTCTTCCTAATGGCTGGTGTATGGAGCTGACTGCTTTAACTGAAAAGAGAAGAGGCCCTCGGTTGTAGGTGGAGATAGGATCAGGGGCTCTAGTATAAACTCTTTCCTGGCATCAGTTCACCACCTACAAAGTTTACACAAAGTAACCAGTAACTACTCTGGCCTGGCAACTCTGCATTATTTCTGCTTGTTGCAGAAGCTCACTAGCTGTTCTGGAATGCTGGTCCTACCTGGTTCCTAGGGATGTGCTAAGCACCCCTAGCTGCTGGATATTCCTCCCCCCTCCCACCACCAACTGCCTTAGTTATTGAGCCCAGTACAGTGCCTGGCACATAGTAGGCCTTCTTCCATGTCTCTCTTTTTCATTCTACCAACCCTCAAGAAGAGCTTACTTGTAACTCAGGTGTGAAAAGGATACAGAATTTTGAAGTGAATTTGAACATAGTAAAGAAGCAGTGCTACCAACTGCTAAAGCATATGAAGCAACATTCATGATGGATTAAATGTTAGTATTTTCCCTATTTTACTGAGTAATGACTTGGTAAATTCAGAAAATAGTTGAATATATACCAGTCAGAATGGATGAAAGATGAAAGAGAAGTTGTTACTCTCAAGAAACTTACAGTTTCATAGGTATGAGAGACAGAGAAACAGGTAACTAAACACTGGTTGCAAATGGGAATGGGGACTGGAGCCAGGCAGGCACCTTGCGTAAGTGAAATTGGAGGGAGGGAGAAAAACAGGGATGATGGTAACTAAAAGCAGTGTCATAGATGACAACTGCCTCAGTTTTGGGAAGGCCACAAGGAAAGGGATCCGTAATGTGGTCCCTGCTCTTCACCCCATGCCCACCTGTCCTATTGTCATGCCACAGTGTCCTATTGTTATTTTCAAGAGTAGTAAGAAATCTGGATTTTTAAGCATAACCTCTGACTTTTGAAAGGTCACACTTAATTAAAAGTTTTGTTTCAGTACCATGAGCCAAACAGAAAAGAATGTTTCATGATACAGAGAGGTATAAGAAGGAACCCTCAGTTAAGAGGAGGCTTCAGGGAAGGTTTCATGAACTCAGTGACATTGAGCTGACTTTGAAGTGTCAGAACAGTTAGAAGTTTGGTAGGTAGAGAGTGGATGGTAGAGAGGGAAAGGCCCTTCAGGCTGAGGGGATGTATGATCTATGGTTTCCTGGCTCTATGATGGAATGTGACTTGATAAGTCCTGACTAGGCTTGTGGGATAATCACATTACATCACTGTTCCCCTTTAACTTTTAAGGACATTGCTTAGTTTTAGGTTCATGGCAGAGTTGAGTGCAGAGTACAGAGAGTTTCTGTATATACCTCTTCCCCTGCTACCTCCCTATCAACATTTCATACCACAGTGGTTTATTCGAAGAACCTATATTGACTTGTCATTATCATCCAAAGTTCATAGTTTAACACTAAGGTTCACTCTTGGTATGCATTCTTTGGGTTTTATCAAATGTGTAATGACTCATATAACTATTATAGTATCACACAGAGTAGTTTCACTGCCCTAAAAATGCTCTATGTTCTGTCCTTTCTTCCTCTCCCAACCTCTGGCAACTACTGAACTTTTTACTGTCTCCATAGCTTTACCTTTTCCAGAATATTATATAATTGGAATTACATAGTATGTATATGTAGACTTTTTAAGATGGGTTTTTTCATTTTTTTAAAAAAAGATTTTATTTGTTTGAGAGAAAGGGACAGAGAGAGCAAGAGTGGGGGCAGGGCAGGGGAGAGGTAGAGGGATAAGCAGATTCCCTGTGGAGCAGGGGCTCCATCCCAGGACCCTGGGATCATGACCTGAGCCAAAGGCAGACCTTAACTAACTGAGCCACCCAGGCGCCCCTAGATTGGTTTCTTTCAATTGGTAATGTGTGTATAAGGTTCCTCATGGCTTTTTAGTGATGAGTAATAGTCCACTGTCTGGATGTTCTTCACTTTATCCCTTTACCTACTGAGGGATATCTTGGTTATTCCCAGTTCTGGCAATTATGAATGAAAGCTGTTACAGACATCCACGTGCAAGTTTTTGTGTAGATATAAGTTTTCAGTTCATTTGGGTAAAAACACCAAGGAGCTCAGTTGCTGGATCATATGGTAAGTGTGTGTTTAGTTTTGTAAGAAGCCGCAACTGTCTTTCAAGGTGGCTGTATACCATTGTGCATTCCCATCATCAATGGATGATTTCCTGTTGTTCCACAATCTCACCAGCATTGTGTGTTGTCATTGATTTGGGTTTTGGCCATTCTGATAGATGTATAGAATTACTTTTCTTGTATGTATATATACATATATATTTATTTCTTAATCAGTCTCTCTAAACTGTCTCCTGATACTACTCAGCCTGAATATACCATCTTCTCACATGCCTCCATACCTCTGTTTGAGTTCCTTCCTCTGGTAATTTTATTCTGTAGGTAGCATTTGGGTATCCATATTTTTAAGAACTCTGAAGATGATTTTGTTGCAAAATCAGAGTTGGAAACCTCTTCTAGACACATGAAAAATGCTTGGCACAGAATAATTCTTTAAGAAATATCTGCTGAACTGAATTAAATAACATGCAGAAACTTCTCCAAAGTCTCAAGTGGGGATTTAAACCTGGTTTTGTCTAACTGAGTTCTGTTTCTGTTTTTACTCATTATGTTAACTCATAATATATTCTTGATAAGGACGATTCTCACATTTGTGTAGCATTCACTTTGCAAGTAGCATTGCAAGCCGAACTGGTCGGGTGAGTTCAGATTTCAGTGATAGCAGGTCAGCACAGGTCCATCATATTGGCTGACAATTCAGCAACTTTGACTTAGGAGCTCAGAAGGTATTGGATTTTACTTTTTAAAATCTAAGTGATCCATATTTCACCAGTATTGTGGATTAAGTAGATGTTTGTGAGGTAGCCTGATAACCTAACTACTATTATACCATTAGTCTTATGGGAAAGTATTTCACAAGTTTCAAAGATTCATTTCTTATCCAGTTATTAATAATAACCTTTTAAAGCGAGCTTACTGGAATCTGTCTAGAGAGCCTCTGTCAAAAATCAAGTTTGTTTCCTCAAAATTGCCCTTTGTTAATATCAGAAAATGACCTTTGGTACATTCTAAGTGCAATAATATTTAAACACTTTGTATCAACTAACTTTTGCCCTGTTGAGGAATAAGATGGACTTATCCAATGTTATGACAGAGTCTCAATTTGATTGAGCTCTGGAGTGTGTCCTGAATCTGATAACTTGAAAGCACTCTGCTAAGAAAGTTTCATGGTTTGTCATCTGGTTTCCAGTAACCTGCCTCCCATCCAAGTACTAACCAGGCCCCAGGCTGCTTATCCTCTGAGATCAGATGAGATTGGGTGTGTTCAGGGTGGTATGGCGGTAGACTACGGTAACTAGTCTCTACTTAATTCAAGTCTTAATTTTAGATTTTCTTTGCTTGCCACATACACAACTTTGAGGAAGATATTTTATGTAAATTATGTCTGAAATAGATGCTGTACTTCTTCAGGTTTATGCATTTTCTCATAATACAGACTCAAATCCCATACCAGAGGGTTGTTTATTTTTCTCTACCACAAAAGTTTGAATTTGTCACTTTTTAATTTGTCTGTTATATTTGTGTATGTATTTATTTATTTATTGTCTGTTGTTGACAGAGCAAACCAGATAATTTTGTGTGATAGCACTGTAAGTTATAAAGTATTATACAAGAAAAATTTTTAATATCTTAGCCTTTGGTGTGTTATATAATTTATACTGGAAAAAACGAATCTTGCCTCTTTTCTGTTTGTTTATGTTTATAGGAGCCAGGCTACCTGGGGACATTGTATTTATGAGATATATTATACCTGTCTGTGATAATTCAGAAATTTCTCTCAGGAAACATTTTAAGAAAAATTAACTGCTGTTGGCTTTTCTGTAAATATATATAGGCAAAAATGAAATGAAAGGTACCATTGTATTCTGTTTCAGGATCCAGTAGCTTTTCGCTTTTACTTTATTCAGGTTTGTTTTTTATTTTTTGAATGTTGGAAATAATAAACAAATAGGTCAGAGACCTTGATTCAAAACATCCAAGCATTTCTGCTAGTAGCATAAGAATATCTTCATTTTGTTTGGCTTCAGTAAATGCCAAAAACAAATATTTGGCAAACAAATCACAGTTCTTTTATGTTTTCATGTCTTTATCTTGTATTTTAGCACACACTTCATGTCTTAAAAGCAAGACATGAAGACAAAGAGAAGGGACTTGTCCTTATCATAATGCATGAAACATTCAATTTAGAACCAGAAAATCAGGGATAAGAGATCTACATTTTATTGATACAACAGTGATACAAAAACAGTCCTGTCCCCATTCAAGAAACGATATGAAGAATTCAAATAAAGAGGGTTGGTTTGTTCTGTAGTATCTGAAGAAGAATTGCTGTCATTTTATCTGTTGTTAACAAAGGCTAGGGGTGGGTGCTTGGGTGGCTCAGTGGGTTAAGCGTCTGCCTTCAGCTCAGGTCATGATCCTAGGGTCCTGGGATTGAGCCCACATCAGGCTCCCTGCTCAGCGGGGAGCCTGCTTCTCCCTCTGCCACAGTTCTCGCTCTCCCTGCTTATGCTCACGCTTTCTCTCTTTCTCTGTCAAATAAATAAATAAAATATTAAAAAAACAAAAACAAAAACAAAGGATGGAGTGATTTCAGCATTACCCGTTAGCCTGTGTATTCTTTAATTCCTGCTGTATGCTATGCAAGTTTTTTACTATTAAAAAAAAATTCTTGGGCTTAAATGTTCAATTTGGTTAGCTTCTCTGTTTTCTAATATTCCTTCTCTGACTAGCTGAACATAAATTTATTATTAGATGTCTAGTATCAATATAACTATTGTCAGAGTAAAGGATATTAATCATAATTGCTTTTGGCAACAAGTAACAGAAATGTGACAAACAGCAGCTTAATCAAACTGAGTTTTCTTTTGTAAGAGAATCTCTGGGGCAGTCAGTCCAGGGCCGGTACAGATACTCAAGGAATGGACTCTTCTGCGTTCCTCCTTTTTCATCCTTTGCAGGTGGCTTTCATGCCTACAGGCTTGAGATGGCTGCTGTACCTTAAAGTGTCCCATTTACACAGTAAGAAAAGGGAAAGGCAGCGGGCAAAAAAAGTCAATGCCAGGTGAGCCTGTTCCTTGTTATCATGAAGACTGTAATTTTTCCAGAAGCTCCACTGTTTTAAAATGTAGATTTTGTTGTTTTGTTTAGGAATGGTGAGGCCAACAGATTAGAAGATGATTGGCATTGAAAAGATAATTTATTATTCACAGTTCGCAAGAGACAGAAGGACACACAGTGCCATGTGGGGCCACATGAGGTTGGTTGAAGGTAGAAGGCAGAGCTTAGGGGAACTGCAGGAAAGCCTTTCTTACGGTTTTCTCAGCAATGGATGGGCAGGGCAAAGCTAGAATGTATAGGATGGTCTAGTTTGAATAGTTTTATGGGGCTCTGTGCTGTAGGGCCTGTCCCTAGTTATCTGATGCCTAGTCCTAGGGTGATTGGGGCAGCATAAGAGCCAGGTAGAACCATAATTGGGAATACAGGCTTCAGATTGGTTAGATTGCATATGAAAGATATCCTTGCAGGTGAGTCATTTACTGTCTCTAAGAAGCCCATAACTCTGGGAGAGGTAGTTCTTCCTTAGTCCAAGATGCCAATATCAAAACATTAGATGCGGAAACTAGAAAATCTGGTTAATACACACTCTTAACATCCTTTGTTAGAACTTGTCATTTGGCCATCCATAGCTACAGGGAATTCTGGGCATTTGGATATTTTTAAATGGGTACATTGTTATCCTAAATAAAACTGGAATAAATATTAGTACCGAAGAAGAAATGAATAGCTACTGATGAAGCAACCAGTAGCATCTGGTACACAATGTCACATGTGAAGAAAAGGCATCTAACAGTATAGGTGTAGTTTAAATCATAAGTTGCAAATTCAAATGCCTGCAGAGGCCAGGTATACCATAGTGAAGTATACTCAGTGGAAGGTTATAGGGAGTGCTGGGGACTGTGGTGAGATGGAAAGTACATATACTTTTCAAAGCAAAACTTAAAAATAAGATAACAAAAACCTGAATGAAAAGCCTGGCTACCAGTTTGTGGTGCCTAGTCTAAAACAAAGAGGTTTTAAAAATTATAACTAAATAGAAGGAGGCGTATCAATTTTACTGAAATTCGTGTAAATTAAATTGTACTTCATTTATGTTATTTAGCAATCATATACTACATTTTCTAGATTATTTATTTTTAGAGAGAGGGCATATGCCTGTGTGAGCAGGAGGAGGGGCTCTGGGGGAGAGAGAGAGAGAGAATTATCTAAAGCAGCTCCACACCCAGCGAGGAGCCACATGCTGAGCCCTATGTGGGGCTCATTTCTCACAACTGAGATCATGAACTTAGCTGAAATCAAGAGTCAGAGGCCAAACTGGCTACGCCACCCAGGCGCCCTGAAATTGTTGATGATGTTGTGTGGTCACTTTGGAAAAGTGGAGTCTGTCAGACTTCTCCAGTGAAGACCACGGTTCCTGTTGTGAGTAATTTCTGCAATGATGTTTTGAGACTTCAGAATATTCTTTTTCCCATCAAGCACTCACCTGAAAGTTAACATCCATCGATCCTTTGCTGAGTCAATTATTATATAGGTAGTTACAAAATAGTGATTTTCTGGTTCCATCATTTCTTCTTCATCAGTTGGCATTCTTTTATGAATAGGAGCTTTTCCTCCCAGCCCTAGCCCCGGCTCCTTTCTTGAGTTCAGTATGAACTCATGGATTATTTTGTATTCAAAGTGTGTTGTATTCCATTATTATCATTATTCATATTGGTGCCCAGATTGTTCCCAGTTTTGCTGGACCGTTAAGCTGCTGGATGTGAGACATATTTTCATTATTTCCCAATCAAGATGTGACTGTTTGGGGGAGTTATCTTATCTGTGCCCCACACACCTAATTTCTCACTCCCTCTCTTTTTTCTCCCAGTTCACTTGACTTTCTGTTCCAGCATGGTAACATTTGGTTGCATTTTGTGTTTCTTTCCCCTTTTACATGTAAAGCTTGTGGTAATCTCTGTCTCCTAGTTGTGCTTTAGATGTGAATATAGGTGACTTTATTTGTTCTATTTGTTGATCTCTGATTTTTTATGTGGTGCGATTAGTATTTAGGTGGCTACAGTTATTTGATAGGAAATTGGAATTCCTCTATTTTAACTATTTTTATGGCTTTCTAAAATGTGAAATGTCTCATTTTCAAATGAAGTTTTCATTTAAACACGATAATCAACCAGTAAACTTGGTTAAATATTTAGTAACTTATGAAGTGTGTAATGCCTTTTGTCTCAATAGCTTCTAGCCAGGCAGTCTTTTTGAGTCTTTGGGTTTCTTTGCTTTTCTATAGCTTGGTCGTTCCACTTCAGACCAACATCAGTCATTTTTCCCCCATTGTCAATCAATGCACGATCACTAAGCCCTATCCACTTCATTGTCTACTGGGAGTAGAGAAATAGAAATTTAGATGAGATTGGGTGCATTCAGGGTGATATGGCCATAGACTCTTGGGAATTCCGATAACATATCTTGTTAGACTTGGCTATGACATTAGAATAAATAGGACCAAATGAAAACCCAAAGACCTTCTGGAGCTTTATTTAGGTCTTGATTTTCTCAGAATGTCTATTTGCTTAATAAATAGTCATTCTGCCTTATTTCCAGTTCTTTAGTATGTTCTAGTTTAGACAGTTAAGCTGATGGTAAATACTTTTATATTTTTTTTATAAAATTATATTTTATGTAATGAAGGAGGCAATAAAGTGTTAAAAGGAAGATTGTCTCTAGAATCAGATTCCTTCTGTTAAAATCTGGTCATGCTTATTGGCTGTGTAACTTTGAGTTGTTGCTTAACCTCTCCATACTTTCATTTCTCACTTATAAAATAAAGATAATGGTGTCTTTTCTGCAGGTTTTGTGAAGATTAAAAAAAAATACATGATAAATAATAGAACAGCACTTTGGTCTTGATAAACAATTACTATTATAGTTAATATAGTAGTTAAGTATATATGGATATTTACTCTGCACAAGGAACAGTGATCTCTGTTTAATAAAGCAGGTCATCAGGGGCACCTGGGTGGCTCAGTGGGATATGCTTCTGCCTTCTGCTCGAGTCATGATCCCGAGGTCCTGGGCTCGACCCCTGCATCAGGCTCTCTGCTTGGCAGGGATCCTGTTTCCCCATCTCTCTCTCTGCCTGCCTCTCTGCCTACTTGTGATTTCTGTCAAATAAATAAATAAAATCTTTAAAAAAAATAAACCTTTAAAGAAAATAAAGCAGGTCATCAGATCTTTAGGATAATCTATTTATGACCTAGCCTCCACATACCCTCTACCTTCTACCCTCCCCACAACCATCCTGAAATAAAAATAAGCTCTAATGATAATTCATTAAAACTAAGTTTCCCATAGAGGGAACATAAATTATTATTTTTTAACTTATTCATGATTTAGCCATACAGTTTAAAAGGGACTGTTATAGCTAAATGCCCAAACCATATTAACTTTAAAGACTCTTTAAAAAACGTTTTTTTTCATATACTATAGAAATGCACAGCTTGTCATGAAATTACATTGTTGTGGAATGAAATGTCCACTAGAGGTCATATTATGCTTTCATATAATTTTTTCATGCTGGTGTCAGGAAAGCCTACTTCAAAGAAAGACTTAGATAGGAAAAGTCCATTATTGCTTCCTGCAAAAATGTGGTTTGGAAAAGAAGGAAACTGAAGTTGTACTATTAAAGGAACCATCATTGCATACCATGATTTTATATTTGACAGTCTGCTACTCAGTTGGTTAGAAAATCAATTTGTATTATTGAGTCTTACTACCCAAGTTAGAATCAGAAGCTTCTTACTCCCTGACACAGGGAGTAATTTTCTTTTCTTGAAGCCGTTTCTAAATGATTATATGCAGGTATAGAATCATACATGACTATTCTCCCCACATACTTATTTTTATTAACGAGTATGGATTTGGAGTGCTACCTGCTTGAGGAGTGGCCTACACAACTTACTTCAGTTTCAGTTCTCTAGACTTTCAATTTCCAAATTTGTAAAATGTGAATAAACCTATGGCAGTGTTATGGTGAGTCTCAGCATTTAAGTAAAAGTTCTGTGCAAATGATAGAATCTGTGCACATGGTAAAGTGGGTTATCAGGCAACTGCTGTTGTTTTTGGCCCCAAAGGCCAAAACATGCCTTCCCCAAAGGCACATGATGGGGAAGAATATAGGTACCTCCAGTTTCCTTCTCTCCTTTCTGATAGAATAGATTATTAGTTTATATTTACTTTTCTGAGGGGTGGTGGGGTGGCTCAGTCCGTTAAGTGTCTGACTTTTGATCTCAGCTCAGTCTTGATCCCAGGTTCGTAGGTTCAAACCCTGTTTTGGGCTTTGCCTTGGGTGCAGGGCCTACTTTAAAAAAATAATAATAATATATTTACTTTTCTGAACTAGCCATTGTGGCCAACAGTGTATATATTTTAAATGGGCTACTTTTAAGATACTTTATTTTAGAGAATGTTCTAAAAATTAACTGTAGCTATTGCAAATACACCTATATGGAATTCATTCTATTGTGAGGTCTATTTTTATATAGTCACTGTCTTACATGCGGAACTGCTCTCTGTTTAAAAAAAATGAATGAGTACTGATTCCTGGCACTTTCACATTTTTGCAGGTTTTTGCAGAACTAATGGGTTTAATTGAATTAGGCATTGCTGTAGTCTGTTTTTACTGATAATTTTGGTCTTGAGATGGATAATATCAGAGTTGAAGTGATCAAGAGATGGGCCAGATAATTATGACGTTAAGGAAAGTTTGTGCATAAAATGTTATTATTATGTATCTGCCAGAAATAGCAAAGGCAATCTTAACTATTATGTTTATAGCCTTGCAGGGAAGCCTCAATTGGCAAATTCAGCATTTAAAGTACAAGTGATTTCTAAACTTTGGTATGCAGAAGTGCTTGTGAGTGTAAGTAGAACACCGTTGCCTCAAAACAGGAAGCAAATATATTCATTATATGTTATTATATAATATTAGTATGTGTGTATATATTGTATTATACACACACACATGGATATATAAATGATAATCTCTTCTTCACTGTAAATATTTGATTTTCATCACTTTCCCTCCCACCCTCCTGTTCTCTTAACTACTTAACTGATGGCCCTAAGGCTCCGTTGCAGGTCTGCCTGACCCTAAAAGTTGTAGTCACCCCTTTATATTTACCAGACTGCTGCTCTTTAAATCCTTTTGTCATCATAACATACTATGTATTTCTTGTATTTGAAAGGTTTTCTAATAAGTACACCATATATAGATTTTTTTCTCATTTTATGAATTTTATTGATAAGATTTCTCGCAGAATACCTATCTCGAATGGAAACTATCATGAAAGGCTTTGGAATGTGTTAGATTCCAAGTCTGAGTCTCTGCTCTGCCATTTATTCTTCTTATGACCTTGGGCAATTCCTTTAATCCTGGAGTTGTTTCATTATCTCTTCAGTGAGGACAATCATTTTAATACACAGTTGCTAAGTGACTATTTCATATCTAACCTACTAATTTTAGAAACATTGCTATTGGTTTTGTTGTTGTTGTTACTGTTGTTTTTAATGGAGGTAGCTGTATTTGAAATGTTTATTTTTTACTCCCTGTAGATAACAGACAAGAGAGTGTCCAGAAGACATGCCATTCTTGAGGTGGTCGGTGGTCAGCTTCGAATCAAACCGGTATATGTGTTATTCATGAATTGTTTTTAACTTTTTGCCTCTCACTTTTTTTCAGTTCCTGATTAAAGTGGCTTATTTTCTAAGGTTATGGAAATAGGGAATGATGTCAGAATGAATATATCCTTATTTCCAGAGGATAATTGGGAGATAAACATCTAAACTATTTATTTATTTTCCTATAAAGCAGTGCTACATTTATCTAGTTAGAACTTCAGTGAAAGGGGCACCTGGGTGGCTCAGTGGGTTAAGCCTCTGCCTTCAGCTCAGGTCATGATCTCAGGGTCCTGTGATGGAGCCCCATGTCAGGCTCTCTGCTCAGCAGGGAGCCTGCTTCTCCCTCTCTCTCTCTACCTGCCTCTCTGCCTACTTGTGATCTCTTTCTCTCTGTCGAATAAAAAAATAAAATCTTAGAAAAAAAAAAAGAATTTCAGTGAAAGATGACTACCAGTTCATGTATACATTATGACTGGGTATTACAAGTAAGATTCTATAAGAAAGCCTATAACTATATAATGGTTTGTTTGGAGGAGGTGAAGTACTGATTGAAGTCACTTAAATGTTACAGGGTTGTATCTTAATAGATTTCTGTACCTCTGTGTGTAGAATTGAATAATTCTAAAATTTAGACCTTATTAAACTTTAGGGTTGCATAAATAATTTTAATTTGAAAGTTCTTGTTGAGGGCTAAAATTTTAATTGCTTGCTTTATAGTTTAACCACTGATGTGTATTATAGGGACATCAGTTTCTGAGGATATACTGTGTGATTATTCCTTTCCATTTGCAGTGTTTTGTGTAGGAGAATAGACTATTTGTATGAGGGTCCATATGTTTTGGACTAGATACTGTGGCGGTAAAATTATTATGGAATGAAATTCATTAATTTGTAATATTTTTAAACCTATTTGTATTTTCATCTTATACTACAGCTGCCTTTATTTATCATTAGTTCTTTCTTTTACACGTATAGTACTTTTATTATCCTATGTTGAGCTGTTTCCAGATATGAGAAGTATCCTTTTAATTCTGGTATTGGAAAAGTTTTGAATTAACTGGATTTACCCCATCTCGATTAAATAGATGCTTGAAAAAAGGTTTGTATATCATTCTGCATTGTCTTCTTGTCGTGAAAAGTGCGGATAGCTACAGTCATCTCTCCTGTGAGAGCCCCTTTATTTACCATCAGCTGTTCATCTCTGAATCCTCTCCAATTACCCTCTTCTTAGTTGAGACTTTCTAGATCGTAAGCTTGTTGAATATAGGAACACTGGCCCATCTTTGTATCTTTAGTATCTAGTGTAATGCTGAGCACATAGTAGGTACTTAATTTATATTTGTGAATGCATGAAGAAATGCTGCAGTGAGAACTAAATGTGGCACTTTTAAAAGTGGAGATATCATGAATTTTTACCAAATTATGTTAGTCCTAGCACCTAATTTCTAACACCATTTCCATGAACAACTATGGCCTAAAATAGACAAGTTTATTTTTATTGTTATTGAAGCATATTGAGGTAGAGAATATAGGAATCTCTAAATTCCCATCCTGACTTTTCTGATAAAGCATATCATTACTTGATATTTACTTTTTTCAAAATAGTAATTATGGCAAATAATACACATGGCTCCTCAAAGAATACCTACAACTGAATACTTACTACATTATTTAGATTTACTATTCTTATCATTCATATTAACGAAATGGAGACCTTCTAGTGAGTATGTACTTTTTGGAAAATGTAACATCTAAATAGTCCTTGATGATTAGATTTCTAGTTATTTTTGATACCAAAGCAGGGAATATCAGCTCCTGCAAGTAGGTTTGTAGACTTTTCTAGATTTGCATTATTAGTATTCAAATCCTACTATGTATACATATGTCACAGAAATTAATCAATAAGCCAAGACTATTCTTTAGGCAACTTGTAAGACAGATCCTTGGTTTATACCTGTAATTCCTGATGTTTTCAAAGCTTTGCTTTTGTTTCAAATAACATCTGAAAAATTTGTTGTAGCAGAAGAATTGTAGACAATGACATGATTCATTTTGAGAACTCAGCACATTTATTTGTAAGCAAATTAATCAACTGAATTGTGAAGAATTGAATAACTATTAGATTTCTTTTTACATTTTTATTTACTCAGTGCTAAGAAGAAACCCTTCTTATAACAAAAGTTACACAGCATTAAATTTTTTATGTATCCAAGGTATGCCATTTGGGAAACCATCTTTTTACTAATGCATTAATATTGAAAAACTTACATATATTTTTTTCTCAGTGTTAATCAAGGACATTTATATGTTAAAAACTAAAATTTTTTCCAGATTGGCTTAATAAAGATATTTAACTGGAGTTGTGTCTATACTTGGATGAAAAGTATTCAGATATATTTTGAACTTCTATGACTATTCAAAAAAGTAGTAATATAAGTATACTTAAATTAAAACTTTGTTAATGGAAAATTCTTTGAGTTAAACTTTATTTTTTGTGAAATGGGTCAAATTTCTACATGGGAGTTTAACAATTTTTAATTAAAAGAAGGTATCTTTTAGAGAACACCTTTCTCCTTTTTTACTTGGTCTTTAATTAGACTGTACTCATATAAAACAACTATATGACGTCAACAAGTACCTTTTGAGTATCAGACAGTGGTAGATACAAAATTAGAAGCTAGAGCCAAAATTCCTCATGACATTATAGATATGAAACTAAAATTTGTTATAATATTATTTATTTATACCTTTGTTTATACTTTTCTTTTAAATATTATTTAATATAACTTATGAATTTTCTAGTAAATGTAATCTTATATACTTGGGAGAAAGATAAATATTTTTTACCCTTTTCTTGGTAACATCATTTTTTTTTTTAAAGATTTTATTTATTTATTTGACAGAGAGAGATCCCAGTAGACAGAGGCAGGCAGAGGCAGAGAGAGAGAGAGAGAGACAGAGGGAAGCAGACTCCCTGCCGAGCAGAGAGCCCGATGCGGGACTTGATCCCAGGACCCTGAGATCATGACCTGAGCCGAAGGCAGCAGCTTAACCCACTGAGCCACCCAGGCGCCCTGGTAGCATCATTTTTGACAGCATAGAATATTAAGGCCCTCTGAAGAATGCATAATATTATATAGTCAGCAAGTTGTCAAATGGGAATTAGAACTGAGGTTCTTTGAAATCTATGTAAGGTTTGTTTGTTTGTTTTTTATTATATTTCCCAACTCAGGATTCTTTTGTCATTTGGTATTCTCTTCTATAAAAAAAATTTCTTGAAGTTAAAAGTAACTTGATTTTTCTTCACAAGAAATTTTTTTTAAGGAGTTATTTATTTATTTGACAGACAGAGATCACAGGTAGGCAGAGAGGCAGGCAGAGAGAGAGAGGGGGAGGCAGACTCTCTGCTGAGCAGAGAGCCTGACATGGGGCTCCATCACAGGACCTTGAGATCATGACCTGAGCTGAAGGCAGAGGCTCAACCCACTGAGCCCCTCAGGCACCGCCACAAGAAATTTTGGTGCCTTCAGTTGAACAGAATTTTACAACTGAAAGCAATCTTGGGTTCAGTCTTATGTATGTGGGAATGTGATTTGGGCCAGAGCTGGCATTTCTTATCATTGGACAAGATGACTTTTCATCAAGAAATGGTACTGGGAGAGTATGTTATTTGTCAGAGGGAAAAAAAATTAGATCCCTACCTCAAACCATACATACAAATCAGTTTTAGGCGGTTTAAATGTGAAAATCAAAACTATAAAACTCTTGGAATATATGGGAAAAAATCTTGGTGGCCTTAAAGGAGGGAAGGGGGGGGGGGTGCTTGGGTGGCTCAGTGGGTTAAAGCCTCTTCCTTCTGCTCAGGTCATGATCCCAGGGACCTGGGATCAAGCCCCGAGTCAGGCTCGCTGCTCAGCAGGGAGCCTGCTTCCCCCCTCTCTCTCTGCCTGCCTCTCTGCCTACTTGTGATCTCTGTCTGTCAAATAAATAAATAAAATATTAAAAAAAAAAATAAAGGCGGGAAGGGTTTTTAAATAAGCTATAAAAAGAAAGACTGAAAAAAAAATCCAATTACAGGGGCACCTGGCTGGCTTAGTCGGTTAAGCATCTGCCTTTAGCTCAGGTTAAGATCCTGGGATCCTGGGATTGAGCCCTGCATTGGGCTCCCTGCTCAGTGGAGAGCCTGCTTCTCCTTCCTTCTGCTTTCTGCTCCCCCTGCTTGTGCTCTCTGTCAAATAAATAAATAAAATATTTTTTAAAAATCCAATTATATTAAAATTAAGAACCTTTGCTTATCAAGGATTATAATGAAAATGAAAAGTGTAACAGGAAGAAGTTATTTAAAACACATATAATTGGGGCGCATGGGTGGCTCAGTGGGTTAAAGCCTCTGCCTTTGGCTCAGGTCATGATCTCAGGGTCCTGGGATCGAGCCCCACATCGGGCTCTCTGCTCAGCAGGGAGCCTGCTTCCTCCTCTCTCTCTCTGCCTGCCTCTCTGCCTACTTGTGATCTATCAAATAAATAAATAAAATCTTAAAAAAAAAACATATAATTGACAAAGGAATTATATCCAAAATTTATAGCAAATACCTTCAATCAGTGAGAGAAAGATAAACAATCCGGTAGAAAAAATGGGCTGAAGACTTGAGTGGCACATTATAGAATTGGAAATCTGACTGTTTAGTAAACATGGAAAAGGTACTCAGCCCTCTTATTAAATAGAGAAATGTAACTGAAACTGCAGTGAGATACTAAAATCCAACAGATTGCAAAAATGAGAAGTCTAACAATTTCAAGTGTTAATGAGGATGTAGAACAAGTAGAATAGTTATAAAGTTTGGGTGGGAGCTTAAATGTTGCAGCCACTTTGGAAAGTAGCTTGACATTATTTCCTAAAGATGAAGGCATGCATTCCCTACAAGTCAGACCTCACACACACACATGTACTAATAGATGTATACAAGAATCTGAAGGGAAAAATTGCTTTATCATAGCAAAAACTAGACACAACATTAATTTCCATCGACAATGGAATTGATAAATATATTGTGATATATTCATTTAATGAAATATCCTACAACAATGAAGATAAATTATAGTGAAAACATGATAAATATGGATTAGAGTCAGGAACATGATAATGATGAAAGCAACCTTGGAAGAATATATACAGTATAACTTCATTTATATAAGATTAAAAATTCTACAAAATAAAACATTACATTCACTGTCATAAGCTTAGGTGATAAAACCATGAAGAAAATTGCCTAAGGAAGTGATAAACACAACAATTGGTATAATAATTATCTCCGAGGGAACTGAGAAGAAACTGGGATAGGGAAAGACTCGAAAGGGACATCAAAAGTTAATATACATGTTCTGAAACTGTGTGGTGGGTCCACATATAGTATCTAACATGTATTATGTTTTCAAAAAATTATTATGGAATCCTTATGACATGAAGAAGGTGTAGAGAATAGTATGGTGTGGTGCAGTTCCTTCTGTAATGCCAAACTACCAAACATTGGAAGGTATGAAAAAGTGTATTTTTTTTTAAGGATATGTACAATTCTAGTACTAGAATTTGATTTTACTTTTAGAACAATATTTAATTGGGTTTTGAATTTTATTCCACCAATTGTTTATACCTTACCAGTTGAAGGAAAACTGCTTCTTGGCCTTGGTGATGTATGCATAGGTCCTTTGCTTTATGTAATGCTTGATTTCTTGTTTATGTTAATATAGTTTCAACAAAATGCCTCTCTCCTTGAAATAGATATATTTATTTATTCAGCTACTTATTGTAACTGTACCTTCAAGGTGCGATTTAGAGAAATTTAGAAAAATTCTAAACTGACCTTAATTGTGAATGGAAATGTTAAGGTCTTGAAAATAATGAGATAGACGAGTGACTAATAATTCATTCATTTTACCTTAATGTGTGCTAAATATCATTTATTTTCTGTTCTCTAATCAGTCACAAATAAATTGATCTGCTAAAGCAGGTTATGTATACAACTGTGATAAAATTTGGAGACAAGTTTTACTTTAAAAAGTTTTTATAAACTTCTTTAAATGAATTAGAGCAAATGTTTTGTTACAATCCCTTCTGTAGGTCGTGTACTCCTCCAAATTATGTTTAAGTAATTAAATATTTTTCTGCTTTCCTTCAAATTAGAAATCCAATCAAATAGAAATGTAACTTTGACAATGATTGATGAATGCGATTAGGGCATTTACTAATTTATACTTTTAAATTGGATGAATTTGTCTTTTTTTTGTCTCACATTTCCTTTTAAAAAAGCTCTAGCTTTCAGCAGTTCTTGGAAATAGTGCATGAGAAGATAATGTTAGCTCATGAGGAGATGATGTTAGCTTTTTTGTGTGTCATTTAAATTTAATCTACTGTCTGGTATCAGCGGGAGAAAATGTATTATAAAGGCAAAGCGACAGTGCTGTCTGTAAATCACTGCATCACCAGTGGTTAGTTATGTCCTCTGGGTAAATTCATAGCTGTCAATGCTTTTATTTCATTTTAAGAAACTCTTTTTGTTTCTTGGGTGATTGAGGGAGTAGTTCTTTAGCTACGTATAAGTTGCAAAGGATTAGATATGTTTTTGCCACTTGGTGTTAATCTTCAAAATATACATCTTTGGGTGACTGTGTTTTTTCTTTGGTGTAGTAAAATTCCTGAGTTGTGATTGTTTTTCTTCCTAAGAAATTATGAGTGTACTTGGAAAATGGCTATAAAATACTGCAATAGCTCTTCCACAGCTCATTTTATTAAAAAAGAAAAAAAAAGAAGAAGACAGAAAAAAAAAAGAATGCTTTCCAAATTAAATAAAAGAAAACATTGAAAATAAGAGGAACTTTTTGGAGTGGTGCACATCAATCCTTTAATGGTTATGATAATTACAAGAGAAAGCTATGGAAAACTAATTTGTATTTTAGTCCCATTTCTTCAGGGATAATGCATCCTTTGCACCACTTCTAAAATTATAGCATAATATATTTAAGTTTGCACTTATAATCCTATGGATATGTTAAAAGGCACTTCCCAAAAATATGCTTCTCATATAGGTGGATCATATCTTTTATTCACTGTGAATTTAGGTTTGCCAGTATTTTGCCTGTCCTTATCTGCTTTTAGAATCAAAGTTAACTTAGCCATATTGAAGGAATTGGAGAGCTTTCCATCTTTTTCTGGTCTTAGGAAGACTTTGAATATTCAGAAAAAATTTAAATCCATTTAGGTCTGGGTTGGGGAAAGATCGAAAGATTTTTAATTACTGATTACATTTTTAAAAGATAGGTCTAATTCAAAAAGACACACACACACTTTTTTGTTTTTAAGTCAGTTTGGTGTATATTCTTTTAAGATCATTGTCAATTTTGGCCATATTTACAAATACATTGCCATGAAGTATTTGTAGTATTCTGCCAAGTTTTATGTGTACTTATGTCATTGTTTTCATTCCAAAATTTGTGTGTGTGTGTGTGTGTGTGTATCTTTTCCCTCTTTGTTTATTAATACTGCTAAGTTTTTATCTTCTTCATAACTTTTAGAAAACTACCCTTTGTTTTGGTCTTCATGTCTGTGTGTGGCTTTTTAGTTGAAGTATATATAGTTGCTTTTGTTTTTGTTTCTTTATAGAGGGAGAGGGGCAGGAAGCAGAGAAAGAGGGAGAGAGAGAATCTTAAGCAGGCTCTACACCCAACATGGAGCCCAGCAGGGGGCTTGATTTCATAACTCTAAGATCACAACCTGAGCCAAAATCAAGAGTCGTATGTTTAACCGACTGAGCCACCCAGGTGCCCTGAAGCATTCGTAGTTTGACATAGATTTTAAAAACTTATTCAGTGAGTAATATTTTTTAGGTTTAAATTATAGGATCAGATATTAGGTTAGTTATAGGAATGTCATTTTTGCTCTTGGTTCTGGAATCCCTTGTATGAACAATTTTAGGAAAAGAAAAAGATGATCATGGACCACATACATTGGTTCACTTTCTCTTTGGATTTGCTAAATACCAAATATTTTACTGCTTAAAATTTAAGTGTTAAGTACATTCAACTGAGTAAAAAATACTGAAAATGAATGTTTCTTTGGCTTTGGGCTTGTGATGCCTTATTAAAGGTATGTAATTAGTTTCCTCTTTTAAAAAGCATTTTACTTTTTCTACCCTTAGAATATTATGCCTTTGTATTTAACATCTTGACCTTTGAAAATTTAGGACTGTTGTTAATTTAATGTTGTTTAGAGATTCCTCTGAATCTTTAAAATACTTAGGAATAAGAACATGATCTTATCTGAGCCTATTAGAAGCAAACCTCATTTGTAGAACATTCAAGGCTCAGGCAGAGGCTATGGATATTTCTGTCCCAACTCTTGTCCTTCCTGCTACTCAACATTCCTGACCCTGATGATTGTGGTGCACTCGAGGAAGGGGAGGCTTCATTTAAAAGTCTGAGGAATAACGGAACAATTTCCAAGTCCAACAGTGTACACAAGCTTAGAATCTGGTGGTTTGTCCTGCCTCAAAAACTATAACCATGAGCCAGAGCCACTCTGAGAGATAAATTAGGGGTGGTTGAGAGCATAATGAAAGGTTTATAACCATTGTTTAAATTATAACTTGATTTTTAAAAATCAAACATTCACAGTTCTTTTTAGCAATATGGTGTTACATAAATATGGTGTTCCGTTGCCTGTCCATTCTTATGAAGTCTTATATTTAATTTGTAAAATAACTCTGACCTATAAAATGATTGCCTAACAAATTTGTAAAGTCTCTTTTTAAATTTCTGTTTCTGCTCTTCATCTCCAAATTTTATTTCACTCCTTTCTTTTAACAGATTTAAAGGAAATAGAACTGTTTTCAATTGCAGATACACATAGGAAAAATTTATGGCCAGATCTTCATGAAATTAAATTGCCAGAACTGGATAGATTATATTCATTATAGCTTTCAACATTTTCTTTTTTTTTTTTATTTTTAATTTGGGCATGTAGGCAACAATGCTTATTTTTTATTGGCAGCTTTTGTTTTAATGCTCTCTTTTCTATATTAGTCTATGTTAGAAAACTCCTCAGTGAAGAGCAAAAACAATCCAAACAAGCTATGTTGTTTGCTTGAGAGATTTGATCAAAGTCTCTCTTCCTATAATACCCCATTTTTTTACTCATAGTAAGAATTTACTAGAAGAAAATAAGTATAAAAGAAACTAGCCATTTCCAAGGAATTAGTGAATTTGAAAGTTGGGGGACTCAGTTTCCATACTGAGAATTATTTTTTGTGTTTCTCTTTCTAATGTCTGATGGTCCTTCTTAAAGCAGAAATATCTTCTAACAAGTTAATTGGTAACTTTGCTTTTTTCTTTGATTCCTACAGAAGTGAGAGGTATATTTTAGCTCCTTCTCCTTTTTTATGTATAGATAATAATTATTGTACTTAGAAGTGCCAGATTTATTAAACTTTTAATCTAAATTTGTAATGAAATTGTTTTGATACCCAAGTTTTGGATCAGTTCATGTTAGTTGTATTTTTCTCATAATTTAGAATTTTATCCCTATTTTTTGTTGTTGTTGTTAGATACACACAAATCCATGTTTTTATCAGTCTTCCGAGAAGAGCCAGCTCTTACCCTTGAAGAGAAATCTATGGCGCTGGTTGAATCCTGGAGACAGTTTTTCTTTGCTAGTCGACAAATACATTTTCTCTGTTTCCTCTACACACTCTGAAGCAGAAATGGAATGTACTTTAAGGTAAGATTGCCTGATGAAATTAGATCGAATAATAGTAATTGTAACCTAGGGGTGGCTCAGTTGGTTAAGTGTCTGCCTTTGGCTCAGGTCCTGGGATGGAGCCTAATGTCTGACTTCTTGCTCAGTGGGGAGCCTTCTTCTCCCTCTCCCTCTGCCACTCCCTCTGCTTGTGTTCTCTCTCTGTCAAATAAATAAATACAATCTTAAAAGAAATTTTTCTTAAATAAAAGAATTTTTAAAAATGGTAATTGTAACCTAATTCCTCAGCCGTCCACAAATGCTTCAGTAGAAACCATTCTAGGATGAAACTATGTTGCAGTATAGGAGTTACATGGGGTATGTATGGTATATGTGTTCGTGTGTGTTTCTCTAGCAAACATTTGACATTGGAAACCTACACCTCAATAGTGATTGCTCGCATATGTGGTGTCTTTAACCTTTGTGTTCAGAATGTATTTTCCATCTAATAGTAACCAGGATAGGTAATTTGAAACCAACTACATTTTCTTCATATTTTCTTTTAGCTTTTAAATTTTATTAAGGTATTAATCCCTCTGGCTTAGTATAACTCCTCATAAAAATAACAGAAAATATAGAATTGGGAAACTGAGGAAATGAGATATTACAATAAACATCTAATGTAAAGTTAATATTAATACACTAGTTTTGTTGAGGCAGTCATTAGCAGATTATTTGCCACTGTTTCGGCTTTTAATTTTTTTTTAAAGATTTCATTTATTTATTCGAGAGAGAGTATGTGTGTGAGAGAGTGAGAGAGAGAAAGAAGGAGCAGGGGGAGGGGCAGAGG
This sequence comes from Martes martes, assembly GCF_963455335.1. Classification (NCBI taxonomy): domain Eukaryota; kingdom Metazoa; phylum Chordata; class Mammalia; order Carnivora; family Mustelidae; genus Martes; species Martes martes. The sequence continues at coordinate 85,221,326 of NC_137896.1, forward strand.
GAGAAGCAGACTCCCCGCTGAGCAAGGAGCCTGATGCCGGACTCGATCCCAGGACCTGGAATCATGACCTGAGCCAAAGGCAGACGTTTAACCAACTGAGCCACTCAGGCGCCGTCAGCTTTTAAATTATAGTCTACATAAACTGGACTAACAGAAGTAGATGGACAAAAGTGTACAGAATGTGTTCTGTGATTACAGTAGTATTAAATTAAAAATCAGTAACAATAGGGGTGCCTAGCTAGCTCAGTTGGTAGAGCATGCAATTCTTGATCTTGGGGTCATGAGTTCAAGCCCCATGTTAGGCATAGAGGTTACTTAAAAAAAAATCAGTAACGATAAAATAGAAAATCTCCCCAAATTTGGAATTAAACAGCACGTTTCTAAATAACTGTTAGGTCAAAGAGAATCACAAGGGGAATTAGAAAACATTTTGAAAAAAATAATACTGAAAACAAAATAAAAATTTGTGAGATGAACCTAAAGTAGTTCTTAGAGGGAAATTTATATTAAATGCCTGTATTAGAAGAAAGCTGTAAACCCAATGATCTGTGTTTCTACTTTAAGAAGATAGGCAGACAGGAGCAAATTAATCCCAAAGCATAATTCCCAAAGAATAACTTAATTGCTAAAACAGTCTTTAAAAAGAAGGAGAGTTTTTTGCACTACCCGGGGGAGGGGGTCCCTGTGGCATTCTGCATGAATGCCCTGTGGGGTACCTAACACCCCCCAAAGCCATCAGAACAAGATTCCTGCTGGATTGAGGGATTCCTGTTCTAACTGAAAGGGAGACTTTCACAATGTCTGGAGCCCCTGATGTCCTGCAATGAAGGAGGAGGATGTCCTCAAATTCCTTGCAGCAGGAACCCACTTTGTTGGCACCACCCTTGACTTCCAAATGGAACAGTATATCTGAAAAGGAAAAGTGATGGCATGCATCTACATCATAAATCTGAAGAGAACCTGGGAGAAGCTTCTGCTGGCAGCTTGTGTCATTGTTACCAGTTGATGTCAGTGTCATACCATCCAGGAATACTGCCCAGCGAGCTGTGCTGAAGTTTGCTGCTGCAACTGGAGCCACTCCTGTTACTGGCTGCTTCACTCCTGAAACCTTCACTAACCAGATCTAGGCAACTTCTGGTGGTCACTGGTCAAAGGGCTGGATTCTCAGAGAGGCATCTCACGTTAACCTGCCTACCTACCACCGCTCTGGGTAAGGCAGACTCTCCTCTGCACTATGTGGACATTGCCATCCCTTGCAACAAGGGAGCTCAATAGTGGGTCTGATGCGGTGAATGCTGGCGTGGGAAGTTCTGTGCATACCTGGTACCATTTCTTGTGAATACCCTTGGGAGGTCATGCCTGACCTCTGCTTTTCCAGAGATCCTCAAGAGATTGAAAATGAAGAGCAGGCTGTTGCTGGAAAGGCTATGACCAACGAGGGATTTCAGGGTGAACGAGTGCTCCACCTTCTGAGTTCATTACTACTCAGTGTGAAGTTGCAGACTGGTCTGAAGGTGTGCAGGTGCCCTCTGTGTCTGTTCAGCAGTTTCCTGCCGAAGACTGGAGCGCTCAGCCTGCCAGTGAAGGTTGTCTGCAGCTCCCACTTCTGAGGCCACTGAATAGGTAGGAACAAACATGGAGTGGCCTTAAGGTGCTCTTCCACAAAGGCAAACAAAATGGAAATGAGGTTGATGGAAAATAAGCAGTTCCTAAAAGTTGAAAAAAAAAGAGTTGAAAGATTCATACTTTCCAATTTTAAAACCTACTACAAAGCTACAGTAATGAAGACTGTACTAGCATAACGAAAGACATATAGATCAGTGAAATAGAATCAAGCGTCCAGAAATAAAGCCCTTACAGTATGGCCAACTGATTTTTGACAAGATTGCCAGGACAATTAAATAGGAGAAACAGTAGTCTTTTCAACAAATGGTGTTGGGACAACTGGGTATCCACTTGCAAAAGAATATAAGTTAGACTACCCCACACCCTATAAAAATGGACTTAAAATGGACCAGGGACCTAAATATTAGAGCTAAAACTGTGAAACTAGGAAAAAATACAGGTATAAATCTTTGTGACTTTGGATTAGGCAGTGGTTTCTTAGATAGAACACCAAAAGCACAGAATGTGGTACAAATGGAATTACATGATTTGTAGCCTTCTGAGTTTGGCTTCTTTGAGATTCATCCATGTTGTTGTGTATCAGTGGATTATTCCTTTTTATTTCTGAATAGTATTTCCATCTATATTTTCAAATATTCAGGGGCGCCTGGGTGGCTCAGTGGGTTAAAGCCTCTGCCTTCGGCTTAGGTCGTGATCCTGGGGTCTTGGGATCGAGCCCCACATCGGGCTCTCTGCTCTGCGGGGAGCCTGCTTCCCCCACTCTGCCTGCCTCTCTGCCTACTTGTGATCTCTCTCTCTGTCAAATAAATAAATACAATCTTAAGGAAAAAAAAAGATTGTTTATATTATCAAATATTCAAAAACATTTGTTGGCTTGTCTTTATGTATCAGTAATGAACAATAATCCATCAACTTCGGATGATCTTACTGCACTTTGCAGCCAAGTGGGAGGTAGCTGGTTCTGCTAGTATGTTCCACATGTGACCATGGATGTTCCTGTGTCAGAAGACTTAGCTTCCGATTGGACTACACATTTGGGGAGATTTCACAAATGGCTGTACTGGCCAGAACTCCAGTTTGCATTTCTCTTGGGGTGCTGGATGGCCATCTTAACTTTAACGGGCTATCTGGACAAATAACCGAGTAAGGACAGAGCTCTTAAGCCTTAAGAGAGATGGCTACTACCCATCTCATAAATAGCTAGTGGTTTCTAGGCAGATCATTTGGAAAGATAAATATATTTTTTGAACAACATATTTTAGTCTATATATTTTATTCTGTGCTATCATCTCCTTTTTGCATCATCTGTCTTGCTAAGGCCAAGAGAAGGAGCACAATTCATTAGTTAGATGTACTTAGGAGAATTACATTTATAATGACATGGTGTAATAGAAGTGTTTTAAATGATTTTTTTATTTTACTTTATAGAAATAGTCAAATGCTTGATGAAGATAATATACTGAATGAAACACCAAAATCTTTCTCCGTTCACTCGCCTGATGAGACAACTGGTGCCCCACAGCTGGAAAGAAGCACAGAAATAGCTAAGACCCAGACTACTTCTGCAAACAGTGAGGTGAGAAATTTAAGCTCTCATCCATTTGTAACATACTCCTTATTTCAAGGAGAGAAAAGACAACTGAAATTAACTATATCATGACAATATTACCAGCATTACTGTTTTTAGGTTAAGCTGTGCAGAATATCACACTAGTCCACCATGTCAACTAATAGAGATAATGAATTTCTTTCTTTGAGAAATTTGAGTAATTCAGCCCATACTTGCAGATAGGAATTTTTAATGGTAGTTTCCTGCGAAGTAAATAATTTTATAATTTCATTAAGGTTGCATGATTATTTTTAATAATTAAGATAAAGATGTCTTTTTAGTGTTTCCTAGGTGAATGTAGAGACCACAGTAAGCAACAGTCAGATCCTGCGCAGAGGAGAAGAATCCTTCCAGCATGGATGTTAACAGAAAATCTCGGTGATCAAAACCTTTCAGCAACAGTCAGCAAGGGGGGTAAGTTTTGTTTTGAAAACATTAAGCAGAACTCGGAAGTTTTTCTGAACAAATGGAGATAGATTAGTGGTTGCGTAAGTGTATCATTTAGCCTAACATTTCTTTAGATGTGTACATGAAGTCTAACTTAAAAGATAAGCTATTACGTTATGTCATTTATCATACACCATCCTGCTCATTACCTTTTGATTTATGTGCTGGACTTCTAGTAATGTAGATTTTCAAACATACCTGTTGGTGTCATGTCAGTAATAAAAGGTCAGCACAGTAAGAGCTTTCTAAATTAATTTAATTAAATAAAAAACTACCAGGCACACATGATTATGTGCTGGAGGGGTCAAAGAAGAGGACCTCTGTCCCAGTATAGCTCACTGTCATGGCAGATACCACAGTGATTTATGCCAGCTGCTGGGCATTCCTATTGAAGATTATAATGTTCACTGCATTGTTGTAGTCTTTTATTTGCAACTTTGTAGCCATCTTGGGTGTAGTTTCTATTGACTGATTGTTTTCTTTCTTTCTTTCTTTTTTTTTTTTTTAAGATTTTATTTATTTATTTGACAGAGAGAGAGAGATCACAAGTAGGCAGAGCAGCAGGCGGGGTGAGGGGAGTGGTTGGGAAGCAGGCACCCTGCTGAGCAGAGAGCCCGTTGTGGGGCTCGATCCCAGGACCCCGAGATCATTTCCTGAGCTGAAGGCAGAGGCTTAACCCACTGAGCCACCCAGGCATCCCTGTTTTCTTTTATATGGGTCATATTTTCTGTTTATTCTCAAGTTAGTAACTTTCTATGGGATATTGGATATTATGAATGATATGTTACAGAGATTTTTTATTTTATGTTCCTCTGAAGAAATATTTTTGTTTTAATAGTGATTAATTTGGGCTACGAGGCAATCTTCTTCTAATAGGCAACTAATTCGGACCCTGCCCGCTCTTTCCCCTGCTGTCGTCTCCAGCCCCAGCCTCTGCTTAGTCCTAGCAGCTTCCATCTGCTGCTTGTCCTTCCACATGTGGCTCAGCAGCCAGTGAAGGACTTGGGTCAGTTTTAAATGTAAATTTTGGTTCATGGCCTCTGAGGCTTCCTAACTTTCTGCCTGCTCTGCCAAGCCTCAGAGTCTGTGCTCTCTGGCCGGTTAAACCAATAAGGCTGCTTTCTGCCACCTGTGGATTGGGAGATGCCCTGGGTGGATGGGGAGGGGGAAGCTACAAATTCACAAACCCCACAGCTTATACTTAATTTTTCCAGTTCTGCCTTTTCTTCACTCTGCAATGCCTTCACATAGTTGTTTTTTAATATTTTGTCCAAAATTTATACTGGTTTTATTTGGCATGATTAGTTCAGTCACACTACTCAGCCATTGTACCCTGAGCACAATTGAATACGTGCTAGAGTTGAATGTTACTGCTCTCACTGCTTCTCATATTCAGCATAGTGGTCATAGAAGCAGTCTCAAGACTTGGATCACATATGTTATATACCAAATATTCCTTATTTAATTCTAGTTTGGAATTTCGTAGGATCAGAGTGACCTCTTGGGAAAAGTAGGTTATATATTATATATTGTGAGAGATGTGATCTGGAGAATTTTCATATATAAACCCAAGATTTCCTGGTAAGAATTTTATTCCAGTATAGTGGTTTTCAAACCTCTACCACCCACCATTACATATGTAACATTTTTATCAGTAACATTTCTCATTAAGTGCAGTAATTCCTCAGTTTGCAGGAAGGAAATGGGGAGTGGTGAATAGTCGTGGAGAGGGGGTAGGCACTTTCTCTCAGTAGACCAGTTTCTCTAATATAGAAAGAATAACTTCAATTGACTAAAGGTTGGAACAATGTCAGCTGCCTCCCTGCAAGCAAGTCCTTTTCTTTCAGAGTTGTTCTGTGTGGTAACTGCTTCTGTGCTACCACTATTAGCTTGCTTATAATAGTCCAAAATACATTTTGCTTTAAATTAAAAATAATTATTAACTTTCACTAGCCAGAAGTACCTTGTAAAATACGAAGCACCTTTTTGAATACTTCACCTTAAAAATGCAAAGGATAACAATTTGCCATTGATTTGGACAAGAATATTATGTAATACACGATGTACTTAAAATGCTAAAGCTTCAAAATAAGATAGAAAAATGTTTGGATTCTAGCATGTCTTCTTTCTCATAAGCGGACTTTGGGGGTACATGTAAGAGCAAATTTAGGTTACTTAATTTCTTTAGAAATAGAAAGAGTTAGAAATACACATAGGTATAGTTTAGCACTTGAATCCAGCTAATTAAAAATCAAAATAATTTGACTTTTTCTGCCGTGTACTTTATTATTATTGTTGTTGTTTTATTTGTTTGTTTAAGTAATAAATCATCCAGATCAATAGACCAATGCTAGAGATTTTAAAAAATCAATTTCTAGGATGCATTTTGGACTCATTTAGAAGTAGGTTACTTTCTTGTCTTTTGCATTTTTAGTACTGTACTTTGTTCATTGATACCTATTTAGATTATCTGATTAACTTGATACTTTGGAACCTTTTGTGTCACTAGGTACAGAACAGATAACATGAACTGATGTTAAATGCCTTATCCAGTATCATGTAATAAAGGCCAGAGCCGTGATTGAGACCTAGCTCTGTCTGACTTTAAAGCCCACATGCTGAGCTGTGTCACTATACAGCCACCTAAATTTACCTTTTCTGTGTTGTGGTGTTTTTATGCTTTTTTGTTTTAATATGCCCTTGCGTGCTCTCCTAGATCTTTTCTTAGTTTAATTCTTGATTTAATCCTTAAATATATCTGAATTTTTGCCGTGATCAGGCTGTCCTTTTTGTTTTTCAGCCAATATAGTTCTAGTTTATTTTCTGGGTTCCCAGATACTAGCCCTTGGATGTTATCATGAGTTTCTTAGGCCTGGGCTAAAGTTTTCTTCATATCCCTTAGTGATTCACAAATAAATATATTTGGGCATAGGCTTTCAGAGCTTCTCTTCCCTTCTCTTGGCTTCCAGTCATTTCTGTTCCCTTAGCCTCCTAGGCTCCAGGACAAGTCATAATTTCTGGGCTATGACACTTGTGCTGGATTGCAAAAGGAGCTTTTAAATTTTTAAATCATTCTGCTCTGTAGTACGCTTATTCTCCCATCGACTAACCCTCCAACATGGAGTCATGAAAAGTAGCACATGCTGAAAAAGATTGAAGTAGTCCCCAAATCATTTGGTTTGCATTTAATTTTGTACTCTGAATATTTTCCACATGACCACTCAACGCAGATGATAAATGTTGAACTGACATTCTGTTAATTTGACTGTAACTTAAATTTTACGTAAGTGCTAGTTATTCTGTTTAATTTCCAGCAGGCCTGCTAAATTAGCTAAGTAATTCTAATAGTTTTTAAGTCTCTCAGATTATCTAGCTGTACAGTCATATCTACAAAATTATGGTAGTTCTGGCTTTTTTGCTCCATTTATTGCCTTTAAAAATTTTTATTTCATGAACTAGACCCTGTAATTTTTTTTAAAGATTTTATTTATTAAAAAAAAAGATTTTATTTATTTATTTGACAGAGAGAGACGCAGTGAAAGAGGGAACACAAGCAGGGGGAGTAGGAGAGGAAGAAGCAGACTTCCCACTGAGCCTGGAGCCCAATGCAGGACTCAATCCCAGGACCCTGGGATCATGACCCGAGCTGAAGGCAGACACTTAACAACTGAGCCTCCCAGGCGCCCTAGACCCTGTAATTTTAAAAATGGATAAAATTGACAGCTCTATCTTATTCCTGATTTTAATAGGGATTCTATTAGTATTTCAGCATTAAAATGGTATTCAGTTTTGATACTCTTACCATGTTTAGGATGTTTTCTTTTTTTCTTATTTTTCCTTCAGGAATAACTATTGAATTCTTTGATGAATTTTTTAGTATAGATATAGTCCTGCAAAGGGGTAGATAGGGATGCAGGCAGGGGAGGGCATAGGCAAGCAGTGGGCTGGGGGTTAGGGCTAAAAAAGAAAAAAAGGAAAAAAAGAAATACTCCTGCATTTTCATGTGTCAGTGCAATTAGTGATGTTGGTAGATTTCCTAATGTACCATGCTTGGGTTCCTGGAGTAAGTCTGATTTGTCATGATGGCTTATTATTTTTGAGCTCTGTTAGATCAGAGTTGCTGATACTTAGTTTAGAACATTGGCGTCTGTATTCATAAGTATGGTTATTATTTTCCTCCATGTGTGCCATCTATGTCAGATTTTAGTCTTGAGCTATGTGGGTGTTGTATGCAATAAATTAGATTTTTCCTTATATGCGCAAGGACAGTTTGAATAACAGGAATACCTGTTCCTTTAGAGAACCTTTTTATATCACAATCTGAGCCTGGTTCCTACTTTTAGTAATTGATAGTTCTAGCAGGAATAGGAATAGGTAAGTTTGACCAGTAAAAAATGAATGAAACATCCAGAAGCAGATCAAATTAACATATAGTTAATATATTAAAAATTATCAGTTCAAATTTATAGGGAGAGGATGAATTATTATTATAAATGATGTTGGGAAAATTAACTTTCCATTTGAAAGAAAACAAAGTTAGAGCACTACCTCATACCATATTCTTTTTTTTTTTTTAAAGGTTTTATTTATTTATTTGACAGACAGAGATCACAAGTAGGCAGAGAGGCAGGCAGAGCGAGAGGGGGAAGCAGGCTCCCTGCTGAGCAGAGCCCGAAGTACCTATTCCAGATTTAGAAAAATGTTTGGTATGCCAGATTTGAAGATTATTATAAACTAATTAAGCTCTTTATTTTATGTACTCTTTGTAAAGAGGATTTTTACAACAATACCAAAATGGCTTCTTCCTATACAAAAAGAAATGAGCTCTGGTCCTTAGAAGGAATATTTGTAGTGGAGAACTTGGAATATTGAAGAATATTTTAAATATATATTTTTAATTTTATGATTTTTAAAAGATGATTTTATTTATTTTAGAGAGAGAACAAGAGAGCATGCTGGGGGTTGGGGAGGGGCAGAGGGAGAGAATCTCAAGCAGACTCTGTGCTGAGCACAGAGTTGGGACTTAGTTTCACAACCCTGAGATCATGACCTGAGCCAAAACCAAGAGTCTAATGCTTAACCTGAATAAGCCGTCCAGGTGCCCCTAGTTTTATGATTTTATGTACATGTGTGGCACTTGGAATATGGTAAACTGCTGTTTGGGCAAATGCTGTGTCTTAATTTACATTTTTAGTTCTTAGGATAGTAAGTTGATTATTTTTCTTGATTTGACTAATTCGTATCTGTTGTAGCATTTGGACATTTGCTGCATGAAGCTGTATAGTCCTGACAGTTTCTAAAATGATATGAAATCTTCCTAATTTAAATTCAAAGAAAATGTTTAAGTAATTTAGGCAAAGTTTAGTTATTGAATAGTTTATTCATAAGTTTCTTATGTACATACATTATGTTTATATTGGTTCAATTGATTTTCCTATTAAATAATGTGGACAGTATTTCTTTCCTAACTTTAATGAAGAACTGTTATTTCGGGTCACTTGAATATCCTTTCGTACAAATTTGAGTACACTATAGCCCATGAGCCAAATCCAGCATGCTGCCTGTTTTTGTCACTTAAGTTTTCCTAGAACACAGCTGTGCTCATCCCTGCATGTATTGTCTGTGACTGCTTTTACGCCATAGAGGCTGAGTTGGGTAGTTATGACAGACACTATATGGCCAACAGAACTTAAAATATTTACGATCTGGCTTTTTGTAGAAAAATTTGCCAAACCTTGCTTTAGAACGTTAGTGACTATGGATTGCCTTATATACCTATATTCAGACTCTCCAGGGAATCTTTGGACCAATTCTGCTTATGTTCACAATTCATTTAGTCAAACATTTATTGAGCATCAGTTTTATGCTAGACACATTTCTAGGTGCTGGAGACACCAGGAGAGAACAGTGAACACGACACATAAAGTTTCTGTCCTCGGGAAGTTGTCATTTGAGTGTAGGGGAGACAGATAATTAAACGTGAAAATTGTCCTCTTAAAAACAGTAGATTTTGACGGGGGAGAGATAGGGTGGCTGGGTGATGGACATTTGGGGAGGGTGTGTGCTATGGTGAATGCTGTGAATTGTGTAAGACTGATATTGACAGACCTGTACCCCTGAAACAAATAATACATTGTATGTTAATTTTAAAAAGAGTAGATTTTTTTTTCTGATTAGAGGAATCGTAGATTTATTAAGAAAATATTATATTGATGGGTTTGCCATATATATTGAACCTCAGGTAAATATTATATGGGGTACAGTGTCCATTGTTATTGAGATTTATTTTCGAAATTGGTGAGGTTTGTGGTGATCACTCTTGTTTTAGGGTTATTTTGGGTTCTTTTTTTTTTCCATTTTTATTTTGGGTTCTTAATCTGTTATTAAGTTGAATTCCTCACTGTGGATGTTAGGGGCTCAATAATTGTATGTCAAATTCATTGGATAGCTAGATGTTAAATTTTCTGTTAGAGAAATTCAGTGCTAAAATAAAAAATATATATTTAACACATATCAAATACTCTGCTGTAGTTTATATATTGTACCTCATTTACTCCTCATAACTCTGTGAGTTGTTATTATTATAATTCCTTTCATTGGAATGATAAAGCCAGAGTTCAGAGAGGTAAGGTGAAGCAGTTCAAAGATGACACCTGTTCATATTAGCATATTGGTGTGGCTATCTCCAGGGCTGGAGGTCCTGGCCAAAGTGCTGCTTAATACTTTTTTGGGGTACGCAAATAAGTGTTTTCAAGTTGGCATTAATCTGAATGGAACTTTACTTTTAATTGTCCTTTAATCCTTTTTCTTCTTTCTTTTAATGGATTATTGACATTTGAAGATACAGGAGGTAATTTTTTTCTTCTTTTTCATTGTGTGTTTAAGAAAATATAATCCAGGAAAGTGGAAAAGAAGAAATCTGCAAAGATAAAATTCAAGTAAACATAACACAGCAAGGAAGAAAGCGATTAATTTCATCAGGAAGCTCAGAAAGTACATCAGCAGAACAAGACACAGGGAAAAAGTGCAAAGATGCTGATCAGGAAGAGTCTATCACTTCATCCAAGGTGATTTTTTTTTTTTTAATGTATTATTTGGGGGTGCCAGGCTGGCTTAGTTGGTAGAGTGTGTCTCTTGACCTGGAGGTTGTGGGTTTGAGCCCCACACTGGGTGTAGAAATTAAAAATAAAATCTTAAAAAAAATTTATTATTTGATCGTTTTCTTCATCAAGTGTTCTAGATAAGAATTAATTATATGCTGTATACAGCAAGGAAAAACCAAAGCTGTTCTTTATTACCAAGTTTATGAAGATAAAATCTAGCCCAGATTTTTTTGGCTTACTAAAATTAATATAGTACTTACTTTGTAGAAAACAAATCTACTTAATATAGAGGTTTTCAGACTGGAAAAAAAGTGGAGACCACTTGACGGTTGTAATTGGTACCTCCATTCTGAAAACCTGGGTTCTTTTATTGGTCATTCTCAGACTACATATAATCACCTTTTTCTTGATACCTATGAAGAACAACTGATAGGCTCGTTCTTAATAGCCTGTTGCAGCATTACTTCTGGGCTAATTTCAGCATTTGAAAAACTTCTCTTTCCTCTTTCAGTTTTTGCTAACTCACTAGAATGGTTTGGCTGGCTTAAGCATTCTTTAACCCTGGGTACTTAATGAAAATGGGGCCTATTATTGGATGCCTTTAAAAAAAAAAGAAGGAGTTAGAGAGAGAGAGAGATTGCACAAATGAGTGAGCAAATCCAGGGCAGAAAGGTTAGGTATTTTTCCTCTTTAGAGAGACGTGGCTTTAGGTAATAGTTTTTATGATCATTACAGACCTATGGCTCAGCTTCATGGGTCTCCATCTTTTTAGTGTCAGTGGACACCAAAGGAGTAGATTGGTTTTAGAATAGTGTACACTGGGATGATTGAAATGCTGTCTGCTCTTCAGGAGGTTTGGGCCTTTTGTAGTACTCGCTTCATTCCAGCTTCCTCTCCCATTAGGAAAGATCTAGCTTCTCGCTGGATCCTTTCTTCTAGGTAGGGAAGTGGGGTCTAATCCCCATAGGGTCAACTTCTTGGCTTACTTATAGAGTCAGGTTTAATAAATGAAAACACAACATTTTCTGACTCACATGTATTGACCATAACAAGTTGTTAAGATAAATCTTGTTTAACTTTGGAGCACCTGGGTGGCTCAGCTGGTTGGGCATCTGCCTTTGGCTTCAGTCATGATGTAGGGTTCCTGGTATCAGGCCTGGCATGGGGCTCCCCCTGCTGGGGAGGGGGAAGCCTGCTTCTCCCTCTCCCTCCCCTTCTGCCTCTGCCTCTCCCCTGTTGGGCAGTTTCTCTCTGTCAAATAAATAAATACATAAATAAAATCTTAAAAAAAAAAAAACCTTGTTTAACTTTGAGTCCTAATATGCTATATTCTCTGAACATATTAGTATGACTGCCTTGTTTTTTTTTTCCAAAAAATAAAAGTTTTCTGTTTGTTTTTTTTTTTCCCAGAAGAAAATCTGTAGTATATATATTTTGCTATGTTTATCCCAACCCATTACCCAAGTTTGCCAATGACAAGTAAAACTTAAGAAACACTTTTCTTAATTGATAGATTGCAGAGAGGAGCAGTAAACAGATCTAAGATATTCGAGGTATTTGTGAGATTTTGATGACACACAGATTAGACTGCCTACAATTTTGTGACTCTACTAATGTCTGGTCATGAAGATAATTGCTCTGAAATTTTCCCTATTTCTCATTAATTTCCTTGCATCTTTCTGCAGCTCCTTATGGGTTATGTAACTGTCCAGTTTGGGAGTGAACATGAGGGTGCTTGAATCTAACTTTAAAGAAATAATCTACATAATTTATATAATCTAATTAGGTCTCTGTTATAAACTACAGAAGGAGGCCTAACTGAAACAACTGAAGCAAATAGTGTTTAAAGCTTATTAACCATTGCTGGGAAGCCAACTACCCTAACCTTTAGTGACCTAACAATGTTTTATTCCTATACTTCTGTGGGTTGGCTGGGCTCAGTTGGGCATTTCTTTTGTGACATCTTTATGGTGTAGCTGTGCTGCGTTCATTTGGGAACTCAGCAGAGGCTGGAGCATCTGAAATGGCTTCCCTTGCGTGAATAGTGTCTCCATGAGGACTGATTGAATGGCTGGCAGCTGGCTGGGCCTCCCTTTCTCCACTTAACCAGTAAGTAGTCTAGGTCAAACATCTTTACCTGAAAGCTGGATTCCAAGGGTGTCAAAGTAGAACCAGTCTTCTCTTAAGGCCTGTGACTGGATCTGGTACAGTGTCATTTCTGCTGCATTCTTTTGGTCAGAGCAAGTTACCAGGCCAGCCTAGATTCAAGGGGAGGGGATAAGAACTCCACTGCTTGATGACAGGAGTAATTTGTGTATAAAGGGGTGGGAGGAATTGCTGGACATCATCTTTGATGATTAGCACACAAAGATAGAGGAATAATTCAGTTTCCAGAATGGAAAGGAAAACAGCAGGAACTATAGATTATAAAGACCACCTGGTACAAGGGACTTGATCAAAATCATGTTGGTCTGTGGTTTTCCCATCTTTGTCTCTCGAATCATCCTTCACTGCTGATGGCAGGCTTGCTTCACATGGTATACAACATGGGCGCTGGTAGCTCCAGGCTCATGTCATCTCATTTTTCAACTTAAGAGGAAAAATGAGAGTTTCTCTGTGGTTGCTTCTGTGTAAATTCTAGGGACTTGATCATGAAATCTCCACTTAGACCATTCACAGTGCTCAGACAGATGAAGTAATATCATTACCCCTTTGTAGTCATATATACACCCATTATCAGACAGATGGAGAAAAGGGGGTCTAGAAAGAATAAATAATAGGTATTGTAGTATTTTTGGACAGGGGGATACTATAGTTAGATCCGGATAAATTCAGAAACTGGTAATTTTTAAGTTGGTCGACATCAACTTAACAAATGAGGTTTGGAATGGTTGGAAATACATGGGATATACCATAAGGGGAAAGAGCTGATGTGAGGAAGAAGAGACTTTCAGAATTTCATGCATCTAGAGGGGATTCTCTTGTTTTGACTTGGCCTCTGTTGAGTAATCAGGTGTCAAGGTGGTCAGTTAAGACAGAGAGCCAAACTGAAAGTAACTCAAGCCTTTCTTCAGTTAGTGTGACAGTGCAAGCAAAAGGGGAAATGACTTGTCGGCTCCCCAGTGTTCCATTTTGTTCCAGGGAACAGCACTTAGCAAGAATCAGCAGCATAGGTGTAGAGAATTCTCTAACTGCTGAGGAGCCTTGGACCAAAGGCTTTGCCTCTTTCTAGACAAGGACAAAGGAGAAGAGGAGAGCTAGGAGTGAAAAGATACTGAGTCAAAGTACAGAAAAGTGCCTCATAGGGGGGATCACTGAAGATCCCTGGGAAGGGCCTAAGCCCACACCCCTCCCCCACACCTACTAAAGAGGCTCTGGATGGAGGCACCTGGGCTAGGAATGCATCATAAGCATGGCTAGCCCACTGAGGCTTGAGTCCTTGATTGCATCTCCCTCCAGAAAACTGTAACACACTGGCTGTGCACCATGTCTTCTGTGGGGAGGTCAGCTTTCCCCATGAGGCCTGCTGGCCAAAGCCTTCTGATTGTCCAAGCTTGGGCCTGAAGGATCATATATAGGATTTTGGCCTAGCGCCAGACTCCTCAGTCTGCACCTTGCTCTGCTGACTGCTGTTCCACATCAGTTCCAGGCAGACCAAGAGGCCTGAGTGTCCTGCAGCCCGCTTCTGTCTATTCCTTTTAACCTGAGTTAGAGTCCCTCCTACCTTGAATCCCATCTGCTTTTCTTTTTTTTTTTAAACTGTATAGAATTGTATTTTTCCTTAACTTTGTTTTCCTTAACTTTGACAAGTTCTTTTTAGATTTTGGATACTAGCCCTTTATCTGATAAAACATTTGTAAATACCTTCTCCCATTCTGTTGACTATCTTTTGGTTTTGTCGACTGTTTCCTTTGCTCTGCAAAAGCTTTTTATCTTGATGAAGTCCCTGTGTTTCCCTTGCCTTTGGAGACACTTCTAGCAAGAAGTTGCTGCGACTACGGCCAGAGATGTTACTGCCTGTGTTCTCAAGGATTTTGTTGGATTTCTGTTTCAGATTGAGGCCTTTCATCAAAATTGAGTCTATTTTTGTGTATGGTGTAAGGAGATGGTCCAGTTTTATTCTTCTGTATGTGGCTGTCCAATTTTCCCAACACCATTTGTCGAAGAGACTGTCTTTTTTCCATTGGACATTCTTTCCTGCTTTGTCAAAGATTAGTTAACCATAGAGTTGAGGGACTATTTGGGGGTTCTCAATTCTGTTTCTTTCTTTTTTTTTTTTTTTTAAAGATTTTATTTATTTATTTGACAGAGAGATGGAGAGCCCAAGTAGGCAGAGTGGCAGGCAGAGGGAGAGGGAGAAGCAGGCTCTCCGCTGAGCAGGGAGCCCGATGTGGGGCTCGATCCCAGGACCTCAGGATCATGACCTGAGCCGAAGGTAGACACTCAACCGACTGAGCCACCCAGGCACCCCTCTGTTCTGTTTCTTTGATCTGTGTGTCTGTTTTTGTGCCAGTACAATACTGTCTTAATGATTACAGCTTTGTAATAGAGCTTAAAGTTCTGAATTGTGATGCTGCCAAATTTGGTTTTCTTTTTCAGCATTCCTCTGGCTATTCAGGAGTCTTTTCTGGTTCCATACAAATTTTCAGATTATTTTTTCCAGCTCTGTGAAAAAAGTTGATGGTATTTTGATAGGGATTGTATTGAATGTATAGATTGCTCTAGGTAGCATAGACATTTTAATAATATTTGTCTTTCCAATCCATGAACATGGAACTAAGGTCTCCTACTCTGCTATCTTGGAAAGTTAATCTTGCCTTTCTGTTTTGATAGGCTTGATTAGACATTGTAGAAGGTGGCATAGTAAGCTAACAATTTATAATAATGTAATCTTTCCTCCATTTCCACCCCCCTCATACTTGTCTGACCCATATCTAAATTTCACATTTAAGTCTTTGGGTACTTATATTAATTTGTCCTTATTTGAGCCTTGGGACTGATTGTGGTAGATGATATGGCAGGTGAAATGATCTTCACTTCTAGTTCTAGCTATAGGGGTCATGAGTCCCTAAGTCACAGTGGGCGTCTTAGTTTAATTAACCATGAATAGCCCAGAAGTCCATTCAGGCAGTAAGATATTAAAGAGATACAAAGAGTAGAAAAACACCCAATTTAGCATATCCTGAAGATAAAGGTTGTTCTGCTTTATCAGGGTGCTATAGTGATTTATTTGGCAAAACCAATAATTTAGCAAGTGTTTATCTCAGGAAGTATGAATCCTGAGAACTGATTGTAGTGTCATGTACCCCTATTGGTTGTTTGGATGTATCATTTTTTTCTTCCAACTTAAAGACTGCAATCAGGGTTATTCAGAAAGTTGTTTGGTTTTTTTTTTTTTTTTTTTTTAAGTCATCCAGGATATCAAAAGGTCCAGGTGTTCAATGAAGCTTTTAAGGCATTACCAAAAATGTTGTTTATTCCTGAAAGCTGGTTGGGAGTAGGGTGGTATCTATGCTATTTTGAGAGTATCTTCATTGTCCTGAGCACAGTAGATACCTTGGCTTGGTTGCTTATATTACATTATTGTTTGGTGGAAGGTGTATATTTGGGGGGGGGAGATGCTTATTTAATCTCTTTGAAGGAGATTTTTATATTAGGTGTTGAAAGGTGGTTGGTGCTAGCAAATGGGGTTAGTGAGGAGGAAAACTGTCCGTGAGCAGCACAGCATGAGCAGAGACATAGAGGCCAGGAGAATGTGTGTGGCCCATGGATGTCATCTGCGCTGGAGTGTCACGCGAGTGTTTGCATGGATGGGTGTGTGGATGTGGGTGGGTGGGGCAAGGGGAGGAAGCTTCCTCAAGAGACTGGGGAACAACTCAGATGGCATTTGATGCCAGACTATACAGAAATCAGGACTGTACTTCATGGCCTCAGAGACTTTTTGAAGTGTTTTGGGAAGGAGAATAAGGGGACAGGAAGATGGCATATCAACCATACGTAAGGTGGAGGCAGGAACTGCCTAAGAAGCTGCCATGGGAGGCCGCAGGGAATGAAGGCCTGAGCTAGACAGTGGCACTGGACCAGAAAGAAGTAGAGGGACATGAGAGACATTTTGAAGGTAGAATTAACAGAACCTGATGACTAACAGCATATTGAGGAGGAAGTATTGAAAATGTTCTTTAGGGGTGTCTGGGTGACTCAGTAGGTTAAGCGTCCGACTTTCGATTTTGGCTCAGGTCATGATCTCAGAGTCGTGGGATCAAGCCCAGCATAGAGCTTTGGGCTGGGTGTGGGGCCTGCTTAGGATTTTCTCTCTCCCTTTTGCTCTTCCCATCCCTCCCTCCCAACTCCCATGCACACGTGCACACACACACACACTTTCTCTCTTAAAAAAAAAAAATCAGGACTAAGGAGAGAGTTCTATTATATCTGCATTATTTGGAAGCAAACTTGGACACAGTGCATTTAGAGTGTAGGTGTATATGGAGGTGGAAGCTTTGGTAGCGAGAGCCATTTCCAGGGTTGCTGCCTGCACTGTATGTATATGCCGCTGTGCTCATGCTATGTGCTAGCTGTGAGACATCTCATTTCTCTCCGTACACATGCCGGCTGTGAAGTCCTACTCCTATTTCTTCATGAAAGTAGCAGGGGAGATGAAGAATATAACTCTTACTGCCCAGCCATCTCTTAAGTAAGGCTGTATTGCCCCAGCGCTCCACAGTATTGGTTTACTACATCAGAGAATCCTGTATCCTTTGCTTTTCTGATGGGCCACTTAATACCATTTACGACATGGCTCTTCTCAGCCCCACAGAGACATCTTTTCATTCATTTATTTATTCAACAAGCATTCATTAAGCAAGTAGTAGCGATACCATGGCATTGATAATGCTATTAACTAAAGCAAACACATACAGAACCATTTACTGAGCTCTTACCCACAACTATACTTACGTCATTTCATTTTTAGAAAATCCTGGAAAGTTGATTGATAATAGCCCCAGTTAACCGATCGAGAGACCTGAGACTCCGAGAGTTGGAATCAACTTGTTCAAAGTCAAAAGTTAGGAAATGGCTAAACTATTATTCAAGATACGATTTTTTTTTTTTTTTTTTTTTTTACTTCAAAGACCATTCTGGTAATCATTACACTAAGCCGTCTTTCTGTTACATGCAAGGCGGTGTGCTAGAATCTGGGATAAAACATGAATAAGAGATAGCTGATTAGGAGCTCATAGTCCTGTGGGGGACATGATTCAAAATCATGAAATAATGTTGATACCACATTGATTTTTCTGGGGGCTTTGGGGCTGCCTAAGCCAACTCCCAGGGAAGGGATCCTCAAAGAACTGATCTGAGCTAAATCTTAACAGAAGAGATAGAAGTAGGAATCCATCCAGGTAGATGAGCAGCAGGTACAAGAGCAGAGGAGGTACTGATAGCCTGCTGGGAACTATTGTTTTTAGAATTTGTGCTGTAAAGCCAGGTGAGGATGGAGCTGGCAGTGGGGACCAGTCATAGAGGGAGGAATTGAGAGGATTTTGGCCACAGAGGTAATCCTGGAAGCTCTTTAGAGGAGAGACTGAAAGAGAACAAAATGAAAGACAGGGGAATGAGAGAGAAAATGAGGACATCTCAGTCAAGAAATAAAGAGACTCTGATCCAGGTTGGTGGCATTAAGGATGACACAGAGGCATCAGGTCAGAGAAATATTTAAGAAACAAAACTGCAGGACTTGTTGCTTGGATCTGAGCAGAGTGAGGGAACAGAAGGACTGAAAGATGCACTTCCAAGTTTCTGGCCAGAATGAATGGAGAAGCTACGTTGGCAGAAACTTTGGTATAGAATACGGGGGGAGGATTTTAGTTTTCACATTTTGAGTTTGAGGTGCATAGGATATTGTGGAAGAAATGTCTAGTTAGTGGTTGACTGTAAGTTTGAAGCTCAAGAGTGAAGGTGGAGCTGGAGGTTGGAATTTTTAATCCTTAGTATGTGGGTGCTAATGAGACTAATGCAGGACTTTGAAGGCAACTTATTAGTACAGACATTGTTTCCAGGGGCAGCAGATTACCTTGGTGAACTTATATTGGGCAGAAGTTCTGTAGCCTGTCCCTTGTGGTACATTAAAAACTTCAGATGGGTGAAGGGCAAGGGAGGGCTTGCTGGGCAAGTTAACAAGACAATTTAATACTCTTAATAGTACTCTTAATAGTACATTCCAGTCATTGCCAAGCACCAAGGTTACCTTACACCAGCTTGATCCCTGAGGCCTGTAGCCTTTTTATAGTATAGGGAACCCCGTTTCTCTATCATGAACCTTCGGCCACCCACATTTCATTCTTCACCTTTTCATCTAAGCAGTGTGGGTGCTTAAAAACATGGACCTCTCTGCCTTTCTCCTGCTTCTTCTAAATACACAGCACCTTCCATCTTTCCTCTTCCCTCACTTGCCAATTTCAGTGTCTTGCTCTGGCTCATGAGCTTTGTAATTGGCATAGGACAAATTTATGTCTCAGCAAACTTACAAATTACTGCATGTAATGGATTTTTGGGATCCTTTATAAATAATTGAAACTATGAATGTTAAATTCTTGAATGCCAAGGGCCTACTGAGTATCAATATTTCATGAAGTTCCATAAAGGACATTATGAATTCCAGCTTTTGTGCCTCTTAAAATATATTTGAGAACCCCTGATCCATAGTGTTGGTATCTGTGACTTTATCATTTCTTTCTCTTTTAGAATAAATTAGTGTGTTAATTACTCTGTGAAGATTGGAAAAAAAAACAGTAGAGAGAGTTGAAATAATGTTAAACATTTCTTATCTTTTATTTTCTTTGGCCTGTTTTCTGTTTTTTAAGTGGCAAAAAAATGCATGCTGTTATCAAAAAAAGAATGTTAGAACATGTGGAGTATAAAGTAGAAATCTTGATTTGCCTTATCCTTCAATCCCATTGGCCTTACTACTATTTTGGTTTGTATCCTTCCAAACATTTTTATTTGAATTTATACAAGTAAATACACACATAGGTGGACAGGGATTTTTTTTTTTTTTTTTTAAATTTGACAGACAGAGATCACAAGTAGGCAGAGTGGCGGGGGTGGGGGTGGGGTGGGGAAGCAGGTTCCCCGGGGAGCAGAGAGCCCGATGCAGGGCTCAATCCCAGGACCCTGAGATCATGACCTGAGCCGAAGGCAGAGACTTTAACCCACTGAGCCAGGCGCCCCAGGGATTTTTTTTTTTTTTAAAGCTAAATGGAATCGTGTGTGTGTGTGTGTGTGTGTGTGTGTGTGTATGTATGTGTGTGTGTGTGTGTGTGTGTATAAAAGATTCTTGTTTAATTAAAAAAATTCTTATATGTAGAAAGAAATCTGTTCATTTTCAACCTTTGCATAGTGTTTCATGGTAAGAATGGATTCTAATTTACTTAACTGCTTCCCTAATTGTATCTCTTTTTTCCCTATAATAATTGACAGGATGTTGAATGGGATTTTTTTTTTTTACCCTATCAATTCCAAACTGCTACTGAGGCCCAGAGCTGGGGACAAAAGTTCTACGTATAAGTATCTCATGATTGAAAGGATCCCCAGCAGTAAGAGTCAATTAAGTCTTTCCCTGTGAGGCTTATTGAAAGGAATGAGAAGGGTTCATCATCCTACCGCCACCCGCCCCCCACCCCTCAGGCTTTATACAAAGAAACCTGAGAGGCCAGAAGATTTTAAGTTTTGGGGGAGTGCTCTGTTTGTGGGGAGATGTTATGTTCTCTCTTTGAAACCAAGAGAGAAAGCACTCTAAAACAATTCACTGCGGAGTTTAGAGATGCCAACAGGAACAAGAGACTGACATTTTATTGGACATTTGCTTAGCCAAGGGATTGCTAACCTGCCCTGTTTCTACATAAACAGGGAAAATGAAAATTGGCGAGTTGACTCAGTGAGGAACTGCCAAGGGGAAGGTGGGTCAGGATTGCCCCATTCCTACCCAAGAGTTCCAGTCCCTGGCATGTGTGAGTTGGTCCTATAGGAGGGAGATGAGATCGGGGTGTAATTGAGCAGCTTGGGAGAAAAGAGTACGTGTTTTAGAGAATTGTGGCATGAGTACCACCAGGTGAGGGTTAGCTCCAAGAGGTAGCCAGATTGCCTTTCTCGTAGGTTTTTTATTACCATGCAAGAAACATGGTAAGAACTAGGTTCCTTTTGCAAGGTCTTTAGTCAGTTTGGATAGCCTTTTAAAAAAACTTACGTACTATGTATCTTTTTTTTTTTTAAGATTTTATTTATTTATTTGACAGACATAGATCACAAGTAGGCAGAGAGGCAGGCAGAGGGGGTGGGGAAAGCAGGCTCCCCGCTGAGCAGAGAGCCCTATGCGGGGCTCAATCCCAGGACTCTGGGATCATGACCTGAGCCGAAGGCAGAGGCTTTAACCCACTGAGCCATCCAGGCGCCCCATGTACTATATATCTTAAAAAAGCAAAGACTATCAGGGGCACCTCGGTGGCTCAACTGGTTAAGCATCTGCCTTCAGCTCAGGTCATGATCCCAGGGGCCTGGGATTGAGCCCTACTTTGCCTGCTCAGCAGGGAGTCTGATTGTCCCTCTCCCTCTCCTTCTGCCCACCACCCCCCTTCCCTGGCTCATGCTCACTCTCTCTCTTACTCTCAAATTTATTTATATATATATATATATATATATGAAATAAAAAAAGAAAAGACTATCAAAACATTTAAGTAATTGGACATCTGGGTGGTTTAGTTGGTCAAGTAACTGCCTTCACCTCAGGTCATGATCCTGGAGTCCTAGGATGGAGTCCCACATCTGCTCCCTCCTCGGCAGGGAGTCTGCTTCTCCCTCTGACCTCTCCCTTCCCATGCTCGCTCTCTCTCTCTCTCAAATAAATAAAATAAATCTTAAAAAAAAATTTAAGTAATTAGCCCCAAAGAAGTCATGCTAATTAGTATCTTCTCAGGAAATGTGAGCCATTGGATATTAAGTGATATCAAAACCAGTTTTCTCCAGGTGGCAGCCAGCATACACGAATCCTTGGTTATAAATGGGTTTGAACCTTCACATATACCTGTTAGGTTGTCAGCACATCCCAGTAGTGGTTACCAGGAGCACTGAAGTTTATCTGAGCTATGTTTCCACTCCACAGGAAGTTAGGTAATTAAGAAGTCATTTTTAATAGGATACAAATAGGCTTACTATTTGTCCTGGTAGTAAGTACAGATTAAAAAGGTTCTTCAGGGGCACCTGGGTGGCTCAGTGGGTTAAAGCCTCTGCTTCGACTCAGGTCATGATCCCAGGGTGCTGGGGTCAAGCCCCGCATCGGGCTCTCTTCTCAGCAAGGAGCCTGCTTCCCCCTCTCTCTCTGCCTGCCTCTCTGGCTACTTGTGATCTCTGTCTGTCAAATAAATAAATAAAATCTTTAAAAAAAAAAAAAAAGTTTCTGCAGTGCTAATGAGAATGTTTACTTGGTTCAAAACACCTTTTTGGTTAAACTGAAACTTTTATCCGACCACTTCAAAGAAATCATATTTTCTCAGTTTGTTGTGACACAGCTTCATCCAAGTTTTTCTGTGAGGGGGGAGCAATTTTACCATTCAACTAAAGGGGGAAAAGTCATAATTATATTTAGAGGGTAGAAATAAGTATTTCAGTAACAGAAATTATAAAGACAGTGCAAGTTAAGAGTATGACACATTATTGAATGGGGAGTTTAAAAGACTAGCAGTGTTTGGGGAAAAATTATATTCAAATGGAAGCGAAGTTATATTCTCTTAATGTTTCATTTGTATTTTCTGGTTCTCTTTCAATGAATGCTTGATGTGATTGTAAATTTTGATACAGGTGTATATTTTCTTTTTTAAAGATTTCTTTTTTTTTAAGGTAATTTCTACACCCAGTGTGGGGCTCGAACTCACAACCCCGAGATCGAGTCACGTGGTCCTCTGACTGTGCCAGCCAGGTGTCGCTGTATATTCCATTTCTAATAACTGTAAATTGGTTTAAAGTAACCAAATTACAGACATGGAAAGTGGCATTTTTAATAACTTTAAAATGTGAATCTTAAAAGTTTAAAAAATATACATGTTGGATGAATCTTACAGTTTCATCCAACATGTATGAATCTTACAGTTTCATGCCTTTTTGCTTAAGTTTACATATTTTAAAACATCTTTCATTTATTTCTATTATCTTTTTTCTGATTTGTCTTTGTAGGCAATGCCAAGGTCGTGTTCTACAGTCACGTTAAGTAATGCAGAGGTGAATGATATGAAGGCTGGTACACAGAAAAATGAAATCCCAATAGAGGAACTTGGTAAGGTTCCTGAACATAAGAGTATTGTGAAAGAAACACGAAGTAAAGAAGGCGAGGTGATGAGCTGTTCTGAGAGTCACCTGAGTGCCCAGGACAAGTCCTACCAAGAGGAGTCTCAAGGATCTCCTTCTGAGTCCAGCTCTGAACTCTCCAATCCTGAAACTTTGCACGCAAAGGCAACTGACTCAGTTGCACAAGGTTCTGAAGAAAACAAGATCAAGAGGACATCCTGCATGTATGGGGCAAACTGCTACAGGTAAAATGAAATTACAGGTAGCCCGGAATTCCATTATTTCCATAGCAGGTGGCTATGTAGTATATGTGTATTAAAAGCCTAGTAAAACACTCTGAGCTGAGGGTAAGGAGCTTTATCATGTTTCTGCTTGTTTACACTTTGTCAGGATTCAGTCCTATAAATCTTGCTTAGAAGCTTTCAGGATGCAGTGGGGGAATTGTTTCATATGTAGACATGCTGATTAATGCAAGGACATGAACTAGGGAATCCAGACTTGAGAACTGAATCACCCATACCTAAATGCCTGCTTATTTAATGTGTTTTTAGATATTAGAAAGATGGCCTCATAAATAGTTGTAGTATATAATATAACTCTCAAAAGAATTGTAAATTGTGTTTAAGGTGTCTTACTATACTTGTGCTTTCCCTTTATATTTTTCTAATTGTGCTTTTGAATCATTATGATGCTTTTATTTTGCTACCGTGAGGGTTCTGTACCGACCAGATGTCATGAGCTTTTTTTTTTTTTTTTTAAAGATTTTATTTATTTATTCACAGGCAGAGATCACAAGTAGGCAGAGAGGCAGGCAGAGAGAGAGGAGGAAGCAGGCTCCCCGCTGAGCGGAGAGCCCGATGCGGGGCTTGATCCCAGGACCCTGGGATCATGACCTGAGCCGAAGGCAGAGGCTTTAACCCACTGAGCCACCCAGGCGCCCCATGAGCTTTATTTTTAACAATGTAACACATTGGTTCAATGTCTGGAATAATTAGATGTGCATTAGTTGGTTTCCTGCTATATCCTATTAATTAGTTTTTGTAGTATATCTAGAACTCTCGTGTATCCTATTAATGGTTTTTTCTGACAGTATATTTGCCACCCTCATAGGAAGAATCCTGTTCATTTTCAACACTTCAGTCACCCTGGTGATAGTGATTATGGAGGTGTCCAAGTCATGTGTCAAGATGAGGCTGATGACCGGCCTGAATGTCCCTATGGAGCATCTTGTTACAGGTATGTACACCTGAAGTGTTAGGTTGTACTCCTTTTCTCCTTAGTCTCTGTGGTATATTCAGAAGAAATGGCAGGCAACTTCTCACTTTAAGCCTTTAGTCTTTACACTTCCATAGATAGTAGGTTTTCAATTTGTTAATAGGTAGGACTATAATATTTCTTTTAGATAATTATAAATTGCTCAAGTTATTAGCCTTGTAAATGCCTGAAATTGTTCCTCATTTCTAACTTTCTAAAATGCAAATCAGATCATTGAAAAGCTGTCGATGTTACCCCGTCATACACTCTATCCAGACTCCTTAGTGTGACATAAATAAATTCAGGATGTTATCTCTGCTTTCCTCAACTCCTGCCACTCTGCCATTCTTCCCAACACATGAAACTTGATCCTAAAAGAAGAGCACCTTCTTCTCTTTCCTTTCATAGCATGTCTGTATCATGCACTGAAGAATTTATCTGGAATCATTTTCTTAGGCTTTGGAATTTCTTTTATTATTTCTTTAGTGAAAATCTTATGGAAAAGGATTCTTTCAGCTTTTGTGTATCTGAATATGTCCTAATTGATCAATTGGTTGATGGCTCTTTTCACTAGGTGTAGAATTCTAGCTTGGCACCTTTGGTTTTTTGTCCATCACTTTAAAGATGTACTATTGACTAATGCATCCGTAGTTTCTGTTAAAAGTTACTTGTTTGTCTTATTGTTGCCTTGAAATTAACCCTGCCTTTCCTCTGGCCATTTTAAGATTTTTATCATGACTTTTTTTTTTTTTTTTTTTTGTAAACTCTACCCTTAACATGGGGCTCAAACTCATGACCCAAGATTAAGAGTCTCATGTTTTACCAAGTGAACCAGCCAGGTGCCCCTCATTGCTTTTACTTTCAACTGTTTAACTAGCATGTGTTTAGGTATGATTTTTTTTTTTTTTTTTTTTTTACATTTTTCCTATTTGGGGTTCACTGAGCTTTTTTGCATGTTGTTTGTCTTTGTTAGTTTGAGGACATTGCTTAGCTGTTATCTCATCTCTCAGATACTGTTCTGCCCCATTCTATGTCTTCCCTCATTCTTCTACTCCAGTTAGCCATGTTAAGTCTTTTGACTGTGTCCCATATGTCTCTTATACATTGTTTCATTCTTTCCATTACTTTTCTTTTTTTTTTTTTTTTAACCTCTGTGCCTCAGATTGGATATTTGCTGTTGCTTGTCTTAGAGTTTAGTAATTCTCTCTTCTCATGTGTCTAGGCTGCTGATAAACCTATCCACAGAGTTCATAATTTCTGATATTGCATTTTATGCCTGTTATTTTCCATCAGTGAGCATTCCCCCCACTCTGTTTGGCAGATAGGGCTAGTCATCTCTGTCCAGTCAGAGATTTGGATTATAAGTAATACCTATGTTGTTATTTTCATAAAACTCAATATGCCTTTGGTTTGTCTGTGTTCCTTTGGCATGGCTTGTCTAGACTTTTAACAGAAAAGCAGGTCTCTGTCTTCTTAGCTCTGAAACTTCCCTTCGGGTATTCTGAGTTTAGCCAATTAGGCTACTACCCATGCATCCTAAAATCTGGCACATTTCTTGAGAGGAGACTAGTTATGTGTTTGTTGCAGATCCTTTCTCCCTAGTGGGGCTTCTCCTCTGAAATACAGCATGAATTAGAGATTTCATTCTACCAATTTGAAGTTCCAGGCACAGACCTTAAACCTCTTATACTTCCCAGGAACTCAGCAGGTATTTCTTAGGAAGAATCAGCCTCGTGTTTGGGGTTCTTTTAGTTTTCAAATTGTCCTGACAACCCCATGAGCCCATGAAAAGCTCTACAAGTTTCTCTTTCTTCAACTAGAGTTCCTCCAGGTGACTCAGATCTTATTCTTCAGCCCACACCAAGAACTGGCAAAGACCTCTAGGGAAGAAAATACCAGAAAATACCAGTGATTGTTAGCTAACCTAGGAAGGGCTTTTTCTCTGTGGAATTTTAGATAATCCAAAATTCTCATTGCTCCCACAGTTCTGTCATAAAAATAATTTTTACAGTTTATCAGTGTTTTTTCCCTAGTTGTTAAGATACTAACCTGCCATGATGTCCTGTGCCCTTCCTAGAAGCAAAATCCAAATGTGCCTATTCTTGAGAAGAATGAATGTAAAATATAAAACCTTCCTAAGAATCATCAAATGTGAAATACTGTCAAAATAATGTCAAAAATTGCTGCCTCCATGTCATCAGTCTCTTTAAGAGAGGTCAGAACTGTGAGTAGGCAAGAGAAATTACTCCAAGTCCAGTGACCTGCATATGCTCATAGAAACTTTCAGATCTCGATCTAAATATATTTATATATACATAGAGTGTATTTTTTTTCATCTCTCGAGCTGCTTGATGTGTTGGTTCAACTTGGAGATAAAATCTGAAGGTTTTTTTTCCCCTTGTTTTTTTTAATTAAAAACAGTTCAGAGAGACTCTTGGAGAATGTTAGATATGATTGCTTACTCTGACTACTAAAGGAATTAAAGGAATGGAAAGAAGAAAGGTTAATGAGTTGCCAAAGACTCTAAAGCCAGTGAGATGAAAACCAAGTCTCTTCCTTGATCCATTCCAGCATTTCTCTGTGGCAGGGCCCGACTCCACCATTGTTATTTATGGCTGGCTGGCTGGTTGGCTTCCTTCCTTTCTTTATTTTTTTAACATTTTATCTGTTTGAGAGAGAGAGCACAAGCACAGAGGAGGGGCAGAGGGAGAGGGAGAAGTAGACTCCCCACTGAGTAGAGAGCCCAATGGGGGGCTTGATCCCAGGACTTGGAGATCATGACCAGAGCCAAAGGCAGATGCTTAACTTACTGAGCCACCCAGGCACCCCTGTTCATGGCTTTCTAAAGTATTACAGTGTTTGTTTTTTATTCAGTTGGCAAAGTAATATTTTGGAGTTAAAAAAAAGTAACTCTAGATAAGTTACTTTGAAGAAATTATGAATTTTTCAGATCATCAAGATAGTAGAAGAAACCCTTGTTATGGAAGCATGATATATATTTATATACCCTTTCTTGACACATCATTATTATTATTATATAGGCAAAAAACATGCTCTAGTAGATATGTCATTGATCATAATATAACATCACTTTAGTTTTAGCAACTTACTCTTTAACAATCTTGATTTGCAAGAATATATCATTTTTTAAAAAAGATTTTATTTATTTGAGAGAGGGGGAGAGAGCAACATGAATGTACACACTATGCAAGCAGTGGGAGGGGCATAAGCAGACCCCTCTGAGCCAGGAGCCCACATTGGGCTCCATCCCAGGATGCAGAATAGGTTGGAAGGTGGGAAACTTTTAGAGCATAAAGAATAAAGAACAAGGAAGAGAAAAATAGAAAATATCTGATTAGCTGGGGTCACAGATTCAACCTTATTTGAGGTGAGAAAAAACAAGGAAATAAGAATACAACCCAGAGTTGGTATGGCATTTGGGGATCGGCAGACTGGATATATTATGTTTTTGGTCAAAGAGAGCATTTGTAGGGACATGAAAGTTATCTAAGTGTTGGTTTGCTGACATGGCACCCCAGGCAGGAGCAACTCAATCTTGGGACTAGATTTTTTATTGCTACAGTGCTAGCATATAAGCCTACTGTATCAGAATGATAAAATGTTCTAATCTGGTTTAAAAACAAGGTTTTATATAAATGCATGGTAGATTTTTCCTATAGCCACAGAAGAAAAATACTAAAGTCTCAGAGATCATAAAATAACCCACAAAAATCAGCCAGAAATTACTATATTTACAAAAATAAAAAAATATATGTATTCTGAAAGTAGAGCTGTGATAAGCCTGTTTTCCATGATGGTTGTTAACACATTTGGAAGGGAGATGAAGTTTATTGCTGAAACATTTTTGTTTGCTTTTTATCTTTGAAAATTTGCCTTCACAAAGCAGGGTAAGTGTTATTATTCTCAAGTAAAAACAGTCTCTCAAGTGAAACACTGAGTTGGTTTTTTGTTTTCCAGTTTTACCTTCTAAGCCCTTGAATGTGTGCAACTCGGTTTCTCTTTTTGAAATATATAGGTGATTGCAACTGTGTACAGTACACTAAATAATCTTAGTTTTATACTATGTCAGCTACCTACATTTATGTGATAGTGTATTTCCAAGTATTGCTGTCTATGGTCAAAGTTTTCATCATGATAGAGCAAATATGAAAACACCAAAGTACACATATATAGATATATTTCATTTTCAGCCATTCATTCCCATGAGTAAAACAGAAAAACAGATATGAATCACATATTAAATGCATACTATAGTAAAAATAAAGATTCCTAAAGCCCATGTAAGAGGTTCATGTTTTAAAAAGATATTTAATTATTAAATTTTATTCTTTTCTAGACTACAAGTATTACTAAAATTTTCTGACATACTTCTTTAAACCCCACAAAATTAAATCAACCTGAAAAAATGGTAATATGAAAGAACTAGTTAATGTTGTCATTTTAAGTACTTTGCCCATTAGTAAATCTGATTTATTCTTTTTGTGCTGTACTCTATAGTCTGTCAGAAGAGGTGCTCAGTTTAATGCATTTGATTAGCTTAATACTTGTCGGAAATAGAACATTAGATACTTAATGTCTAATATAACCCAGTGATTGCTGTGCTTGCCTCTGACTCATTCACTTCCTCTGGTGTGTAATAGGATTTTATGCAGTGTATTACTCCTGTTCTTATTTGTTAAATTAGGCACTAACTTTAGAGTATATATGTGCTAAAATGAATGGAATCCATCTGCAACCAGTTTAGTGTAAAAATGTGAAATCAAACTCATATACATTGCCTCAGATTTAAACACGTAAGGCAGGTATGTATTATGCAAATGAAAATGTTGGTGCCTTGATGTTTTTTGGAAGCCAGTGACCTACTTTTTATTTTTATTTTTATTTTTTTATAATTGTAATGCCTTCTAAGAGGGATGGCGTAAGGAAGTGTATTAGTTATCAACTGTAAGTGCTCTCACTGTCATGAATCTGCAATGTGATCTGTATAAAGAACACAGTGTTTCGTAACAAGCATAACTCATTTTTAAAAAAGTATATTTGATAGTAAGAAAATTCATATCTTTTGTTATTTGTTGATCCAAATTTATAGCCATGATCTAAACTTTTTTGCTATTTATATTTATTTATATTTATATTATTCATATTTTTTATTTAGAGAGAGAGAGAGTGCACATGCATGTGCTCATGAGCAGGGTGAGGGGAGGAGGAGAAGGAGAGAATCTCAAGCAGGCTCCACATCCAGGTTGGAGCCCGACATGGGGCTCAGTCTTAGGACTCTGAGATCACAACCTGAGCCCAAACCGAGAGTCAGTTGCTCAGTCGATTGAGCCATCCAGGCGCCTCTCCTCTTTTATTTTTGAAAAGTATTCCAAAGTATTGCAATATTATCTTAATTGATCATATGTGCAGATGTAGACTTCAGACCAGAGGGTACTGATTTTTGGGAGCTGCTTCATAAAAATTAGGAATGTGTGTTTAACGTAAATCCATATTATTTTATTTGAGGCAAAATAAGTAGGTTTTAATAGGGAAACTCTAGTTGTCTGGTAGTTGAGATTCCCGGAATCAATCATGTGAGGCCATCGGTCTTTTTTTTTTTTCAAGATTGATTTTATTTATTCATTCATTCATTCATTCATTCATTCATTTATCAGAGAGAGAGAGCAAGAGAGTGAGAGAGCAGAAGCAGGGGAAGTGGCAGGCAGAGGGAGAAGCAGGCCCCCCGCTGAGCAAGGAGCCTGATGTGGGGCTCAGTCCCAGGATGCTGGGGTCATGACCAGAGCCTAAGGCAGCCGCTTAACTGACTGAGCCATCCAAGTGTCCTAGTCATTTTATTTATGGTTAAGAATAAACAAAATTGTTAGAATCTTAATCCATTTTTATAGGATCTGCATATAGAGGAAGTAACCTATCATTGCCTGCCATGCTTGTGGTTCTTTAATCACATGTAAGAATATCATCTTAGAAGAAAGTATCTTAGACTACATACACAGGCTTAGCTAATGCAGTTTTACATAAGACTTGGCTATAATTTTTTTTAAACTATATTTAGAAATAGTAGTGACAACATCAACTATGTCTATGTAGCCTTGAAAAAATGTACTGGAATGTCTTTTGTGGTTTTGTTTTTCTTACTTCTTTATTTGAATATACATCTATTTTCATAATGAGAAAATTTTTTTGTTTAGCATTAATTGCATGTATATAAGAATTTTCAGAGTTCTTTTGGCATGGATAGTAAATGTAATGATGTTCAATTAACAGATTGGCTACTTTCTACTATCTTATGCTGGTTTACTCTTTTATTATTTAATAAAGACCATATTAACTAACTCTTCTTTTTCCCCTTACATTTTGAGACTTAGATATTTGATAACATAGGATTCATGTTTTTTGCTTTAGATTTTAAAATAGATATTGACTTTCAAAAATGCAAGATAAATTATTTTGGAATGAAAACAAAAATAGAGTATGATCACTTACTTACTGAGCAAATACTGAGCATCCAGCAGGCCAATAGTCACTATTTATAGGAGCTGATGTAAAATAGTATTTCACACTCATTTAAAATTGTGAGTATTAAGTTTTGGTATTAAGTTATGAAATCTTTGGAAGTAAACAAAAATAAAAAGTATGATTCTGTTCTTGTTACCATTGCCCAGTTAATCTTTAGGTGACACTTTATGGTGGAGAGACAATGTCAGTGGACTTGGGTTCTAGATGGTTGTACCAACTCTGTAGCATGACTTTGCTTGTCATTTGATTTTCCTGGGCTTCAATTCCTCATGAAAACATGGGAAATGCAGAGGTTGGATCATTTGTGTTCCAGGGTCCTATACTCAGTAATGGCAATACCCAGAGCAGAGAGCAATTTATTCATTTCCATAAAGCCAGCCTGGTCATATTCCTGGCCCATTCTTCCTTAGCCTTCTCTCCTGCCTCCTCTTCTTTTTCCCCACCTGTAATTATCACCAAGCCACAGGGCTCGGTTCCCTGAATGAGGTCCTTCTCTATTGGTTCTTACTCCTGAGGGCATCTGATTCAATTAAATGGCTCCAGACTCATACACTTGGTTGTAAAATAGGTAGTTCAAACTTAGTACATCTGAAACAGAACTCTGGATTTTTATCATGAAAACAACTCTTTCCCAAGTGTTCTCTACCTGTGTAAATGACTTCACCGTTCCCACAGTGTTTAGGCCCCAAACCTAGAAACGGCTTTGGTTTTTCTCTTTTCTTCACTTCCCTCTTTCAGTCCATCAGCGGTTCTTGCCATTTCGTCCTTGAAAATATATTAGGCACTGAGCATTTCTCTCTTCCCCACCTCTTATCATTTTAGTCATAACCACTACCTCTTGCCTCTGAAGTGCTGCAGTAGCTTCTTAACTGATACCCTTGTTTCTCCTCTTGCCCTCCTGTGGTTCATTTTCCATAAGCAACCAGAATGATTCTCTAAAACTGAGTTGTATCATGTTTTCTTAATCAAAATCTCCCGGTATTTTCCCACAAAACTCTTTACTGTAGCTTACAAGTCCTTCTCTGACTACATATTGTACTGTTTTCTTTTTCATTCATTCTCTTTGAGCTTTACAAATCTGTGTGTTTTTCCAAATACCCTAGCTTGTTTCCTACCTCAGGGACTTAGCGAATTTACAGACATTGTCCATTTCCTTTTCCTGGAGTGTTCTTCCTTCAGATATCTATTTATTCCAATACCAATATCATTAAAATCAGAATTGTTTTGGAAAATGTATATTTTAAAATATAACGGCTCCTGAAACCCTGGCATGGTTATGGGTGTATAGTTTCATGTTCAGAAACCAAATATTGCCATTAATAATTAAGAGTAATAAAAAAAAAACTCAGAAAGGATTTTGAGGTCTGCTAAGTTACAGAAAATGCCATTTGCTAAAAAGATGGATGTAAATCTTTTATGAATGAACTCTGAGTATTTCCATTCATTATTAGGAAAAAGTCCTGTATGGAATTTGGCATTATCTTTGAAAGTTATCTCAAATGCTCATGTGCCCCCACAGAGCTGCACAAAACTGCCACTTAGCCTTAACCCAGAGTTATATGAAAAAGACATTCTGCCTTGTTACGAAATGACTGATTTTTGAAAATGAGATATGCACAGTTGAGTGTTAGAAAATTTTCTATAGGGATGCCTGGGTGGCTCAGTCAGTTAAGCATTTGCCTTGGACTGGGGTCATGATCTGAGGTCTTGGGATTAAGCCCCACATCGGGCTCCCTGCTCAGCTGGGAGTCTGCTTCTCCCTCTGCCTGCCTCTCCCCCAGCTTACACGTGTGCTCTCTCTTTTACGTGCTCTCTCTCTCTGACAAATAGAAAAATCTTAAAAAAAAAAAAAAAGGAAAATTTTCCATGAATATGTGAAGTATGATGAGAAAAATATTCTGTCAATAATATGTATTATTAAAAACAAAATTCAGCTATTTAGTATTAATTGGCAATACTTTTTCCCCCATATTTTGTTATTTAATAGACTTTCGAATTTTTTTATTTTTTTCATTCCATATGCACTTTTTAATTGGCAGTTACTTTTACTGGCACACAGAGTTTTCACACATTGTTGGCTGTCTTAAAATTAATTTCTGTTTCCATAAAAATAGCTGACACGTGGAATATACTTAAATAGCCTATAAGTGTTTATACCTATTACTTCATTTACCCCTCGGAACAACCCTGTGTGAGCTAAGCAGTATTATCCCTTCTTTGCAGATGAGTAAATGGTAACTTGGTTTATAGGACTTTCCATGAATCACACAATCAGTAAAAGGTATAGTTTGAATTCATAATCAGCCCTTCTGATCCTGAAACCTGAACCCCTTCCATAGCAAGGCCAGTGGTCCAAAGTTCAACCAGCCAAATGAGGACAGATCCAGAACATGGTGGCATCTATCTCTTAAGCATTTGTGAAGGACTGTGTGTTCCTGTGTTCCATGCATGATTGATTGACTAGAGCTAAGTGTCTGGTGATGCTGACCAGTCAGTATCTCAGGAACCTGATTGCAGTGGAGTCTGCTTTATATGATTGTTACATTTTCATTGTTTCCTGGGGAAGTAATATGAATTGTTAATGGCAGGAAATTCTAACATGTTTTAGTCTTAGGTTTGTATAAAAAGATTCAGTGAGTACTTGTAATACTTAACTTTGTAAGTGTGGATATAAAGCAGTTTCAGCACATTGACATTCTTTCCAACCTCATGAGAATATGCATTCTCTGGCAAATTTCCAGTAAAAAAAACCACCTTTCAAAGGATGGGGTTCTGAAAACATTAAGATTCATGGATTAGGATTACTATGAAAATGTTAAGTGTTAACATGAACTCAAAAACACTTATTACCAGTCTCAAAATTACTAGAAACTGCTTTTTGTGCTCCAACCAGTGAGAATTTTAAACTTCGTTGTGTATTGACAATATTGACAATACAATATTGATAATATTCTGTCAAGTTCCTTTCAACACTTATTTTAAGAAACAGTAGTAAATTTAGCAAAAACAAGTTTCTTATTTTCTTATTAAATAGGAAAATATAAAATATTTCACCAATTTGGAAATATGTAAAAGCTTAATTAAAAAAACTTTTACCTTACTTAAAAAAATCTACATTCTGGTAGATAAATTTGTTAAAACTACAGATGAATACCGTCTTGTGAAAGGTGCTATAAAAGATATTAAAAGGTGCAAGAAAAACTCTGTGGCTTCTAGTGGTTCATTTGATAGATGATAGAGAACACACATACACACAGACACACACACACACATTTGTGTTGAAAATTTAGATGACACTATAAGAAGTTACCTAGTGAGGGGCGCTTGGGTGGCTCAGTTGTTAAGCGTCTGCCTTTGGCTCAGGTCATGATCCCAGGGTCCTGGGATTGAGCCCCATGTCAGGTCCTCTGTCAGTGGGAAGCCTGCTTCTACCTCTCCCAATACCCCTACTTCTGTTCCCTCTTTCACTGTGTCTCTCTCTGTCAAATAAATAAATTAAAATATTTTAAAAAAATTATGTAGTGAGCACCCAGTGGTAGGTATGGACCATGTATTCTAGAGCTGTGTCCCAGTGATTATCAGAATTCCCTTCCTAAAGGAGGTATGATTTGAACTTGGGCAGTGTATAGTAGGAAGAGCGTTCTTGGCAAAAACGCTGTGAGCAAGTACCTACTGATGGCAAAAAATCAAAAATACTCTCCTGGAGTAGAAATGAAGGCTTGGAACTGCAAATAAAGGTTGGGACTGGGATTACAGGACACCTTGAAGAAGGGCATAATTTAAGAATTTAACATTCAGAATACTGATTTTTTTTAACATTTAAATTGCTACATGAACAAGACATGTCTAAAACTCATTTTTATTTTGAGTATGTGCTTTTGCATGTGATGTATTATCTTTTATTTTTGGCTCATTTTCCTGTTAAAGTCCATTCTGAGAGTTATACTTATCATCAACAAAGAAAATATATTTGGAAATACATCCTAAAGATCTAAAGAGAAAACTTTTGGACTTGTCACAGAATATATTTTTTCTTTGTTTTCAAGCAAAAACTGTACTGATGCTAATCCTTTTGTTTGAAATTGGAAGTTTGGCCTCTAAATGTGGAAAAGTATCAAATCGACTAGTTTCTTCTGGTTTCCTTTACGATCTTTTTAAAAAGATTTTATTTGTTCATTTGACAGATAGCACAAGCAGGGGGAGCAGTAGGTAGAGGGAGAAGCAGACTCCTCTGCAATCAGGGAGCCTGATGTGGGGCTTGATCCCAGAACCCTTTTCTGGGTACAAAATTTCAAAATACACTTTTCTGCTCTTCTGTTTGGGAATATACAAATGTAAAAACTTTTTTCCTCATCTTTTTTTCTGAAGTGGTTTGCCTTTTCCTAGGCAGTATGTGAGATGATATATATAGGCGGGGGGTTTATGAGGGCCACTGTGGCTGTGTTTAAAGATAATGGAGAAGCGGGAACTATCTTCCACAACCGGGAGGTTGAATCAGTACCCAGGCCCCCAGCCTGTTTGCCTTTAAAAACAGTAATTCTCAGTTTCAGTCTCTGTGGTGGTGACAGCTATTATCAGCAGTCTTTTAACTGGTATTTGGTGCATAAACTGTACTTGAGTCTCTGTAAACTCTTTGGTTCCATTTCTGTATCTTTTTTTTTTTTAAATTTGAATGTAGTTGACACATATGTTACATGAGTTTCAGGTGTACAACACAGTGCAACAAGTTTATATATTATGCTCTGCTGACCACAGGGGTAGCTACCATCTGTCACCATACAAGCTATTACAGTATCATTGATTATATTCCTTATGTTGTGCCTTTTATTCCCGTGACTTACTCATTCCATAACTGGAAGCCTCTTTCTCCCACTCTCCTTCACCCATTTTCCCCATCCTCCCACCTCCACCCTTCTGGCAACCATCAGTTTGTTCTCTGCATTTAGAGGTCTGATTCTGTTTTTGTTTATTTGTTTGTTTATTCACTTGGGTTTTTTCGGATTCCACGTATGAGTGAAATCATATGGTATTTGTCTTTCTCAGTCTGACTTATTTCATTTAGCATAATATCCTCTAGGGCTATCCATGTTGTTGCAAACGGCATGATCTCATCCTTTTTTAATGGGTCTATGATATTACACACACACACACACACACACACACACACACACACACCCCACACGCATCTTCCTTATCAATTTTTCTTTTGATAGACCCTTGGGTTCCTTCCATATCTTGGCAATTATAAATAATGCTACAGTAAACGTAGGGGTGCATATATTCTTTCACATTAGTGTTTCTTTCTTTGGGTAAATATCATATGGTATTTCTGTTTTTAATTTTTGAGGAACCTCCATGCTGTTTTCCGCAGTGGCTACACCAATTCACATTTCTACCAGTAGTGCACGAGTTCCTTTTTCTTCACATCTTCACCAACACTTGTTATTTGTTGTGTTCTTGATTTTAGCCATTCTGACAGGTGTAAGGTGACATCTCATTGTGGATTTGATTTGCAGTTCCTTGATTAGTGATGGTGAGCATCTTTTCATGCGTCTGGTGGCCATTTATAGGTCTTCTTTGGAAAAATTCTGTTTAGGTCCTCTGTACTATTTCTGTACTTATTTCTAAAGACAGACATTCACTTACTTGAGACTTTCTTTTTTTTTTTTTTTAAAAGATTTATTTATTTATTTATTTGTCAGAGAGAGAGAGAGGAGCGAGAGTGAGCACAAGCAGACAGAGTGGCAGGCAGAGGGAGAAGCAGGCTCCCTGCCGAGCAAGGAGCCCGATGTGGGACTCGATCCCAGGACGCTGGGATCATGACCTGAGCCGAAGGCAGCTGCTTAACCAACTGAGCCACCCAGGAGTCCCTACTTGAGACTTTCTAAAAGCAGCTTTTGAAAGAGGCTGTAGTAGCAAACAGTTAAATTACATTTAACTGTTCAGTAAATTTCTTCTTAATTATTAAGAGCAAAGTGGGAAAAGTTGGGACTGCTTGGGACCTGAAAAATATATATATTAAAATGGAGAAAATGATTTTAAATCTCAGAAGACTATAAATAGTAATAATAATAACAACAATTGGACATCTATATAGAATTATTAACACTTGAAGAATCTCAACAGAGGTATACGAAATTTCAGTGTACTAATCTTGCTACTTTTCAGTAGGTTTGCCATTTTTTTCAAAACAAAAAGCTTCCAGTGTATTTAATTTTATCACACTCACACAAAAAGATTTTGTAAAAGGTTACCAAAAATACTCCCAAATGACCAACAATCTTTTTCCAGGTTATTGGTATTAATGTCCCTCTCCCTCATGTTTCTGCTCCTCCTCCTCTGACGTCCAGCATTAATTGTGTTTTCATAGACTGCATTCAACAAGTCAGTCTTCCCACAGATCATCCCTGCAGCTTTGTTCATGTGCAGCTCTCTTGGCCACGTTGAAGTTGTCCGGTTTCTTTCTTTCAACTTCGAAGTGTCTTTTCCATTAAAAGGTCAGATTTGGGTTAATTATCCCAAATACACAATCTTTTCTAGAATCTTTTTTCCACTTTTCAAAACTGTTGAGTTATGACCCTAATTAACTGTTTGGTTGCAATCTTGTAATGTGTTAATGCTCACAGATGAAAAGTGATCCCAAGAAAGAAGAGATATTAGCAATAAGAAATGTCCCTGACACCTGACAGAGCCTGACATGTAATTAGTGCCCCATGACTATTTATTGAACCAGTGATGGATGTGTCAATGGCTAACATTCGTTACTTACAACCTGTCATGCCCTTAGACTAAGGACTTGCTCTGTATTCTTCATGAATCCTCACAACAGCTTTGTGTGAGCTGTGTACCTTAGCACATGCCTATTGTCAGTGTACCCCACCTCTCCTGTGTGAGTCCCCTAAGAGAGGTACCCATCAAGTGGGTCATGATCGACGAGTTACTGATTTGGATTTTTGCTGCCTGGGCAGTTTTGTATTATCTGGAGATGTCTTATATATATAGTGTATCCCAACATTCATTTAACTAATAAAATAATAGAAGGATCATAGGTACATATAATCAAAAATAGATACCCAAACAGTAGTTTCTTCCTTCCTTCCTTCCTTCCTTCCTTCCTTCCTTCCTTTCTTTCTTTCTTTCTTCCTTCCTTTCTTTCTTTTCTTTAAAGATTGTATTTATTTGACAGAGAGAGAGATCACAAGTAGGCAGAGAGGCAGGCAGAGAGAGAGGAGGAAGCAGGCTCCCCGCTGAACGGAGAGCCCGATGTGGGGCTTGATCCCAGGACCCTGAGATCATGACCTGAGCCGAAGGCAGAGGCTTAACCCACTGAGCCACCCAGGTGCCCCCAAACAGTAGTTTCTGTTTGACTTTGGAGTATGTCGTATACATTTCTCAATGCAAATTGCCTTTTCCGTTTTCTCCTAACAATTGGGGATCTTTAGAGACATGACTTAGACGCTTTTGTCTTTGGATTCAAGAAGACCATAAAAGTATCCTTTTAGAGATTACAAACACATATACACACATATTTGATATTTTGTGTTCTATGTTTTATACACGATTATACATTGTATTTTTATATATGTGATATATGGCATTGACATTTTAGAGATATATGTTATATTTTGGGAATATGACATCTTGTTCTTCACCTCATACTGTTTTTCTCCAGTAAGTCATGAGGGAAAAACTTTTGTCTGATTCACCAGGATATCTTTGCATCTAGAAATATGTCTGGCGTGTAATAAGCACTTAATGTTGTAATTAAAAAGCAAATGCTTTGGGGGTACCTGGGTGGCTCAGTCAGTTAAGCATCTACCTTCGGCTCAGGTCATTATCCAAGGGTCCTGGGATCAAGCCCCATGCCGAGCTCCCTGCCAGGGGGAGACTCTGCTTCTTCCACTCCCTCTGCCTCTCCCCTGGCTTGTGCTCTCTCTCACAAATAAATAAATCCTTTTTAAAAAAAATGGTTTTGTACAGCTTGGTGACTATAGTTAACAACGAAAAAAGCAAATGCTTTTCAGTAAGACGCTCATTGGGGCCTAATTTTATTTGTAGGTTAGTGAGTGTTCTGGTTTTTTGTTGTTGTTGTTGTTGTTTTTGTTCTAGTTTAATTAAATATTCCTACTAATTTTTAGTGATTGGAAAACTAGATCTTATTTTTGGTTTCTCCTTTTTTAGGAAGAATCCCCAGCACAAGATAGAATACAGACATAGTGCAGTTCCAGGTAAGTAATTTTACCTCAGGTAACAAGATGAAATCTTCAAATGATTCTCTTGTTAAACCTAGGTACAATTTCCATTTATGTGAATTTTTGTTTAATGTCTGCTTCTATGAATTTGCTGATTTTAATGGTTTTTCTTAGATTAAAAAAAAGTGGTAGGGGCGCCTGGGTGGCTCAGTTGGTTAGGCGACTGCTTTCAGCTGAGGTCATGATCCTGGAGTCCTGGCATTGAGTCCCACATCTGGCTCCCTGCTCAGCGGGGAGTCTGCTTCTCCCTCTAACCCTCCACTTCTTGTGCTCTCTCTCTCTCTCTCTCTCTCTCATTCTCTCTCTCTCAAATAAATAAATTTTTTTTAAAGTGGTAAATTTTTTATATACCAGATGTTTTCTACAATCGTTGCACAACAATATATATTTATCATTGTATCTTTTAGAATTCTTTTGTTGGCCAGTATCTGAAAACAAAATCTCAAACTATCCTCAGTGATAATGAGAACTGACTGACTTCTTTAAGTGAAAAAATACAATAAGTGTGGATGGATTTAGACATTTACTGCTTTGGCTCATTAGTAATGTCAATAATGTCACCAATGACCCAATTTCCTTTCATCATTCTGTCTTTAAAGGGGTCATTATCATCCTAAGACCGGCTTCTCCCCACCACAAAGGGACTAGATGCATCCTTATTCAGCACCCATGTTTACATCTCAGGAGAGAGAGTGGATGAACAACTTCAGTTCTCACTATTCCTAGGAAGAATCATGAAATTTACTTTTTTTACTGATTTAGATCCTATTATTACTCTTGAGTGAATCACTAGGACCACTGATGAGTTTGAACCACCCCTGGAATTAGGATAGGTCACTTTCTTCAGAACCACAGGGATTCCTGATAGAAACTAAAGTTTTGGGGGAAAGAGAGGCAGGGAGGACAGATACCAGGGAAGCATCCATCAAATGTCCTTCAGTCTTAGGTGCAGGCATCCGTCCTACCTTCTCTTTCCCCCGTTCCAAACTTGAATACTTTTTAACTTTAACAAATTCTGGCTTCTTCGTATCGTTTATATAATGCAGAGGCCAATTTGGCACACAATATTTCTACCCACAGAATGAGAGAAGAAAATGCATATTCTGCAGGCTATGACCACATGCACATATGTGTGCATAAACACAGCCCCTTTGTAACCAAGTGACAGGAGTAAAGAATTTCACCATAAAAGAATTCCATTGGAAATATCTCACTGAAACACATTTTCGTACTTTAGTACTTCAGACACAACTCATTTTGTCCGAGCTCATAGGTTATAGAGGTTACACGTTACGTGTTATACTTTTTTTAACTGGGGCTGTGTCCAATGATGTAGCATTTCTGGGGGTTAAATAAACTTTCTTACCAGCAGTCATGTAATGTATGTTGATTAAAGCATATTTTATTGGCAAGATTTAACACTGTCCCATGAAAATGCATTTGACACATCTGTATCTTTATAGAAATAAGAACCAATTTCCTAAAAACTATCAATGTACATCAGGTACAGTAGTTTAATGTGAGCTTTCTTTGAAAAGCCTCTTTGAATTATCATTAGGGAATCTTCTGAAGGAAGAACATATTTTTATAGCAACTAACTTTCTTTAAGAAAAGGTTTTCATGTCATTGGAAAGCCAGTTTTTATAAAAGTGTAGATATTTTTAAGCAACATTTAATTTTTTTAAGAAAGTTTTTATTTATTTGTCAGAGAGAGAGATAGAGACAGAGAGAGAACACAAGCTGGAGAGGAGAGGCAGAGAGAGTGGGAGAAGCAGACCCCTCACTGAGCAGGGAGCCCAATGTGGGCCTCGATCCCAGGACCCCGGGATCGTGACCTGAGCCCATGGCAGATGCTTAACCTCCTGAGCCACCCAGGCATTCCAAAATTTAATTTTATATTTTTAATCTACTTTCAAGGCCAAATTGTCAAAACACTCTTCCTACTCTAAAACTTATAAATTAAGGTGTCTGGAGTATTTCCAATCTTAAATATTGGGGTCTCATTGTATTTCTTAATTTAGAGTTATCTAACAGTGAATTCTAACATCCTAGTTTTTCTCATCTCCTGAATCCTTAAAGTTTAACATCACCCAAGATCTTAATCTCATTTATATAGATTCATTATATGCTTATTGATTCATTTATTATGTATTCCAAGCGAGCAGAGTTAACAGAGATCAGTGAGAACCAGCTCGGTTCTATATATGCTTGTGGCAAAGACGGTCTAAAATCTCTGAGGGAAGAGAAGAAGCACTTTCTGCTGGGGCTTATCAGGGTAGACCATGATGTGGGAACCTAGGCTAAGTTGGTCATTAAGGTGCTTGGATTTGAATCGCCTGTGTTTCTTAGTTTTGTGGTCAGTAGATAGAGGATATCCCAGACAAAGTGAGGAATAGATCAGTGAAAGACACCAAGGAGGAATATGGTAAGTGGTGTGTGGGGTTAGCAAGTAGATAAGTTTAACTAACATGGAGAGCGTCTGTAGTTAACTGTGGATGATACTAAAAGGTTGTATTGAGGCCAGATTACAGAAGCTCTTGAAAACTAGACCAAAGATGCAGGTACATTGGCTTGGAATGGGGAGGCAGTATTTTATCCAAATCAAGTTGGTGACAACGAACTGTCAGAGTTAGAGTGGGGGAAGATTTCTGGATGTTAAGCAGTTGAATAAAGGGCCAGAGCTTGGTTGGCCACCATGAGAATGGAAAGATAGAATTGGATTCAAGTGAGATTTTGAAAGAAATATCAGATTTGCCAACTAATTGGTTTGGCGCCTGTGACATGAAGGAAATAATGATGACTCAGAATTATAATACAATTTACCAGGAGACTAGGGATGACATTTACATATCATAGAGATTAGGAGGAAGAGCCAGGTAGCTGTTACTTTAATTTAAACATGTTGAATTTGAGGTGGAGTATCATAACTACGCAATGAGACAATAAAATTTAAGATGGTACCAGTGTTAAAATAACTGCATTAAACTCTTAATATTTAACTTCTGATTGTAGCACTCCTAAAACATTTCTGTCTACAGAGTTCTTCCACACATGTAACAATTTATGTAGGTTTTTTTTTTTTTTTGTAGGTTTGACTGTTGTCATCTATTAAGCATCTTATACATCTAATTGATTTGAAATTTCACTAACTTTCCACACTTCTTCTTAGAGTACTCTGGTTTTGGCACAAATTACTGAATGCAAGAGCAATCGGTGCCAGGAAAATTTTATTTTATACTTTCTTAGCTACCTTACCTGTTGACAGCATTAAAAAAATTATCATCAGCATTTTATTATTTGATTATTGGAGTCATTCTGGCTTTTGTTATTATGTGATATGCATTATTCTAGGCTATTGGTACCACCCATGGCTGAAAATTTAAAATGTTCTACTGATAGCTATTTTAATTTATCTCTAGTTCTGCAGTGGTATGCACACATTTGCTTATATATACTTTCCTTCCAGAAGTAGAACTTATATATACTTTCCTTTCTAGAAAGCTATTATGGAAATTAATGGAACTTAAATAAGATTCTATAAACTGATGCTTAGTGTAGGGAAAGCAGAGAGATTTGGGGATACAAAAAAGGCTAGTGCAGTGGAATTTAAAAAGAGGAATAAATTTCATGTATAATAAAGTAGACCAGAATACACAAGCTGCTTTTCCAAGGCTAAAATATGAATACACAACTAGTAGCTTGGTACATGAGAAAGATGAGTCTTTAGTAGTAAAATGAAGTATTTGAAAAAGTGTTTATTCTTGTAGTATGTAGTAGATTTTCATCTTTAGAATATTGAGCTAAAATTTTTTACTTAATGAAAATTAATGTCCTACTTAGTCCTCAGATTTACTAGTAAAGAAAGGACAATAAAATCTGAAGAATTATTGATGTTAAGCTATAAATCTGTTATGAGGCATCTCTTAGATGTCATCTAAGATGACAGTCTTAGATCCTAACACCAGAAATCTATTTGGAAAAATCAGCAATTTGGAACGATCTTTTCTCTCTGTAAAAACCAGTATTTCTTCCAATATGCATTTGACACAGTGTACTCTTCACCAGCTCTTCAGACTGATGTTCTTAGGGTAAGAACTGACAGTGAAATTTTAAACTGTAAAGAAAAGTTTAGACACAAATTTAGGAATTGTCATTCTGATGTGACACATCCTTCTACATGAGCAGAAATTAAGAAATGACCACAGCCTAATATCAAATAGTTAAACTGTTGTTGCTTTAAAGATGTTAAAAGAGTCTGTTACTTTTCTAAAGGTGGTTCTTTTCCATCATGGAAGTGCAGCGTTACCCATCAGTTCTTCAAAATAAGTGACCGCCTGTTTCTCCTGTGCTGCTTCATGCAGTCAGGCTGTCATCCCTACGTTTCATATGACTTCACTGATTTGTAGAGAAAATGATGATTCCACTTTGGACTTAAAATTATAACTTGGGAGTCAGAAAAGATTTTTGAAGTAATTTAATCAACATCCTTTGACTCATAGGTAAAAAACATAAATTCCATTAAGCCATTAAGTTAAGTGACTTGTGCATTGTTTATGGGCTTGTTTATGACATAGATCTTTGGGTTTCTACTCCCCAGTCTATCTTCTCTCTTAAACCACGGCTGCTTTTTAGAGACTTTTTGTTGGATGAGGGGGATGGACAATCACATAAAAATAGAAGTAACTAACAGCAAGAAACTTCTAGGTGAAGATAGAGAGAAAAAAATTATTTCATCTGAGCTTACCTTGATTTGGAAGAAACAAGTACAGTTCTGATTTCTTAGACACACTCAAGAATTATATTTCAGGGTCACCTGGATGGCTTAGCTGGTTAAGCACCAGACTCTTGATTTCAGCTCAGATCATGATTTCAGGCTTTTCCTTGGCTCCGTACTGGGCATTAAGCCTCCTCAAGATTCTCTCTCTCTCCCTCCAGCCCTCCCTCCACCCCGGCCCCCGCACACTCTCTCTCCCTCTAAAAAAAAAAAAAAAAAAAAAAAAAAATCATATTTCAAATCAGCTAGCTATTATATAGGAAAATGTTATGTGTAGGCACTTATTTTTTTAAAAATGCAATTATATTATTAATTCTGTGGAAATCTACAAAAAATAACTATAAAAATTATGTTTTGTTATTGAGTAAAAAAATTAAACAGCTCCTGCTATGTCTTCTGTTATTATTTTTGCACTTTAATAAGCTTTTCACCAATTTACAGTATCTGTACGATACTGAAGTCTTGGCTTGGGATGGTCTGTGATGGGATTCCTCGAGTGTTGCCTGGTTCTCTTACCAGCCAACTTCCTTGTATGAGCTTTCTTTGAAGTTTTTATCTAGCAAAAAAGTGCTACTAGCAAGGTTTATGTGAACTTTTCTAGTTTTACCACTTCAAATCCAGATATCCAGCTACCATACCGTATGTTTCAGTGTGCCCAGTTGGAAAATACATGCATGGGTTTTGGGTTTTTTGGTTTTTTTCCTCTTGCTTTCAATGTTCTTCATATCCCTTTTGCATAAAAGCTTAATTGTGTGCTAAGGACAGGCATTTTATTCCTAGGTTAGGTGTTAGCCATATTTATTTTAGAACCCTGCTTCCTGAGTTTACTCCTATGATTCAGGAAATCATGTAATAATTCAGATCACCAAG
This sequence comes from Martes martes, assembly GCF_963455335.1. Taxonomy (NCBI): domain Eukaryota; kingdom Metazoa; phylum Chordata; class Mammalia; order Carnivora; family Mustelidae; genus Martes; species Martes martes. Next base: position 85,266,131 of record NC_137896.1, read on the forward strand.
TATGCTTATTCAAAGCATTTTCCTAGAAAGTCAAGTCTCACTGTCTGCGTAGCCCAGTTACACTTTTGAAAGGCAGAAACTGTTATTTTTCTAAAAACACCTTTAGCAAAAAAAATAGGTAAACTCCAATCTAGATGGCATTTACATTGTAGAATACTTAAGGCCACTAACTGAATTTACTAAAGAGGATCCGAATGTAATTGATTCCAGAAAGAAAATCACATGTCAACATTTAATATCCTGTTAAGAAGTGTCCACATGGCATGGCCCTGCTAACACAGGACAGAGAGCTGACTTTGCCTTTGTCATGAGTTGGCTCTTCAGGTGCTTTTACTTAAAGCACAAAATACCCATTCCTGTGAAGTAGAGTGTATGAAATTTGCTACCAGCTGCTTGGAGTTCTATTATGGATGGGTTTTTTTAGATTCTGAACCTGCTATTTAAAAGAATCATATGTGGGGCGCCTGGGTGGCTCAGTCAGTAAAGTGTCTGCCTTTGGCTCAGGTCATGATTCCAGAGTCCTGGGATCGAGCCCCACATCAGCCCCTTGCTCAGCAGGGAGCCTGCTTCTCCCTTTGCCTCTGCCTACAGCTCCCTCTCCTTGTGCTCTCTGTCCCGCAAGCTCTCTGTGTCAAACAAATAAAATCTTAAAAATATAAATAAAAAATAAAAGAATCATATGATTTGATGTTTATATAAATGAAGATTTGATAGATATAAATAATTTTTTGAGAAAATAAATAAAATGACCTTATTGATCAAGAAATGAGCCTTCCCAGTAAACTGCTGAAGATTTCCAAGGTTCACTGAAGCTTAAAGCCCCTCCAATTAGCAGGATTTAGATAAAAGTCTTTAATGTAACTCATTATATTGACAGGCTAGTGATTAAAAGTGTAGGTTATAATAAGAAGGGTTTCTGTAAAACTAAAGGTATTCAGCAGTTGATTTGCAGATTGTTCATTTGTTCATCCAGTCATATATTTAAGAAATATTTATATTAAGTGTCTTCTGTGTGTTATGCGTTGTTGTAGGAGCTGAGGATACAGTAGAGACAAAGCCTTGCCCTTGTAGAATGTTACAAAGGTGGACGGTGCGCATGTAAACAACTATGTGATGTCATATAGTGAAACTGCTGAGAAGAAAAAGTATGTAAGAGGACAGAATGGCAAGGGTGTGTTGGTGGGGGCGGACAGGTGCCATCTCAGATAGGATGGTGAAAGGACTCTGATAGTTTGACATGAGAGCAGAGGCTTTAAGGAGAGAGCAAGACAGGTGATCATCAAAGCGAAGACTTTGCCAGGCAAGGGAATTGGTGACTCCAAAGGCACTGGAGATGATCCTGCTTGTCCTATTTAAGGTGTGGTAGAAAAAGGGAAGAATTGAAACAAAGAGAGTAAGGAAGGAGTGGCAAATGAGCTCAGAAAAGCTAGTTGTGTAGACTCTTAGAGGCCAGCACCTGCAAGTCAGAACTTCAGATTTAATTCAGAGTGAGGTAGGAAGCTATTGGAAGCTATCTAGCTTCTCTGTAGAGAATAGATAAGAGTTGAAGCAAGAAACCAGTTAGGTGAACATTGGAATTGACTGAGAAAAGAAGATGATGGTATGGAGACCAGACAATGGATAGAGTGAGAAATGGCAGACAGTTTTTGATGGCAGAGTCAATAGGATTCTCTTGACATATTGGATATTGGGTTTTCAGTGGAGGATATTCAAGGATGACTCCAAGGTTTCTTGGAAGGTTGGAGAAGTCACAGACTCAAGACTGATAAGAAAATGACTAGATTTGGGTCAAGCACCTCAAGAGCTGTGTTCAGGGAACACGATGTTTCAAGATGCCTGTTCCTTGTGCAAGTAGAGAGAATTCATAGACAGTGAGATAAAGGAGAGTGGAATTCAGGTGGTAGTCTTGGCTTGGGATATACATTTAGGAATAAAGGATATAAGACTGGAGTGTGTTAGAGACTAGAGGTCCCAGCCAGAAACTCAAACACTCCAAAATTTAGAGGTTGGGAAGACAAGCAAGAGCCCGCAAAGGCTTGAGAAGGAATAGCCAAATAAAGCAGGAGGAGAACCTGAAGTTGTTTCAGCATTATATGTGTTTTTCTTGTGAATCCGCTAGGGTAATTTCTGAATCTGAAAGGAGACGGGTGCTACTGAGATGTCACATATTTATAAGAGATAACTTCCAAAGCAAAATGGCCAAGAACAAAGCTGTGGACAGTCTTTCCTCTTCCCTCCTTTGCCATCTGCAGACTACCCTGGAAATGTGTTTTAAATGTTTCCCGTCATGAAAGTTTTATGGGAAGCTAAGATTAGCTAGACATAAAACATACCCTCAGGATGCTTACAGGAGATAAGAAATGTTTACAAATAAATACAATCATAGATTTCCCTTAAGGCACTGGTATGCTTTTATGCTAATGAGAATTGTGCAAATCATTGTTTAGCCTTTTTAGCCTTGGCTACCGAGAGACTGGGGAGAAAGCTGATGCTCAATTTATAATAAGTATGTTAAAAATGAAACATTTGGGTTTTTATGTTCTTAATGTCTACTTTTATTTGTATTTTTTTTATGACCTCATTATTATAAGTTGTCTCAGATCCTCTCTGGAAATGAATGGAGATACCAAGAAGAATGTAAATGGGCTATGAGAGTTAAGAGGACAGATAAATTATCTTTTTTTTTTTGTCATCCTCATTTCTTCCTCCTCAAATTTCTTGAGTTTCTTTTAAGTTATATCTATCTATTGCATATGAACATTTTAAGAAGTTAAGTAAAGCATATACAGAAGTACAAACAGTGATTTTTTTTTTAACCCATACGTGTGGTGTTGATCACAGGGATTGTCCCCTGCTATTCAGAGATTTCCAGATAGAATCTTCCTACTTGTTTCTTAAATGTTCCCCCATCATCCTGGAGTTTCTCGCTGCTCATTTTAAAACATGCTTGTTGCTTGCAATGGAAAAAAAATAAAACAGAGTGGGATGAGGGAAGAAGTGGATTTGGAGACCAGAGAATTATACTGTTATAATTCTAGTTTTATAATATTACTTAGAAATCTATAAATTCTATGATATTATTTAGAAATCTGTAAATTCTAACGGCTGTTATCATAGCAGTCCTGATATTTTCAGTAGTCACAGTCCCTGAAACAAACTAAGATCTATTAAACCACACTTTCTGAAGTGTATAGACTCATATTTTCTCATTTGATCACAAACGTGGTGTGTTAATCAGATTGTGCCAGCTTTCCTGTGATCACAGACTGTCCCCAGATTTCAGTGCCTCGTGACAATAAGTAGGTGTTTTTCTCCTTTATGTTATGGCTGCGTGTTAGCTGTGGCCTTGTCCAATGTGTGTTCTCATCCTGGAATCCAGGCTGAAGGATCAGCCCTGAGCTGGGACATGAGGGAGATGGTGGCAGAGGGAAAACGACGGCAGCAGAACCCCAGAAAGGCACTTACAGCTTCCCCTTGGAAGTGGCACAAACTATTTCCACCCACTTTCCTTTGACCAAGTGTGATGCCATTGGGGCTGATTAAATATAATCATATCACAGGGAGGGACAGTAAGTAACTGGAGCAAGAGTATATTCTACCACCCCGAGGGTAGGGTAGGATGAATATAATTATGGTATTATTAAGGAACTGTTAATATGATTCTCACAGGACATTTTAGTTTCAGGAGCCTCATGGTAGGAAAAGTTAGAATTCTAACAAAGTCATTTTAGCCCCCTTTCTAGAAACTTGTGGTGGTTAGTGCTTTCTTAAGTAAAAGTAATTCTTCTCATTAGAAAAAGACATTTTACAGCTGGCTATCTCTGCTCCCAAGTTTGAGTGGTGGTTAATATGTTGTGTACCAATTTTTTTTTTTTCCAGTGAGAAGCGTATCAGATGAAGATAGTGATAATGTTGGGCAACCCAGTGAGTATGACCTCAATGACAGCTTTCTCGATGATGAGGAAGAAGAATATGAGCCGACAGATGAAGATTCTGACTGGGAACCAGGACAGGAAGACCAAGAGAAGGAAGATGTGGAAGAGCTTTTGAAAGAAGCAAAAAAGTTTATGAAAAGGAGAAAGTAACTTTTTTCTGCAATAATATATGGCTCACATTTATTCTTTATGGAAAAATTCAGGTACTAAAGAGGCACTTACGTGATAATTGGTTTTTCTTCTTTTTATAGTTGTGACTTTGCTGTTGACTCTTTGCAGATGAAACATTGATATGCCAGCCTTTGATGCAGTAGATGGAATTTGTTTTGTTGCCTTGCTTTTTCTCTCCTATTTAAAGCATCTGGAAATAGGAAGCAGAGAGTTAAAGAGAAATAATTGATATTTTTCATGTACTTTGTGTGTTGGGAATAAAAAGTAAAAGCCATGGGTTGCACAAAACTTTGGCCTTGTTTCTTTTTTCCAAAGATTCTATCTTTATTGAACACTAGGCAAGCAGAACCAGGCTGATGACATCATGGGTAGGAGAGCATGCTTCTTTTATTATTGAAGTAATTCTTCAAGCAGAATCAGGCTTTAGAAAGTGACAGCCATCATATAATGGCTATGATTTTTCTAGTACCCTGGATATGAGCTTTACAATTTCATTTACTACTTTTGTTCTTTGAAACTTGGGGAAATGAGTATGAAATGGATACTGAAAATATATTCAGCTAGACTATAGAAATGTTCACCCTGCAGGGAGTGTTATTTTGTGCCCCACATCTGTAATTTACTCTATGTCTGAATTTGAAAGTAGAAAAATCCAAATGACTTGACAGTGTATAGACTCAGACTATTTTTTCAGACTTTTCAGACTAAAGTCTTGCATGGTTATTTTAACTCTCCATGTTCCATCTTTACATTAAAACATTCTAACAGTAATATTTTCTATTCTAAGGGAACCTAGAAATTTATATCTTAAAAGAGCAAGGCAGATTTATATTTGTTTTCTTATTGTTTTTGAATGTCTTTTGAAGTTAATTATGTAATGTTAAAATTAACTTAAACTGTCCGGGACAAGATAAGTATTTCTTTAGACTATTATTACCTACTATTCTGACTTTCCCTCTTTTATTTGGGAACTGATTTGTCCCTTCTAATGTCCCTTTACTCTTGGGGGCTTGACAGGCCAATGAAAAAAACTTTGAACTTATTTTCATCCCTGCACTGACTTAATCCTTAAAGCATTTTAAAATCCACTCACAGGTATATCCCAAAATAATTGAAAATGTGTTCACACAAAAACTTGTACACAATGTCCATAGAGGCAGTATTTATAATCGTCAAAAAGTAGGGGCACCTGGGTGCCTCAAGTCAGTTAAGCATCTGACTCTTGATCTCAGCTCAGATCTTGGTCTCAGGGTTGTGAGTTCGAGCTCTGTGTTGGGCTCCATGCTGGGCATGGAGCGTACTTAAATAAATAAATAAAAATAAAATTGATATAATAGTCAAAAAGTGGAAACACCTAAATGCCTATCAGTTGATGAATGATGAACAAAGTGTGGCATATTCTACAGTGGAATATTTTTGTTAATAAAAAAGAAGTGAAGGATTGATACATGCTATAACATGGATAAACCTTGAATAGGTTGTGCTAAATGAAAGATGCCAGCCACAAAAGGCCACATATTATATGAACAAATTTATATGAATTATCCAAAATAGACAAATCCATAGAAAATAGATTAGTGGTTGCCAGGGGCCAGAGGAGGCAGGGATAGAGGGTGACTGCTAATGGGTAGAGGGTCTCTTTATGATTGTTAAAAATGTTCTAGAATTAGTGGGGATGGTTGCACAACTCTGTAAATATACCAAAACCCACTGACTTGTACACTTTCAAAGGGTAGATTTTATGGTATGGGGATTATGTATTTTAATAAACCTGCTATAAAAAGATAATGCAGGGGAACCTGGGTGGCTCAGTGGATTAAGCCTCTGCCTTCGGCTCAGGTCATGATCCCAGGGTCCTGCAAGCCCCGCATCGGGCTCTCTGCTCAGCAGGGAGCCTGCTTCTTCCTCTCTCTCTGCCTGCTTGTGATCTCACTCTCTCTGCCAAATAAATGAATAAAATATTAAAAAAAAAAAGATAATGCAAAAGGTGACGCTAGTTTTTCAGAAAGAAAAAAACATTTAATCAGAATATGTTCTTGGCAATAATGTGATAGCTCATGGTAGCTTTTTTTTTTTTTTTTTTTTAATAAGAGGAGGGAGGGGCAGAGAGATAGGAGAGAAAGACTCAAGCAGGCTCCGCGTCCAGTGTGGAAACAAACGTCAGGCTCAATCTCACAACCCCAAGATCATGACCCGAGCCAAAATCAAGAGTCAGATGCTCAACTGACTGAGCTACACAGGCGCACCTCATGGTATCTGTTTTTAAGGATAGTTTGATGTGACTTCCATAATTATCCCGAAGACACTTTTCAGCATGCTATATAAATATATAACTTAATTGAGTAGAGTGTTGTGAACCTTTGCCACTTGTAATTGGACTATATTTAAATCTGTGACTTACAAAATAGAAGGAAAACTTATGACATTAGCTGGTCAGTGGATACAAGAGCAGTGTTAACAAAAACTTGATTCTTTTCAATAATTGCCATCCTAAACAGTGTTTAGGAGCCAATGCTTCCTATCATGGGTGTTCACAGAATTTAAACTGTATCTCAGCCAAAAATTGTCACATAGACCTTTGTCACCGATTTGTCATGGAAAGCAAATGTTTTTTGTTGACCTCTCATGTGTTTGTGTGTGGGGTGTGGTTTCTATGACCTTGGGAAGCTAGACATGAAGATTTTTCAGTGACACCCATACACTGATTCTATTTTTGCCCCAGGTTGAAGATGGCCTTGTCAGTGCTATTGGTTTCTAAAACTGGAAGATCCTGTGGTTGGAAACATTCATTTCATGTAATGAAAGCAAATAGATTGGGAGCATAGTTTTCCAAGAATGGTGACATAAAGCTGAGATTAAATAGACAGTGACTTTCTTCAGAGTTCAATGTGACCAACACACCCCATGGTGGGAGAAACCGCATGCTGATGTGCTGTCTTCAGCCCTGCTCTGTGAGACCACCTTGTTCCTATTAAGTTCTCTTTCTTGAGTAGGAATCTAAAATGGGGTGTGTGTGTTGGTGCCTATGTCTATGCATGTATTTTCCTCCCGCCAAGGCTCCTCTACAATAGATACTGAAAGAAAAGGGATGAAGATGAATTACTGTTGACATTATGACCAGCTACCCTAATACAATCTATAAACTTTATTATTATAAGCGACCACAGTTGGGCTCTGTTGTGCCCTGTTTCGCGCAGAATGGCATAGAATCCCTATTCTGATGTGCTTACAATCTATTTGGGAAGTTGGATATTTATTCATTTAGTAACAGTGACTACTGCATACTATGGGCGCTATAAGGGAGAATAAGACATGGATCTACAGTCACAGAGCTTACAAAGCAATGAGGCAATTTAGTCAAGTAACAGTGGATAAATGGGACTAGTCAGAGAAGGAAATGCTGGGTTATAATCTAAATATCCCGTCTGGTTGCATTTTGAAATATAGTCTCAATCTTGAGGAAGAGCCTTTGTATGATAGAGTTGCAAGCTGAACTAGTAGATTTTCCCATAGAACACAATTTTTACTTGAAAGAATGTTTAGCATAGCAGATATGCTATGGTTATTCAAATTTGAGTGTTTGGCAGATGTTTCCTCAAAAATGTATGAAGTGAATCTGTTTTTCAAGGAAAACAACCACATTATTTGTTGTAATTGTAAAACTTGAGCTTTCAAGCAAAAGTCAGAATTTTGGAAAATCTGGATTTGTCACTGTGTCCTTGATAGCTTCCTGAAGCTTTCGAAACTGTTATTGTGGCAATATAATATAATGTAGCATGTCAACATTTGGAAGAGCTGTGGAAGTGAGCAAGCCAATATTTTCCAAATGACCAGTGAACATTACAAAATCGGGCTTGAGTAAAATCCATTCAAAGCATAAGATAGACCAGTGGAATTTAATGTAACAGAGCCCATTTGTATGGTTCATTAATTTAGTTTCAGACTGCATATTGTAACTAACCTTTCAGAAGCTACCATTTTTCTATTTTTGGTGACATACCAAAAATAATATCCATAATTATCTGAAAAGCCTACTAAAATACTCCTTCCTTTCCCAAGTACTAATCTGTATAAGGCCTACTTTTCTCTATGTACTTTAAACAAAACAATGTATGAGAGTAGCTCCATAAATCTAGCTGTATTCTATTAAGCTAGGCATTAGAAAGATTTATAAGAATATAAAACAATGCCACTCATCTCACTAAATTTAAAAAAAATTTGTTTTTCATAAAATACATTTTTGTTTATTTTATTTTTTAAAAAAGATTTCTTTATTATTTATTTGAGAGAGAGCACGAGTGGGAGGGGCAGAGGGAGAGGGAGAGAGAATCTCAAGCAGACTCCACACTGAGCGTAGAGCCCAACACAGGGCTTGATCTCACAATCCTAAGATCACGATCATGATCAAAACCAAGAGTTGGACACTAAACCAACTGTGCCACCCCAGTGCCCCAGTTTGTTATTTTTAAATGAGTTAGTAAATAAATATTTTAAATTTCTCAATTATAACTTCCCAAATGATACATCACTATAGATATGACCCTCATAAACAAAAACTCTTTGGGGTCTTTCATAATCTATGAGTAAAAGGAGTTCTAAGGCTCAAATTTTGAGAACCACTCCGTTATATCAGTGCACCATTCAGTTAGGTTGGTTATGGTGCGATAACCCTAAAATCTCAGTGACTTAATGACAGGAAAGTTTTCTTAAGCCAAGATTTCCTGTGTTAGGTGACTCTCTGGGGCACTAACACATGGCAGATTGACATCCCAGGCTTTCAGAGGTTCCATCATCCTACATTGCACTGTCTGGAACCTGGGGCCTTCTTAACCAGGACTGCCTGGGGAGTAGGGAGAGTGGGGGGTTAGGCCCCGCAAATCCAACGCTGCAGGCTGGAAGGGAACTCATCACTGCTGCTCACAGGCTGTTGGCCACAAGCAGTGACATGGTCCAGCCCACTGAAAGGGGTGCCCAGAAAAGATGAGAACCAGATAGAGTGAACACTAGTCATGTCCATCACCAAAGGAGTGAGTGATATTAGAGAAAAGAGAGTTGGGGGAGATCTTGAGTGTCACTATTTTAAGGGATGGAAAGATAAGGTTCACTGAAGGAGTTAGAGGGAGAAGAGGAATGTCAGGAACTTGCCCTTGAGCTCACAGTCTGCATCTGCTCAGCTTTTCCCTGAACATTCCCATGACCTGGCCCTTCATGATGGGCTCTACCTACCTTTACTAAAGGGAGAGGTCTCCTAACACTCCTGGTCTTCTGCCCCTCGTCTCCATCTTACTCATTCTACCTTCAACACTCTGGTTTTCTTGATGTTTCTGAAACCCCTCAAGCTCCCTCCTGGCCTGTGGTCTTTGGACTTGTTACTGTGTTGGGAATACTGTTCCCCTACATCTTCACATGGCCACAGCCATTCACTCATGGTCTCTACTCAAATATCACTCTGCAGGGAGCCTTCTCTGACTACTGATCTAAAATAGCCACCCCCTCAAGCCCTCACACCATTCCCTGTCTCTTTTCCCTGCTTTATTTTCATAGCCCTTATTATACTGCTTCATAGTCCCAGTTTTGTTTACTTGCTGCCCTCCCACTTAAATATAAACTCCATTCGGGAAAGAACATTGTCTTGTTTATTTATGCATCTTTGGTGCCAAGAACAATGTCTGCCACACTTATAGCTTCTTGACACATATTTGTTGAATGAAAGAGTGAATGGATATTCCAGAATTTCCAGAATGCTCCAGGAAAAAAAAATCATGTTTATATAAGTTTCAGAGACAGTAAATACTATAAGCCCAATTTTGAAGATTTCAACCGTATGGATTTGCTTATGCAAGGCTATGCTGGGTCTCTGAGAAGCCCCTGTAGTCCAGCATTTCACAAACTGATCACCACTGTACTCCTTTTTGAGCCTCACCTAATAAACATTCTATAACATCAGAATTCCCTTTGGGAAAGGCCGCTGTTGGCTATAGAAATCTGTTGAGGATATTTGAGGGGGGAGTGACATCTTCTGACCTCTAGGCAATCCCCTGCTCCCTCTCTTCCAACTCCTGCCTCCAATTTCCTATTTTCTTTCTTAGACCAGAAACAGAGCCTCACTCTCATCAGTCGGAGCACCTGCAATCTGGCACTCAGAGGAGAGAAAAAGAAGTCTGCTGGTGACCACTCTAGAGATTTTTTTTTTTTAACCCAAAGAGCCGCATGGTAACCAGCAATATGACACCCAAATCCATCTCACGTAGATCTCACAGACCTCCAGGACAGCACTCTCCAATCTTGCCCTGGTTCCAGGATCCTCCCAACATCAGTCTTCCTTATTGTAGGATGTGTGGGTTGGAGGACACTGTGAGGAGTCAGGATGTATCTGCTTGTCACTGCCACTTGTTGCTTTCCCCCAGAAAATCACTGTGCTCTTCCAGGGAACACTGCAGCCAGAGTCAGAGCCTGGGGAGCTCTGCTGTAGGAAACATCTCGATTACATTTCACAGACTCCCAATTTCCCCTAGACAAAGTTAAAGTCTTTGAAGACAGACATGCAGGCTGGAGAGCACTCCAACTTTTACTCAATCTTGGTGCAGCTGCCCTTCTAACTTCTGTTTAAGTGTTTAAGTGGGACCCCCCCAAAAAAAACATTCAATCCTGATTGAAGCCTCCCTAACAAATCCTAATTGCTCACTCTGCTTACATGCTCTCTGCTCTGCAATCCTGCAGCTGGATGATTTTACTTGCCTTGGTGGAAGTTTAAAAGTTGACCTGGAAACATGAGAAGCTGCAGGCATGGAAGGAGCTCCAAATATTACTGAAGCATAGTGCATGAGCAGGAAATTTTGAGCATGCACATTTCTTCATATCAAGTATTTATGTAAATATCAAGTATTTATGTAAATCCTTGATGTAAAGTATTTATATGTACCACTATATTAATATCTTATATACACTATAAAACACAAACAAAATTAAAAATTTAAAAGGATGAAAGGATGAGATCAACTTGAAATAATCAATATTTTCAAACAGGATTCTTTTGTTTTCAGATTAACTAGGATAGAGCTATTCATCACTTTCTTTTGACATTTAAGGAATCATCCCCATGGGACGCCTGGGTGGCTTAGTGGGTGAAAGCCTCTGCCTTCAGCTCGGGTCATGATCCCAGGGTCCTGGAATCGAGCCCCACAGCAGGCTCTCTGCTCAGCAGGAAGCCTGCTTCTCCCTCTCTCTCTCTCTGCCTGCCTCTCTGCCTACTTGTGATCTCTGTCTGTCAAGTAAATGAATAAAATCTTTAAAAAAAAAAAAAAAAAGGAAAAAAGAAATCATCCCCATGTTTTCCTTTCTCTAAATTGATATAAGATTTTGGGGCATCTGGGTGACTCAGTCGGTTAAGCCACTGCCTTCGGCTCAGCTCATGATCTGAGGGTCCTGGGATTGAGCCCCGCATTGGGCTCACTGCTCAGTGAGGAGCCTATTTCTCCCTCTCCTTCTGCCTGCTGCTCCCCCTGCTTGTGCTCTCCTGCTTTCTCTCTGTCAAATAAATAAATAAAATCTTTTTAATCTCAACTTTTCAGAAAAGTTGAAATAATAGTATAAAGAGTATTTGAATACTCACCTCAATTCAACATTAATTAACATTTTACCATATTTTCATTATCTGTGTGTGTGTGTGTGTGTATAAACAAAGCCATTAGAAAATAAGCTAAAATTATTATGCTACTTTGGCTATAAATACTTCAGTGTCTATCTTCTACAAGTGAGAACATTCTTCCTCAGAATCAAAATACTGTTATCGTAGTTGAGGAAATTAATAATAATTTCCTGATATCATCTAATCAAATTTAGTTCATTTTCAAATTTCTTCAAAAGTCTTAAATACACCTTTTGTAGTTTTTTTTGTTTGTTTGTTTTGTTTTTTAAACAAGGATCAAATCAAGATTCATGCATTGTTTGTTGTAGTTTACATTCTTTATACTAGGGGCACCTGGGTGGCTCAGTCATTGAGTGTCTGCATTTGGCTCTGGTCATGATCCCAGGGTCCTGAGATCGAGCCCCGCATTGGGCTCCCTGCTCAGTGGGTAGCCTGCTTCTCCCTCTCCCACTCCCCCTGCTTGTGTTCCCTCTCTCACTGTGTCTTTCTCTGTCAAATAAATAAATAAAATCTTTAAAAAAAAATTCTTCATGCTAGGTCTAGAGTGGTCCCAGCTATTTTTTAAGAGACAAGGTAGAAACTCCCACATTTTGTATTGATCTCATTGTTTTACTGTGGTGTCATTTACCATGTTCCTCTATCCACTGTACTTCCTGTCTCCTGGGAGTTAGATTCAAAAGCTTGATCAGATTCAGTAAAACATTTTTGGCAAAAACATTGCCTCAGGAAGCACATGTTAAGCCATCCCATTATTGATGGGTGACACCTAATCTCTTCATTGCAAAGTGATGTTTTCTCACTTGCAAATTATCTGTGGGATGATGCTTTTCAGGATCTATTGATGATCCTTACCTGAATCAATTATTACTTACACTGGGGGGATTAGAAAATGGGGATTTCCTAAATCTCTCATTCCTTTCCCATTTATTAGCTGGTATTCTACTATAAAGTAGAGATTTTTCTCTCTACTGGAAATGAAATATGGTTCCTCTCCAAAGGTAGAATAAATGTTTCCAAAAATTTCTAGAAGAAGAAGTTAAGTGAATATGAGCTCTTTCTTTCTTTTGATTTTTCAAAAATTTTTTTAAAATTTTTTAATTTTTTTCTTTCTTTTGATTTTTTAAAAAATATTTATCTAGTAGTAATGGCAGCAGTATCTCTAGGTACTCAGAGATTTGTATTTACTTAATGTTTCATAATGAATTAGAGTTCTTCGTTTTTTGTTTTTGTTTTTGTTTTTGTTTTCTCTTAAAAGAATAAAAAAAAACCAGAGAAGACAGACAAGCAGAAAATATAAAAATCACCCACAGGGGCTGCCAACTTCAGACCATCGCTAGTAATCCCCTTTTCGAGTATTCCTCTGTTTTGCAATTGATAAACTAAAGATTAGAGAGTTTAAGCAAATTCTCCCAAGTTACAGGGTAAAAATTAGTAGTAGCGTGTGGCTGTAAGAGGGATGGTAGGTGACTGAGGCCTTCTCCTCATTCAGTCTAAGTCGATAGTTCAACAATGCCCTTCCAACCTACCAAGTCCCTTCTACCTTTTGAAGCTGCTGCTAGTTAATAGTGGTGGGTTCAAGGATAGAACCCATTCACCATCATGATGCCTTGACCAATTCTCTCACACCTCAACTCATAAAACAAAATAAAGTGCCAGGAGGTCTGATTTTTATCTTGTGCTTTGATCTTGCTTCAGGGCACTAATTTAGAATGGACAATCAATGACAGAGTAATACAGTGACCAGCCCTACTGAATCCCTCCTTTCAGTGAACTAAATTCTCATTTGCTAGATATGCTATTTAAAAGGATGAGAACTCAGGAAATAAAATATATGCCAACTTGGTGTCATTCTGTCAGTGACAAATCAAGTATTTCTGAAACAGGAGTTCGTGATTAAAAGTGCAAGGATCTTGTCATGTTAATGTTAGCTCATTTCCTGCCTCAAAATGTCTTCCTGCCTCTGTCACTGCCAGTGACTGACAGCTGGCTTGCTAATTAAATTCAAGCAGTGTTTGCTTTTCTTGACCTTTACGGAGAAAATGCATTTTCAGGCTCTGGATGCGAATAAAGTGCTTTAATTTGGAGAGAATAATGTGTTTGCATCATCCCAGCAATCTGTGGATCTGATTACCTGTGTTATTTCTACATTCCACTTCACAGCGGACTTCCGGAGGATGACTGGTCGTTGCAGACACACCGTAATTAGCGCCAAGCTTTGTCTCTCTGCGCATGTGTCACCCCAAAGAGGGCTTGTTTCTGAGGAAATGAATGAAGGCTCTAGCAGACTGCTGCTCTCAGGAGCCTCCGAAACCCACTTCTTTTGAACTGCCTAGATTTTCCATATCCTCTTAGGGTCTTTGTTTATGCTGGCTCATATGAAGAAATAGTTTTCTCAAGTTGTAGACTTGATTTTCTTGCCTTCAGCGCTCTTTCCTGGTTTCCTCATTGCTCTCCAGCGCCCTCTACTGGGGAAGACTGGGTGATGCAGCAACTTTGTGCCACGCAGGGAGCTGCAGGAGAGGAGCTCCAAGGGAGTGGGTTTAACTGAGCAGGTGGGGAGCTGCCCAGAAAACAAAAATTAAAAATGGATAAATTGGGCTACATAAAAATGTAAAGCAAAAAAAAATGTAAAGCTTCTGTGCATCAAAGGACATAACCAACAGAATGAAAATTCACCCTATAAAATTGAAGAAAATACCTATTAATCAATTGTGTATCTATTAAGGAGTGAATACCCAGAGAATATAAAGAACCATTACAATTCTACAACAACAAAAAACAAATAACCTGATAAATATATGCAAAGGATTTGAATAGACATTTATCCAAAGAAGATTTACAAATGACCAACAACCATATGAAAAAATGCTCAACATCAGTGATCGTTAGCAAAATGGAGATTGAAATCATAGGAAAATATCACTTCTCATCCATTAGGATGTGTACTTTCAAAAAACAAACAACAGCAGCAAAACACAGAAAATAAATTTTGGTGAAGACATGGAGAAGTTGGAATCCTTGTGCCCTGTTTGGTGGGAATGTAAAATGGTACAGCTACTGTTGAAAACATTATGGCCGTTCCTCAAAAAATTTAAAATACAATTACCATACGATCCATCAATTTCACTTCTGGGAGTTTGCCCGGAGGATTGAAAGCAGGGTCTCAAAGACATTTCCATGCCAGCATTATGCATAATAGCCAAAAGGTGGAAGCAACCCAAATGTCCATTGACAGATGAATGGATAAGCAAGATGTTGTATATACGTACAATGGAAATTATTCAACTTTAAGACAGTAGGAAATTCTGACACCTGCTACAACGTGGATGAAACCTGAAGACATTATGCTGAATGAAATAAGGCAATTACAAAAAGACAAATACACTATGATTCTCCTTAGGGGAGATGGTAGAGTAAGTCAAAGTCCGAGAGACAGAAAGCAGAGTGATGGTTGCCAGGAGCTGGGAAGAGGTGGAAAGTGAGCAGTTGTTGTTTTGTGGGGATAGAGTTTCAGTTTTGCAAGACGAAAATGTTCTGAAGATGGTTTGCAAAACAAAGTGAATGTATCTAACATTACTGAAATGTACACTTAAAAGTGGTTGAGATGGTAAATATTTTATATATTTTATCACAATTAAAAAAAAATTCTTCTTACAAGTAGAGACATTCCAAAGTACAATCAGAGAATACCAGTTAAAACTTATTCAAATTTTTTAGACCCTCTAGCTTTCATAGGGACAAACTTCAATATTTCTGCTTATAAACTTTGTTTTCAATAATTGTAATTTTCTAAAAGCTTTAAAATTTAAGCTGTTTTGCTGTTACAGTCACTGAATACTTTAATGGAAGATCTGAAATTGTTTATACTCAAAATGCAACCAAAGTTTAGAGGTCCTATTAAAATGGTTTTATACAATTTTATATAACTTTAGTTGACAAAGTTGTTCATCAAAGATACAAACATTTCTAAAATCTGATTGATAACACAAAGTAGAGAACATTCTGCTAAGCTAAAGGCATTTTTTTAATTTAGCAGTAACTTAATGTTAAAAATTCTGTTATTCTATGTATATTAATAATATTTATAAATGTTGACAACTGTACCTTCTATGTGGTTTTGTAAAATATTGAAATTTGAGTATAATATTGAACTATGTGTGCAACAAAACCAATTCTGGAGATAGAATTCTACTCCATAGATTTCTTTATTTAATAATAACATAGTTTTTGCCATGATACTGTGCTGCATTGAAATTCTGAATATCAATACACACGCACACACAAACCCCATATAATTTTATCACCAATGTTGAACTTATTACTTGAATTTATAATAACATTTACTATAATGTCAAATGTTTGCCTTTGTCAGAATGAATTTCCAAAAGCTTTACTCTGAGTCTATAAGTGTTGAAAAAAGCTGATCAAACCATTATTGGAATCAGCTCAACTGACTTTCGATTAGAATCCTTTGAAGACACCAATATGAAATGTTTATATACAATTCTTCTTTTATAAATGGAGCCAAAACACTAATAGCTATTGCTTCATTTGTTTGCACAGACAAAAACAAAACAAAACAAAACAAAAAACAAAACAAAACAAAACAAACAAAACAAAACAACAACAAAAAAAACCCTGAATTAAAACAGAGTTAAGTTAACTTAGAAGATTGGTCATTTGATCTACACAAAAAGCCCTACCTCACAGAATGTAAGGAAATGCACCTTCTGCATTCAGACTTAGCAAATTCCCCATCTTCTTAAAATGATTTCTAATTCTCATGCTTTCTGGCAGGTATATATCTTCTTGTTTTCATGGTCAGTGATAGTGCCATGACCCCCATAGTGAACATTTCTCATCAACATCCCTAAAAAAATGAGAGTCTTTTCCTTTCTGTAAGTTCATTGCTACCAAGGAGATTATTACAAAATAAATTTTAAATCCATATTGTACATTTCTAAAACTTCATATTTTTCTGATGTCTTCCACAAACAGACTGTGAACAGCCTGCCCAGGTGTACCAGTGTGATAAGGCTGGTTCCTGCCACAGGTTCCCCCCCCTGCTTTTTTTTTTTTTAAGATTTCATTTATTCACTGGAGAGAGAGAGAGAGAGAGAGAAACAGCAAACAAGCATGAGTGGGGGGCAAAAGTAGAGGCAGAGGGAGAAGCATACTCCCCACTAAGCAGGGAGCCCAACTCGGGGTTTGATCCCAGGACCCAGACATCATGACCTGAGCTGAAGGCAGAATGCTTAACCATCTGAGCCATCCAGGCACCCACAGGTTCCCCTTCTTCCCTTCCTGTGAGCTAGTGGCATTCAATTGCATTGATGTAATCCCTTCATGCCTTTGGCTGTGTAATTCACCTTGACCACAGTGAAGTTACTTGTCCACAGGTCCTCACTCTCTGTTGGCTCCCCGCTTGTTTGGTTGAGCTCACTCCCTTGACACTCCTGCCAGTGGTCCCCCACATGACACACTGTGCCTTCCTCTTTTAGGATATATGAATTTAATAACTCTCTTTGACTTTCATATACCCCTCTGTCATATGATTCCATGTCCATAACAGACTGATTGTCCAAAAGCCCCCTTTTAAGTCACATAATTATTCCTTGTGATGCACAAATATTAAAATGAACACATGGATCTAGAATTACACCTTAAATGGCTAAAGCCTTGTAGCACCAGCATTCAGACTCCTCTCTAACTCTGTGGCAAGGCAGCCCAGCCTCTGCTCCCGACACTCTTATCATTTCCCGTTTCCCCGGGACCCTGGAAGCTGATGGCTGGGAAAGCATAGAGCATCTCACAGGCCACAGCATACAGGCCATGCTACCCTGATGGCTTGTTCACCAAGTCGCCAGCATGAACAGCAGCACTGAAGACTTCCGCTCCCACTGGAAGAGCTGAAGAAGTTAAATGACCCTCAAGTCTGGTTGTGTCTGCCTTCCTGAGGCTTCATCTATTTACACTGCCTTCTAGGCAGACATGTGAGTTCGCAACCCCTAGTTCTAAAATGCCTCCAGCCTCAAGGCGTATTTATGTTTATCATCCTTGGATTTCTCTAGGTGATTATTTAACTAGACTTGTCTAGTTTTCATTTTTACTTTTATATTTATTTATTGACATGGATTTAAAATGTACTTGACATATAACCTTGCATAAATTCAAGGCATACAGCAGGTTAATTTGATGTATTTATACATTGTGATATGATTGTCCCTGTAGCCATAATGAGCGCCTCTGTCATGTTGCCTAATTACCCTTTCTTTTCAGCAGTTGGAATCATTCAGTTCTAGCCTCTGAGCAAGTGTGTATTAGATTGCTAGGGCTTTTTTACTACTCTTGGCATGTGGATGCTTTCAAATACTACTGTAGGGCATCCACTCACTTCTCAAATACCTCTGACAGAAGCCAAGTGCTGCTCCCGGCCCGCAGTGGACACAGACAGTACGGATAATAAATGGCAGCCCAGGGTATCTGCTCCCAAGGCTGGCATTCCGTCCAAGGCTCCGCTCAGCCCCTCTTATAGTGAAGCACCAGCGGGAACGCGGATGATGGATGAATGTGACCATCACAGTTTGCTGAGAGCCGCTGGGTCCTGCAGTAAGCATTTTCAGTTCTGAAGCACTTCAGAGGCTCAGGATTGTTGTTTTAAGCTGCTCAGTTTGGGTAATTTTTATGCAGCAATCGATAATGGATGGAATGAATGTTTGCTTTGATGCCTTCAACCAACCAACAAAACTTACTCCACTTCCATGGCTGCCCAAGAAGTTTACCCAGAGAGAGCAGCTGATTCCTGGGGATCTCCCTGTTCCAGATCCCATGGGAGTTAGAGTTCTTCGTTTAAGCTTGTCCATGGAAATGTTGGTGTAATGCTTCTGTCTCACGTGCTTGAATGATAGGAGTCCTCTGTTAAGAGGTGGACACGCCTCATTTGGCTGCAAAACCAGGTTGTTGAGCCCGTAAGGCTGCAAGATGCTACCCTGAGTGGTTGTGAACACAGGAAGTTAGTGATTGCCCTGGGAGGGAACGGCAGCCTTCAAGCCACTCCTTTGGTGAATGGACCTGCTTTTCTACATAAAACTCCTCAGTTTGACTACCTGGGAGTGAGCAGGAGTCCTGAGGAGCCTAATTCTCATGGGACCTTGAATTCACAGAACCTGTGACTCGTCTGTTCTAAGTTTCAGTAGAAACTGAATGAGACTGAGGTGGTGGTGGTTAAATAAAGGAATCAAATATTTGTGGGTATGTTAATATTGATCACGGCCTACATGTTGCCCCAAACAACAAACACTTATTTCTCTAAATTTCTGTGGGTTTGGAAATCTGGGCATGGCTTAGCTGGGAGCCTCTGGGTTAGGATCTCTCACAAGACTCCAGTCAAGGTGTCATATGGGGCCCGGGTTGTCTCAAGGCTCACTTCTAAGCTCATTCATGTGGCTAGTGCAGGCCTTAGGTCTCCCGTGGCTACTGGTCAGACATCAGTTCCTTGTCAAGAAAGCCTCTCCATAGTGCAGCTCACAATATGGCAGCTTGCTGGCTCTAGACCAAATGAGTCACCTAGAAGTCATGCCCAATATGGAGCCATAGTCTTTTTTTAACCTAATCTCAGATGTGACACATGTCATACTTCTGTCATATTCTAGTTATTACAAGTGAGGCAGCCGGACCACCCCCTGCTTGAGGGTGAGGGGATTTCACAGGGCATGAATGCTGAAATGTGTCAGTGGGCATCATCTTAGAGGCTGCCTACCACAACCCTTCTTGTTCTTTTCCAAAACTGTCATGGCTGTTCTTGGAGATAGACTTTAGAATCGGATTTCCAAATTCAGTAAGGAATTCTTTTCAGATTTGTAACTGGAGTACACCAAATTTATAATTTAATTTGGGGACTGCTGACATACTTACAAAATTCAGTCTCGTTCAGAAACATACCAGCCTCTCGATCTATTTTGTTCTTCTTTTATGTCCTTTAATAGTACAGTTTTCTTAATAGGCTTTGCGTATTTCCTGTCACTTTAATTTCTAAGTACTTCATAATTATTGTTGCCTCTGTGGATGGAATATTTTTCTCTTTGCATTTCCTAATTGGTTGTTGCTATTGCTGTAAATATGAAAACAAGTCCATTTTCCTGTGCTGCTCTTTTATCAGCCCAATTTAATGGAATGTCTTATTAGTTTTAATATTTCTTTCACATACTCTAGAGATTTTCTAGTCAACAATGTCATCTGCAAATTATGGTAGCTTTGTTTATCCTTAAAAGTTTTTAAAAATATTTTATTTTATTATTTATTTGAGAGAGAGAGAGTATGAGTGAGAGGCAGGGCAGAGGGAGAAGCAGACTACCGGTGGAGCAGGGAGCTTGATTCATTCAATCCCAGGACCCTGTGATCATAAGCCAAAGGCTGATGCTTAAGTGACTGAGCCACCCAGCTGCCCCCATCCTTTTCCGATATTTGTACTTCATTAATTTTTCTTTTTGCATTAAATTAGCTATAACTTCCAGGACAGTGTTGGTAGCAGAAGTGGCAACAAGAATCCTTATCTTGTTCCTGATTTTAATAGGAGTGCTTCCAATGCTTCACCATGAGGTATGGGACTTGTTGCCATTACAGGAAAAAAAAAAAAATCATGGTATTAGAATTTTATGAATGGGGGTGCTTGGGTGGCTCAGTCGGTTAAGTGTCCTATGACTCATGATTTCAGCTCAGGTCATGATCTCAGGGTCATGAGATTGAGCCCCGCCCCCCTTGGCTCTGCACTAAGCTTGGAGCCTGCTTGAGATTCTCTCTCTCTCTCAAAAAGAATTTTACAAATGAAACTCCTGTCTATTATCTGAAGAATTGTATAGAGGAAGAAATGAAGGGGGAAAAAAAAAAAACAATAGCTTGGTCCTTTATGCATTAAAATCATGGGGTATTTTTTTAGATACGTATATATAATGTAAGTATAATCTAAGAGCTTCTCAAGAATTGCTTTAGAGTGAGTAAGGAGGAAAAGGGTCTCATGACATAAAGTGGGAAAGGTAAGACCCATAAAGCTCAAAAAGGAAGGTGAGAGTGGCACTTGGGTCCTAATTTAGAAAGGTCATTGATAACACACATGATATTTATCCAGAAAGTATTCAAGAAGGCACTGTAACATCTTTTCCAAGGGAGTCAAACACTGAGTGCCTGTAAAGAGATCCCAGAGTTGGTCCAGAGGAGTAAAATATTAAGTAATTCTTTGAAATGTTAACATTTAGAATATGTGACATGATATTTTATTGATCACTGGATCTGCTTTTTTCTGTAAATGAGTTTCTAGTTACGTTTCTAGTTACTTTTATTCATAGCTTAAAAAGAATTTTAAAAAGAAAGAGCGGTTTTGAATTTATCATAATTTTTAGCATCTACTAAGTATATTTCTTTACCATCCACCTATTAATGTAATGAATTACATAGTATATTTCTAATATTGAGCTATGCTTGTATTCCTGGAATAAATCCATCCCATGATTCTCCTGCTGTATCCAATTTTGCTAATATTTACTAAATGTTTTTTGATCTTTGTTGATAAGGGTGATGGACAAATACTTGGGGAGATTTCCATTATCTGTTCCTCAGCAATTCCTCAACAATAGACTTTTCGCATAAATCTGGGCTTGGTACCTTTAAATCTTTACCTCCTCTCTCATTTATCTATAATTACTGTGATCTATACCTCTTCTTGGGTCAGTTTTTCTAATTTCCGTAAAATGAGAACATATAAAAATTTACTTTCACATTATGAAAATCTCCTACACAACCATACTGATATCCCTTTTTTGACTGCTGAAGTGTCCTCTACCACTGATCTGTTCATTTCCTTCAGAGGTTTCATGCCTGGGAAACTTTGCCTTAGTAATAGTGGATGAAGTTTATGGTGATTTGAATGTGTATGCTTGTTGTTTTCTTTCCCTACCACTACCTGGCTATTTCCTTTATTCTGTTGCTTCAGTTACCTCCCTGAATCACTGACCACTAACAGGGCAGAATGCAACAGGGGAAATGTTCTAATATCAAGATACCAAGATTCTCATCGTGGTTCCAGAACTTATAAGCCTTCAACACATACCATGCCATGAACAACTCATTTCTCTCAAAATGAGAATCATTACAATAGGGGCCAGTGGCGCAAGGGGGAGAAGGTCACCATAATGGTGTTTGGTCTCTTTTCTTTCTCTGATTCAAGGAACAAAGTATAGAAAACACGGCTAAGGATTGAACAGTGCCCCCACCCACCCATTCATATGTTGAAATCCTAATTCCTAGTTGCTCAGAATGTGCCCTTGTTTGGAAATGGGGCCATTGCAAATATAATTAGTTAAGATGAAGTAATGCTAGGGAAGAGTGGGCCCCCATCCAATAAGACTGGCATCCTTATTAAAAGATTTCATGCTTATTAAAACATTGGGGCACAGACATGCATACAAGGAGACCACCACATGAAGATGAAGACAGAGTTTGGGGTGATGCTTCTACAAGCCCAAGAATGTCAACGACTTCCAGCAAACCACCAGAAGTGAAGAGAGACATAGAACCATTCTTCCTCATGGCTCTCAGGAGGAACCAACTCTAACTACAACTCGATCTTGGATTTCTAGGCTCCAAGACTACAAGACAATACACTACTGTTTTTTAAAGTACCCAGTTCGTGTTACTGTGTTATAGAGCCCTAGCAAACAGATACAAGCACTGAGCTACATGGCATCTTTAGGACTACCTCTGGATATGCCAGCATTCCATGCTTCTTGTCTTTGTAAACCGTTACAGGCTGTACTGATCAGACTTTGCTACACTCATGGATCTGTGCCTATGGCTCTGCTAAATGCTGCTGGGCTGGGTTGGACTTGGCTACAGCATATGGGAAAGATCCAGGCCTGCTCTCTCTTCTCATTTTGGGACCAAGACTGAAGAGGGCTCCCACACATTGTCAAGGCTTTTCTCATGGTTGTTCTGACCATCGGTCAGGACAGTGGAGAATTCTGGCCACACAACCATTTTGCCTCTCGAAGACCAGCTCACTTCCACTATTGGCTCTTCCATATGGCCTTTCTGTGCCTCCCTGCCACCTACCCCAACGCCCATCCATTTCCTGCCGGGGTATGACTGAGATGCAGAGTAACTGTGTTATTGTCTTGTCCTCTTGGGTTCCCAAGAGACCAACTCTGGGAAGTGGGTGGGGAGGGGATAATTTGAGCTTGGAATTCTACCAAAGCATGGATTGTTCAGCCTTCCATCTGATTTCTTTGACACGTATACATAGAAACTATGCTAACAAACCATGGACACCTTGGAATGTTTAACTAATGTTCTGGCACTGAGGCAGCTATTTTGAACATTTGTGGCTTTATAATCTATCCTATTTGTCAAAATGTACATTAACACAAGCTACTATCACATTAATGAATTCTGTGTAAGGTTATTTAAAAATACTTATATTTGGGAAAGTCTCTATATCCAACTGTTAATAATGGGATTAGGGATAAAGGTAAATGTGAACAATTTTTTATTTTTTGTTTAATATGCTTACATTTTTTAAATGACAACATGTTACTTTTGTGATTAGACAAAACCTAAAGGCATTGGAAATACATACTTCATGTACTATTCCTAATTAAACAATATATGTATGCTATGCATATATTATATGTATGTGTGTGTATATATATCACTTTGTTCTTGAAAATAGTATTTGGTTCGGGGAGGGAGAAAGAGAGGTTGAGACAGAGAGCAGGTGCAGATGAGCGCCAGCTCTAGACACATGCCTGAGCACGGCTGAGGGGACGCCATCTTTCTGGGAGGGCTGTTGAAGAGGCCGGGGAGTTGAAGAGAAGGTACTGCTGTACAAGGTGATTGTTCTGTCTGAGCAGGTTCAGCTCTTCTCAGACCCTGCTAAGTGATGGCTTCTATTCTACTTCACCTACGTCACAGAAAGTTCTAGTCCCTTGTCTTGATATTTGCCCTTCTTGTCATTGCCCCTTCCCCGAATACTCTTTAGGTTAATCAACATTAAGTGTGTTTTCATTAGGTCGGTTGTGTCACTACATTCTGGCTTTTGGTTGGTAATAAAGTGCCTCTGGGGCTTTGCCACTCATATCCCCTGTCTCCCACTCCCCACAACACACACACACACACACACACACATCCTTGAAAATGGTCTGAATATAAGACAATATTGTAACTTATTCAATAACCATGCAAAAGATTAACCACACCTTTTTGGGGTATAACTTGAGTTCGATCTTGTCCTGTTGGTTTCTCTCTAAGTGTAGGGAGCAAAGTACTCTGACACTTAACCTTCCTTGGAATGACATCATCTTCTTGGCCCTGTTCCTGCATCTGTCCTCCTGGCTGCGACTCAAGTAAATGTCAGGAGGAAGTAAATTTGAAGAGGAGAAAACAGTTGTGTGAAATCAACAGAATCGACCGGTATTTATTACAAAGCACCTCTAGACACAATGCAGGAAAGGCTGAGGAATCTCAGAAAGCTCAAGAGTCTTCCAAAGTTACAGAGCTTATTTGAATTCTTAAAGTAAGCTACTGATTCAATTTCAATTTTTAGCTCGTGATGTTGGCTTATTTGATAGGCAAAGTGGTATCTCATTGTTTTTAGATGACATTTCTTTTTTTTTAATTTTATTTATTTATTTGACAGAGATCACAAGTAGATGGAGAGGCAGGCAAAGAGAGAGGAAGGGAAGCAGGCTCCCTGCTGAGCAGAGAGGCCCATGTGGGGCTCGATCCCAGGACCCTGGGAACATGACCTGAGCTGAAGGCAGAGGCTTTAACCCACTGAGCCACCCAGGAGCCCCTAGATGACATTTCTTTTTGAGAATTGCCTATTTGTGTATTCTCATTATTTCTTTAAAGTACTGGTTTTCTTTCTTATTACAATGTAATAATACTTTATATATTAAGAACCATGACCTTTTCTTTGCAACATTTGTCATAAATATTTTTCCCTGATTTGACATTTGTCTTTTAGTTTTTTAAATGATTTTTCTTTCAAATGGTTTGAATTTTAATGTAGAAATAAATATAAGTATCTATTATTCATCTTTTCTTCTGGGAGATCATCGATTGCCTTTTTTTTTTTTTTTTTGCCTAGTAAAGCCTTCACTAGTCTGAAATCAGATAAATTTTTAGCAGTCTTTTTAACTTTAAAATTTTTTAAATTCAACTGTTTAATCCTTCCATATAGCATTTTAGAATATAGTGTGAGATAAAGATCTAAATTAATAATTTTCTGTAGTCATTGAATCTCCTAGTCATTGTTTTTAATTCACTCTTTTCTCATTTATGAAATGTAAAGCATTATACAAATAATACAGGTTCATTTTTTAAAAATTAGAAAAAAAATAATTGAAATAAAGGGGGGGAAACTTGTATTTTCTTTCTACTCTGAGTTAAATGTTAGCAATTTGCTTTGTTTCTCCAGATATTTTCTTCTATGGATTTATGCACGTATTTCCCCTCCACATGGAATCATATTGCAATATGGTATTGTAACTTGACATTTTTTCATTCAGTAATGCATCATGACCATCTTTCCATGTCAATCAATGTACTTTTGCGGCATTATGTCTTAATTAACTTTTCACTGAAACATACTATACATTCAGAGAAGTGCACATTTCATAAGTGTATAGCTGGACGAATTCTTACCAAGTGAACATAACCATGTAACCAGCTACCACACCAAGAAAAAGAACGTTAATGGCACCCCAAAGCCCTCCAAATGGCTCCTTCCAGCGATCTCCCTTCCCTGAGAGTAGCCTTTACCCTTCCATCCTGACTTCTAGGAGCATAGATTCATTCCACAGTGCCATTTTTGATAGCTTCCTAGTATTTTGTCACAAATAAACATATCATAATATGCTTATTATGGGTTAAATTGTGTCTTCCCAAAGGATAGGTTGAAATCCGAACCCCCAGTACCTGCAAATGTGATTTTATTTGGAAATAGGGCCTTTGTGGATATAGTCAAGTTAAGATGAGGTCATCAGGGTGGGTCCTAGTCCAGTCTGAATCAGTGTCCTCATGAGAGGAAAAGGCCCCATGAAGATGGCGACACACAGGGAGCATGCCATGTGAGGAGAGAGGCAGAGGCTGGAGTGGCTCAGCTTCAAGCCAAGGACACCAAGGGTTGTCAACCACCAGCAGAAGCTGGGGAGAAGTAAGGAAGGATTTCCTCTCTCAGAGGGAGCCGGCCCTGTCGACACCTCGATTTCAGATTTTAGCCTCCGGAACAGTGAGAGAAGGCATTTCTGTTATTTTAAGACACCTACATTGGGGTACTTTGTAATGGCAGCAGTAGGAAACTAATAGGCACTTAATTCAATTTTGCTGGAGTTGGGATCTTTCTCACATTTCATTATTTTTTTACACTGTTTTGAATATTCCTTTAATTTTTTTTCCTTAGAAGAAACTACAAAAGTGGGGGCACCTGGGTGGCTCAGTGGGTTAAGCCTCTGCCTTCAGCTCAGGTCATGATCTCAGAGTCCTGGGATCGAGCCCCACATCGGGCTCTCTGCTCAGCGGGGAACCTGCTTCCTCCTCTCTCTCTGCCTGCCTCTCTGCCTACTTGTGATCTCTTTCTGTCAAATAAATAAATAAAATCTTTAAAAAAAAAAATAAAGAAGAAACTACAAAAGTGAACTCTCTGTATCCAAGAATATTAATAAGGAATATTCATAAGACAGTGGCTGTGAACCATCAAACCACCATCTTTAAGTGCTGTACTTGGTGAGATAGTTGATGGGGACTGCTTCCTTTGTAATGTGTTCTCCTGTAACTCCAGTTTCACCAGGATTCCCTAACTTGTGGGTACAGTGGACTCACGTAAAGGTATAACGGACTCTTGCCACCATCTGCATAAAGCAGAAAATCCCAGACCTTCATTTCTGGAAGTCTCTGGCAGGGCTGGGGGGGTGGGGCGGTTATCATTCAAGTTCTCATATTCTTCCCCTCCTGCCCGACCCCTCAACACATCCACTCATAAAGACTTTTGGGGCCTGGCTGTGCTATTTCTCTTGACAGAACACCATGTTAACAGGAAAGACCCATGTCAAGGCTTCAGAAAGTAAAACAGGGTATGAGGATGTTGTGACATTCCATGTGGTACTTACTGCCTTAGAACCAGGCCACATTTCTCAAACAAGGCGAGAAGGCCTTTCTTTCCCTCCCTGTACCAGGGGCCCCAAGCTAGCACTACCTGTGCCCCCGTTTCTCAGAGTCCCATTGCCTCTAGCCCTGTCACGCCCCAGGCTTAGCCAAGAAGACCAGAATCGGAGGCAGATACCAGGCACCAGCTCCATCCTTGTCCTCAGCTCTCCCCTCCCCCATCCCTATGTGAAATATGCTTTATTGGCAGGTCACTGAGTTATCAGACTTCCTGTCAAGACACACCCAGATCTCAAGAGTACGCACATTTTATGCTCAAGCTCACTAGCTGCTGTCTCCTTAAACCTTCATAATATTTTATTATTAGTAGATTGAATTTCTCTGTATTATTCTACTTTTTCAAAAAAAATTCTCATATGCTATTACCTGTTTATTCTTTGAGATAAACATAGGGATATTTCAGGCAACCATTAGGTATTTGTTAGGGATGGTATTAAACCAGTGAAATTAAGGACGGAATTGACATCTTTGAAGTGTTTGGGCTTCCATCAAGAATGATCTCATGTCTCTGTATCTATGAGAATCTTCTTTCACAACTCCTCCAGAGGGATTTGGGGAAGTGGAGAGGAATGGCAGAGAGCAGTCCGCACGACCCTCTGAGTGAGCTTTGGGAAGCCCATCAACACTATTGGCTTGAGTACTGCAGAGGTAATTGGAAAAGGAAGCAGGATGGGTTCTGAGCCAGCTCTGGGTATCTTCCAGGAATCCTTGATTTTTTTCGTGGCACTGGAGGAGAGTGTGTGCCAAGAGAACAAATCTGATGAAAGCAGAAAATAAGCTGATTTAGTTAATTTGCCATCCAGGAGGAATTGTGACCAGAACCAAGGATCCATGGGGCCAAGGATCACGGAGAGAGGGGTAGATGAAGACAGGTAGCAGTAGGTGCTGTGAGTGGGGCCGCTGGAGATAGAGGGCAGGGTCCAACCTCAGGAGATGGGGATTTCAGTCTGGGCTCTGCAATCAGCCCTTTCTGTTCCATTGGGCTAGTGGGTTTCCCTCCCCAGCATCTGATTTCTCCTTGTTCGACCTAAGAGTGCTCACTGAATGAATTCTGAGGGCTTCTTGAACTGAGTTCCTATGTGGTATTTACTAGAGCATCCCAGGGGTTACATAGCAGAAAAACGCCCCAATTCATTAAAAACTTCCATGTGTAAACCAAAGGATATAACTATAGACTAAAATGATGAAGAAATGAGAATTCAGAGGACTTTTTGGATGATTCCTGCTAGTGGAATAGGAAAGAAAAGAAATCTAAAGTAGCCTAAGGAAGTTATTTAAGGGTGAAGGACATCTCCAAAGAAAGTGCTTCCTAAATGAGTTCTTTGATCTTGTTTGACCAGAGGTCCCTGAGATGGCAAATTCTCTCAGACTGTGGCTTCTTTTGTTGGTAGGATGAGGCAAAGCACAGTTGCTGTTCCTGGGAGTAGATTGTAATAGTAAGAAGGATTTCCAAGCTGTTGGCATCCTTTGGGCTGTAAGTTTGAAAAAAACAAAAAACAAACAAATACACACACACACACACACACACACACACACACACACACACCCCACTGGAGTTGCAGATTTTGTTCTTAATTTTTTAATTCCTTTTTTTCTTCCTTTTATTTTTTAAACTTTTTTAGTGCCATATTTTGCTCTAAGCTAAGGTAGCCCTGGTTTAACTCTGTCATAGAGACAAACTTAATATGCCACTGATGGGCATGTGCTCCTCAGATGGAAGGGAGATCTCTTGACGTCTTTGGCACATAAGGATTGACTTCTCCAAGGGAGTTGCCAATATGACCTGCCAGACTGTACCTACCTCCATTATTTCATTTCTTTCATTGGGGTCCTGGGCCGATAAATCATCCCAATTATGCCCTCCAACTCCAGAGGTTATGCAGGTTATCCTTACTCTGAAGTTCAAAAATGTCTTCATTGTGGCTAACTTGCTAAAGTCAGGCACCATTCCTTGTAGGTCTTTGATGGGGAAAAAGGAAAGTCTAAGTTTTGTATGGTAACCAGTCCCCAAGGTGGCCTCCAAATCAGTCTCTAGTGATCCCCGCCCCCCTTGGTATTCACACACTTGCGTGGTTCCTTCTCACATTGCACCAGGGTTATTGTCCTTGTTGTTTGTGGTGAATAACATATAACAGAGGTGGGGTGTGGGGAGAGGTTAACTACCAACTACCAACTAAAATCACTCGGGCAGCCTAGGCTAGGCTCACATGATGAAGAACCAAAGTCTCCAGCAACAGCCCGGGAAAAACTGAGACCTGACAACAACCTCATGAGTGACCTCAGGAGTGAATCCTCCTGGTGGAGGCTTCAGATGAGACTGCGGCCCTGACCGACACCTTGACTCCAATCTCATGACAGACCCTGACCCGAGTTCCACCTAGCTGAGCCATTCCCAGATTCCCAACCTTGAGAAACTTTGTGAGATAATACATGTTCGTTGTTTTCTAGTGCTGAGTTTCAAGGTAATTTGTTTAGTAGCAATAGATAACTCTGTGCTTTGTTTTTTATTTTTGAGTAGAGATGAATAGAGTCAAGAAGACATTTGCTATATGGAATGCCCACATATGCTGTGTGAAATGATAAATCAAGATTTGTCTATCTTGTGCCAGGCTCTGATCTAGGTCCCTGGATTCCCAGATTTATCTGATAATAGGAATCACCTGGGATGCTGGTATAACATACAGATTTCTAGGCCCCTTCTCTGGGTTTGGGGTGGGACCAGGGAATCAGTCTGTTTAACTAGCACCCTGGATAATCTCATCAGGCAAACCTGAGAAACATTGCAAGAAAGGATTAAAAAAATGAACGAGATACAGCCCTTCTTCAGGTAACAGTGCAAAGTGGAAAGCAAATTGGTAGATTAAGATCTCATGGAGCATGATAGGGAAAGAATTATAGAATGATAGTAACAGTTGGCATTTATCAGGTGCCTGCTAACCATCAGGCATTGTGTCAAACACTTGACGGGTTTTACCTTATTTAATCCTCACAACATCCTTATGCAATAACGTTGCCACCTGTAACTTACAAATGGGAAAGCTCAGCTTTGGTTACCATACTGCCCAGGGTCACACAGCTCCTGTGTACAGAGCTAGGTGGAAAGGAGGCAGGTGACTCCATATACCATTCTCTAAACTGCTATTGTGTTCCATGTCCCAGGGGACATGAGACTCAGAGATGTGAAAGGATTGTGACATCTTTGCAAATGGCAGGAGTTTCGTGCGAATGACAGAAGAAGGTGTTCAGGAAGGGATAGGGGCCCTGGGGAAGATACTGCATGAAGTACTGGAACCTGGCCGTAACTTCCAGGGTAAACTCAACTCATTTTGTAAATGAGGAAAGGGAGCTCCAGAAATTTATGGGACTTGCCTGAGGCTTGATAGTGGCAAGAAGAGTAGAGATCCAGAACCCGAGCAGCTCCCTTTCCATTATGGACAGTTGGAGGTCAAATTAGGATTGACCTTGGATCCCTTGCTAATGAGGACTGAGCTATTCTATAGATCATTTTAACTATTTTAAGTGTATCCATCTTCAAAACTTTTTCTTCACCTCAAACAGAAACTCTGTATCCACTAAACAATAACTTCCCATTCCTTCTCCCCTGCTACATACCATTCTATTTCTGACTCTATGAATTTGCCTATTTACTTCATATATGTGGAATCACATAATATTTTTTTTTGTGTTTGACTTATTTCACTTAACATGATGTTTTCAAGATTCACCCACATTGTAGCATGAATCAATTCTTCATTCCTCCCCTCCCCCCCCTTTTTACTGTGGTGAAATACACATAATATTTACTATCTTAACTATTTTGCAGTGTAAAATTCAGTGAATTAAGCTCATTCACATTATTGTGCAACCATCACCACCATCCACTTCCAGGATTCTTTTCATCTTGCAAAACTGAAACTCAGTACCCATTAAATAGTCACTCTGCCTTCCCTTAATCCTCTAGCCACCGGCAACTAACATTCCCCTTTCTGTCTCTTTGCTGTGGACTACTCTTTGTACCTCATGTAAGTAGAATTATACAGTATCTGTCTTTTTGTGACCAGCTTATTTCACTTAGCATGATGTCCTCAAGTTTCATCCATATTGTGTCATATGTTATAATTTCCTCCCTTTTAGAGGCTGACTTATATCCCATTGATTGAATCCATTTTGTTTACCCATCCATCTGCTGATGCATCCTTGGGTGGTTTCCACCTTTTGCCTATTGTGAATAATGCTGCTATGAATATAGTTGTACAAATAGTTCTTTGGGACCCTGCTTTCAACAATCCCGGGTATATATCCAGAAGTGAGATTGTTCATCCTACGATGATTCTATTTGTTAACTTTTGAGGAACCCTCATACTGTTTTCCACAGTGGCTGTCTCCTTTTACTTCCCACCATCAGCACTCCAGGGTTCCAATGTCTCCACATCCTCACTAACACTTATACTTCATTATTTTTTTTTTAAAGATGAAAAATATTCTCAGGTATGTATATACCACAGTAAGAAAAAACGGTTCATCACTTGATAGACATTTAGGTCGTTTCCATCTTTTGGCTATTGTGAATAATACTGCTACGAGCACTGGTGTACAAGTTTCCGAGTTTCTTTCTTTCTTTTTTTAAGTGAAATTTCTGGATCATAGGGTAATTCTACACTTAACTGCTTGAGTAATCTAGACTTTTCAAGGAGATCCGTGCTCTGTTAAGTTGGCCCTGGTCATCCTAGCCTTCTGATCAGATGTGGGTGGGCGGGGGACTCCTCCCTCTTTCCAGCGTCCACAGGTCCCCATGCCCTGACTTCATTGCTTTCAGGGAAGCAGTTCTCTGAGACTCTTACACAGAGGTTCAAGTTGCTGAGATGAAGCTGACCCCGCTGTGCAGCTGGGCTTGCCCGAAGAAGCGAGGCTTAGGTCGGTCCCGGCGTCTCCTGCGAGGGCGGTGCTGTGGGCGAGAGGGGAGGCCCCTCCGGGTTCTTTGAAATCCCACCAGCTAAGCCGGCCGTGTCCGCCCTCTCTGGCTGCCAGAGCTGACCAGGTGAGCCGGTCCACAAGTCCTGTGCCCCGGGGCGGGCACAGCGGGCGGGTGGTACTCCTTGCTGGGTTCCGCGCTGAGCACCGCTTTGAGCGCCAGCGCCCCGGATTCTGCCCGCGGCAACGTTCCGGACCCTGAGCGCCGGGAGCGCGCGCCGCTTGGGGCCCGGCTCCCTCCCGCGTGTCCTCGCCGCCAGCTGCCGCCTCTGCGTCCCCGCCACTCCGGCCCGGGCCGGACTCCCGGGTCCGCAGCCGCGCGCCTGCCCAGCGACCCTGACGTGCCCAGCGCCGCCCTGCCTCCCGCTGCTACCTCCCCGGAGCCGGCACCCCAGTACGTCCGGGAGCCCTGCGGGCTCGGCCCGAGCACGCCTCTCCTAATCAGCTGGCGGTGCCCACGGCGCCCCGCGGCCACCGGGGGCGGGGACCGCCAATGCGGGGCGGGCCCGGGCTAGGGGTGGCCCTGCCTCGGGGCCCGCGTTCCGAGGATCTGCGGCGGCGGCGGGAGCGCAACTCCAGCCGGAGCCAGGAGTGAGCCCGGAGAAGAGGAGGAAGAGAGGGGACCGGTCGGGTCCCTGCGGTCCTCTGGGAGCAGAGGTTCGTGTCCCCGGACCCGGGGAGAGAGCCGCGACCTCGTCCGCCCGCCGGAATGCCGCAGGTACTGAGCGCGCACTCGCGGAGAGATGCTCCGAGGACCCCTCGCGGCACGCGCGGCCGCCGGGTACGGGGGCTTCTGAGGGCGGAGGAGGCTTTTCAACAGACTTGCTTTCGCGCTCATTTTCTCCCGGGAGCCGGCCTCCCGGTTCCTCTGACCTTGGAGTAGCCTCCGAGACTCCGTGGAAAAAGCTGGAAGCCCCAGAGGGCTTCTCAGCCGGGGCTGCAGAGAGACTTCCAGTGATCTGCAGGGGCTGGCCAGGGCCGAGCGCCGAAGGACAGGGCCCCGGCGCACCCTGGGTGGGAACTGAACGGGGTTGCTCTTTGAGGTAAGAACACAGGAGAAGAGATCGCAGGACAATTTCTCCCGGAGTTCTAAATCTCCCAACACCACCCCCTCCCGCCCCCACGCCCCAAGAAGTTTTTATTACTCTTTGTTTTTAAAACCTGACTTGGAGCCGTCCAGGTAGCATGCTTGGAGAGTACCCCTGGGGGGTGGGCGTGCCTCGGAGAGGCATGGGGACTGCCAGGGATGAGGACTGTCCCACCAGAATTGCAGCTGTACCTGTGTGGACCCCGGGACTTGGCCCCCTCTGACCTGTCAGCTCTCGGTTGTGCTCATACCTGACCGGGGCAAAGGGCAGGGACTGAGAGGGACAGAACTGATGGCTCAGAAGAAGGGGAAAATGTGAGACAAATGGGGGTGAGGAGTTGGAGGAGAGAGGCGGGTGGTGGCTGGGTCTCATTGGGGAGCAGAGAGGTCCCCCAAAGACAGGCTCTGGAAATCTCACCGCTGAGGAGTGTGGGCAGCAGGCTTTCCCAGAGTACAGGGACAGCTAGGTGTCTCTCACTCCCAGGAACCTCAGGCTTTCCATGCTTGCCTGCCCTCTCCAGTGTTCCCGACATTTGCTCTCTGGACCCCAGCTCCCTTACATCCCAGCAACCTGGTCTGATGTTTTCAGGCTTTGGGCAGGAATTGGACTGCAAAGAGAAGGCAAGGGTTCCTCTTGGTTTTGGGTCCCCAGCAGGGCAACTAACCCTCCTCCCGCCCACCCCCCAATATGTGCTAAGTGGTGGAGTCATCTGGGTCAGGATTCCCCTCCCCTTCCTTGTGGCTGACTGAGGAGGCCTGAGCACTCAATAGTAATTCTTTGCAGTCCTAGGGTGTAACACCCTTCCTCTCTAGGGAGCTCCGTGCTTTACAGATGTTATTGATCTGCTGCCTGGAGGATGTTGAAACTCTTGAGTGTTTAAGCTATTTACTGCAGGACACACAACCAGTCAAGGAAGGATTTTGCTCCAGAGCCCACTTTCTAAGTCACTCAGGGATTTAGGCTGTGATTTCAACCCTGCAGCCTCTGCCTGGGGACCTGCCTTGGCAAATGCTGTGCCTGACTACTAGGGTCACAGCGGACTTGCATGTGGGGACAGGAAACCCAGGAGAAGAGGGTGAGGGGGCTGCTAGATAGGCTCTGGGATCTTAGAGCCGTGTTCTGCCAGACGAAGGGGACCATCTCAGGGGAGCAGACAGGGTTGTCTCATATGCAGCTGATGGATGATAGAATAATTCCTTTGAAGCCACAGAATTGTACAATTTCACAAAGACTAAGTTCAAGCTGTTAGGAGGGGGAGTCGAGTTTGGAGCAGCTCACTTTGGTTCTCTTTAGCTTCCCCACACTTAGCTTTGATCCTTGAGCAAAATTGCAATATTTCAGATCATCAGTGGAAACGAAGTAAACTGAACCAATATCTGGTTGTCTCTACAGCAATGCAGCCTGCCCTGTATGAGTGGGTATGTGGTTTTCATTCATTTGTTTTCTCTCCCTGGTTCCTTTATTTCCACTCCATCACTCAGTGTTCCTTCTGAGCAGGTGGCTAATGGGTCTGCTGGGGTTATAGGATGGTTTTAAATTTGGCCAGTTCCACTCACATGTGTAGCCAACTGTTTGTATGTCTCTCAAAGGCTTAGAATGGAGCTCGGATACTGTACCCCAAGGATGCTGGCAGATACACTCTGACTCATTAAAGGAGAGCTGACTGTAAGCAGAGAGGGGAGAAGACATCAACCGCCCACACGTCACCTTAGAGGAATTCTAAGCAGTGTTGTTTAGAGTACCACCTGGCCAGATGGAGATCACCACAGGGGTCATGGATGAGAATGCCACCAACACCTCCGCCGACTTCCTTTCTGTGCTTGCCTCCCACGGGGCCCAAGCTGCTCCCTTCCCATTCAACTTCAGCTATGGTGACTATGATATGCCTTTGGATGAAGATGAGGATGTGACCAATTCCCGCACTTTCTTTGCTGCCAAGATTGTCATTGGCATGGCCCTCGTGGGCATCATGCTTGTCTGTGGCATGGGCAACTTCATCTTCATTGCCGCTCTGGCCCGCTACAAGAAACTGCGCAACCTTACCAACCTGCTCATCGCCAACCTGGCCATCTCTGATTTCCTGGTGGCCATTGTCTGCTGCCCCTTTGAAATGGATTACTATGTGGTGCGCCAGCTGTCCTGGGAGCACGGCCATGTCATGTGCGCCTCTGTCAACTACCTGCGTACTGTCTCTCTCTATGTCTCCACCAATGCCCTGCTGGCCATCGCCATCGACAGGTGAGTAAGGGGGCACAGAGACAATAGGAAAGGGGCATTGGAATTGTCCCTTCCTTTACAGCAGGTGTAGACTGATGAGAGAGATCTTTATTTCTCATCTGTGTGGATGCATGGGGTGTGGGGGGGGGGTTCAAAAGTGGGCCCATTGACTGAATAGTAAGGAATGTTCTAGTTTTCCAGCTGTGGGCAGACAGAGGTAGGAGAGCTCCCTAGAGCTGAGTGGTGGGAAGGCTTTTGATCCCTCTGCTATGGACATGCTCTTAGACGTATCTGCTCAAGGTCTAGAGGTCCATAGGTAAGTGGAAGTGTGGAGGGACAAATTCAAGTTCCAGGCAGGTACCTCTTGAGTCAACTTGGAGAGCCTGAGGGAGATTTTCTCAAAATACAAGCACCCCTCCCCCAACCCCAGCACCAGTTGATTTTAAAATAAGATTGTTGATTTGTTTTAAACAAAATAGAAAAAAGAAAAAGAAAAGAACGCAAAAAATGTAACATACTTTTACATAACATACTTATACTTCTTTTTTTTGGTTGCATTAATCAGTTTGCTCCTTTCCATACATTTGCATGCAACAGTATAGAAGACCTGCTTCCAGTGATGGGAAATCAAAGCAGTGGGAGCCGTCTATGTAAATCTTTCTTCTGTTGTGTTTATTCTTCTCATTTAGGACAATCACTTGTGCTAAAGAACCAGGGTGGTTTTTGTTCCCGCAGGACAATCTTTGCAAGCCCCTCTCCCCAAAGTTTACTCTCATTTACGAAGTACCTTAGTACAGTCCAGAGCCGGTTGCCGGAGGGTCAGGGCCTCAGATCTCAACAGTCTGTCTCTCTCCCTGAACTCAGAGAGCCTAGAGCCCAGATGCCCTCCCAGTTTCGTGGCCTCAGGGCTCTGGGGGAGTTTAGCCTGCCCCTCGCCATCAGGACTTCCCAGGGCAGTGTTCCAGGGAAGATCACAGCAGATGGAACCTGTTTTCTGATACCAAAGGCAGAACACCCGAAGATTGGATAACCTGGAAACAGGCCACTACCAGAACAGGGGCTCAAACCCCATTCTCAAGAAGAAGCCTGGCTTTAAAAGCATCAAGGGTTGGGGTTTTGTCTCCCTTCTCCTGGAAGAACGGCAGGGAGTTGCCTCTTAAGCAGTCCCGGCTCTATCAGCTGTGGAAAGAAGGTGCTCAGCGTCGTCATCCCTGAAGAGGGCTACTTTGGCCACGGTCCTCCACAGGAATCCTGGAGCTTCTCGGCATTTCAGCCATCCAGGAGCAGACCCTGGGTGAATCAGGAAGGGGACAGTCAAGCCGAGTATCTGCCCCTCAGCCCCTTTCAGGGCTGTCAAGGAGGGACTCCAGGAACCTTGTCTCTGGCCTTTCTGAAGGCAGAGGCTGAAAACATAGAGGGTCCTTTCCTGCAGTTTCACTCCAGGGGGACATCTTTGCAGACGGCGTGCTCTCAACCACTAGAAGTGGGTAGGTTCGTGCCTGCTTTGGGGCAGGCTCCTGATCCCTGGACGAGATCCGTTTGAGGTTGTAGGGGCCTACTTGTCGGAAGGGGGTCACACTGCAGGAGGGAGTGGCTTCAAGGGCGACAGAAGCCAGGATAAGTTAAGGGGCATCCGGTTATCCTGAACATGTAAGACGTGATATCTTCGTCACCCAGTCCACCTCCATCTACTGCATTTTTTCACATTCATACCCTACTTTTATACCAAACTCCGCTCTCTGAAATCCTGCGGGCAGTGTGAGTTTCTGTAATAGAATTTAGATACAATAAGAAGAGAACACGCTTTGCTTCGTGGGACTGCTAGCATTTACGGTGGGGTTGTGATTAGAGACTTGAAACCAAACACTGGAGGAAAGCACCGTTGCCTACACAGGCCGTCCAGAGGTCTTGGCCAATGAACTTGGCTGCTCCAAGGTGTGAAGTTCCTTTACTGATGTTTGTGATCTTTGCTTCGAGGTATTTGTATGTTTTTACCCTCCAGTTTCAGTTTCGTGGGACAGGACCTCATTGATTATTGTGTGGCCTTGTGTGTTGTTCAGGATTTGATTAGGGGTTTTCAGGTTCTATTTGGTTAGTTTGGGGCAACTCATTTGTATCTCGATATAACAAATACACTCCAGTTATAAAAATGCCTTTATTTTTGTTTAATGAAATCGGAGGAGTCATGTTAGTGGTTATTCTGGCAGGGGTCAAACCCCCACTGCTGCGGTGTTAGCAGCCGGGCCCCATGAGAGTTCTTAAAGATCTCTCTGCCTCGGTTTTCTTATGGGTACAATAGGAGTAATAGTAAGACCTAAGGATTGGTTGCCTTGAAGATGAAAGGAAGTCATATATGTAATTGTCTGGAACAAGGCTTAAACTGGAGAAAGCAACCAATTAACAGTGGATCTTATAATTCTTAAATTAACCCTCCCAGGAACAACAACAAAACAAACCCAAGTAAGCTAATGAAAATTTTCTATTGAAATGATTCGTTTTCATTGAGGTGACTGTTTTCAAAAAAAGGTAATGCAAGGTTTCTAAGAAATGCAGCTGTGACGCTGTCGTGGAGCAGAAAGAACTACTCACGTTCTAGCTTCTGTTTCTGTGATTGGTTCCATGGTTCTCGCAGACATCTATAGTAGCAAGGCTCCCTTGTCACAGCTGCTTTCCCCCTTCTCCAGCAAGCCTTTGGTTGACAGGACGGGTCAGTGCTCCCCCTCCCCCACCCTCCCATCCCCCACCTACATACACCCTGTTCACTCCCGCTAGGGGTCCTTGGCTCAGTGTCTCTTGGCTCAGCCTGGCTCCCACTGCTCCTGTCCTCACAGCCCTTGCTAAACGCTCGTTCATCCAAACAACGCATTGTTGTAGAGAAGCTACGATGTGACAGAGACCCGTCCAAGCACTGGGGATACGACAGTGCAGGAGAAAAAACAGCTTCTCGCTTTAGTGGAGCTTTTACCCACAGAAGTGGAGAGAGATGACAATCAGGCAAATAAACAGAGGTAATTTCAGAAATGCTCTGAACAAAAAAGACAGACATTGAAAGTGACGGAGGATGGGAGCTGCTCCAGGTACCTCGTCAGGAAAATGTCCCTGAGGAGAAGGCATTTGAAGGGAACTTCGGAAAAAAAAAAAAAAAATAAAGCCAGCCTTGCGAAGATTGGGAAAATGCATTCCACACAAAGGACATTATCAGTGCAAAGGCCCCAAGACAGGAACAAACATGAAGGGTTTTAAGAACAGAGAAAAGGCTCCTGTGGCCCGAGGGAAGAAAGCCAGGCTGCAGCTAAATTAATCTTCCCTCTCCTACACATCTCCCCTCTCTTACTCAAAAGACCTTTAAGAACTCCATTGTCTACAAAATATGGCTCAAATCCCTTCGCCTTTTATTATGATTATTGAGTCCCAGAGGCTCCTCTCAGTTTCAGGCTAGGTAAACACATGGATGTCCTGTTTTCTAAAAGAGGTTGCAATCTTTTTGAGAACTGTCACGATGGCTTTTTACATCTCTATTCATTCAGCGCCAAACACTTGCTGAGAGTGAAGTTTTACCAAAGTCCTAGGTGCCCAGCATTCACTGTCAGCAAAAAGTTACAAAAGAAGTAAGACTGAGCTCTGGAGGAGCTTACAGTCAGGGGGAGGGATGGGGGCAGGTGAACTAACACTTAGTAAAAGTAAAGGATAAATTCTAAATGCAGTTTACAGAAGGGCAACATCATTGTGTATTAGAGTAGTCAAGTGGGAGGAGGAGGACTTTTAAATGGCCTTCAACAAATGAGTCAGTTAAGGACAGGCGAGGCTTTCCAGGAGGGTAGTGCATTTTTTGCAAAAGACGAGGTGGGAATGCTTGAGGTCTGAGGTCCCTTGGGGAGGTCTGTGGGATCCTTGGGGGCAAGGAACAGAAGCAAAGTCGAGATCAGAAAGGATAGGGTCATATTCCAGAAGACCGAGGTATAGGTAGTCAGACCTGATGGAGCAGGAAGCTGAAAAAGATCATCAGAGGACTATGTCCTCCAAGTTCTGGGTTCCCTATTGGATGTGGAGACACCTGCACTGGCCTTGATGTGTAATCCATAGATCCCACAACATGTGGGGCACTGGGGAACTCTCCCTTCTTTACCCAGAATCCCAGGGGAAATGGCCAGCCAGCCTGCCCACTGACCTCCCTTCTCTTCTGTCTGCATGGGACCAGCTAAGGCTTGAGTACCTGTACTCGGTCTCAGGACACACAGATGCTCCCCAGTGAGCTCACCGATGGGGCTGACTGGCCCAAAGAGTAGGTTCTGAATTCCCTGATGATCTCATGAATGGCCTAGAAGCTGCTGTGACCACCATTTCCATGGTTTGATCTGGGGGGGCGGGGTCCTGGGTGGGGATAGAGGGAGCCCAAATACTCTTTGCTTAATCACTCAGCCTACCATCATCACACAATCCCTGCCTGGATGTTTCTTTGTCCAGCAGCCTTCATTCTTTGTTCTCTGTGAAATGTTGGCTCTAAGGGAATCTGGACCTGAGCCATTATATTGGTAGACACATAGGGCAAGCCAAGGGCATATGCATAAGAAGAGAAAAGTAGCTGCCAGTTGCCCAACTCCTTGGCACATCAATAGCTAAAAACCAACTGTGTTGGAGAGGAAAGAGAAAAAAAGGTGCTAAGATTCTGCTAGGATGCTAGGAGGGTAGGAAGAAGGAGTATTGCTTGCTCCAGTGGGAAAGGGAGGGGACAAGTGGCTTATTGGAGACCCAGACGGACTTGGAGCAAGATATGAATGGGTCTGCATCATGGTTCTGTCGCTGTCTAGCTGTGTGGCCTTTGGCAGGTATTTAACTTCTCCAGATCTCAGTTTGCTCATCGGTGAAATGGTCATCTTTGTTCTCTTACCTATTCAATAGACTTGGGGATATGTAATAAGAAAGTGGACTTGAGAATGCTCTGTAATGGGGTGCCTGGGTGGCTCAGTGGGTTAAGCCTCTGTCTTCGGCTCAGGTCATGGTCTCAGGGTCCTGGGATCGAGCCCTGCTTCGGGCTCTCTGCTCAGCCGGGAGCCTGCTTCCCCCTTTCTCTGCCTGCCTACTTGTGATCTCTTTCTCTGTCAAATAAATAAATAAAATCTTAAAAAAAAAAAAAAAAGAATGCTCTGTAAATTGTAAGCTGCTTTACAAACACAAGCAAGTGTTACTGTGCTAGAGTTCTGGAATTCTGATCCCAGCAGCGCCAAAGCCGCTGGCAATCCATGAAACAGTTTAGCGATTTTCCTTTCGGTAAATAGATTTGGAGGGCCTCTTGCACAGCCCATGCTAACCCTGGGGATGGAGTCAGGGTGAAGGCCGAGAGAGCCAGGATGGGATGAACATCTGATGGGAAGTCAGGTTACCTTGAAGATTAATTTTGATATGAAGGTAAATAGATCCAATAAAATAGAAAGTAGCAGAGAACCTGAAAACAAACTATTTGCCAATAACAGGTTAAAAAAATTGCTACGTATACAGAATAGCTCAGAAAAAATACATTTTATGTTGCCGACCATTTCTTGTAAATTTGAAGCTTATGGTTATTTATGTGCAGTTGAAGCGTATGGTCTGAGGACCCCGAGGGGGTCCCACAGGACCAGCCAAGAGGTGTCCTGGCTGCACGCAGGACAGAAAGCAAACATGAGCCAGTACGAGGGGAGAGCTGTTTATTGAAGGTTTAGGGAGAGTGCAGGGACAGACAGAGTGGGAGACTCAGAAAGGAAAGGAGGGAATCTCTCCTTTGTTTGATGTCTGGAGTTTTTTAGTGGGAACTGTGGTCTAGTATATGTGTCCTCTCAGGCATCCAAGAACTGGTTAGAACAAAGACCAGGGCCCAGGGGTTCTGGAATATGCATCTGATGGCTTCATCGGGTCATTCTCACCAGGTCCTTCCTTAGGAGATACCTATTCTAAAAAAATCATTGACTTCTTATCCCTTCCAAGGAGGATATATACTTTTTGAGTTGTGAGGCATGTGTAAAGTGGGGGTGCGGTTCCTAGCAAGAATAGAGGCAGGAAAAGGGCAAAAAGGCAGATTTTTATGGAGTCCTAGAGTTTCTCTCTCTCACAGTGTCTAACTGGAGCCTCGCAGTATCTCTGTGAGGCTGGCGAGGCAGGTGATATTCCCATGTTAGAGAGGAGCAAACTGAGCCCACTAAGGGCTAAGAAAAATGCCTCAAATTCATATAACAAGTTTGTGGCCAAGCTGGAATTAGATTCTTGGTCTTCAGACTCCTCTTCTGCTCGTTCATTGAAAAAAACACTCAGATCTTGAAACACCATAAAGACTTAGGATGTTGCCATTGAGAAAGGAAGGAATAGAATTATCTAGTGAAAATTCATATAGTAAACAAGTATAGAAATATTCTTCGACAGAATAATCAACAGAACATGGTGGGGCAGATAAAGAGGGAGAGAGTGAGTGAGAGCAAAGATGCCAAACTCTTAGACTTTGTTATGAGTCTGAGTGAGTTTCGTTCACTCATTAGAGTGGGAGCTCTGTGGTCTTTATGAAGGGCCATACGTGTGTGTTGACAGGAGCATTGCCAACACCCTATAGACATTCCCATTCCACCCTTCAGCACTCGGAGGACTGGCAAGAGTGACAGGGACTGTTGCCAGTGGCCAAGCATGTCGAACAGCCAGTTGAGTGTACAGAGGGTGGACCCAACCCATCCTACTTCATCTCTCATCTCTGGAAGAGAGCAGGAATCTCACTCCAGCGAACTCTCCAAATGACACTCAGTGGAGTTGGCTGCCTGTGTTTGGGGGAAGAGGGACACAAACAGCAGGAGTATAATCAAGAAAAAACCATAGGAATGAACTTCTTCTTCCAATCAAAATCCCAAGAACAATGAGCTCAAAGAGATTTGTTTAGAAGGAAATAGACTCGGTCTGGCTTTCCTTCAGGCTTCTCTCACATTTGCTCTTGGCTCTACCTGGGATAAGCCATGGACACGTGAGAATGTGTTTATTTCCAAAGTTGTTTAGCCATTCCCTCACACTTCACTCTCCATCTTTCTCGTTCTTCAACTTCTACTCCCTGCCAGACACAGAAAGTCTTCCAGGAAACCAGAGCTCTCTGGGAAGGAGGCTTTCATACCACACAAATGACTCACATCCCCCAGAAAGTGCTCTCTCTCTGTTCCTGGACCACTACGGCAACAGCAGTGTGGTTTTTTGCAAAAGGGCAAAAGCAATATCTTTTACTGTCTGGTGCTTTGTGGTTAAAAAAAAAATACAGTCAATGTATATTCTTGATTGATTTTTCACATCAGTCATGAGATAGGGCTAAATATTTTCTATCAAGGGTCCTGTGGTATATGACCTTGAGAGAGTCACTCATCTGTCTCCAGGTTCCGTTTTTTACACCTGGAAAATAAGAAATGTGGTCACATGTTCTTCCTTCACCTTTGCATACAGAGCAATATTTTTAAAAATGTGGAATGAAGACCAAACTTTGCCCACTGCTTCCACTGGAAAGGGCAAGTTCTCCTGACAACTCTTTGTAATTATCAGGCCCTCTTACCTTTAAACGGTGGGGTAATTAGGATGGAATGGCCCTGGAAACAGGAAGGACCTGGGAATAGTGCCAGCCCAGAGACCAATGGAAGTCATTACTACTACATTTAATAACAGTTACCCTTTATTGCAGATATATCATATTTAAAACTGTGCCAAAAAATTGCATACATTTTGGCACAAACAAGCAACCTTAATTTTGCAGGTAAGAAAACTGAGATTCGGAGAGATGGAACAAAACCTGCCTGAGCTTGTAATAGCCAGTGAGGGGCGGAACTGTGGTTTGCACTTCAGCCTGCTTCTCTTGAGAGCCCACACAGTTGTTTATCCTGCACACGTGCACCTTCTGTTATTGTCAAAACAGTACCATCACCCAGAACTCCCCTCTGGCAGTGGTTGACCCTATTTCTGTTCTTGGTCTAGATATCTGGCCATTGTCCACCCGCTGAGACCCAGGATGAAGTATCAAACAGCCACTGGCTTGATTGCCTTGGTGTGGATGGTGTCCATCCTCATCGCCATCCCTTCCGCCTACTTCACCACCGAAACGGTCCTCATCATCGTCAAGAGCCAAGAGAAGATCTTCTGTGGCCAGATCTGGCCGGTGGACCAGCAGATCTACTACAAGTCCTACTTCCTCTTCATCTTTGGCGTCGAGTTCGTGGGCCCCGTGGTCACCATGACCCTGTGCTACGCCAGGATCTCCCGCGAGCTGTGGTTCAAGGCGGTGCCGGGCTTCCAGACGGAGCAGATCCGAAAGCGCCTGCGCTGCCGCCGGAAGACCGTGCTGGTGCTCATGGGCGTCCTCACCGCCTACGTGCTGTGCTGGGCGCCCTTCTACGGCTTCACCATCGTGCGCGACTTCTTCCCCGCCGTGTTCGTCAAGGAGAAGCACTACCTCACCGCCTTCTACGTTGTTGAGTGCATCGCCATGAGCAACAGCATGATCAACACTCTGTGCTTCGTGACCGTCAAGAACAACACCGTCAAGTACTTCAAGAAGATCATGCTGCTCCATTGGAAGTCTTCCTACAATGGGAGTAAGTCCAGCGCAGACCTTGATCTTAAAACCACAGGGGTACCGGCCACCGAGGAGGTGGACTGCATCAGACT
The DNA here is from genome assembly GCF_963455335.1 of Martes martes. Classification (NCBI taxonomy): domain Eukaryota; kingdom Metazoa; phylum Chordata; class Mammalia; order Carnivora; family Mustelidae; genus Martes; species Martes martes. The sequence goes on from NC_137896.1 coordinate 85,310,026, forward strand.
GAAATAACCTGGTGGACCTTTCAAAGTTTAAACAAAGACCTTTGCGACATTGACCAATTGACATTGATACAAACCATCAACCAAGAACCCTTGGTTTGCTGCAGAGGGCAGAGTGCATGGACGAGAGTGTGAGCACCGTGCTCAAGGAGCTCAGCATTTCTAAACCTGATGTGACTAGATACCAGCACCAGTGGCCAACACTCACTGAAAGTCTCGTTTGTGCAGAGTAGGCACTGGTGAAACTTATGTATGTTGACAACATTTAATTGGCAGAAAGAAATAAGGATTAAGCCAAGAAAAATATTGGGGCATAGAGAGCCTGAAATGAGAGGCTCTCCGGAAGGAACCCAAGTAGGCATCTAGGACTGTGGTACATGTGTTTGTAGGGTGATGGTCTATCTGACCATCTCAGCTACTCATCAGGTACTGATGTAGCCCATCTCTAGGATTGTCCTTAGGCTTGAGTTCACTCCTAACGTTTGTGGAGTTGGAGCAAGAATACAAAACAGGCTCCTAGTTCTTTCTTCAACCCTTTATTCTCATCTCTGTTCCTGACTTTCACTGGGAGGAGTCTTACATGCATGCACATGGACACCGCACTATGCACGGGCAAGTTCTGTCCAAACCCTCTTCTCCAGCACTGATCCATGGGTACCCCTTGGGCTTATGGCTGTGTCCATACATGGTGAGACTCATTATCAGGAGAAGCCACACAGACCCTGGAAGCCATTTGGTCAAGGTATTAAGGGGTTCCGGGTATCTCGACTTGTCCCAGGGAAGGCTTAGGCTCAGGATGGATATGTTCTCTTGGCTCCATGGACTTCTCATCCCATGGGGAGAAGTGCAAATGGCAGACCTCTGAAAGCCTGCACAGCTCAGGTCAGGAGCTCAGATTTTCTGGGTCAAAGGATGATACTGCTTCTACCTCTCAGTTATTCTGGCTTGAACCAATTAGGCTTCTTCTTAAGTCCTTCTTTTCCTCCTCTTGTATCCATGTTTGTGAAACATAGAATCTCTGAAAGTAGACACAACAACTCATGGATATAGCTGTCAGCCATTTTCCATTTCCACCAGCTCTCACGCAAGATGTGTTTGTCACGAGTGCCCAAAGTCCATCACAGTTATTAATCCTTTGGATTAAGACTTGTTTTTCTTTTAAAATGGATATACCCTTGGGACAGATTACCTGCCATATTTCTACTCCTCAGTGTAAATGAAGCCATGTGATCTAGTGGCAGATGGTGAAGGTTGGTGGTACGGCCCTGGACACCCAAGAAAGATGGGGACATACAAATGGGTGGTCGGTGCCCAATGAGATTCAGTGACTCCACAGACTTATGGAGGGCTCATCCTACTTTCTAACGCACCCTCATTGTTCGGTGTTTCAAATTTGGAATTTGAACTCATGGAACCAGAAGATCTGATCCAGCCTCGTGGCTCAGTCCCCTGTGTGACCCTTGGTAAAGCTTCTCTAGGGGACAAATATAATACCTGTGATAGCTCCTGATGAGGGGGTTGTGAAGAATCAATGAGATAATATGTGGGTAAACTCTTCAGCCACATGAGTCATCAAAGGAATGGACGAATAACTGTGTAACATGCCTGACAAGGAAAAACTTGTCACCTTGGCTTATGTATCTAGAAATTTTACCATCTCCCACTTTTTATTAATCATTGTGTGAATTAGTCCTTTACCTCTTTTAGCCGTGTTATATGTGTTACGTTCCTAACACATGCTGGTACAACAAGGCAGTGAAATTTGGTGGTAAAAGTGTAACAGGAAGTGGTAGAGTGTCTCCAGTCAGAAGATGAGCTCAGGGTTTTAGGAATTTCAGAATCAGACTATCTTTAAAATCATGGAAGTGTTGGCCATGTTCCTGTGCCTTTTCCCAGCCAGCATGAATCTGGGCAATGTGATATTATTTCTCAATTTTTTTACTGTCATGAGTATGTGCACCTAAAGAGTAGACGTGTTCTTTTCCTCTCAAATGATTCTAGAGTAGCACATTTCTAAGGCTATTTAATTGACACTCATATGGCGTTTCCTCCCCAAATATAGTCAACTCTTGATTTTTGGCAGCAAAGTTCATTTTTTAAATACTTACTTTATTTCCCTGAAAGACCCATTCAGAAACGTATTTATTTCTTCCTATTAATCATCCAGCAGACTTATTCTACAGTGTAATGGGAATGATCTCAGAGAATTAAAACTGATTAAACTATTAGCCCAAATCCAACATATCTTGGAAGGCAATTCTTATTTCTTATAAAATTACATATTACATTCCAAAATTGGGAAAGTTAGCTTTGGACCAAAAAATAATAAAAGGACATAATTTGTTGTTGTTCTGTTCACCTTTTCCATTAGAAATTCTAAGCAAGAATCGATGGTTAAATAGGAGATTTTTATATGTGACAACCAAACTTCTTTTTGCTTTTCAGCCTAGAATGTATCAACTTTTCACTTGCTGAGCCGTCTGTAATATTTTTAGATGTTGTGTCTGCTTGTGAATTTACAGTGAATGAAAGTGTTGTGTTGTGATCAAACAAAATAAAAAAAAGGTACATATATAATCACAGACCATAGTGTGCCTGTAATTTTCACCTCTCTTTCCCACCCCCTTCTCAGTTACGGTGTGGTGCTTCTTTCAGTGAGCACTGAATAGACGCTGATTCCATGATCACAGCAATTGTGAGAACAGTACTAACTCATACCCTTTTTGCCTTCAAACCTCTCTTCTCTGTCCTAAAGAGATTTCACTGATTTAGGTCTTCTTCCTATAAGTCTGCTCTGGTAAAACCATTAATGCTTTTTAGCATGTGAATGCCAAGACTTGAAATCTGAGGACCTGTTCATGCCTCTTACATAAGCTAAGGCTAACCCTTTGAATAGGCTTAATGTCTCTGCATACTAGAAACTGACCAGGAGATGAACCTAAGATTCTACACCAGGTTCAGATGAGTGGCTGACTCACTGAACTGAGTGGTAGCCTGCCCAGCTGATGTTTTCTCCAAAAACTGGAGGTGAGTCCGACAAGGTGACACAGGTGATTATGTGTTCTGTTGCCGTTCTCTACGTACTTTCAATATGCAAAGAGATGTGCATGTCGTCATATACAGAAGGATAAAGATGTGATTTTATAAAAATCACACCATTTCCTTAACCAAAGCAGAAGAGAAGGGCAGATTCACAACAAAGCTTTTGGAAATTTTGCCTAATGATTACACATTTTAAAAATAATTTTTTTAAGACACTAAAACTGGGGCGCCTGGGTGGCTCAGTCAGTTAAGCGTCTGCCTTCAGCTCAGGTCATGATCTCAGGCTCCTGGGATCGAGTCCCGTATTGGGCTCCCTGCTCAGCGGGGAGCCTGCTTCTCCCTCTCCCTCTGCCTCTCCCTCTGCTGTGCTCTCTCTTTCCCTCTCTCTCTTTCAAATAAATAAAATCTTAAAAAAAAAAAAGACACTAAAACACGGCAAGGTGGTCATCACCATGGCGAGCCTTCAAGTGTGAAACAAGTTCTATGCTTACAGAAAAGAATGCTAAAGAATTTGTGAGATGGCCAGAAAATTTTAAGTATGAATCCTGTTTCTTGAAACATCTGATATGCTTTGGAATGTATCCACAAAGAATGAGTCCAGTTCTCCTACCTAGAGTGTTAGTGAGAATATTAAATACATCAAATTCATTTTATGGTTGGTGAAACTGAAACCCAGAATGGAGAAGAGAGGTTCATAACTGGTCTCATAACTGGTCACCAGGACAGGATGACCAGTTATGAGACTTAAGGATTTTTCTACCCCAGCTTTCACGGATGCAGGAAGCATCAATTTCGGAAAGGAAGGATCTTTTCCAAGAATCCTTGAGGTGACTAGTCAGCTTCAGTAGGACCCTCTCTGGAGACCCTTAAGGAGTTAAGAAGAAACATTCCTGGTTCTTTTGCAAGCCAAATTTAACTCATCTTACTCCCAGGAGCTCACAGCACAGACAGGGAGATCAGGAGGTTTTAAGGGAAGAACTGCTGAAGACTGTTTACTGCTGCTTTTTCTTCACCTGGCCCAACTTAGGGTGCCTAGGAATATAAAAGGAAATATACAAGGCAGCTCATGAGCACGGCGACCCTGCCCTAGCAAAGCAGAAGCGAGAAAGAAGCCATGCTTTTCTGAATGCCCACACTAGAGGGCGGGCCTCTGTGTTCAGGGTTCCTTGGCATCAGAACCTACCTCCAGCCCCTGGGGGGGAGGACGGAGATGCGGAAGCATTCTGGATGAGAGGCGACTTTAACTGGACAAGTGGGGTGCAGAGAAGCAAGAGAGGGGATGCTCTACAGGAGAGAAATGTCTGTTTCACCTGCTCCTGGAAACAGAAATGGACTTTTTCCGGGTTGGGGTTGGGGATGGGGGTAGATTTCTCACACAATGAAGAGATTGTCATCCCTGGAACAGGTAACCGAAAAACTGAAAAAAAAAAAAAAAAAAAAAAAAACAGGGACATAAGGAGAGACAGAAACTAGCCTCCAGAAACAGGTCTGTATGATGGGGTGAGGGGACGCTGCTCACAATGGGAAGACACTCAGTGAAGGACTAGGGAAGGGGAAGCTGGCAGACACAAATGTGGCTGATGGAACACTAACAGCCAGGGGCATCGACCGTGTGCGGGGGAGGATCCAAGCAGGGCACTGGGATATCTCACTGCGTCCTCACAGCCGCCCTCCCAGCTCGAAGGACACTCATTTACAGATGAGGAAATCAAGTCTCCACTCAGAGGGGTGGCTCAGGAACACACGAGGAGTGAATGGTGCTCTGAGATTTGAACCCAAACCCACGCTTTTGATCTCAGCATGCTGCAGCCTCTAGCGGGTTTTCCTCCCTCTTCCTTGTGTTTTCTAGAAAACCCCATAAATGCCTCTCTCCGTGAGGGCAAACATGAAATGATAAATCATCTCCTAAATCTAACTAGATCTGTCTCAAAAACTGAGAACAGCACCCCCCAGCTTTGTTTTTCCTTCTGTGAAAAGTTTTGCTCACCCTCAACAGCTGACCATAATATTTAATGTTAGGACAATAAATGTCCTTAACATTTGGTGTCATGGGTGCCTCTGGAATCCACTGGACTAGAGTCCCTTCTCAGAATAATGTTTTCAAATTTATTTGAAAATTTCTAATGAATGCTAATGAAATAAATTATATTGAAGTGTTATTAAAATATATTTATTTATTTAAAATTATTTATTTATTTGAGAGAGAGTGTGTGCGCACAAACGGGGAGGGGCAAAGGGAGAGGGAGAAGCAGGTTCGATCCTTGGGCTCTATCCCAGGAGCCCAAGATCATGACCTGAATCAGAGGCAGATGCTTAACCAACTGAGTCACACAGGTGTGCTGTGATTAAAATATTTTTTAAAGTTTATGATAAAATGGTATAAATCTTTAAATCAGATTTCTTTTTTTAAAAACGATTTAATTAATTTATTTATTTGACAGAGAGATCACAAGTAAGCAGAGAGGCAGGCAGAGAGAGAGGAGGAAGCAGGCTCCCCACTGAGCAGAGATCCCAGGACCCTGGGATCATGACTGGAGCCAAAGGCAGAGGCTTTAAACCACTGAGCCACCCAGGAGCCCCTAAATCAGATTTCTTTATATTAAATCTTTATTTAATGCCTCGAACAACAAGATTTAGCATCAGGGCTAACAACTACCATGATTTTGAAGTAGTGATGAACGGGAATGAGTTTTTAGGTCTTTACCCAAATTGCAACATGACATAAAATATCTGTGATCTCTCTTGGGGAGACTTCAGGGACTGCTAAGACCAGAGTGGCTTGCTGTCTATGTCATAATGGCGGGGCAGGCTCAAGCTTGGTTATAGGTTAGTGAGAATAACAATGAATTTTTTTCCTCCATGTTCCTAGCTCTTGACCTGGTTAAGAAGATCTTCCCTGAAGAAGACCAAGGCAAGCACAGCCTGGAGTGGGTAGAATGGAGATGGCAGGAAGAGGCGCACACATTTAAATGGAATTAAATCAGTAGATCTTCACTGGGTGTTCTTCTTGTGAAGACACCTCTGTAGGCATTGGGGTTCACCGACTCTGCCCTGTGCCTTCTCGGTGCCTCCAAACCTCATCCGTGTGACAGATTCCTCTGAGAAACCAGACAAGGTCTCTCTTTATAGCGTGGAGATTCAGGACCGTTCTACACAATTATGTGACAAACATTTATTGTCCTAGGTTGTAATGTTACAAAAATGAATGACACAGTGCTAGCCCTCATTGCGTAATGATCCGACTTAAGGAGATAGGACGTTTTGGTTGTTGAGAAGTGCAAGGGAAAATCCTATAAGCACAGCATTGCAGATTTCTTGTCAAGTTGCCTGCTTTGCTCTTGTTTCTTTTTTTACTTTCTGTCTCTATTTTGTCATGCTTTCCTCCCTTTAATGTTTTGGTTTTTTCTTATATTGAGTTGAACATACACATGTTTTTATTATTTTTTGTGTCACTTTAAGGGAATGAGTTTCCTTTGAACAGAGCTTAACTCTTGGTTGGAAATGCAGAACATCCTGAGCTCTGAAATACACCTTTTTATTTCATCATTTTTGGTATGTGTATCTCTTGGGTCACTGTTTCCGTATTCTCCTTACATATTTAAAATTCCCAGGATTTGTTGTTTTCCTTCCTTTCCCACGATATTTATTTCTTTCAGAGTAGACTATTCAGTTTTCTTTCGCAGGCTCTAGTCTTCTTTCTTTCTTTCTTTCTAAAGTCATTTGACAGGAGCACCTGGGTGGCTCAGTGGGTTAAAGCCTCTGCTTTTGGCTCAGGTCATGATCACAGGGTCCTGGGATTGAGCCCCAAATCGGTCTCTCTGCTCAGCAGGGAGCCTGCTTCCTCCTCTCTCTGCCTGCCTCTCTTGCCTACTTGTAATCTCTGTCTGTCAAATAAATAAATAAAATCTTTAAAAAAATAAATAAAAAATAAAAAAGTCATTTGACAGTTTCTTCTTCTTTTTTTTTTAAGATTTTATTTATTTATTTGACAGAGAGATCACAAGTAGGCAGAGAGGCAGAAGCAGGCTCCCCACTGAGCAGAGAGCCTGATGCGGGACTCGATCCCAGGACCCTGAGATCATGACCTGAGCTGAAGGCAGAGGCTTTAACCCACTGAGCCACCCAGGTGCCCGTCTTTTCTTTTTTCTTCCCTTCCTTCTTTCCTTTTTTCCTACCCCCTTTCCTTTTTGCATAATTGTGTACAGTTTTTCTGTTGCTTCTTTTCATTTTACTCACCCTGGACAATACACTTGATGTTATATCTGGTTCTAAGGTGGCTATTCTTATAGGTATTTATCAGTCCATCTGTCTACCTATATGTCTATCCATCTACCTCTATATCTACACACAGTTTACCCTTGAACAACACAAGCTTTTACTGTGTAGGTCCACTTCTAGGCAGATTTTTTTTTTTTTTTTTGACAGACAGAGATCACAAGTAGGCAGAGAAGCAGGCAGAGGAGAGAGAGGGGGAAGCAGGCTCCCCGATGAGCAGAGATCCTGATGCAGGGCTCGATCCCAGGACCCTGAGATCATGACTTGAGCTGAAGGCAGAGGCTTAAACCACTGAGCCACCCAGGCACCCCTAGGCAGTTTTTTTTTTTTTAAATAAATACAGTACAGTACTATAAATGTATTCTCTCTTTCTTATCATTTTGTAGTAACATTTTCTTTTCTCTAGCTTACCTTAGTGTAAGAACAAAGTATATAATACATACCAGCTATGTGTTAATTAGCTGCTTATGTTATTCGTAAGGCTTCTAGTCAGCAGTATGTTATTAGTAGTTAAGTTTTGGGGGAATCAAAGGTCACACTCGGATTCTTGAATGTGCAGGGAGTGGGGAGGGCAGGATCAGTGACCCTCCCCCACCTCCCGAGGTTGTTCAAGGTCAACTGCATATGTTACTGCTGTTTATTTCATTAGATTTTATGATCCCGTGTCTCTTTCATTGTATTTCCCCAGAAGTCTATTGTGCTTGTGTAGAAGAGTGCTATAAGAAGACTAATATGTGGAAGGATAAGTATCCCGAAGGACTGGAATCAGAAAGATTAAAAAGGAGGGGGAAAAATACAAAGGAAGAGAAGGATGTAGTGAAGGTTTTATAGTGTTACCGGAGGTAAGGAAAGAGGCATAGGGAGGGAAGATGCTGATGGAAAATTCAGGAGCAAGAGCTGGTTTAGGGCAGATAAGAAGTTTATTATTAGATATGTTGATTTTGACCTACTGATAAAATATTGAGGTATAGGAGCGCCTGGGTGGCTCAGTGGGTTAAAAGCCTCTGCTTTCAGCTCAGGTCATGATCCCAGGGTCCTGGGATCTAGCCCTGCATTGGGCTCTCTGCTCAGCAGGAAGCCTGCTTCACCCCCTCTCTCTGCCTCCCTCTCTGCCTACTTGTGATCTCTCTCTGTCAAATAAATAAATAAAATCTTAAAAAAAAATATTGTGGTATAGCCAGCAAGTAGTTAGAAATCCTCAGGAGGCATTTAGGAGAAAAGGGGAAGTTAGGGAGATGTGGCTACCATCCACATTGAACTATCATGAAGGGTCAGATTGTCAAATTAGACTCATAAATTAAAGTTCTTATTCAGTGTCAAGCTTTGCCAGTCATCTCATTTTCAAGAGATCAAGAAGCTCAGATAGAACAGGGCTTGTCTAACAAAATGCAATGACTATGCATATCCTTCCTTTTGGTGTGAGACATAGTCTTTGCTCCAAAATAAAAGATGGTTTGTAGACCACGATACTGGGTGGAGACCACTTAAGCTATGAAATATCACAATTATTTTTAGAAGATTTTATTTATTTATTTGAGAGAGAGAGAGAAAGAGTGGCGGGAGGGGCAAAGGGAGAGAGAAAAACAGACTCCCTGCTGAGCATCAGGCCCCATTAGAGGCTGGATCCCAGGGACATGTGACCATGACCTGAGCTGAAGGCAGACAGATGCTTAATTGACTGAGCCACCTTGGTGCTCCCATCTCAATTTTTTTTTTTAAAACACAAATCATTACAGGGATTTTATGACATTTGTTAGAGGTCATGACTCATAAATCTACAGATTCTCTCTCTTTTTTTTACATTTCTTTTTGTTTTTTATTTTTTAACGATTTTATTTATTTATTTGACAGAGAGAGAGAGAGAGAGAGAGATCACAAGTAGGCAGAGAGGCAGACAGAGGGGGAGGGGGAAACAGGCTCCCTGCTGAGTAGAGATTCCCGATGCGGGGCTCGATCCCAGGACCCTGGGCTCATGACCTGAGCCGAAGGCAGAGGCTTAACCCACTGAGCCACCCAGGTGCCCCTCTTCTTGTTTTCTAAATTGAAGTATAATTAACATACAGTGTTATATTAGTTTCAAGTGTACAATATAATGATTTGACAGTTTTATAGATTTCTCATGCTCATCAATGTAAGTTTATTCTTAATCCCCTTTATCCATTTCACCCATTCCCCACCTACCTCTCCTCTGGCGAAGACTCTAATTTTATTTACAAGTGATCCTGAAACAGGGATATCCTGCTAAAAGAATTTTACAGATGAGGACTTTTTCCATATAAAATCTTTGGTTGATTTTAGGAGATCCCGTAATCAACAGGCTTATATGAACATTAGATTGGGCCACCTGTCTTCTCACATTGGGTACATCTCTCTGATTATAGGGAGAGAAATGGACCACAGACCAACTGGTTTGACACCTTCTTCCCTTCACATAAACTCAGAAATTGAATCCATCTGGAATGGATGAAAATTGAAAGGACAGAATCTATAAAGAAAAGTAGAATAGTCATTGGGGAAAAGGAGAGAGAGGAACCAGGAATGAAAAGAGAGATAAAGAGTACTCAGAGAAGAAAAATGAATTGGGTGTGGCTGAGGTTAGTTTCCTCTTACTCTCTAGTACTCTCTTTTTCCTAGTAAGAGAACCAAATTATTATTTCAAAGTAAAGACTATATATCATAGGCCCCCTTGCTGCTAAAGGTGATCTTATGACCAAGTGCCTACCAAGAAAAACCTAAGAGGAAAGTTATGAAAGTATGGAACTTACTTCACCAAGAAGGGAAATGCCTTTCTCTTCACCTTGCAAAATCCTGTAGTTTAGAATGCGGATGTAATGGCTTCAGCAGCCATCTCGGACAATGAAAACAAAGCTTGCACTACAACGATGGTTGACCAGAGAGCTAGAAGGATATTGGGCCAATGGTAACTCTGGGTGTCCATAGCAAAAGTGGACTCTCTCTACACTTCTCCTAAGTGAGATAAAAATAAACCTCCATCTGATTTAAGTTCCTGTGTAAGGAGTTCTATTCCCACCTAAATGGGCACCTAGAATGACTCAATATCGGCTGGGTCTAACTACATTTTGTCTTCCACATAATACCCATCTTTTCAAGAAAGGTTGCATTGTTGAACTGCATGAAAAAGATATCAATATTCCCTAGTAAATTGGTACCTTAATAAAAATCTAAACTGAACAGTTCTAATTTAATCTCTACCACATCTATGAAGATTTTAAAATTTTTTTTATAATTGACCTCAAGATGTATCTTCTGTATCATGGGCAAGTTTTTCTTTTTATGGATAAGACTTGCTTGAATGTTGTTTTTAGCTATTGTGACATGGAATATAATAACATACTACATTATTAATTCCAGTTAATCAAGTATTTCTATATACTGTATTCAGTAGTTTATAAGTGTGATTTTATTTAATCCTCATAACCTTATGAGGTGTGTGGTAGTATTGTTCCTGAGAGTCACTTGTCTAGTAAGTAGTCAGCCTGCCATTCAAAACCAGGCTGGTTTGACTTCAGAGTATGAGGTCAGTAGACTACACTTATGGGGTCTCTTCCATCTTTGTATTTAAAGTGACAAGGCCATGGATTGGGATGGATACCTCTGAATTACATCAAGATGAGGACAAGGAGGGATGCCTGGGTGGCTCAGTGGGTTGAAGCCTCTGCCTTCAGCTCAGGTCATGAGCCCAGGGTCCTGGAATCGAGCCCCGCATCGGGATCTCTGCTCAGCGGAGAGCCTGCTTCCCTTCCTTTCTCTCTGCCTGCCTCTCTGCCTGCTTGTGATCTCTGTCTGTCAAATAAATAAATAAAATCTTAAAAAAAAAAAAGATGAGGACAAGGAGAATGAGCTAAGGCTCCATCATAATGAGAATTCTATCTAAGCACATAAAGTTTCTGCCCTTGTCCCCAGAGCTAAAAGGCAACAGGTAGGCAGTGGATCTAATGAATCTGTCAGTTTGCATACACTGCTAAGACCCCAACTGGCCACCAAGATGGGAGGTCCGATGCTACAGATAGTAGAGAAGTAAGCACCGAGGACTCTTTCAAAATTAGGATTTCAGAAATGTTTATATCAGAGAGCGAAAATTAATAGATGTTTTGTTTGGAGTAGGCTTGCAGAAACCCAGCGTTAGAACAGTTTTCAGCATAAGGCATTAACATGCATTCCTATAGCTCTTTGACCTTTTTATTTAGGAAGTAGGTCGACCAAAGTCTTCCATGAGTTTCAAGGAAGAACATTTTGAGCACTAGTAAATACTAAATAACCTAATGAGTACATTTTGTTTTTTAACAGCATTGAAAACATACAGGACAAAGATAGGTCATCTTCTTCTGAACATACATAGAAAGCTTTGGGGCACCTGGGTGGCTCAGTGGGTTAAAGCCTCTGCCTTCGGCTCAGGTCATGATCCCAGGGTCCTGGGATGGAGCCCCACATCGGGCTCTCTGCTCAGCGGGGAGCCTGCTTCTCCCTCTCTCTCTGCCTGCCTCTCTGCCTACTTATGATCTCTGTCTCTCAAATAAATAAATAAAATCTTAAAAAAAAAAAAAAGAAAGCTTAGAGAATCCTTAAATTAAGATAGGCATCTGAATTTTTGTGTCATTTAGTTTTGGAATTCACCAAGATAAAATGTCTAAAGACTCTTAAAATAGCAGTTTGTAAAACAAGCCAGACCTCGTTCTAGGTGTACTTCCAGGCATTTAAAAGAACTTTTAAACCCTAGGGGAGGTCAGGTCTTCAGATGAATGTCCTCTGGAGTCAATCAGTGTATCCACAGCAACATATCGCCAAACCAAACAGGATCCCCGCCCCCCACCCCTCCGCCCCAACTAACAGTTAGAGTGTAGTGACATTACATTTGCCTAATGTAATTGTCATTCATTTCACTGTCACCTATTTATAACTTAGCAGAAAGTCCTGGCGCTTGATCCTCTCTCCAAGTATTACTGAGGCTCCCTGAGGAAGGTCTAGGTTTCACAAATCTCTTCCTGGTTTTTGCTTTCACAGTCAGCATCAGCTGTTGCTGGAGTTCTGTGGGCTGCACCTCTCCACCAGGGGGTGCCGGATGGCCAGCGCGCTGTAGGGGTTTGTCTGCCTTTCAAAGTCCCTCAACATGGGGAGAGAGAGGAAACCCTCCCTCCTCAGTCTGAGACCAGGCTGCATGCATTTCCTTTGGCAGAATTCCCTCCTCTTGCCCACTTTTACTACTTTACTAATATTGCTGAAAACTTGAGTTTTTTCAGACTTTAATGGGACTGGTAAGTCTTAATAAGGAGTCCACCTTGTGCTCAGGAAACCCAATTTCTCCTTTATCCCAGAGTGAGGTAAAGAGCAGGTGGCCCTAATTGATAACATGGTCTTCAGTGAGTAAATACATGCACAGAAGTAAACACACACATCTACTAAAAATACTCTTTTTTTTTTTTTTAGGGATTGTTCATAATCCACAATTAGGGTGTGTCTGTCGTGGGAGGAGAGGACACTGACTGGAAGGACCCAAAGATATAGCAAGTTACATTATGAAAACCAAATTAATCTCAGTCTGGCGCATCAGCATTCAGGCATGGTATCCTTTCCATGAGCAATGGATAAGAGTGGGTATTGTATATGGGTATTATATACACTTTATATATATATGTATGTGTGTATATCCATATATTTATATGTATATATGCTGATATATATATCATACATATACTTTATATACATCATATATAGTTTACTTTATATACTGTGGTAGGTTGAATAATGGCCCCAAAGATATCTAGGTCTGAATCGTAGGAACTCATGAATCCGACCCTATGTAACAAAAGGGACCTTGTGAATGTGATTAAGTCAAAGCTGTTGCGATAGGAGATGACCTTGGATTATCCAGATGGGCCCTAAATGTAATCACCAGTGTCCTTATAAGTGGGAGGCAGAGGGAAAAAAGGTGATGTGACCATGGAAGCCAAGATTGGAATGATGTCCTTTAAAGATGGAGTAGGGGTAACAAGCCAAGGCCGTTAGAAACTGAAAAATTCAAGGAAATAAATTCTCCTCTCTGAGCTCCCAGAGGGAACCAGCCCTGCCAACACCTTGACTTTAGCCCAGCGAGACTGATTGTTGGATTTCTGACCTCCAGAATTATAAGATGACACCAAGCTCTCCTTAGTATTGTTGCCTTGAGTTTCCCCTGAAGACTTTAGGTTTCTACCCTTCCCCTCAGTTCTTCTTCTAGAATCACCTTAGGGGAACTCCAGGGTAGGGTCTGGCTGCTTCTCAATCCCGGGCCCCCAACTCTGGACTCCCTCTGCTGTTGGATTCCAGGTTTCAGTTGCCAACCTTGTATTGTCATGCCAAAGATCCCTGCCAAGTTTTCCTTGGGGGACATGGCATTTTTGGAGAGTGAGCATATTACTATTTGTGGTAAAAGGAGACATTTGGATTACCACTAGATTTCTTTGCATTGTCCTCTCCATACTGCTTACTACAATGGAGATAGTCCATAGGAGATGACAATCCAAATAGTTTTCCCAGAAAAGTCTCCCTCATGGTTTAAAGAAAATCCATCTCCTCCACATCCTCATGGCTTGGAACAGATAGAAACCAGCTGGGAAAAGGCAGATCAGGACTGCTGATCCCTTCTTCTTCCAAAGTCTCTCTGAGCCATCATCAGGAATCACTTTCCTGGAGAGCTTAGCTCATTTGGAACCGAGACTCCTTCTGCCTTGGTGTGTCCCAGTGGAAGCATTTTATTCATGCAGATAATGAGCAGAGGCAGCCGCTGGCTTGTTTACACGCTTAGCTAATAGAAGTGCTGTGTTGCTCCCCTTCCATGCCTAAGGTTTTGCCAGAAGGGAGAGATCTCTGGGGTTCACAGAAGAAATGTCAAGAGCAAGCTGTTCAGCCCAGATGCTCTGTTTGCAGTTACCCCCTCCAAAGCTTATGGGTGTCACAAAAATTAAACCAATTTCCTTTGTCTTTTGTCCAAACTTTTACTTTATTTTGCAGATTGAAAATTTAGGGTTCCATAAAAGTAGTAATTAGAGTTGGTATCATTGTTTTCATCATGTCACCTGATTCATTCATTATTTATTTAACAAAAATCTCTTTAATGGTTACTACGTACTAATACCATGTAAGGGTTGGGGGTTTAACAGTGAATGAGCCAAAATTCTAGCCTTTATGAGGCTTAGAGTCTAGATCAACCAACCAAACAAGCAAACAAGAGCACATTTTCTGACAGTGGTAAGTATTATGAAAAATGTAGAGCCGAATAAAGGGCCAGCAAGTGACATTTCATGGAATGAGACAGAAAGGGATTGGAGGTATTTCAGTGTGGGAGGTCAGGGACAGTTTGGCTTCTTGGAGACTTTGCTCTGCCAAGATCTGGGAGAAGAACTTTACCAGCAGTGGGACCAGCAAGTGCAAAGGCCCTGAGGTAGGAGCAAGTTTGGTGAGATGAGAAATAACAAGAGGCTTGCATGGCTGGAACGAGTAAGGAGGAAATGACCAGAGTTGATTTTGATGAGGAGGCCATACGTCAGATCATACAGCCCCTCATAACTGTGAATTTTATCTTAAGTGTGAGGGGAGTTTGCTGGAGAGTTTTGAGCAAGGAATTAATGTGGCTTTAAATTAGGCTTTCAAAGTAACCACTGTGCCCATTGCACTGGGCCAAGTTTGGAAGCCAGGAGACCAGCTGCAAAGCTATCCCTTGTTCTACTTTCTGGAAGATTTCCATTCCACTGATTCTATTTTCACTTATGTTTCCATATTTGTAATTGTTAAGAAGATTATTTTTGTTTTTTCATACTCCATTTTATAGCATTCTTTTCT
The DNA here is from genome assembly GCF_963455335.1 of Martes martes. NCBI lineage: Eukaryota > Metazoa > Chordata > Mammalia > Carnivora > Mustelidae > Martes > Martes martes. Next base: position 85,325,176 of record NC_137896.1, read on the forward strand.
TGTTTCTCACATGAAATTCCTTCTCTTATAATTCAAAGGATATTACTGTTACTTTTTGAAGTCCTATTTTCTCTGAATTGTCTCCATTGCCAACAAGTGTGTTTTATTTTATTTACTTATTATTACTTTTTTAGCTTAATGGTTAATAGCATAGATTCAAGCCTGATTGCCTGGTTAAAATAAAGCTTCCCCACTTACTAAAGGTGAACATGGGCAAGTTACATATCTCTTTATGCCTCAGATTCTTCATTTTTCAACGGAGATAATAATAGTATTAACTCAAATGCTGGGTGTGAGGATTAAATGAATAATTAATTAAATTATAATTAATTAAATTATAATTAAATTAATTAAATGAAAATACTTAGAACAGTGCCTTGCTCCTCCTATATGGGCTAAATAAAGGTCGGCTGTTCCTTTTTCTACTAGGTTTGGTCTAACCATTATATTAGATGCTTTCTTCACATGTCTGGGGATTCTTGCCTCTCTGTTCAAACTCAAGACTCTGAAAAGCCTCAGGAGACCTGATTCGATCAAGCCGAGCAGATTTTTTGTGTGTGTGATTTAGGCCCACTTTGGCCTCTAGCTTGTTGTTAAAGCCTGAGAGAACTTGGAAAGTTCTACCCCCATCCTTCCCACCTTCTTACCCATGAGGCTGTCATCTGTCCATGGGAGAGCAAGTCAAATTTCTTATTCTCCCTCACCGTAGGCTAATAGCTGAGGGAGGAACCTCATTCTACTAAGTCAGTTTTCATAAAGTGGATAAAATTCCCCTGAATGCATGAGAAACATGATATATATTTCCCCTCAGGAGGAAAATCCAACCAGACAAGTTGTATAAGACAAAGGGAGACGATGAAATACAGGGGATAAGTTTGGGGAAATGGAATCAGTGATAACCCAACCAGTGCCAAGATCAAATAAAGCCCATTAAGAAGAGAGGATGAGTGCTGTAGCAGGATGGGCCTGGGGTGGGGTGAAGGAGGAGAAGTTCTTTGGAAAGTTTTATTTGCTGAAGATTTTATAATTTGGATTGTGAATATCCTAACTATGAGGAGTTCTTGCAATGTCTCAAAAGGCTGAACTCTTGATTCTGCTATGATTCAGAACAATAGACACCCACAACGTTTGGCCTCTGATCAATGTCTACCTGCCAGCCCAAAAAACACTTGGGCACAACCCTGGCCAAGATCACCCCCGGTACATCATGGCCTGCAAGAAAACAACTATCCGATGGATACTGCAACAACTGAATATCTCAGTGGCAAAGAATGAAACTTATCTCTCTCTAGAAACAAAAATTAATTTCAGATGGATCAAAGACTTAAAAATATTAACAAGAACTATGAGGATACTAGAGGAAAACAGAATATCTTTAAAATCTTGGGGCAGAAACAGATTTATTAGGACATGACAACATGACAAAAAAATAAAAATGTAGTAAATTCAATTCATTGGAATTAAATATTTCTGCACATTTGCAGGCACCTTTAAGGAAATAAACAGATAAGCCACAGCCTGAGAGGAAATATTGGCAAAAAATATATCTGACAAGGGCTTGAATACAAAATATGTAAAGAACTCCTAAAATTTAACAATAAAACGACTGAAAGTCCGATTAAAAATGGCAAAAGACTTGAACAGATACTTCATAAAAGAAAATATATAAATGGCTAATAGGCACATGAAAAAGTTCGCAACATCATTAGCTGTTATGAAAATGTAAAATGAAACTAGCTGATACCAGTTTCCACCAACTAAAATAGCTAAGATACAAATATTGGCAATACTCTACATTAGCAAGAATGTGGAAGGACTGCACCTCTTTTTTTTTTTTTTTTTTAAGACTTCATTTGTTTATTTGCCAGAGAGATCGAGCTTCCAAGTAGGGGGAACAGCAAGCAGAGGGAGAAGCAGGTTCCCCACTGACCAAGGATCCTGATGTGGGGCTCAATCCCAGGACTCTGGGATCATGACCTGAGTCGAAGGCAGGTGCCCAACCAACTGAGCCACCCAGGCGTCCCCCGGGGCAGGGGGATACAACTCTTGTACATTGCTAGTGGGAATGCAAATTGACACAACCAGCACCCCTCCTCCCTCCACAAGATGCTGACTTCTGGATCCTTCTCTATAACTTCCTGTAGAAACGATACCTCTAAACACATCCACCGCCACATTCTGGACCATGAAGCACAGAGAGCACGCAGCAGGATATGAGCGTCGAGCCCCTACCCTACCACACACAGAAGAAAGGACATCTTAGTTACTGTGTATTTGCTAGAAAAATATGAAATTTCCATGAAAACAGAACAATTTAAAGGAAAGCTATGACTGCCTTGTCTTCCACCATTTACTCCATTTTTTCCCTTTTCAAACTACACTGTGATCTCTTCATTTCTGAATTTTCAGATCCTAGTATGGTTCCCAGACCATAAGGAGGCACAATAACTACGGGATCAGTCACTTGCATGTGAAACCCACAGAAATGGCAGGAAATAAATTGGTTAGAAATGTCACCTCTTCATCTTATTCATTTATTCAAAAATATGTATGGAGCTATTATTTTCTGCTTATTGATTTCTCATTATTATTATTATTATTATTTTAAATTTTTATTTATTTGAACAGAGAGAGAGGGGTCACAAGGAGGCAGAGAGGCAGGCAGAGAGAAAGGGGGAGCAGGCTCCCTGCCAAGCAGAGAGCCCGATGCGGGACTCGATCCCAGGACCCTGAGATCATGACCTGAGCCGAAGGCAGAGGCTTAACCCACTGAGCCACCCAGGCGCCCCTTCTCATTATTATTTTTATTTCCTTTTTCCTTTTTCCCCTCCTTTTCAAGTTTTTTATTTATAATCTAGTTAGTTAACATACAGTGCAAGATTGGTTTCAGTAGTAGAATTCAGTGCTTCGTCACTTACATATATTACCCAGTGCTCATTATTACAGGTGACCTTCTAATGCCCATCACCCATTTCAGCTTATTAATTTAAAAAAACCTTGGGCTGTTGGAAGAAAGACCACCTATCTGCCATCTCTTAGTTGCCAAGCAGAGCAAAATCAATAGTTAGAAGAAATGTGTTTTATGTGAAATTTTATACTCACATCAACACTGTCACCGTAGCTTAAATTGCCCTCACATTCTAAGTAAGGGTCCAGGTAATTCTCGTGTGAAATGTAAGTTTGGTATGAAAATGAACTGCTTATCAATAACGCTTCTAGGGAGCCATTTCCTCCCAAGGGGCCATTTGATTTACATTCTGGGTCGCTGCTGAGAAATTTAGGTCATAAAATTCCTTTATTCCATGGGACTTATATTACTTCAAGTTTTCATTACTTAGAGAACACCTGCCCCAATCACCCCCTTTTCAATCGAGGAAAGGCTCTAGGGAGGTTCACCCCAGACGAAGACCACACAGCTAGTCGAGACTTGAGATACAAATCTGGTCTTGCAGGTTCTTGTTCATTGTTTTTCCCTTACCTCAGGTAGGTAAGAAGAGAAATCCTGGGAATGGCTTATTTTGGGGGCCTTTGGGGGGCCAGGTGTCTGCTTTGCAGAGAATGGGTTTATTACAGAGCTTTTCGGAAGCCATGTTTCTCAGAAGCCAAACTATGCATCTTCTTTCCTCCTTTTTATGTTTGGGTCAAGTGGTGGGAAGGGGGTGCTGGATACTAAAGGATTGAGAGAGAATGAAGTTCAGCAACTTATTTCACAGAAGAGGAACTGAAACCAGAGAGGTTAAGCAAACTTCTTCTTCTTCTTCTTTTTTTAAAAGCAACCATCTTCACCCTCCTCCTTAGTGAGAGCTAATTCTGTTGAAGCTGATTTTGAATACTGTATTTAATCATGATCTCTGGGCTATGTGCCTTATTATCATGAGGCTCTCATTTTACTGATTGATAAAGCAGAAAAACAGAGATGTGGTGTGCTGGGATAAGAATTCTGGCAGGAAATGAGATGGCCATTACCACTTGTGGCTCTTCTCTTTCTCTCTCTGCAAGGTTCCTTTTGAAATCTCCTTGTGTCGCCTTCCCATCGAGTAATTTAGCAGGGCTTCGTTTAAATTGCACTCATCTGCATTAACTCTCATAATGAGGAAGTATATTTCCCAACTGGACTGGAACAAAGCCTGTGGTTGCTTTGTGCCTTCTGCTCTGTGTCCACTCCCTGGGGGCCTGAGCCTGTCATCAGAGTAGGAGCAGAGGAAGGATGAGACTGCCAGGAGCAGGCCATGGATTCAGTGGAATAACATAATAGATGCCCTGAAGGCTTGTACATCTTCAGTGTTTGTGAGCTCCTAGTACCATTGCAGTATCATCATGAAACAAGTCCTTGGTTCAAAGGTGTTGTTGAGTGCTCTGTATATATCATGCCAGCTCTTTCTGGCCTGCCAGGTCTCTGTGGATAAGTCTGCTGCCAATCTAATATTTTTACCATTGTATGTTACAGACTTCTTGTCCTGGGCTGTTTTCAGGATTTTCTCTTTGTCACTAAGACGTGTAAGTTTTACTATTGGATGACGGGGTGTGGATCTATTCTTACTGATTTTGAGGGGCTGGTTCAAAGATGTTGTAATGCCTTCTAACTATTAACCAAGTTATTGGTTACTGAGTTATTTTTTAGTCCGTACTTTTAAGATCTGAATATGACATTTTAATTTCAGATATTTGATCATTTTTTAAAGATTTTATATATTTATTAGAGAGAGAGAGAGAAAGCACAAGCAGGGGGATTATCAGGGAGAGGGAGAAGCAGGCTCCCCACTGAACAGAGTGCCTGATTTGGGACTCGATCTCAGGACCCCAGGATCATGACCTGAACCAAAGGCAAACACTTACCCAACTGAGCCACCCAGACATCCCAATAATTTGTAGGAATGTTCTAGGGGTAGAACCTTCTGGAATTGACATCAGAATGATTAAAATGAAAAGGCCCTTGTGCTCACACATCCTAACACATAGTAATTACAAACTAAGGTCAGTCAGCAAGACATATTTCTCAACCTCTGATAGAATACAAGTAGGTGGGGTGCCTGGGGGGCTCAATGGGTTAAGCCTCTGCCTTTGGCTCAGGTCATGATCTCAGGGTCCTGGGATCGAGCCCTGCATGGAGTGGGCTCTCTGCTCGGCTGGGAGCCTGCTTCCCCCTCTCACGCTACCTACTTGTGATCTCATTCTCTCTCTGTCAAATAAATAAATAAAATCTTAAAAAAAAAAACAAACCAAAAACAATCTGGTATAGTATTAAAAAAAAAAAAAGAATTCAAGTTGGGAACAACCTATGTTGTTCCCAACACATCTGACCTGGCCTGGGCTCTGCTATACAGGTAAAGAAAGTTCCATTCACTGAACCGAGACCCCCCTGGGGTAGAACATTTGGGGACAGAAGCCAGTTCTGCAATGTCGCTGAGTTTGGGGAAGGTCGCTAATTGATTCAGGTGCTTAGCTGAGAACAAAGCTTTCCAGAAAGCGATGTTCTCTCTGCACCTGGCCTGTGAGCACTTAGCCAGGGTTTATCCAGCAGGAATGAACTAGTGAGCCAGATTCCCTGTCAACAGCTGGGGCAGAAGAGTCTCGCCCTCGTTTATCCTGAGGAGCTGGCCTGAAAAATTTTTCTCAAGGTGGAGATGGTAGCTCTGGACAGTTGCATAAATATGTTATTGAAATATGAGGGACAAAGAGCAAATAACAGACGTGACCAGACTTTTGCTGGGTCATTGGTATGTGTGGCTTAGGCCGCTCAAGTTCTCTGGGACCCCTTGCTCAGTGATTTCACTTCAGTCATTACAGTTTCAAGAATTCTCATGCTCTAGGTTAAGGCTTTTGTTACTGTGTCCCCTTCTGTTATTTTTCAACAAAATCTCTTACCCAGATATAAAAGAAGTAGAGGGGTATTTCCTCCCTCCCATTTTCCTCATACAATACAGATGAAATCAAATAACACGTATACACTCATGACTTCTGATCCCTTCTGTGAACCTCCCCTTGCCCATAAGGAACATTCTGGAAATTCTAGCATCGTTGACTTAATATTTTTTCCTTTGACCACACTCCTCCTACTCTCCTTCTCCTCCCTTTATTCTTGCTCCTTCCTCTCCTCTCCATGGTCATTTTTATTATTATGAGGATCTAGTTTCTTAGAGAACAGCAGAAGGCTTATAATGGAAATGAAAGAAAAAAAGCCAATATGTCTAAGAACAAGGTGAAGTCCTAGAGGAGCCCAGTAGGGTCGATATCAGAGTTTTAAGTTGGGAGCTGAGTATGGATGGCAAAACATTCTCAGGGAGTATCTCCCATGTACGTGGGAGATATTGAGGATGGAAGAGCTAAAGAGAGAGGTTGCTTAAGATGTTTGAGTCTGGGGGCGCCTGGGTGGCTCAGTCAGTTAAGCATCTGTTTTCAGCTCAGGTCATGATCCCAGGGTCCTGGGATGGAGCCCCGCATCAGGCTCTCTGCTCAGTGGGAAGCTTGCTCCTCCTTCTCCCACTCCCCCTGCTTGTGTTCCTTCTCTCGCTGTGTCTCTCTCTGTCAAATGAATAAATAAAATCTTAAAAAAAAAAGAAAGATATTTGAGTCTGGATTAAGAAGGTGGCTCCTCGAGAGATGGAATGATATTTAAATTAACTTAAATTGCTTTTAATGACTATTTAGTTGTCTTTCTTTGAATTAAATAGTATTTCTGGAGTTTGATCCACAGCTTGGGAGCAATTATATTAATGTTCTTCAAAAAGGAAAAACATAGTGAACTCATCTTTGCATCAAGTACAGAAACTCTGTCTGAAGAGAGAAAGGACATGTCTTTCAGTGACCCATCAGAAGACCAGGGCCCTTGTGTCCGGGCCTCTCCTCACGTCCCTGGGCCGCTTGTCTTCGGGAACTGGGAAAACTGCCTATGTGCGTTGCTCTCACTGCGGCAGGGACACTGTGCTTCACAGCTGCTGATGACACTTTGCCGACCATGCAGAGGCACAGTCCCAGGCCAAGAACCAGCTCACACCATCATCAGACAGTCCCTCCTCATCCAGCTCCACTCCTGATGGTGCCCCAGAGCCTGCAGGAAATAAAGTCTTCAACGAACCCAAAGAGTCAATTAATCTGATAGAATGCAGGGAAAGAAAAATATTGAAGAACCTAACAAAAATTTCAAGATATGTTTTAAAAAACCCGGTTTAGCCGAAAAAGACACATAAGGAAACCCACAGCTACCATTGAATATTTCAACACTTCATCCTTAGGAATCGATGCAACAAGTAAGTAAGGATAAAGAATATTTGAATGAAGGCATCACCTAATTTTACCTAGTTAATAATTATAGAAAAACCCCTCACAAAAACAGAATACACGTTCAGGTGCGCATTGATCATTCATCAGAATAAGCAGTATTCACAAGGAATTTAGAAGAATTTTAATTACATATAGTGTACTCTCTGAACAAGTTGAACTTAAACTAGAAATTTAAAAAAGTGGAAACATACCCGGAACATCCTCAGATAACCGAAAATTGAGCAATACAGTTTAAATAACCCATGGATAAAAGAAGAAGTCACAGAGGAAACTGGAAAATATTTTGCATTGAAAATAAAAACACAGCAGTAAAAGCAATGTTTAGAGGGAAATGTTAGCATTAAATGCTTATTTTGGAAAAAGGATGTAAAGTCTGAAATAGATCATTTAAGCCTCCTTCTTCAGAGACTAGAAAAAGAAGAATAAATATGATAATAGGAAATAATGAAAAGCAGGAATTAATAAAAATAAGAGCAGAAGTTAATAAAACAGAAAACAAAAATACAATAGAGAAAAATCAATGAAAAGCAATAAAACAGTATCTTGTTGTTATGAAAAGGCACAAAAGTCACCCTGACATTCTCATCTGGACTCTGATTGGCACATATCCACCATAAGCAGACCTTGACAAATGTTTAATTTTGTTATTATTCCTCTTTCAGATTCTATTCCGAGGGGAGACACCACAACCAGGGCAGTTAATTTAGTTGTTGGAAAGTTATCCCTTCCTTCTGTGTGCCAGTCAGTTCAGGATCAGTGACCCTGCACAATACTGGCCAAGAGGAAGTAGACACTGACAATCTTAACCCCTTTATTGACCTGAGAGATCGTCCTGGATGGTCGTATTTAGTGACCAGCTTTAGAAGTTACGAAACACCCAAGGTTAGTTTTCAAAGACTTCTTTTAAAGGGATGATGTATAAAAATTGCCTATTTTATAATCTATTAATGGCCTCACAGACATTCCAAACTTCTAATGTCTAGAACAGACCTTTGGATCACCTCTCCCCTCCTCCCCAATTCGTTTTGGCTCCCAGTCTTCACCACCTCAGTAAGGGACATCAGTAAACACTTACTGCCCACTATAAGAAAGAGGACACCAACTTGCTTTCTCCTTCTTCATCTCCTTCTTTTAATCCAGCAGCAAGACCTGTGTCTCCCATTTCCAGATCTGTCTCTCCATTCCCACTGCCATCGCTGTGGTCCAAGCCACTGTGACCTCTCTCCTAGGCGAGGGCAATAGCCCGGTGGCTTCCTCTGTGGACTTTTCACGTCCCTCCTTGTCTTCTTCCAGTCTGTTTCCTTCACAGCATCCAGAGTGGTCTTTTAAACATACAAATCAGGTCAGGATACTCTCTGCTTAAATCCTCACATGCACTAAAAACACCCAAAACTCCTATTCAGGATCAACAAAGTCCAGAATGGTCTGATATTTACTCATATCTCCAAACTGATCTGCTGTCCTCGAGTCAACTGTGTGCTAGTATCGTTGGCCTTTTCTTCTCTTCCTGGAGTGTGTCAAGTGACCATCCAGGGACTTTGGCAATCCCCTCCTCAGCCAGGAGCATGTTCTTGGCCACCATCCCAGCTGTCTTGATATTATCATCTTCTGGCTGAGTGGCAGCACTTCTGAGGAACATTCCTGACCATTTTAAGTAAGTTAGTTTCCCTCCCACCCTCACCACCACCCTTTCATTTCACCCCATGGATCACCTCCTCACAGGGTTTATAGGCAGTGGAAGTTCACACCCATTTTGCCTGCCGTCATATTTGCAGCATCTAGCCAAGTATCTGGAAACCAGCAGTCATTCAATAAAGACTTCAGGGCCTTCGTGTCTGTTGTTTCCTATTTTGAAGAGCTCTTCCCCCCTCTTCACAAGTCCTGCTCCTTCAGGGCTGTCCCCTGGGCTCTGCTCACCAGTCATCTCCTGGGAGAGGCTTGCCACGACCACCCTATAAGCCTTCTCACCATACCTACCCATCGCTATCTCTTCCTTAGTTAAGCCTTCATTATCTTTATTCTTACCACCTGGTGTTCGGTGAATTCTGCTTTGATTGTCCATCTTCCCCTAGGGAATCTGACACCACAAAGGCAGTGACTTTGTTAAGTGCTGTATCCCCAGCCCTGAAAATAATGCATAGAACACAATAGACATTTCATAGATGTTTACTGAGCAAATGATGCAGAAAGCCAAGCAAGGTCATGTTAAATTCCATAATGAAATGGTTGTGAAGATTAGGAAATGAGTTGACATGGAAGCTCAATTAAACCTTAAGCATTTGGAGACTTAAACCCCTTCCCTTGCCTCCTGGCTCCAACCCTGCGCCGTAAGATGAGCAAAGGAAATGATCCGGAGTGTTGATCTCCTTAATTCTTTCTAGCACCCAGTGTATTTTCACTTCATTTGGCAGCTTTGTGTGAGCTTTGCATTCATCTTTTAGCGGTTAAGAAGAAATGATAAAGTGAATAAAAGAAAGAACATTTCAGTGAGTGAATAGGAGCATTCTTAGTGGATGCTTGAAGGTGTATGTCAGTCTTCCCCTTGGAGGGTCAAAAATGACTTGCAAAGCATTGTTGACATGATAAACAAGAGCCTCCCAAATCTGGTGCATGGCAGAGACATAGTATATCTGTAAGAAAAATACATCTTTTCTAAAAGATATGTCTGAAAAACCCAGAGAGCTTTATCTATATTTATCTCAGGACTCCTTCTCCCATTCATAGAACCTAGATCATTTCGATGTACTGGTATTGGCATTTTTCAGAAGGGCACTCACTCAAGGGATTAAATTAGAGTGCTTGTGCATTGTGCCATTAATTGAGTCCTTACAGATATTTTGGGTTAATATTTGTTAAAACTGAAAGATTATCTTCAATAATCAAGGAGCGTATCTTAAAGAAGTTAATCTATTTTTTCAAAAAATTTTCTGATTTAAAAATTGCAGGTTTAGGGGCGCCTGGGTGGCTCAGGTTAAAGCCTCTGCCTTCAGCTCAGGTCGTGATCCCAGGGTCCTGGGATTGAGCCCCGCATCAGGCTCTCTGCTCAGAGGGGAGCCTGCTTCCCCCTCTCTCTCTGCCTGCCTCTCTGCCTGCTTGTCATCTCTGTCTGTCAAATAAAGAAATAAAATCTTTAAAAAAAATTACGGGTTTATGTGTAAACATAAAATATTTGTGTAAGAATTTATAGATACTTAAATATATATGCATTGATGCATATATCTACATATATACACATATACACACAGAGAGACACACACAAATCAATTGTGAAAGACTGTTGTAATAAGACAACACATTTGTGGTTATAAAATTTGATTGTAAAACACCTATTAACCTGCTTTGTAAAGAACGAAGGGTTATAGGAAAGTATTACATTATGTTTGTATAGTACTTTCTTAGAACAAACTTGTGTTTTGTTCTGTTGTCTTGTGTGTACTTCGACTGACCCAGGATTATTTGGTACAAATTCTGAGTTATCTCCTTTGGTAGGAAATAACCAAGACCACACATAAGGTGTCTGGCTAAGGTCATGGATATAGCCTAGAGCCCTGAAACCATTTTTCTCGGGGCAGCTCTCACTGGGGTATATAGAATTTGAGTGTTGCCCTGGCCAGTGAGAAGCAATCCCTTAGTCAACCAGCTGGTGTGCCAAGACCTCTTCTCTTGCCAGGGGTAGGTTTGATGTGTAGACCTGAGGAATATGGGGTCATATGGGGTCAGTATGCTGTGTGTGTCATTCAGCACCCGCCCCAACTTCCCTGTCCTCGTGTGCAACGAATAGCATGAACATTGTGGAAGGTTTGACCCTCCTGTCAGTGAGTGGCTGCTCACCAGCTTCATAAGGAATGCACTGACATCAGCCAAACCCTTAAGAAGAAGAAATGAGGAAACCAAAGATGAGAAAGTAACAAGGCTTGGAAACATGAGTGCATGCAATGCTGAAGACCTCTCTGAATTGCTGTATCTGTTCCTGAGAATCTTCCAAGAGGATAAAAACTGGGAAAAAAAAGGGGGGGCTTTATTATTCATTCATTCATTCATTCATTCATTCATTTACCCTGAGGAAGCAAGGCTGTATGTTCCATTTAAATAACCAAGCATATTGGGTGGGGTTAATATGCTGATTCTTCCCTACTCCTAAAGCCTGTACAGCAGATACCAATTTGAACTGTAGGAGCCAGAATATACACATTAAATATAAAACAGAACTTTTAGGACTTGTGGTTCTAACTTGTGGTGCAACAGAATCACCGGGATTCTCTTTCAGAATAAACAGGACTGGGCTCCCTTTCTGGCTTACTTCTTTGTAAGGTGGACTGGAGAATCAGCATTTTTAAAATTTTATTTTATTTTATTTTATTTTAGATATATATTTTAAAGATTTTATTTATTTGACAGAGACACAGCGAGAGAGGGAACATAAGCAGGGGGAGGGAGAGAGTGAGAAGCAGTTTTCCTGCGGGGATGATCACGACCAGATGCTCAGCGACTTGAGCCACCCAAGCGCCCCGAGAATCAGCATTTTAGTTTGGACTCGCCACTGGGTCGGCTCCTCTCCTGTTTTCATCGCTCGGAGCACCGGGTTCCTTGAAGAGATGTTCCCAGTCCACCCGGCCGTAACTTCCTTATCGGCTCGTGACTCCGTTTGGCCGGAAGTCGGGCCACTAGGTCCACTCCGCGCGGGATCTGGTGGCGAGGGGACGGATCGTTTTCTGAGAGGCCGGCAGAGGGAGCCGAGAAGCAAGCTTTCGTCACGCCTCGCATTCCTGTGGATATGGGATGCAGACAAACAGGTACTTTTTCTCTCAGAGGATAATCTGGAGCAAATTAAACCAAGATCCTAAGATCCTGAAATTTGGCAAGCGAGTGGTCCTGGCATTTCAGCTCCGCTTTGTGTGCTGGAGCCAGCCCTGCTGTCCTTGTCCTTGAGGGCTAAAAGCACACACGTAACCCCCTGTGGGCCAGTGTGGACGTCCTTAGGATCCTTATGATCCTCTTCAGGAGGGAGACAAAAACAGCGAAATCACACTGGGCTCTGGGTTACAGGACAAAACGACCAATACCTTTCTCTTCAGAATATTTTTTTTCTAGTAAGTTAAAGAATCACTTTCCTTAGGGTAATCGTGTTACTGTTTTTGAGAGACGCCTTATTGAAGGGCCTGACGACAAGCGCCTGCATTTGCACCTTAAAGGAAACAGCTAATTACTCGAGAAAGATAGCCTGAGGTTGATTTTCTGCTAGTCTGCAGGTGAGTCAAAGAGGTAATATGTAAATGAAAAGGAGACTCAGCCACAGAAAAGGAGGGGAAAACAATAATTCGTCCTAGCTTTACAACTGCAAAGAGAAATGGAGATACTTAAGAAAAAAAAAATTAAAAACCCATGAAACCCGAATTGTAAAAGAAATGTGCTGACGAATGGAATCCTTTCAGTTCCTGAGCAAATGGAGTAATAACAATACGTTTGCACTAGTGGCAGAACTTCGGATTATTTCCTGGGTATTAGTGGGAAATGATGACCAGAACTAAATGGAACATAAGTATTATTTGAATCAGAGCCCCTATTCTTCGGAGGATGAATGAAATAATGATTTTAGAGTGAATCAGGCTAAAAACAGCTATAGGGCTTTTATTTCTTCATTCGTTCACTCAGAAAGACGTCTGTGACAGGTCAGATTTGGATTTCCTGATTTCTGTGTCAATTAATGGTGGCCTAGGAGCTCTGAGTTGTTCTGTCTGAAGGACACATTCAGTTTTTGGCCTATAGCCCCCTGCCCAGGTGACTCTGGACACTGCTACACTGCCGCTTCTCCCAGGAAGATATCTCTGAGTGACGGCTCCTTCTCAGGAGGTCCGAGCCCCCCAGGTATCTGGCAGCTTCCCAAGGTTGAAATATTTGCTCCCTGACATGAGTTTGGTGGTCTTTTCTAGTTCTTATATAACTGGATGTCACCATCCACCCACTCCTGGAAACATAGGGGAAGTATCTTCAGCGCTCTCATAACTGGGCCTGTGGAAGGTGAAAACCCTCTCTCTCAGGCAGGGAGAACCTCACGTTATTCTGAGTGTCTTTGGCCTTCTGTTTCCTCCTAGGTTGTCTGGGTCGTCCCATGTCAAACGTGAAACACAGCTGCTTTAGTTTCCACCACAAAATATCAGCATGGATAAGACTCCCAGCTGAAAATGATGAAGGATGTGTAGGTGAACGCAACATACAGCCCACCCTTCTCAATGGTACTATTTTCCTCTCTTCCTCCTCTCTGTTCTCCACTGGATTTCCCGAGGAGGTCCGGCAGTTTCTCCCCTTACTTGCAGAGAATTTCAGTCTTTTTCTCTTGAGCCTTGATGCTGGCTTTCACGAGGTCTGTGCTGATGGTGCTGGTGGTGATGGTGGTGGCCTGTGGAGGAGTGGAGGTAACCTTTTCCCTAGGTTCTTGTCAAATTATTGTCCCAAAAGGAAGAGCACCATTCTTAAGACAAATTTTGGTGCAAACCATAGGTTAATAGTTTGTCAATCTCATTATGATGATTTTAATTCAATTACTGGTATCTTTGGAAGATGACCACTTCCATGTACATGCAGTTCAATTCACAACCTTGATCTTGATAGGTGCATAGAAATGGCTGGTTGGAGAAAGGAAGAAAGTTGAGACTATTTAGCAGGAAAAATGTGCAATTTAAAAGTGTTCCTATGAAAGAATTATTATTCAGTTATACCAATGAAGAGAAAAAATCCAATCAATTCACATGGGTACATAAGCAAAATAAAATGTGTCATTACTTCCTTTCTTCCCCCTCCTCTTGCACCTGCTTCCCTGAGATAGCCACTTGTGACCATTTCTGCTTTTAGTTCTTCTGATGGTTATAATCATAACTTCCCTGAATAAGAGGGATGACTAAGCTTTGAGCATGAGGGCGGGCTGTGTGCACCAGAAGGCTTAACCTGAAACATGTGGGCAGGAAGTCACGTTAGAACCACTCAAAATGCCAAAACAGGATGGATCCTTTCACTGTTGGTTGTCTCCCCAAATCTAGTGATTCTTAAACCAGCATCATCAGCATCATCTAGGAGCTCGGCAAAAATGCAAAATCCCCAGTCTACCCTGAGACTCACTGAATCAGAACCTTTGGGGATGGTGGCCAGAAATCTGTTCTTTCACCAGTTCCCCAGGCTACTCTGATGCCCACTCAAGTTTAAGAAACACTGTTCTGAGTCAACCACAGAAATTCCATTCCTCTTGCTAGTGACTGGTTTAGGGGTGGGCATGTGACCCTGTTCTGGCTAGTGAGAAGTGGTAGGAGATTGGTTCAAAGGGCTTCTGGGAAAAGAGCTCTTGTTCTTAGAAAAGAGGTATGGAAGAGTGGGAGCCATCCCCAGTCCTTGCGCCGGATGTTGTTCCATCTTGGGGGGAGGACGGAAGGTGCTGCAGGCATCTTGTGGTCATGGGTGAGTTGACTCACTGAGCAGGGCACCTGAGAGATGGAAAGAATCTGCAGGCCTCCTGATGTCCCAGAGCTCCGAAATGAACCATCCTGGAATCATCCTACCCTGGACTTGTTGTGGGAACGGGGGGAAAGGAGGGGACAGGAAAATGAGCCTATGCCACCATTTCTTCCACAGGCATCTGTTCATTTTCATACCTTCCATTCTCAAGTCCCCTGCCCCTGTTCTTTGCAGCTTTGTCTTGGGCATGTTCTGAGCTGATGTCCCTTTTGCCCAGGGTTTATTCCTCAATAGGCTCCTACCCAATGACTGCCTTCCAGAGATTCATGAAAACCCTTGGCCTGCTGATTGTCTCCTATGCCCTTCATTCTTCTTTGTCCATCCACATTGTCAAGTGGATGGGATTTGGGGAGGGCAGAGAGAAAGAGAGAGGAATATGTTGAGTTTGCCTACTTCCCTCAGAAGCCCCAGTTTGTTTTATTGAGATGTGGCACCCATTTAAGTAGAAGGAAAGATGAAGTATATAGAGAAAGAGAAGAGCTCTTCAGTGAGTTCTCCCCTAGAATGTCCATGTGATCCTTGTGGTCCATATACCGATGCCATGGAAATGATTCTTAACTCTAATATGCCGTGGCTTCTCCCAAAATGTTGATTCTTGAGGATAGAAAGGAACAGTGCAGTGAGGCAGCATGGCCATGAGGAAGGCCAGCAGGGCTCCTGAGCTTGCCTGCCATTGTTGCTACCTTCCCCAGGAGCTTGGGCCAACATCCTTCCCTCCCAAATAGTAACTCAGAAGCTATAGAATATAGGTCCTTTTCTCTTCGTAATTCTATAAAACGGAAGTTTGGATTGTCCAGAACATGACATTTAAGAATGTATATATAGTTTTATTTCAAACCTCAACCACATGATGTAATCTTGAGGTAGCACTTACATTGGTGAGAAACCACCATGGGGTCTCCAGGGCCATCTCAGATAGGCGCCTGTATTCTATTATAGACTTTTCTGACCTAAACTTCCTTCAGCCTAATGTGGTTTTGCCACAGCTGCTATTTCACTTTACTCTTTGACCCTAGTTTATCAAACGATACGTGCGATTCTCCCTCTTGAAATGTCAGAATGTGACATTCTGTTTGTTTACAAGCAGTTGCCTTATGTGTATTTCTGACCACTTATCTTACAGTTAAATATATGTTATGCTGTTTCTAACTCCACCCCTGTGAAAGGGTACGGCTTGGCAGAGGCACCATGATCTGGCGTGATCATGGTGAGGTTTCCCCTGGTTCCAGGACAAAGTCAATTCACTCCTTTCTTTTTGGCCTTCAGAGTCTTCCTCTGCAAAAGTCAGAGATTAATCACAGCCTCTGACAGGTTTGTGGTGCTGAGGCTTGACAGGGCTGGTAGGTAACAACTGCAGTGTTGTGTAAGTAAAACCAAAGGTCTGAAGCATAAGCAAGTACACCGTCACCACCACCGAGAGTGGTAGCAGCCACTTGACCTTCAACTTTTCATCTAAAAACCAGATGCATATCCTTCTAGCGTTTCTTGTCTACGTATTTACTATGTATAATGCACCCACAGGACAATTTTTTTTTCTTTAAAATGGGAGCGAAGATTTGAAGGCATTTGAAGGCATATTTTAAAGCCTTCTAAGTTCAGAGAGTTTCAGGATTCCCCCTTCCACTTACCCACATGTGATTTGACATATTTTATAGTGATCTACATTTTCTCTTGCCAAATCCATTTACTGAATTTTCATAGAAAGGGCTCTGTGTTTTTTCTCAGTGCTCATATTTCACTGGTTTAAGTAATCAACTTCGTCGTATAATTTAAGTAGTGAGTACAGCTTGTATTACCCTGGGATGCATTTGCTTGGGAAGAGATCCAACCAAGATAATATGTGCAGTTCACGTGGTGGGAGTGAAAGTAAATGATGTACCACCAGTCACGGACACTCTGTAGACCCTGGGCACCCGTCAAGGAATTTTACAAAGGACTGGTTAGACTTGGGAAATTGGTTAAAGGCAGGTCCATTAATGGAGGTTCTTGGTGCCATTCAAATGTGTTCCCTTCAAAGTCATTCTCTAGAGCCTGGCTACTCAGACTTTTGAACCTGGTATGAAATAGGTATGTCATAAATATGGGATACTCCCGTTCTGGAAAAAAATGAGAGAAGTTGTTCTGTTGGAAATAGCCTCCAGAGCCAGCTTATGGGCTTGCCCAAGAAAATAAGTTTTATAACCTTTGTATGAGTTTCTACTTGCTATTCTAATAAATTACCACAATCTCAGTGGCTTAAAATAACATGGATTGAGTCTTAGTACTGGAGGTCAGAACTCCAACACTGGTCTCACTGGGCTAGAGTCAAGGTGTCAAGAGGGTGAGTTCCCTCTGAAGACGCTGAGGGGAAATCTGTCTCCTTACCTTTTCAAGTTTCTAGAGGTCATCTACTTTCCTTGGCGCATGGTCCCTTTCTTTCTTCCTTTCTTCCCCCTTCCTCTTTCGATCTTTCTTTTTTAAGATTTTACTTATTTATTTATGAGAGAGAGAGAGAGCAGGGGGAGGGGCAGAGGGAGAGAGACAAGCAAGCTCCTCGCTGAGCATGGAGACTGACACGGGTCTCCATCCCAGAACCTTGAGATCGTGACCTGAGCCAACACTGAGAGTCAGCTGCTCCGTGAACTGAGCCACACAGGCATCCTTCGTTTCTCACCTTATTCCATACTCGCATTAATCTCCCCCTGCTTTCTTCTTAATAAGGCCTCTGTGGTTACACTGGACCCACCTGGACAATTCAAGATAGTGCCTACATCTTAAGATCTTTGACTTAAGCTGTGAACATCTTTAGGGGGCCATTATTCAGCCTTTTACAATCTTGTTGTCAAATCTTGTTTAAAGAAAATTTATCATTATTATCATTACTATTTAACAATGCCTGCTATGTGCCAGGAGCTTTCCATACAGGAAGCCTAATCTTCACAAGTATAGCGCATAGTAGCTATCATCAACCTGTCCTTGTAGATGAGGAGCCTGGGATTCAGAAATCATAATGGGAGGAACAAGAATGTCTCTCATGAATCCAGGTTTACTGAGCTCCTCTTGGCTCCTGGCTCATGTCGTCAACATAATCACCTGACTTATTTCCAGACTTAACATGCATGATGTCAGGCAGCCCATGGTTGTCCAGTTACCTGTTAATGTCCATTGATCTAAAGCCCATGGGTATTTGGAGAAGGAATCTTTAAATATGACGCAGAGACCAAAGTGATAGTTTTGGTGGAAAGCCTTAGCAACTTCCTGCGCACTATCTGCTGACTGATCAGGGTTCATTTCTAGAAATCACACACCCAGACAGGGAGGGTCACCATCTTTAAAATCACAGGAGCCAGCAGAAATGCTGCCCCTTGGCAGGACGTGGTTTGAGAGATGCCACCTTGATGAGCTCCTATGATAAATTGTGGCTCAGACTTTTGGTGGAACAGAGGAATGAAGCTGGGTCAGAAGAGAGGTCACAGACATGGAAATACTTCTAATAGCTTTTAAAAAAATAATAATAACTCCTCTGCTTGCCTTGGAAGCTTTGCTATGGGCAGAGAGCAAATTCCCCTCAATGATGTGGCCATAATCACTTTGTTGTTGAACTTATCCAAAGAGCATGTTGTTGGTACAGAAGGATCACAGTGTTCTTTCAGTATTTCCCCACCTCCCAGATTCAAATGGTCTTTAGCAAGGTGGGCAAAATCTATGTGGATTTAAAACGTGTAGGCTATTTTCTGATATACCACTCCCCCAACCCCCACCAGATGTTTTGGAATATTTGAAGGTGATCTTGATAGACTCTTCTGCTTGACCAGTATTATCTTTCTGGAAGGACATACACTTTTATAGAAATCCAGCTGTGGTCACAGATGTGATTGAATGCAGAAATGTTTGAGACACCCTCAGATCCAAAGTCTTGTTCTTTTTTTCCTCATTCTTTTTTCCTTCTCCATGGTCATGAAGCTTCTTGGTAACAACTTTAACTAATACCAACTTTACATTAACATTGCAAATTGTCATGTTTCAAACGAAAATGTATACAAGTCTTAATTATAGCGGCTTACTTAAAATTTTGTAAACAAAGCTTTTTTTGAACAACAGGTTCAACACCACATGGTGATTCCTTTTATGAAACTGACCAAAACTTATTTCCTCTTTTTGCCATAAGAACTAACAATCAGAAATCAATTCCTTGCTTTATTTTGAATTTTATACTTTATTTCAAGGGTTATATTGTACACTGTATAACCATTAAGATTTGCAACAACGCAGTGCCCTTGGCTGGCTCACTCAGTTAGGCATCTGTCTTTGGCTCAGGTTGTAATCTCGGGATCCTGGGATCGAGGCCTGCCTCAGGCTCCTTGCTCAGCAGAGAGCCTGCTTCTCCCTCTCTTGCTCCCCCTGTTTGCGCTCTCTCTCTCAATTTCTGTCAAATAAATAAATAAAATCTAAAAAAAAAAAAAAGATTTGTAACAACTCTTGGACAAATACAGATTTCTGACTTGGTCCTTGAGCAAATTGCCTTGCCTGGTTCATGCCTCGGTTTTCTTATCCGTAAAATTGGTAAACAATATTTGCCCTATTTACATGAAGGGAAAATGGATTCGCCATGGGTATGGAAGTCAAAGTGTTCTCTTTGCCAGTGCGTGGAACTATTTTCAAGTGAAGTTACACGCTCGCACTGACTCTTCTCTTGTCCCAGCGGGGTCTGGCTTTCATGAAGTCGCACGAAATGCAGCTTCAAGGGCTCTTTGTGTGATTATTCAATGTGAACTGTGGGTTTCGTATCTTTGGTGAAATCAGCTGCCTTTGTCACTTCCTGTTCTGGCAGCACCCTGCTGAGCATCTCGTGATCTCAGGAGCGTAGAAGCGGGGCTGGCAGAGCCTTCCAGGCGTGGCTTAAAATTAGTTTCCAGACTGTTGGCTCAGGTTTCCTCCCAGGGAATCCCTAGGTGGACAGAAGATGGCAGGTTTGCCTGTCTGCAGCTTAGATCCCATTCCCTGTTCTGGGTGTGCAGGGTGGAACTCTCCCTTCCTACCTACCTCTCTCCACAATACCACTTCCTTCCTCCCAGTTTGTCCAAGCTGATAAAACTGGGTGTGTCATTGTGTGTGCAGGTGCAGGTTTCTGGGCGGGCGGGAAGGGCTCTTTAAACCACACCACAAACCTGTGGTCCAGGATTGGTCTCCGTCCTCAGCATCTCAGCACCACAGAGCTCTGTGGACAGATGGCGGCCTCCCTCATGACTTTCCATGCCCCTCCCCAACTGGCCTAAGTTGGCTTTGCAGCCTGATGAGCCTTTGAAACAGGAAAGGGCAGGTCCCTCCTGTACCCCGGATTGAAGCAGATGTAGCATATTTTAAGTTGTTAGCTATCAGCTTACTTTCTTCTGAAGTCACATGAAATGTAGCTTCAAGGGACATGTAATCTCACCAGTGGAAAAGATCTTCTTTTCGAACATTTACTAAGAGCTCGCTACATGCTGGACACCATGTTGAGTGTTTTCCATGTGTTAGTCTTCTCTGATCCTCTCATCAGTTCTATGAGAGAGATATAATTCCCTTCATTTAGCTTATGAGAAGAGGAAAGCCCAGAGAGGTTAGTCAGCATACGTACTGTCACACAGGTGGAGTGGAGGAGGTAGGATTCAAACCCAGGAGGCTGGCTCTGGGATCCCTGCTCCCTGGAATGCTTCTCAGCCCAGTTCAGGCTCCTGAGCTCCCTGACGCTTCCATATTGCTGTGGGCACACGAGCCTTCGGGGACAGCTTTGTCAAGCACTGCGAAGGACTCAGGGCAAACACGAGCACGTTTCACTAGGTGCCGACGCCCTCAGGGAGGTGGTCAACAGGCACAGGTTTTCCCCGCTCTCCAGACTGGGGAGGCGAGCTTGGTCTGGGTTCCACTGGGTGCACATGGGCTTGTACCCCAGCAAAGGGGTTCTCCCTCCTATTTACTCTCTCTTCTTATGGGGCAACTGTGACAGTGGCTATGCTTTGCTCTCGGGCTGGCCATTCTGGGCTCATTTAGATGCCTTGGCTATGGTTGATAAGGAGTGGAGAACAGCCTGCAAATTCCACGATGCTGGGCCCACTGACAGGCAGTGGCCATAAGTGGGGTTCCTGTAGTCAGAGATTCCCAGCAGATCACAAAGGAGGTCAAATATAATCTAACAGTCTGTGGCTACCCACTTGCGAGAGGTGGCAACTTCCTGCCCCGAGAACGTGTTCAAGAAAGTGAAGCCCTCTCTTGGGGAGCAGGGAGTTTATAGAGTTAATCTGCTAGTTGTGGGCCAGGCTAGAGCATCAGGGAATTAATCACCATTCACATAGCTGGAAAGCAGTGCTTCTCAGTGTCTGATAGAGTCCCTGTGGCTCTTTCCCTGGTGTCTGTCTCCTCACTGTCAGCAGGCGTCCTGTAGGACTCTGTGGCCTGCTAGGGCCACACCGTGATGGCTATTGCATCTGAAGCCTCTGCGGGGTTTTTCACTCCAGATGCTTTTTTCAGAAATGGTCTCCCTGGAGCACAGCCCTACACTTGTAGCCGAGAGGAGGGGTCTGTGGGTACCAGCTGACCCCCCCACCCATGGTCCTAGTCTGCACCAGTGATGACACCGGGGCCTTCTATGGCGGAGTGTGCTGATGTGGAATGAGTGTTCCCCAATTAGCCGTGTATAAGGGATCCTTCCCACTCCTGCCTTCATGTTGGGCTGGACTCCCAATGATCAAGTCTGCATATCTGTGTGGAGTATATAACTTCCCAGAGACGCCGGATGTGAAGTTGAACATCCCTTATAAGACCATAGGAACCATGAAGGCTCAGCCTTACATACTGCAAGATCCCAGACAGGATGGGTACAACTGCCAGGTCTCTACCTGGGAAAGAGTTAGGAGATGAAGGGTAGAGGAAGATCAGAAAGGGGAAGTGGGTGTCTGCCATGACACCCCTCACCAAAAGCAAGATGGCTACCAGCATTTTTGATAGACGAGAAATGGAGGATTATCTAATTCTTAAACCAGGGGACAATATGGAAAGTCTGAAAGGGAAAGCCAGGCTCAACAGGGGCTGAGGAGACCCAAGGCAAATGCACATGAGTGCTGTCCCTCTGGGCACTAGGCTTGGTTGGACTGCACAGGGCAATGGGCTTATGTTCAAGGCTAGGAGGACAAATCTGGGCTTGAGAGCCTGTAGGCAACCAGCTCAGGGTCTGCACTGTGGCTGCTGGCTCGTGGTAAAAAAGGCTTGGTGGAGCCAAGGTGAGGAAGGGGGATTTGGTCATTCAGGGTGACAGGTGTTCGGTGGACTGACCACACTGGGCCTTTTGGGCAGCTGCTCAGGCCTGTCCCTACTGCAGGACCAGCTCAAAACAGAAAGCCAGTGAACTATCTCAAATCTTGGAGGGGCTTTTGGAAAATTATAGGAATGAGCTACATTTATTGGGAACCTGCTTGTGGCAGTTTGCAATCATTAGGAGAGAGTACAAAGGGGTAGATGGAAACCTAGAGCAGTTATTATAAGGAGTGTGACCATCCAGAACATGGTCAAGGGGGAAGACGGGCAACAAGGGCTTTCTTTCTCTTTTTTTTTTTTTTTAAAGATTTTATTTATTTATTTGATAGAGATCACAAGTAGGCAGAGGCAGGCAGAGAGAGAGAGAGAGAGGAGGAGGCAGGCTCCCTGCTGAGCAGAGAGCACAATGTGGGGCTCCATCCCAGGACCGTGGGATCATGACCTGAGCCGAAGGCAGAGGCTTTAACCCACTGAGCCACCCGGGCGCCCCAAGGGCTCCCTTCTTGTTCTAGGGTTCCCTCTAGGCATCGGGGGGTAATCCCCCCTTCCCTCGTCGGTTCCAGGGGCTTGGAGGGAAAGAAAGGGGACCTGAATATTGGCATCTTGACCATACCAATCTATTTTTGGGATTTGTTGTGAGCTGAGTGCTTCGGAAAGCAGATACAGGGGCTTGCTGAGGGGGCAGTCAGAAGGCCTAGACTCTTCTGCCATAAGGAGACTCCTAGACCCGTGAGCATGGAGATCTGAGGGATGGCAGGTGGGAGAAGCTGTGCGTCCACGCCCCTGCTCACCTGGCCTTCTTGGCCCAGGTCATCACACAGGTTGCTCTCACCTCCCATGGTGGAGGTCGGTGTCCAATGTGCCTGAGCACAGGGGAAGGGGAGGAGAGAGACACCCTACTGCCTACGGTCTGGGATGGACCTGAACTGAACATACCGATGTGCTTTGGGTGATTTTTACTAACACACTCTCTGGTCCCTGGAGTCATCTGCAGTGGCAGGATGGGGACTCCCAGATCCCCACAGATCTTATTGCTCCAAAGAGATTAATAATCTGGCTCATTTTAGCAGAAGTGAAAGACCCCAGTTGGTTGGGTGGGGACACTTCCAACACCGGCAAGTGGGTGGGGTGGGGTGGGGTCAATAATCTCCCTCTTCTTAATCCAGATACAACAGAGCTCTGCCCCTGACGGATGAGCTTCTGGGGTCAAAGAGCCAGATGGTGAGCAGGCAGGACTCTCCACTCAGGACTAGGGAGCTCTCTGCAGAGCCTGGGGGGTTGACTTCCTTCTTCCAGTGGGGAAGATTGAGACTCTCCGGGCCTCAACTTCCCACCATACTGGGGCCTCCCATTTGCTAGCTGTTAGGTTGCTGACATTCCTTCCAAGTTCCCTAAACACCTGGCCTGCAATTTAGACGGCTTAACATCTGAGCCTATCATGTTGATCTCTCCTGGATAAAACCTCTCTCTCATTAGCCCCATGAAAAAGGAGAGTGTCACTAGGCAGCCACCCAGCTGTCTCTTGGTCATATTGGGCTTGCTCCCACCTCTGGCGAGGCTCTTGCACTCACTATTCCTTGTGCTGGAAGATTCTTCCACAGATATTTACCTGGCTCAATCCTCACTCTCCTTAGATCTTTACTCAAATGTTGCCTACCTAATGAAGGCTTTACTTACCGGCTATTTCAATCTGCAGACACCCCTCCTGAAACCTACTTCTTCTCTCAATTCCCATGACATGCTTACTTTTCCCCACAGCACTCACCACCAACTAGCTTGTTATACTTACTTCATTTATTTATTTATTGTGTGCATGGGTGTCTCTTCTCATATAAGCTTCTTCTCATATAAACCAGACATTTTTGTCTCTCTTGCTTTTGGCTACATTCTCTGCACCCAGGACAGTGCCTGATACGTAACAGGTGAACAATTCATTTGCTATTTGTTGAGTGAATGCGTGGCAGGAAACAGAGTGGGCCTCTGAACCCTATGAAACTGTTGTGTTTTCAGGTCAAAAGCGGTCAAATATCAGTGACTTCATGTGGTTCAACCAAATATGTAACCCGTAACTGGCCCAAAGGAGGTGTTATGTAGGGGGAGCATTTCCCCCTGATTTGCTTTGTGTGCTCTGGTTCGAAAAATTCTGGTTCCATTTATAATCTTGTGGTTATAACTTTCCCGTTTAAATAGACTTTCCTCTCTCTTACGCCATGACCCAGGGAATAGTCTTCCTCTAGTAAGAGCGTTGGCAGTGACAATGGCAGCCTCGGCCTTCAGAACTAGAAATATTTCTTTTTTTTTTTCTTTCTTTCTTCAGTTATGATGGGACAAAAGTAAAGGCTAATAGACTACCAGACTGTGACCAGACATCAGAACCAACACCAGGGACCTTGGCAGAGATGAGAACAGTAATAAGGCATGTCCACCTCATTCCTCAGGCCCCAGGGAAGCAAGGCTCTGAGCCAAGACCCCTGTAACTGGTCCCTGAACTCAAACACAGTACGCAGAGCACAGAAGTCTCTTCCTCTGCAAGAGTTTCTTGTTTTTGTCTTTGTTTTCTGTTTTCCCCCATAGAGCCAAGGGAACGGGGATCAAACCTTAAACTTGTGCCTTCTAAATTCAGCTTTCTTAGAGATACAGACTATTCAAATCCGTATGAAAAACACCTTTCTTTTTGGTGTCTGCAAATGCCACCCTCTAGGACACATAGGCTGGGGAATCAGCCACGAGTACAAGGGTGTAGAAGTGAGTTGTTAAGCGAGTGCACCCGCCGTGGGGGGCCCCCACTCCAGCCGCTGCGGGAGCCATGTGGGGGATAGAAGCAAGTGAAAATGGCTGGCTTACATCCACAAAGAAACATGTTTTCTCCCAACTTCTATGACTTCAGACTAGTATTTTTTCCTCCCCCCTTTTGAATGACACCCAGTTGGGTACCATGGCTTACATTTTTTTCTTCTTCAGTCTGTTCGAAGGAAAACAACAGTACACATGTGCCTCCCAATGATACCTGTCCCTGCCTCTGGGGAGTGGACCTGCGTGAGGACAGTCAGCCTCGGCTGAGCTTCCGCTGGCCATGGTCTCATGGGGGCACAAGGACCATGTCACTGATTGTTTCAAGAAGCCAGAAACCTGCATTCTCATGTGACTCTCCTATTTAAAACCAAGCAATTAATTCTAATGAAGAAAAACACCCTGAGTGAACAGATAGGGGGAGGGGTATCAAAAAAGTGGGTGCTGCAAGCAGGGGAATTTCAGGGCAGTAAAACTCCTCTGTACAATAATACCACGATGAGGGACACATGTCATCACATACCGCATCAAACCCATAGAGTGTACACCACCACAAGTGAGTCCTAATGTGAACTCTGAACTTTAGTTAGGAATAATGTATTCATATTGGCTCATCGATTATAACAAATGTACCACACCAAAGCAAGATGTTGATAAGAGGGGAAGCACAGAGCATGTAGCAGGCTGGGGGGAGGTGATATATGGAGACTCTATTTTCCTTTCAATTTTTCTGTAAACCTAAATGTGCCTAAAAAATAAAGTCTATTAATTAAAAAAAAATGGGTGCTCTACCCAAATTGTCAGGATAAGCTCATTAAGATGCAGTCTTTTAAGGCATTTATTCATTTATTTTTTAAAAAAGATTTTATTTTTTTATTTGATGGAAAGTAGCGAGCACAAGTAGGCAGAGCAGCAGGCAGAGGGAGAGGGAAAACCAGGCTCTCCGCTGAGCAGGGAGCCCGATGTGGGGCTTGATCCCAGGACCCTGGGATCACAACCTGAGCCGAAGGCAGATGCTTAACTGATTGAGCTACCCAGGTGCCCCTAAGACATTTATTTTTATTTTCATTTTTTAAAAAGTTTCTATTTAAGTTCCAGTTGGTTAACATACAGTGTAATGTCAGTTTCAGACGTACAATTTAGTTGTTCAACACTTTCATACGATACCCGGAATTATCATGAGTGCATTTCTTTTTAGCATAGCGTCCTGCAGGCTTTCTGATGGAGCCATCTAATTCAGATTCAAGGCTCGTGGGAAAGCTCACAGGAAGAGGAGGTTTCTTAGACCACCAATGGGGAAAGTGGGGTAGGGGCTGGGATAGGAGTTCAAATCCTTAAGAAGCTGGAGTGGGAAGGAGTAGGCATGGTGTGCACTTTGCAGGTGGGTAATATAATCAATCAAAACACACAACACTAGCAGGTTCCACGGCAAGGAGAGAATTCCCCGTGGAGGATGTAGGTTGTGGGGACCTACCATGGGGGTAGGGATGGGAAGTTGTCCAACTAAGGGGAGGAGTGTATAGCACAGACATTATTTAGAAGTACTATGCATGGTGATGATTTTTTTTAAGTAGGTGGCTTTTAGTTCTGTTATACTTTTAAAATTCTCTGCAGACAATGCACTCAGTGGCCTGATCAGGGCAGGCCCTTCCCATTGTTTTCCCTTCTTCCCCCACTGCACACTCACCACTGACAAACAAAGACACCGGATTCAAGGAACTGCCGCCATGGTCAGGGCCTTCAGATTTCACCAAGCGACCCTTCAAGGACTGTGGGAGACAGGTGTGATGGGACCCAACCCTCAGCCGTCTCTCTATATTTCAAGAGTTTTCTTTGTTAAATAGTTTTTTTTTTTTAAGATTTTATTTATTTACTTGACAGAGAGAGAGATCACAAGTAGGCAGAGAGAGAAGGGGAAGCAGGCTCTCCGCTCAGCAGGGATGCTGAGGCAGATGCGGGGCTCGATCCCAGGACCCTGAGATCATGACCTGAGCCGAAGGCAGCGGCTTAATCCACTGAGCCACCCAGACGCCCCTCTTTGTTAAATAGTAAAACGGAAAGTCCCTTCTGTTTAAGTCCAACACGGGGAGGCTCAAGATTCTTCTTTGCTTGTGCCCCTCCTCCAATATACAATTAGTTCTGTTAAAAACAGCATCGGCAACATCATTTGGGTGGCACCAGCAACAGAGGTCCTCTTTGTTCTTGGTAAGGAGAAATTTATGGATCACAGGGAATCGTCCTACCGCACAAGGACATCGGCCCAGAGAAACCTCCCTGGCTTTGTCTCATGAACAGAGACCTCCTGACAAAGGTGGACACTCAAGTTGTGACTCCCTTGGAGTCTACTCAGATGCTCAGATAATGGAGAATCCAGAAAACTGAACTCTGCTTCTCTGCCACCCATTTCTCTGATGCTGATCCTTGAGGCAGCTAGTGTGTTGTTCTTCCGTCCCCTCCGGGATCCTTACGAATCCTTGCAAAACAGCAGCCACAACCGAAATGGTGATGAGGATGTTGGTAACGACCACAATGGGGAGAGAAAGGGAGAGATGTGATGGCCAGTGGGTCTCTCCAACAAATCTAATCACTGCCGGGAAGGTGTGACTGCTTCTTTTATGCAGAGCATCGCTTAAAAATTCCGGAGACCCAGGCAGGGGGTAGGGAAACATGACACTTCAGTTGGAACAGAAGCACAGAGGAAGAAGACAGCTGGAAATTTGGGATGATATTTAGCACAGTGTGCATGGGCTTTCCCTAAGGAAGGATTTAAAGGAAACAAAACAACGTAGAATGTAAGTCAAAATTGGAGGCTTGAGCTTTAGCCGAATGCAGTCCTTGTAGAAACGCAGATTCCCTGTGGCTACATCTTTGGATAGTCCAAGAAGCAGAATTTAGGTTCTGGAAAACCAAACCAGCCAATAAGAACACAAAAAGATGCTCAACACCATTAGCTATCCGAGAAATGCAAATCAAACCCACAATGAGATGCCACTTGATACCCTCTAGGATGGCTAATATGAGAAGGACAGATGATGACAAGAGTTGGGGAGGATGTGGAAGAAATGGAACCCTCATACGTTGCTGAAGGGAATGTAAACTGGGATAACCACTTTGGAAAATGTTCCAGCAGTTTCTCAAAGGTTTAAAAGGGAGTCACCATATGACCCAGCAATGCCCTTCTAGGTACATATCCAAGAGAAACAAAAGCATACACTCACCAAAAAAACCTTGTACACGAATGTTTAAAACAGCATTATTCATAACAGCCAATAAGTGGAAACAGTCCAGTTGTCCATCAACTAGTGAGTACAGTGTGCTACATGTATACAACGGAATATTATTTAACCATCAAAAGAAATAAATTTCTGACACCTGCTATAATATGGATGAGCCTTGAAAACATTATGTGAAGAGAAAGAAGGTTAAGTGCCACATATTATAGGATTCCATTTATATGAAATGTCTAGAATAGGCAAATATGTAGAGACAGAAAGTAGACCAGGGTTTGCCCAGGACTGAGCTGTGGGGGAATGGGAAGGGGCTGCTCATGAGTATGGGGTTTCTTGGTGGGGGGGTAAGTGATAAAAAGTTTCCAAAATTGATTGTGGTCATGGTTGCACAACTCTGTGAATATACTAAAAATCACTGAATTGTACACTGCGGATGTGTGAACTTTATGTTATGTAAATCATATTTCAATAAAGCTATGAAAAAACAAAACCAGTGAGGTGAGGTACAAACATGAGAAATTATCTCAAAACGCAGAGGGTTAGTAATCCAGGTGACAAAATGAAAGACGAGGAGGCAACAAAGTGGAGGACTGGCATGCAGATACCTAGAGGTTCTGAAGGAGATGCGGAAGCCAGGAGCCTGAAAGTCACAAATAAAGGTTTAAGACTCCCCGGCCCCCCATCTGTTGATTCCTTGCAGAATCATTCAGACACACAGATACCTAGATGTATCTGGCTCCTACAAATGGCCCATAAGCACATTCAAAAATAACTTGATTCGCACTAAGAGTTGTTTGCTTGAATAGTTGGCAATGGTTTGGTTTGGTTTGTTTGTAAAATAAAAATGCCAACTCTTAGTGAGGCTAGGCGGGAGCTCGCCCCTCATGGATTCAAGTAGAACCTTCTGGAGAACAGTTTAGACATATCAAATCTGAGCATTTCTCATCCGCTTTCCCAGCATTTCCGCCTCTAAGAATCCACCCAGGGGTGGAGGGGCTCTGGAGAGGGAATGGATTTCCCCAGACATTTAGCTTCAAGAATATTATGAAAATTTGTACACATCTCACACGCTCGGTGATACAGAGATTTGTTGAATAAATTTTGCTATCTCTATGTAATTGTAGACTATGAGGCCATGAATGATGTTTTGGGAAAACACTTAATAAGATAACTACTTACGTGTTTTGCCTTATTTCATTTTTGTCACGGGAGGATAACAGCTTATAAAACAGCATACATACTAATTTTTAAATTTAAAATACATACACACATTATATATACTCATAAATAGAAAAAGAGTGATGGAGATCGAGATGGGAAAATCCCCTTACACATTAAATGGTTAACAGTGATTTTTGAGATTTTTTTTTTAAAAAATATTTTATTTATTTGTCAGAGAGAGAGAGGGAGAGCGAGCACATGCAGGGGGAGAGGCAGGCAGAGGAAGAAGCAAGCTCCCTACTGAGCAGGGAGCTAGACAGGGCCCCATCTCACGACCCTGGGACCATGACCTGAGCCGTAGGCAGACGCTTAACCGACTGAGCCACCCAGGTGTTCTGATGTTTATGTTCTTTATGCTTATTGAAATCTTCTCTGAAGATCATGCATGGACTACTGTAATGGTAAAAGTAACAATAAAAAGGATGTTTAAAAAAGCTCTCCAAAGACTGTCACCTCAGAGTGGAGTCCAATCCCTCAGGCTGCACATCAGGCCTGGGTCCAGCAGGCCGGACCCCGTCCGCCCGGCTCCCCCTCAGCCTTGGTCTGGTGCACCATTTCCAAACTTCCCTGGGAATGGGTCTGTGTTCTAGCAGCCATCTGCTGTTTCATCTGCCTCGACGTCCTCCTCCTGCTCCCCCGCCTTCCTTCGCACCTGGCTGCTCTCCCCTGAGTCACCTCTCTTGGGAAGCCATCCCTGGCCACCCAAGCCGAGCCCACCGTTTCTTGCTGTCACCCTACCCTGTGCGTGCACTCTTTTTAATAGCTCAAACAGCACTGCCATTATGTTTACACTTCTCTCTTTCACTGAGTCATTTGGGGATTAGGCTAGGATCTTAATCTTCCTTGTTTACTCAGAGTCCAGCCCGGTCCTGGATAAATGTTTATGGAGTGGATGAGTGAACGAAAGAATGGATTTCTCTGCTGAGCTTTGGGTTCAAGACAGCTGTGCTCCAGGGTTTCACAGGTCTCTAAAGGGAACGTTCCCCCAACTGAGCCCACTGGCTTCTCCCTCTGGCAACTGACTCCCCGCTAGTCTCTCGTCCTTAGCAACCTCGTCAGCAACACTCACTCTTTTGGTGCAGTCTCTGACCTTGTGATGGGAGCCCATCCCCGGACTGGAGCCAGGACCATGCACATCTCTTTTCTTCCTACAGAAATTCCCTTGGGCAGTCAATCCCACCGCCAGAATGGCTCACCTCGTTTTCCCTTCTTTGCCTGCACACTGCCACTGACCTTTCCCTCTCCCTGGCTCTCACCTGGCCATCTGCCATAGCCCCTCATCCAGACCCCAATAATAACGTCTACATGGCTTCTCTTTCCTCTAGGGTAAAGTCACTACTCTTACCGAAGCCTACCAGGGGTCCATCCCCAATCTAGCCATCTCTCCATCTCTCCTCCCTCCTACCCCTTTCACCCTTTCCCAGAGCAACCTAATGAGTTCTTTCCTTCCTCTGTGCCTCTTGCATGCCTTTGTTTGTCTGGAAGCCTTTCCCAACTCACCTGCCTCCCTAAGTCCTTCATCAAACCTTAATGTAAAAGACATTTCTCCCAGGAAACCTTCCTTCACTCCCCAGGTCCCTGTGAGGCACCTCAGATATAAACTCCCATAATTCCCTACACTTCTCCCAACATAACTCTTCTCTCAACAAACTGTTGAGAGCAGAAACATGAAAGCAGAAACAAAGTTCATGGACATTCCTCCAAAGTCTAGCAAAAATGAAGTCCTTACTCAAGAAATGGTTAATACTCAGTAAGCAAACAGATGAATGGATTTTTGCTTTTGTTTTTGCTACTGCAAATGCTGATTTAAACTTTGGGGCCAGACAGGACATCCAGTTCTTCATTTCCTGAAGGTCAGGAAGAAGGGGAGAAGCCCCACCACAGACAGCTGCTCTCTAACCCTGTCCAGCAGCTGGCTGACCCCGAGTGGGCTCCTCAGAGGGAAGGCTGCTGGGTTGGGCCTTTCCAGGGGTGCTTTTCATCTGATCGCCTTTCCAAGCATTCATAGCCAACTTCCCCATCAGTCATGAGTTTTTCCAAGACTTACAGGAACCTACCCTAAAGAGTAAAGGAAGTTCTCTGTATGTTTCTAAGTGCTACCTTTAAAATATTTTCAGCGTTCCTGAGTTAAAGGTCCCAGTACTAGAACTTTGGATCATGTCAACTTCACTATGGAGGTGCTGCTGAGCTGGGGCTCAGGATGGTTATCCACTGCTCCTCCCCTCCAAGCCAAGATAGAAAAAAAGAGCAGTGGTGTTTGGCCAAAATGCAGAGTTGGGGTTCCAAAATCTCTGGTAGGCTGAGTCAGCTTCAAAGCACCCCAGCACCCCTGGGGAAGTTGGAAAGTAGCTAGGTGAACTGGGTTAGTGTGATGGGTTGGAGATTTGATCAGCAAGTAATCACTCCCTTCTCCCCTCCCCCACCACCTCAGCGTTGTATGTACTTCCTATCTCCCTGCCTTTGAACTTGGCCATGTGATGTGTGTGTTGGCTCCTGGAATATGAGCAGACATGATGCAAGCAGAGGCTTGAAGAATGTGTATGTGGTTCTTCCTTCTTACGTTCCTTTTGTTCACAATGAGAATATACCTCAGGTCACCATTGCTCCTTCAGCTTGGTCCCCTGAATAAAAGTTTTAGGCATGATTAGTTTGAGATGGTTGTGCGATATCTAAGCAGAGATGTGTACGATTTGGGGTTTGGGGTGGTCTGGGCTAAAGTTCTACACTGGCCCTATCAGCAGATGCATGGCAATCAAACCCTAGAGATAGGTGAGCTCACCCAAGTGTGGGTATCAATGGAAAAGAAGTCCACTGTGTGAGTCTTGGTTTTCTCCAATATTTGGCAGTAAGAGAGATGAGAAGGAACCAGCAAGGAACCAGAGAAGGAGCAGCTGGAAAGGCAGGCAGATGACCAGGCCAGTGAGGCATTGTGGGAGCCAAGCGGAGAGAGAGCTCAGAGTTGGAGAGAGTGATCAGCGTGTCCAAAGCTGCCAGTAGGGCACTGGGCTGACATGTAGCCCAGTCTATCACTGGTCCATCACTGACAGTGATTTAGTGACAGGGATGCCATTGATGTCCTTGATAAGAACGTATTCTGTAAAGTCCTGAGGGCAGAAACATCAACAGAAAGGTTTCAGGAGGGAATAATAGGACAAGCATTTGCAAATGTAGACAATCCTTACCAAAGCATTGCTCCAAAATGAAGAAAAGAAATAGGGCTGTAGCAGGAGGAGGAAGTAGAATGTAGAGATTTTTTTTTTTTTAAACAAGCTTGAATGCTGATGGGAATTATCCGAGAGAGAGAGAAGGAATTAATTCAGATGGAGGAATGATAGGGGAGCCTGGGCGGGGGGGTTAAGTTTGTCCAGCTCTTGGTTTCGGCTGAGGTATGATCCCAGGGTGGTGAGATCGAGCCCTATGTCAGGCTCTGTGCTCAGCGTAGAGTCTGCTTGGGATTCTCTCTCTCCCTCTGACCCTCTCCCTGCTCATGCTCGCTAAATAAATAAATAAATAAATAAATAAATAAATAAATAAATATTTTTAAAAAATAATCGAAAAAAAGATGGAGGAGCGATAATATGGCTCATTGACTATAACTGGGAGGAGGCTGAGTGTACAGACTTACATGTCTGTACACATGTAAGACACGTAACCGTGTCTACTACCTAGACACGGTAGTAGGATACAGACATTCTCTTCCAGTTGTACCAACTTTTCTCAATAAAACAGGAAGTAAGGTCGTCAACAGAGAATGAGCATATGTGAGATGAAGAAGAAAGTACGACCAAGTCATCCAAGAGGGTTGAAGAATGAATGGACCAAAGATGTGTAGTTTGCATGCTGACTAACAGTGACTCCCGTGAGCACTTTTACCTACTAATAAAGCCTCACAACACACCTATGAAGTAGGGCCTGTTATTTGCCTCATTCACCGATGAAGAAATTGAGACACAGAGTGGTGAAGAAACTTGTCCAAAGTTAACACAGCAAAAAAGTGATGGAACCAGGATTTGAACACAAGCAGTCTGGCTCTGGACTCAAATACTTAATCACTAGATTAGGCTGAGTCAGTTAAACATGTGAAAGCCTGTCACAGAGCTGAAGTAAATGAGATAAAGTTTGAATTAGCATCAGTGGTACAACCACCGTGTGCTAAGCTCTATACAGGATGCCTTCATGACTCTCTGCAGTCATGGTTTTTATCGACCTCATTTTTCTGCCTGAGAACATTGAGGCCCAGAGAGATTCAGTTGTTTGTGAAAAGCTGCAGAGCTAAGAAGTGGAAGATCTGCGTTCTGAACCCAGGTGAGTCTGATTCTTAAACCCACACCCTGTACGCAATGCCAAAGAACCATTAAATCACGCGAGTGGGTCTACCCAGCCAAAGCCAGCTTAGTAGCTAAGTACCTCAGAGCCCTCCCCACATGAGGCTTTATCCCAAGCAGGAGGAGAACTTACTCTCTGGTCCTAACAGCAGGGAGAATTTAAAAGAAGGAAACTTTGCGGGGTGGGGGAACGCAGGTTGTCTTACTGACCATTTTTGGATGCCTGATCCACTCCGTTGGGAGGAAGGCTTAGAGGTACGTGGTGGGACACTTGAAATTTTGTATTTCGTTTTCTTTTGATCAAAGCTATAGCCTTAGATCACAAGAACATTCATTCTACTTATACGAGCATTTCCAAAAACGGTTTTCTCAAGAAAGAGTGCTCATAATGCATCATCTACACCGAACAGCCACCCACTTCCTCAAATGCAAGGAAGCAGACAGTTAAAGAAAAAAAAAAAAAAAAAAAAAGCCGAGAGGCAGCAGTTGTTGTTGATCACGACCTCGCCTCCGTGAGGCCTGAGAGTCTTTCGAACAGGAGCTCTGCTTCTCATGACGCAGAGTGAAGTATCAACTGGGATATTTCTGGTAAAACTGAAAGCAAGAAAAAGCAAGGTGCACAGTTCAGGAAGCACCAGCCCCTGTGGGACCGTTGGAGGCCTTGGGGGGATTCGGGTGCCATCCCCAAAGTGACAGACAGATGGATGGACCTTTCTTCTGAAAGAAAGGGGGACTCATGCTGGCCAATCAACTCCAAACCCAGGATTGCTTGTGAAGAACCCATAAAGGGGAACACACACACAAAACCTAGAGGGAAACATCGAGAAAGCGAGAAGGGCGGGAATCGTGACAGACCTGTCGCTTCGGCAGCTACTCACCCGAAGAGGGAGCAAAATGTCCCTGAAGTTGCCAAGAAACTGGGAGTTCAACCTGAAAGTGGAGGCTGGGAAAATAGGTACGGTCAATGTCTTTTTGCTGCCCTTGGGTTCTTATACTTGAACACCCCCATTTGCATGTTGGTCTACAGGGAGCTTAATCTACTTAAAAATGGATCTCTCGCCAAATCCGAGTCTGGGGGAAATTTGCATTCAAATTGATATGTTGGCTCAAAGTTCCCAAACTGGGAGAGGGGGGGTTCTTTTCTGGTTGGAGCTGGTGTCGGAATAGAGCTTGTTGGGGTGTGATGGGCTGAGGCCACAATGGGGCACTTTGGATGGGCTAAGTCTGCAGATCACACACGAAACTGAGAGTTTTTCTCTTATTTTTCATGAAAGGATAATATCCCTCCTGTTTGGACACTTGTCCGTATTTTGAGTGGTCTTTCCTGGGATCACAGGGAGCAGTCTTTCTGAAGTGCTTGATTGGTGAAGAAACTCAAAGGGTCCTGTTTGTGAGGCAAAAAGTAAACATTGAAGACCAGATAGGAATGTAGAGACAGTTGAAGGTATAATAAAGACACTTAGTTGAAGGGACAGAATGGGAGGAAATTCTTAGCGAAGCTGAAAAAGAGAAATGCATTGTAGATTAATTAAAAGATGATAGCGTGTTGTCTGAAATATTCTGGCCTTTAATCCATGCTTCTTATTAATGATCATAGTGACACATCGATTTTAATCTGTTATATAACTGTTATCATGAGTTTCTTTATATGGGTTACTTCTATTATGTAATCGATCACAGTAATTTGGGGGAGAGAAGTTGGGCTGAAATTGGTTTCCCTGTGTTTTACAACCACACCTGCACAGTGAGCTAACTTCCTTGACATTAGATAAGTTGGGGGGGGGGGCAGGGTTTCTCATGCCTTGGAAAAGTTTTGTTTTGAACGAGGTTTAGATGAGGTCTTCTACTGGTGGTTAATATGTTCCTAAAATAAGTGGTCCACTGCAAAGCCACATAACAGAGGGTAATGATGTAGATCTGAGAAGAGATTTGAAAAACAATCGAGAGTAATCAGAGAAGCCATTAATCTTCGTGTCCAGGGAGGATTCATGGTCCCTAATCAAGCTAGGAATCATTGCATGCTGAGGCTGGTTCCGAGAATAGGTAGTGTGCATAACTCTTACATAAGCAAGAGATTTTTCTCCTAATTACTGTTGATACCAGTGTAGTTGGCAAATGCTCATTTTATTATATGTCATAAAAATTAGTTTTTAGAAGTAAAACTTCTATGGTTTTGTTCCTTTTTAAGTGTCTGGCTTCTCTCCACCTGGGGTCATTCTAACATTTTACCATCGGTGTTTGAACAGGTCTTACTCTCCTGCTTAAAAATAGGAAATGTGAGATTAATGATTAAATGATTAATAGATTAAATGGTTATATGATCCCCCCCCCCCCAGCTGTATAGGAAATGACCACATTAGAGCTCAGTTTCTACATGTTCTCAGACCTGGGATTAGGTTGGGTAAATTTCATGATTTTACCAATGTTTATTAAATCATGGTCCCATGGATAGCCTCTATGAGAGTCACCTCAAGCACTTGCTAAAAATGCAGGTTTCTGGGCATGATCCTGACTTGTGAAATCAGAATATCTGGAGGGGGGCTCATGCACCTGTAAATTCGCAAGCACCCCTTGCTCCATCCCATCTGATGAAGGAATTCTGCTGTAAGATGTGTGGTCTACATGAGTAGACTTGAAGAACTACCATTCAGCCAGCATAGAATACAGTGTCTGGTCCTGGTGGGCACACAAAAACATTTGTTGACTAAATGAATGATGGACTGTAAGCTGATGATATTATTTAGTAGTATTTAATGAAAAAAATAATAACTACATCATGAAATATAAAGAAGCCCTTCTCACTATCCATGTCATTTACAAGTTTGTCACCCTCCAAGAGAATGGACTACAGCCAGAATATCTTTCATGAGTATCATGCTGATGAGAATTCAGATCACAAGCTGAGTTCTCCTAGGAGAGAGAGTCACTGACTCAGCCACAGGACCCCTGGTCCCCTCTCCAGCAACTGGTGTCCAGGTTGACTGTAAGAACTGGCTTAATGGTCTAGCAGAGAATCGCACAGCTGTTAAGAAGGTGTGTGGAATGGGGAGTCATGTCAGGGAAGTCAATGACCATTCTGTATATTGAGGAGGGGTAGGTCAGGGTTTCTCAACCTGCACACTATGGATATTTGGGGGCGGGATGGGTCTTAGTGATGGGGGCCTCTCCTGTGCTTTAGAGGATGTAAGCAGCATCCTTGGCCTCTACCCATTCGATGATGGCAGCACTCTCCTACTCCGACCAACTATGACAACCAAAAATGTCTCTAGACATTGCCAGATGTCTGGGGAGAGACATCTGTCCTAGTTGGGAACCACTGGAGAAGAAGATCATCCCAAAGAGTGGAACCCAAGTATCACCTTACGATTCACTTCCTGGGTCAGTTTTCAAGAGACCCTTCGTAAGCTGTAACTTCAGGGGGCTGAGCAGTGGCCTAGGGGGGATACCAGAACCAGCACTTGCTTATGGAAACAGCAAGGCTCTGACAAATGATGTGACACAGGAGGGGATTCCAGCTATTTCTTTTTGCCAGCTATGCTTCCAGTTTCCCCTAAACCCTGTGAGTGCGGAGTCTGGGTTGGAGTGAAAGTGAAAGTCTGTGAGAGTGGGGGAGAGGATCCCTCTCAGAGAGCTGACAGTGGGGTGTTGGGGGGGGTGCAGGGACTGGCTGGCAGGGCTGACCCAGAGACCACCAGCATGGGCCCAACAGTGCTGGGAGGATGTGACCCAGGCCAGCCTGCCTCTGCCTGGTGATCCTAGTGGACCACCCTGGAGGAAAGGGGAATGGAGAGCAAACAGATATGACTTCAGGTGGAGCCCAGAGCACACATTTCTCTGATCCTTTATCATCTTCTGTTTAGTCCAACAATGAAAACCATGGTAGCCTTCCACTGCTTTCTTGCTCTTTGAGTGAAATCTCCTTTTCCACCTATCTGTCCTCCTCACTGAAGCGTAAGCTTCAGAGGGCGGGTTCCAGGGCTCAGCATCTTCTCTTGCACATAGTCCAGGGGTCTGGCACCCCCAGCGCCCAGCATGCAGAGGGCATTGACCATCCAGGGAAAGCCCCCTTTCTGCCCCGTGGGTTGGGAGCACTCAGTGGGAAGATTACCTGTCAATTTCCGGACTGCCTGTATTGCCTTCTGTCTCAGGTCCATCTTATTTTGTGCTTGGTTCCCCCAAGTTAAAATGGGAAGCAGACCCTAAAGAGCATATGGACTCTGAGATCCATAATGAAAGGTACTGCGGACATGGTGTTTCAATTTTTCTTCTCCCCTCTGAAATTTAATGTTGAAATCAGAAACAATTGAGAAACAAAATTTCATTACTCTAGTCTCCCAAGTAGTAAAAGTCATAATGACAATGGTGGGGCTTCTTTTCCCTACTTAATTTTTTCTTCTGTTTGATAAATCATTATTTGTCTGATATAGTTT
Organism: Martes martes; assembly: GCF_963455335.1. Lineage (NCBI taxonomy): Eukaryota > Metazoa > Chordata > Mammalia > Carnivora > Mustelidae > Martes > Martes martes. The sequence goes on from NC_137896.1 coordinate 85,363,225, forward strand.
GTCTAGTTTGGCCTTTTAGAAAATCTGAGTAGAGAGAATGAAAACATTTTGTTCCTTAAGATTGTCCTAACTAATCCCAATTTATAAAACCTAAGGTTTTATTCCTGTTAAAAGAAGTCTGATTTGAAAGTATAGGTTTTTTTTTTTTAAAGATTTTATTTATTTATTTGACAGACAGAGACACAGTGGGAGAGAGAACACAAGCAGGGGGAGTGGGAGAGGGAGAAGCAGGCTTCTCACTGAGTAGGGAGCCTGAAGAGGGGCTCGATCCCAGATCCCTGGGATGATGACATGAGCTGGTGGCAGACGCTTAAGGATTGAGCCATCCAGGCGCCCCTGACAGTATAGTTTTAGATAAATAGATGCATCAATAGATCCACAGATACACAGAGATAGAATTCATATATAAAGCAGTTCTATGAATCAATAAAAAGGATAAAAGAAAATACACAACATGAAGAGGAATTTTACAGAAGAGGAATGATAACACCAGTAAACATATGGAAATAGGCTTAATCACGATAATCAGGAAATGTAAGTTAAAAACACAACAAACTTGTCACCCAGCAAATTGGCTAAAATGAAAGTCTGACAACACCAAGTGCTCTTGAGGACATGGAACAAAAGAAACTCTCCTATGCTGAAGACACAACCATTTTTGGAAAAGCATTTTAACATGGCTTTGTGAAATTGATGACGCACCAGCCCTCCGAAGTGGCCATTTCACTGCTCGGAGACAGTCCTTTGGAGAAGCTCCCATGCGTGGGAATCAGAATAGAGGCAGGGACGTTCCCGAGTAGCATTGCTTATAATAAGAGGGGCAGGAAGCAAGCCACAGCAACAGGTGGAAAAGGAAACTGCAGTATTTTTATTAAATGGAATGCTGCATAAGACCAAAAAGAAATTACAGTTACCTGTGCAAAAACGGAAACTTTGGCAGAAAAGGAGAGGTGCAGAAGAGCAGAATGGGAGTCATGTACATTCAGGTTAAAAACCCTATCTGTCCTTGGCCTCACTGTAAGGAGCAGCAAGGAGCTGACTCATATAAAACTCAGGTGATGGTTATTTCCAGAGGGAAAGCAAGGGAAAATACATCTGAGAAGCTTCAAAGGTGTAACTACAGTGGAAGGTACATGAGAGTTTATTTGATTATTGTAAGTAAAAGGAACAAAGAAATGAACACATGCTTAAAGTAGTTAACTAGTGAAGGATTTATGGGTGAGACATACACACGCATATGTATTATTATTATTATTATTTACTCCTTAATCCCCATTACCATTCCCTCCACACTCTTCCCCTCTGGTAACCATTAGTTTGTTCTCTATAGTTAAGAGTCTGTTTCTTGATTTGTATCTCTTTCTCTCTCTCTTATTTTTTTCCCTTCGCTCATTTGTTTTGTTTCTTTAACCCACTGAGCCACCCAGGCGCCCCTTGTTTTGTTTCTTAACTTCCACATATGAGTGAAATCATATGATATTTGTCTTTCTCTGACTGACCTATTTCATTTAGCATTATACTCTTTAGCTCCATCCATGTTGTTGCAAATGGTGAGATTTCATTCTGTTTTATGGCTGAATAATATATTCCATTGTGTGTGTGTTTGTGTGTGTGTGTGGCGGGGGCGGGGGAGGGTGGGTGGGTTCTTCTTTATCTGTTCATCAGTTGACGGACATTTGGGCTATTTCCATATCTTGGCTATAGTAAATAATACCGCTATAAACATAGGGGTGCATGCATCCCTTTGAATGAGTGTTATTGTATTCTTTGGGTAAATACCCAGAAGTTTGATCACTGGATCGTAGGGTAGTTCTATTTTTAGCTTTTTGAGGCATCTCCATAGTGTTTTCCATAGTGGCTGTACCAGTGTGCATTCCCACCAACAGTGCAAGAGGGCTCCCCTTTTTCCACATCCTTACTAATACCTGTTGTTTCTTCTGTCATTGATGTTAGCTGTTCTGACAGGTGTGAGGCGATATCTCATTGCAGATTTGATATGCATTTCCCTGATGATGAGGGATGGTGAGCATCATTCATGTGTCTGTTGGCCATTCTGTAGGTCTTCTTGGAGAAATGTCTGTTCATGTCTTCCCATTTTTAATTGGATTATATTTTTTGGATGTTGAGTTGTATCAGCTCTTTATATATTTTGGGCACTAGACCTTGTTTATTTATTTATTTATTTTAAAATTTTTATTTATTTATTTGTCAGAGAGAGAGAGCACAAGCAGGTAGAGTGACAGGAGAGGCAGAGGGAGAAGAAAAGCGGGCTCCCTGCTGAGCAAGGAGCCCAATGTGGGACTCTATCCCAGGACAGTGTGATCATGACCTGAGCCGAAGGCAGCCGCTTAACCAACTGAGCCACCCAGGTGTCCCTCGCCCTTTTTTAGATATGTCATTTGTAAATATCTTCTCCCATTCCATGGGTTGCCTTTTAGTTTTGCTGATTGTTTCCTTCACTGTGCAGATTTTTATTTTGATGAAGTTCCAATAGTTTATTTTTGCTTTTGTTTCCTTTGCCTCAGGAGACATATCTAGAAAGAGGTTGCTATGGCCGATGTCAAAGAGGTTACTGACTATGTTCTCCTCCAGGATTTTTATGGTTTCAGGTCTCATAATTAGGTCTTTAACCCATTTTGAACTTGTTTTTGTGTATGGTGTAAGAAAGTGGTCCAGTTTCATTTTTTTGCACATGGCTTCCTGTTTTCTGAAACCATCTGTTGAAGAGACTATTTCCCGTTGGATATTCTTTCCTGCTTTGTCAAAGATTAATTGGCCATATAATTGCGGGTTTATTTCTGGGTGTCCTAATCTGTTCCATTGATCTATGTGTCTATTTTTGTGCCAGTCCCATGCTGGTTTGATTACTACAGCTTTGTAATATAACTTGAAGTCTGGAATTGTGATGGCTTTACTTTTCTTTTTCAAGATTGCTTTGGCTATTCAGGGACTTTTGTGGTTCCAAACAAATTTTATGATTCTTTGTTCTTGTTCTGTGAAAAATGCTGTTTGTATTTTTATAGGGATTGTATTATTGTTTTATAAATGTTTTATAAATGAGTTGGGCTCCCTGCTCATCAAGGGAGTCTGCTTCTCCCTCTCCCTCTGCCTCTGCTTGTGCTCTCTTGTTCGCTCACGCTCTCTTAGATAAATAAAAAAAATCTTTAGAAAAATGACGAAAGCTAAAACAAATTCCAGAGTGCTTGGTCAAGCATGTTGGCACAAAGTATTATAGGCAACAAGTGCTCTTTGGTGATCCGCTGGCAGCTGCAAAGCCTCCATCTGACTGCAGAGGTTGGAACAAGCCAGGACCCACAGCTGGTTGTCTGTAGACTTTCTGCACCTCTAGACCCAGGAGAGAGGGTTTTCTTGGAAGAGCTACATGGTCCCAAAGTCACCAGGCCTCCCTCTTTGAGCATATTTCTCATTTTGAATGAACACAGATATACCGGATCCCCAGGTTGGGAATCCCAAGACCATGAAGCCCACAGTGAGCTGGTCTGTTTGTTTGGCATTCAACTTTGGTAGATGCTTGTTTTCTTTCTTTCTTTTTTTTTTTTTTTTAATCATTTTATTTATTTGAGAGAGCGAGACAGAGAGAGCATGAGCAGGGGAAGGGGCAAATGGAGAGGGACAAGCAGGCTCCCTCCTGAGCGGGGAGCTTGACATGGGACTCGATCCCAGGACCCTGGGATCATGACCTGAGCCGAAGGCAGATGCTTAACTGACTGAGCCACCCAGGTGCCCAGGTTGATTCCTTGTTCAAGTAAAAAAGCCTGCCCTATGTTGTCATCGACTTACCCTTAGTCATCAATTAAATTCTTTCCACAAGGTGCACATTTCCTGCTGCCCAAATGGCCTCCTGGCCATTTGGGGAAGAGAGACTGATGCTATTCTAAACAGCAGTGGAGCGAGGCTCACCTTGAGTGGTGACAGGGAGTCAAAATCTTGTTTTCTGTTCACTCATTGACAAAGTCCTCCCTGCAGAGGCCAGACAAGGTCGATTTAGATTCTGGACGTTGTGTTAGATCGGGGACTAAAGTATACTTGGATTGGCAGAGGTGAGCTCAAATCTCAGAAAATTGGACTTGAGTGAGATACCCTGTAGTCCTCGCATGGTATACACGGCCACAAGCGTCTTCCAGTCTCGGGACTACTGCTGTCTCTGGCTTGCAATTTACAAAGCCTCCGCACAGTGTCCAGTGGGAAACCATGTGGAGACTCGGCCTGTCCACTTCAGAGCTGGAGTGTGATCCCTTGGGTAAGGAATGCACATTATGGGGTTTTGGAAAGATCCTGGGAATGATTGAGAAGAATAAGCTGGTGATGATGACCCTTCATGTACCAGATGCTTGGAAGGAAAATAGTAAAACCTCTCATGAAGCAGCCCCACGGTTGGCTAACTGGATACAAGAGAAGGGAGCGTGTGAAGAGCCGACATGCAGCCCCAGCTGTGACCACAGTGACTGGCAAGACCCGCTGGTAACAGTGATGAACTGGGGACAACACCAGGGGACATCCCTGGGGCGGCACAGACCAATTGAGGGATCCTTTCCAGGGGATGGTATGTAAATTTTGTAGAGTTCCCAGACAGGAACTGAGATATGGAAGTTACAAAAAGAGAAAATAATTTACATTTCTTGTTTTATGCTTTACTTGTCACCATGTTGCTCCTTGAAATATTTTTTCCTTTGATCATTTTCTAAAAAACCAAGTATCACTTAAACAAAATTATACCCGTAGGTCTGGTAGCCAAATACAAAGACAGTCTTGCCTTCTGCTCCTGTGGGCTTACAGGCTAGTGGGGCACAGAAAAGGAGACAATATTAAGACAAGTCCTGTGGTGAGAATAGCCATGGGAGCCAGAGGAGGGTGTCTATGGAGAGGAATTCTGGTCCAGCCCCCCCACCCCCCACCGCCCCGCTGCCGTTCTTTTCTCTAAGGTATGGATGTGTGCTGTCTATAGCGAGTTGCAGCCTTTGCCATCTTTCTCAGGCTGGTTTTCCTGTACTACTTTCTGTTTCTTTGGAGAAGAAAAAAGCTTTGTAATTTTGGGTAGCTTCTCCTAGCAAAGGGATTAAACTCAAAGTCCTTAGGATCTGGCCCTGCTCACTTGCCCGTGTGTCCCCTGCCACCTTGCCTCCCCAGGCACAAACACAGACTCATACTCCAGACCTCAGCTGTATCTCACTTTTCTCATCTGCATGGAGCCCCTCCCTACTCAGGGCTCCCTTTGTAGAACCCGATTCCTACCCATGCTTTGGTCACAGCGTAGACATCTTGCCTTCTCAGAGTACTTTCCTCAGAAGGAGAGTAAAAGAATCCTTTCTCAAGCTTTTCAAACAGAGAGGCTTACAGCTTAGAGACTGTGGACTTCCTCTGAGGTAAATGTTCCTGAGGTGAATGTTCCTGAACTTGCCTACATGCGTCAACTCCACCCACCTAGGGTTTTTGAACCACAGAAATCTGTCCTATTCTGAAATACATAGCACCAATGTTCTAGGCCCTCACTGGAGAGAACAAACTCGAATTGCCCATAAAAACTGTCTAAGGGACGAATTGCTCATTGGCTTTTCTCGATAGGAGTGTGTGATAGGAGGTGGGTAGGAGGGTGTGTGGTAGAAAAAAGAATTCATGTGCTTAAGATCCTTTTGCTAATTTGCTGTGAATCCCAAGGCAAGTTACTTAATTATCAAATAGGATAATGATATGTATGTTGAGAGGAAAAAAATATGTCGTGCCCGTAGCACATGTTTAGGTGTTCAGCAAACTTCCTTTCTTTATAGATAATCTCATTTCCAACTCAGATCAAACTAGAGGCTGAACTTGGACTACGTGGACTTGGTTCCCGCACAGAATGAGCTCACTGAGTTATGCTTCCATATTGCACATTCTTTTTTTTTTTTTTTTTTTATCTTTACTGCAAATAATGACTTCATGAAATTTGCCCCAGGTTTGTGTTGTAAAATGAGAACGAGGAATGGACAATGCCATTGACACCTATGTGAGACTCTGTGTCAGAAAACTCACTGAGAAGGGGCACCTGGGTGGCTCAGTGGGTTAAAACCTCTGCCTTCAGCTCGGGTCATGATCCCACGGTCCTGGGATCAAGTCCCACATCGGGCTCTCTGCTCAGCAGGGAGCCTGCTTCCTCCTCTCTCTCTGCCTGCCTCTCTGCTTACTTGTGATCTCTATCTGTCAAATAAATAAATAAAATCTTAAAAAAAAAACTCACTGAGAATTCAGTGTTCGGAAATACTTTGTCTCTTTGGAGGGACTGGTGCACTTTCTCCTTTCTGCATAGTTGTGCAAATTATTGTTTCTCTTTTTGTCTTGGCTGCCAGGAAGCTCAGAGCTAAACTGAAGCTCAATCACAACTTTTATCTATTCACTTCACACACGTATATTTTCCTTTGTCTTTGATATAAATTTACGTGTTCATTGTAAATGAGCTTTCTGTTTGAACATGAGAAGCCAATTAAACCTTTGAGGAAAGGAGGGTGATTATAGGCAATGTATTAGCACACAATTCCTCAAATGTGCTGTGGCTAGGTTTTCCACTTATCGGTAGCAACTGGGCATGACAATTTTTTAAAGAATGGTGTTCAAAGAATGTCAGTGCTGAGAATGAGGGATTTTGTTTGTTTGTTTGTTTTTTAGTTTATAAGTGAAAATGTAACTCTATGGCCGCTTATATTCTTCCCCTGGAGTTGTGGGAAATGTGGTTGGTCCAGTCATGTTTCTCATTCATTCATAAAACGTTTATTTGCTGACTTCAATATGATAGGTCCTTTGCAAAGAGCATTCTCAATGTTGTGCTCCTCACACTGATAACACACGCTCACCCACACCTCCATCTTCCTAAAAGAAGTATTTTCAAATGTTGGTGCCACCACATTTTCTCCGTAAGCTGTGAGGTGTCAGTCACCAGGACTGTGACTGACTCAGGTGACAGCTACTTCACTTCCTTGCTTCCTCCTTATGCTACCCCCCCCCCAAATGTGTACACACAGATCTTAGTTCCAGATGGGACTGATGATTCTCTACTGCTGGAACCCTGGCCTGTGGCTTCTGAACCAGTCGTGTGCTTCCTTGTTGGTTTGGGAATTTCAAAGTGAAAGAGGAAGTGCTATGGTATAAAGATTTTAGGCTATGTAGAATTCTTTTAATATTTTAAAAGGAGCCAACTGTAGATGTGGTGTGGTAATTCAAAAGCTAGCTTGGAGTCAGACTGCCTAAATTGGATCCCATCGTCACTAATTGCTAGCTAGGGGATTTTGATCCTCAGTTTCTTCATCTGTAAAATGGGCACAATCATAGGGCTAACCAATACGGTTATTGTGAGGATTAAAGGACATGATCTTTGCAAAACCTGTAACATAATAGCAAGTACTGGTGTGCGCTGCATAAATATCACTTGTCACCATCACTGCACAGGCATTACGACACTGTAATAGGTACAATACCAAATCCTAACAAATCAGCACTGAGAGGGCCAGCCAGCATTATGAACATTTTGTTTGTCTTGGTCCAGTTTAATTCTTCTCTCTTTCGTTTCCTTTTCTTTTCTTTTTAAAAGATTTTATTCATTTATTTGGCAGAGAGAGACACAGCAAAAGAGGGAACACAAGCAGGGGGAGAGTGGGAGAGGGAGAAGCAGGCTCTCTGCTGAACAGGGAGTCCGAAGTGGGGCTTGATCCCAGGACCCCAGGATCATGACCTGAGCCGAAGGCAGATTTAACCAGCTGAGCCACCCAGGTGCCCCCTTTCTGTCTTTTCTTTAGATAAGCGGTCTTTGTAACCTCTGCAGATCTACTTTCCTGCTCAGTGTTGGTCCCAGTCCCAAGGCAACCAAGCTGGGCTATTGCTGACTAGCTATCTTTCGTTTCTTAACTCCTTTTATCTCCAATCTTTGAAAATAGAGCCCTTCCTTACATTTACGTAGCTTCTTTTTTTCTGTTTTCTTTCTTTCTTTTTTTTTTTCAAGATTTTACTTATTTATTTTAGAGAGAGATAGAGTGCAGGTGGGGACAGGGGTAGAGGGAGAGAGAGAATCTCAAGCAGAATCCAAGCCGAGCAAGGAGGCTGACTCGGGACTCGATTACAGGACCCTGAGATCAGGACGTGAGCCAAAATCAAAAGCCGACTGCTTAACCAACTGAGCCACCCAGGTGCCTCTCTTCTTGCTTTTCTTTCCTTTTTCTTTTTTGTCATCTATTTCCTAAACCTGTAAAGTACCTGAGTGATAACATTCCAGGAAGCCTAATGGGGAGTTTGTGCTAGGTCACTGTCCCCGTGCTGTTGTGAAAGGAGATGTTCCTCAGACTCCCCTTACTTTGGGAAGGAAAAGAGTGACTCTGGGCTGTGCCTGGCCTGGAAGACCCTCCCCCATGACTGAGGCACCACTTCCTCCAGAGCTGCTAACCTCTGCTGCTGTCATAAGTGTCCCTGGCCACAGAAGTGAGGGTGAAAGTTGTTTGTTTGGGCCTCCCTGGAGTCCGTGTTTAATGTTGGCAATCACTTCCATGGGGCTTACAGCAGCAGCAGGCAAGTTTTTCCAGTTTACTGTAAGAATCTTGCTATTGTGGCCTACCATTCATTTTCAGATCATTTTTATTTAGGTGTGCTTATGAGGAAACAGCAGGACCTTCACAATGAGGCTTCCATTTTCCTTTGGCCTCAACTCTGCTGTTGCAACCCAAGGTTTTTTGTGAGTGTATTCCTCCCCTCTGATATCCTTCTGCATTGTATTCTGTGTGCTCGTTGAGTTAGGGCTCAGAAGCCTGTTTTGCTGGTGGGTGAAAAATCTCACCATGCACACCACCCAGAGTTCTGATGATAACAGGGACAGAGTAGAGTTGTCCCCTTCTCAGCCAAGGCCCTTTGCGCTGGGTCCTGCCACCAACCTGCCTCCTCTTCACTTGGCACTGACCTCCTTGTGAACCATCCTGCTTTTTCACACTCAGCTAGGATGACCAGCTGTCCTGATTTGTCTGGAACCCAGGGGTTCCTGAGCTATGAGACTCTCAGTATGAAAACCAGGAAAGTCACCCTGCTCCTAGTGCTCAGTCTGAGAAAATAAGGCATTTGGGGACCATTGTGAGAGGAGCTCTGTATAGCTATAGAATTGAATTTTGGTGATGTCACACAGTTTAGGGTAAAAATGAAATTATAGGAAAATTTCTTTAAACCTTGAATTGTTCTTTTTTTTTAGTGCCCATAGTCCGAAGTCCTTCCAAATTCTTTCTTTAGCCTACCTGCAACTGTTATACTAGCTTCCTTTACCTATTTTTATGAAACTTAAAATTCTTGCTTATACTTTCTCTGGAAGGATCGGGAGCCTCACCTGTCAGCCATATGGCAAGGTACTTCCTTCCAGAATCACACACACACAAAATCTCTGTCCTGTGGGTCTCTGTATCTGGCCCCCTAGGTTTGCCATTCTACTTTCTGTATTTTCTTTTTGATTCTACTTCCCTCACCCCTATCACTATAGCCACCACCCGTCTCCTCCTGGAAGCCTTCCTGAATTGCCCAAGTGGAATAGTCCCTCCTATTCTGTGAAATTGCAACACTTTGTTCACTTTCCTCTTTTCTGGTTGATACATATTTATTGGATGCCTACAATGTGCTGGACACTTTACTAGGCTCATGATGTAAGAATATGAAAAAGACTAAGGTCTTGATCTCAAGTAGCTTGCAGTCTCAATGGGGAGACACTCAGAGGAAAGCAGGGCTCTCCCACTAAAGAGAATCAGAAGTTCTTTTTTTTTCCTCCATGCATAATTTTTTAAAATTATTTTTATTAACATATAATGTATTATTAGCCCCAGGGGTACAGGTCTGTGAATCATCAGACTTACACATTTCACAGCACTCACCATAGCACATACCCTCTCAATGAGAATCAGAAGTTCTTAAGTGAAATAACAGTGATTGCGAAAATTTAAAGATTTTGTTTATTTATTTATTTGAGAGCTAGAGAGAGAGAGAGAGAGAGAGACAGCATGAGCAGGAGGAGGGGGAGTGGCAGGCAAAGGGAGAAGCAAACTCCCTGCTGAGCAGGGAGCCTGATGCGGAACTCCATCCCAGGACCCTGGGATCCTGACCTGAGCCCAAGGCAAAAGATTAACCGGCTGAGCCACCCAGGTGCCCTCGATTGTGAAATTTCAAAAGTTTCTGTAACTAAAGCTTCCTTGCCCCACTTGAACCACAGTCCCTAAATATCTACAAGGGGTAAGTTTTCACTTGGTAATTCAAGTCTATTGTCTTCCAAGAAGAGACAAATCAAGTTTCTAATCCCAGGCTGCGATTCTCATTGGCCGCAGTAGAGGGCATTCGCAGACGGTGTAGTTGCATTTCTACCCCTAAACTTGGTTTCTACTGTTTCTCTCCAGAAAGCCCTGGAATTTAACCAGTCTCTGGGCAGCACAGTGTTGTCTTTATATTTTATCCTTCAGTGGCCTGAAATGCCCAGCATTAAAATGAAAGCAAATGGTAATTTGGTCCCTTTTGCATCTTTACAGATAAAAAGTGAGGTTCCAGATAAAAACTGTCTCTTGAAAGAAAAAAAAAAACAAAACCCACAAACCAACTCGGTTTAACTAAGAAGCCAGATCTGAGTGTAGTCAGGGGATGGAGCAGGGGGCGGTAGGGGGAGGTTTGTTGTTGTTTTTTTTTTTTTTTAAAGAACACAGCCCTTGAAGTCAAATAAGCCTGGATTTGATGTCCAAGTCAGTCTCTGGGCAAGTAGCTTTAATCTTGCTGTGCCTCGGTTTTTTCATTTGAAAAATGGGGGCAGTCATCCTGCCCACTTTATAGACCTGTTTTAAGAATCAAATAATGTGTGTACATGTCACTAGGCAATGAACTGGTGTTTTTATTATTGGAAGTATTTCTCCTTTGATGGTCTCATCTCTAATAATACTTTCTCCACCCAGCTCAGCTGCTCCTAGTCATAAGTAAACCGTGTCATCCCCTACAACTATACCACCCCTGAAAGCCCACTTTCAGGCTTCCAGTGCCGTGGTACCCAATTCACCCTTCAGTAATTCTCTGACCTCAATGAGCTACTGTTCCAGTGGTTCTACCACTTTTTCACTGCTGAACAGATGTCCTTGAGTCCCCCACCTCTCTCCCATGTCATCACCACGGGGATATCCCCTAACCCTGTTTAAACCCAATGATCCCCTTTCTGGGTGCCTGTACCTAGGCAACTGAACGTGGCTGAGGAGAATGAGACCACTGAGCTGTGTGGATTTACTTCAGTTTGTGACCAGTAATATCCGGTGGATAGTCAACAGAGCCAGCCAGGCTTACCTACCATGCCTACCTAGTAGATTTACTTCCCTTTTCCCAAAATCTTTTTTTCTCTCTTCAAGGCTTTATCACCTCCTCCTGCCTTCACCCTCACTTCTATATTTCATAGAGAAAAACATGGGCAGCTGTGTGAAAACCCCCTCCTTTTCCCACCACCCAGTGCTTTCACCTCTAGCAATAACCACTAGAGTTGGGCCACGGGGCTCCCATCTGGAGGCCCAGCTCTTGGAGGGCCCTGCTCTGGCCCGGCTGCAGCTGTGTTCTTCCTGGGGCAAGGCGCCTGGCCAAGGGGACATGCCCTGCTTGCTTTGGGACCACGTGGGACCATAAAATTCCCTACACCATTGGCCAGAGCCGTCTCCAGACACTCAGGAATGTTTTCCTGGGACCACCCCCACCCCGGGTGGTTGACTGTAGGGAGGCCCACAGCACAGCCAGCGTGTCCGGCTGACATGTCCCCAGGCACGTGTATGAGGCCCCTCACTGTGAGAAACAGAGTTGGGTGCAGAGAGAAGGGGCGTGAAGTACACAACGAGGCCTCCATTTGTGTTCTCAGTGGTGGATCCGGTCACGTCTTGTTCTGCAGTAACCCAGTTAAGCATCAGAGCACACCACTCCACCAAGAAGGTCGTCATCAAAATCACTAATCTCTGTACCTTGGCTCGCCAAGGGTGAACTCTCTGTCCTCATCTCACTTGGCTGCCCTGCAACATTTGACACGCTCAGCCATTTTCCCGCAGAGATACGGGCACGGCTTCCTGGACAGCACACTCCCCAGCTTCCCTTTGCCTCATTAGCCACTCTTTCTGGGTCTTTGTGATGGAGTCTCCCACCCCCCCGGAACTCTTAACTCGCAAGTGTCCTGGGCAGATCCAGCCACGTCCTTTAAGGGGCCCAGAGCAATATGAAGATGTGGAATCTCTTGTGCCAAATTAGTAAGACTTTCAAGAGGGTGACGGCAGAGCATTAAACCAAGCTCAGGGACGGGATGAGCGTGGGGCCCAGGAGGGCTGCTGCACAAGCTGTGTGACCAAGAAGCCAGCCCTGCTCCCATCACTCAGTTCCCTTGCCCTGACTCTCTCCTCACTAGCTGGGTGACCCCATCCTTTCCATGGCTTTACCTTCCTTCTGCACTGCTTCACGAGAGCCCCACCTCTCCACTGGGTTCTAGACTGCTCACTACTCCCCGGGGAGGTCACGTGGGCTTCTCTCTCCCAGCGAGTCTCTCTGTTCCTGCCCCTCCCCACGCAGTACACTGGCCTCAATAAAGGCACCAGGTGGCAGGGACTCAAGACCTACAAACCTCTTCCATCCACCTTCCTCTCTCCTACCTTTCATCTAATCCACTATGGAAAACTTTTGGATTCATTCCCATGTAAGGCCCCCTATCTGATTATTTCTATCTCTCGGGTATTAGAAACACATCGTGTCTCGGCTGAATCTACTGAGATCATTTTCCAGCCAGTTTTCCTGCTGCCACTCTTGTCCCGTATCTTCCTTCTATTCTCTGTACTGCGGCCAGACTCAATATCTTCAACAGAGAAATCAGGTTATGTCATGTCTTCTGTGAAACCTTCCATTCATGTAGAATGAACTTCAATCTAAGGATCCCTGCCTGTGGGATCTGAACCCTGCCCCTCTCTCCCCACCTATCCGTCATTCCTTGGCTCTTCTCACACTGCCCTTCAGCCAAGCCCATCTTCTAGTTCCTTCCACACAGTTGCTCAAGGCTCTTGTGCAGCATGTCTGTTGCTGTGTCTGAAACACGTGTCCCCAGATCTCACCACAGTCTTTCCTCTACCCCATTAGTTTCAGTTCAAATATTGGCTCTCTAAAGAGCTCTTTCCTGACCACAGTATCTAACACGGCCCTCCTGCTCCAGTCTGTCTTAATCCCAATATCTGATTTTATTTTCTTCTTAACACTTTTTATACCTGAAATGAGATTTACTTGTTTGTGCATCTGTGGCCTCCAACCCCCTGTAGACTATAAGCTTCCTGAAGGCAGAGCTTCGCCTGTTTTGTTCCCTTTGATATTACCACTGCCAACAACAGTGCCTGACACACAGCTGCTGTTCAAGGGATTTTTGTGGGCTAGCCGGGGACTGGTTTGTGGCCCGCTGGCTTTCTTCTATCCCAGTGAGATGAAGAAAGTCAAAATAAGACCAATGCATGTTTTTTCGCCACCCTTATGATTGCTGAGGAAGAGTTTGAACCAGAGAGGCAGATCTGAATTTCTTGTGGAGAGAGAGGTAGGACTCTTGGTTTCTGAAGCTCATTTGGACAGCATGTGGAGGACAGAACATTCACCTATTCTTGAGAGAGATCACAGGGCTCAGCCTGCTGGGTAAGTTCACAAGGGATACTTCTTGCCCCTTTAATCAATCTTCTTGATGACTGAATGTGGTCAACGAATTCTTCCACCTCAGACTCGGGGGCTGGGAGCCACGTTCACAGGCCTGCTTCCTTCCCTCTTCTCTTTAACTGGACACCGGTTCTCCTCTTTAGCATCCAGGGAGCTCCTAACTCACACGCAAGGTAGCTTTACTCAGGAAATGCAAATATTAAAATTGTATATTAAAGTTGTACAACTAGTTAGTACAATGGATGGCTGATTAAGGATCAAGGATGAGCAAGGGAGAGGCGGAAAGGAAGGAAGATGGAGAGTAGGAGAAAGATTCTAGTCTCCTATAATACCCCCAGCTAGCACTTCGGTGACTCTTTCCAAGGGACAAAATCATCAGTCCAGTGGTCTTCCATTCTGGTCTTTTCTCTCCATGCACCCCCCTGCTCCACACTCCCTACTCTACAAGCGGCTAACATTCCCTCTTCAGGGCTGGCTGTGTGGACACGTGACCTGTGTGTTTGCATGTGGCCCCATGCTCCCAGAATCCCGAGTGTGTTTTAGGGCTCTGCTCTTGCCATCTTGAAAGTCAATAATTTTTTTAAAGATTTATTTATTTATTTGAGAGAGAGAGAGAAAGAGCGAGTGAGGGAGGAAAGGGACAGAGGGAGAGGGAGAGAATCCCCAAGTAGCTCTCTGCTGAGCACAGAGCCTGACACAGGACTCAGTCTCATGACCCTGAGATCATGACCTGAACTAAAATCAAGAGTCAGATGCTTAACCGACTGGGCCACCCACACACCCCGAATGTCAGTCATTTTCCAATGAGGGGCTGCACATTTTCATTCTGCACTGGGCCCTGCAAATTATATAGTTGACGTTCTTCCACTTCGTAATCTGGAAACTGGGTCATCTTTGAGCCCACCCCTGACTTCAGGACCTCTTGTTCCTCCAGGTCATGCCCATCAGTCTATTGGTTCTACCTCCTGCCTGTATCGCAGATCTACCCTCTTGTCTTCTCTCCATTTCAGGGCCAGATGACAAGGCAAACCTCCTAAGCCTGGTCCAGCCTCAGGTTTTCATGATCTTTAATTCATTCCCTTGAGCTCCCAGTGCCTGCATGTGTACCTAGTTTCAGTGATCACAGTAAGCGCCACATAGCTCACGGAAACCACATGCAGGGGGCATCCAGCCTGGGGGGGCTCCCTTTCACCTCCTCTAAGTCACTGCTCTGCAAACACGGCTGTCGGTCGGAATTGCCCGGGGAGATCTTAAAAAATTTGGCTGCCTAGGTTCCCCTTCAGAGGTACTGATTTAAGTGGCAGAGATGCGGTCTAGGATTGGATTATTTATTATAAGCTCCTACAGGACTAGCTACACAGCAAATATCTATTGCCATGAGTGCTTCCAAAGGGCAGGCCCAGGGACGTTGCACCTACTCAAAGAATGCACGGCCGGTGGAGTGTCCTGGGAGGACTTGCTTTTGTAAGAACATTGCAGACTCAGAAATTGCAGGCCGTTCCATGATTTCCACTTGTCCACAGTGTCTCTTCTATCCCCAAAGGCATTAAGGAATGCTTGTCCTCAGTCAGAGCCCAGAGAGGGTGGGGGACTTGCTCACACCCACCTGGGTGAGTTGGGGTGCTGGCCTCATCCCAGCCAGGAACTCTGGACGGAAACCAGAGGGAATGGGGAAAGCCAGGAGAAACCCAGATATGTAAACAGAGACCCATTGTTAAGGATGACGGGGGAAGGTGGAGGAGACACAGTATAGATAAATATGGCTTGAGAGTCATATGGGCAGTTGACACATTCTACAAGACAGGAAGGGGCTTCAGATCCTTCCACAAGGATAAATTTACCCCTGAGGTTTTTCCTTTCTGTTTCAAATGACTTCAGAGTAGCTTTGTGCAGTGGCAGTATCGTAGCCAATGAGGTTTATCCGAGGCGCGATTATTGCTAATTCAAATGACTTCAGAGTGGCTTGTGATTATACATTTAATAGTTAACTAACATCTTTCTCAGGCCAGTGTTTGGTGCCTTTCCCTTTGTGAAGAAGACACTTCTCTCTTTGAGAGAAGACAATGGATTGGCTTCAGTAAGCTCACAACCTTCCCAAAGTTGTAAATGTATATATATGTACATGCAGATTTTTTCTTTCTTTCTTTTTTTTTTTTTTTAAGATTTTATTTATTTGACAGGGAGAGGTCACAAGTAGGCAGAGAGGCAGGCAGAGAGAGGGGGAAGCAGGCTCCCCGCTGAGTAGAGACCCCTACGTGGGGCTCGATCCCAGGACCCTGAGATCATGATCTGAGCCAAAGGCAGAGGCTTAACCCTCTGAGCCACCAAGGTGCCCCTGTACATGCAGATTTTCAAAGATATCTGCAACCTTACAAAGGCTAA
Source organism: Martes martes (assembly GCF_963455335.1). Lineage (NCBI taxonomy): Eukaryota > Metazoa > Chordata > Mammalia > Carnivora > Mustelidae > Martes > Martes martes. Next base: position 85,379,290 of record NC_137896.1, read on the forward strand.
AGCCACTGCTTTCTGTTTCCAAGCACAGGAAAGCATCTCAGAAAGGAACTCAGGGATCATGAGGTGTACTGTGATGGACACTTGACTCCTGTCCTCTGCCTGGCCCCTCCTGCCCAAAAGTATTTTCTGGGTGTTGCGTGTAGAGAGATGTGGAGAAACAGAAAAGGCTGACTGGGGAAACAGCACACGGTTTTCCCAGTCCATGGTCTTTTCCTGACCCAGTCTTCCTGGCCTGGGCCAACAGGAGGGTGACAACAATCGGGAAATTCCTAGAATTGCTTCTTGTTGCTGAATGGCGGGTCCCGGCCAGCTACAGGGCCGCATCCCGCCTGTCGCCCTGTAAGCCGAAGCCGGCCGTGGCCACCAGGGGGCAGCACGCACTGCCCGGACTGGGATGGCTCTGCGGGCGCCGCCAGACCCCGGCAGCTGTCGCCGGTAAACGGAGCCAGTTCCTGGCGGCCATTTCGTTAGCTTCAAAATAACGTGACCCTGTGGAGCCCATGACGGACTTTCGGACCCCACATATTGTATGGAGCGGGGGTTTACCGTCCTTCTATCATAAGGGGTAGGCAGCAAAATGACCCTCCACAACCTGGTAGCTCTAAGGTGGAACTTGGGACAGCCTGAAATATGCAGAACTTATTACAGCTCGCGCAATCACCCGTGCAAACTGGCAAACATCCGTTCTGTGGCGGTTTAAAAATTGCAAACTATTCTTCAAGACAGCAGAAGAAAAAAATTATGAGTTCCATTTGAAGGAGAGACCTGCCATTTCCGCTTTCAAGTGACCTGAGGCCCCCGGTCATTTATTTAACTGAAGGCTTCTGGAGGCTAGGTGGCATTATTATCACTTTCCTGATAAATATAATAGGCCTCCTTGGGGCTGTTTCCCGGCTCCCCCCTCTCGGAGGGGTTCCAACAAGATCTCCATGGGTGGCACAGACGTGGCCTTTGTAACCCTGCCCCCTTGAACAGAACTGACAGGAACAGGATGAATAGCTGAGTTAAGCTGCGTCTGTCTGTCTGGTTTTCTCTCAGTCTGAGGCTCACGGGGAATGGACATTTGGAACTGAGCCCTGCAAGTCACAGGGCACTAAGAGGAAAGCCCTTGAGCTCTGTGAAGAGCTCAAAACTCACAAAATCTACCTTGATTTCTACCCTTCCTGAGGGATGAATTTTTTTCCTAAAATTTCCTTAAGTTTTTGTTTCAAAATAAGAATATCCTTTAAAAATTATATACACATCCACACACACGCTTTATTTATAGATGCGCTTGTGTGTCTGTATTTATATCACCTTGGCCCTCTTGCCATTTTGGCCCAGACAGTTCCTTGTTGTGGGGCTGTCCTGCCCATCGTAGAGTATTTCACAGCATCCCTGCCCAATATCCACTTGATGTTAGTAGTACCCTTCCCCATTGTGACAACCAGAATATCTCTAGACATTGCCAAATATCCCCTCTAGACATTGCCAAAACCAAGAACCACTGATGGAATGATGTGTTTATCTATGTACGTATCTATCTAACTTAAACCTATTTGATTCAGAATCTGATTCTTACAGCCAAAACATTGTTGACTAAGACAGTGAAATTCTGTGAAGTGCCCAAATCTGAACACAGCAACTTAGCAGCAGAACCAGGACTAGATATGAGGTCTCCTGAACATGACCCAGTGGACCACCTCCTGCTTTCCTCAAGAGGACTTCTTTGTAGGGTCTCTGGTCCCACCAGCTTGCCTACCATCGTGACCTCCCTTACACTAAACCACCAAAATTAAGAGATTATATATATATGGAAGAAAACACCCTGGCTTATTTCTTATTTGTTTGGGACACCAAAATGAAGAATATGAATGAGGGTCCTGTGCAAGCTTCCTCACAGGAGTGTGAGTTTGTTGCTAGAGATGGCATGTCATGATCTTCCTTAGCGCCCATGACAGAGACAAGCTTAATGAAGGGCATTATCGCCAACCCTGGGAACCTAATCCCATCTGGAGAGATTTAGCTTGACGTGTTAATCTTCCCCACATTCCCATGTTTTCTGAGGCCACTCACCTCACCCAAGCCACCGTGGATGGTAGAAATAACTGTTTTTTTCCATTCAGAGCTCACATTAGTATTGGAAACTTTTGAAGGTCAGAAGGAGGTGAGAATGCCAAATAGTACTGTGTAACAAGCATGCAAGAAATTTGAGCAGATGAAAAGGATTATTTTGAAATTGACATCTAGTAAAATTTATTCATTGTGGTCTGCAGTTATATGAGTTTTGGCAAATGCCTGGAGTCCTGTGACAACCACCGTAATCAGGATAAAAAGAGCTCCATCATAAAAAAGAATGTCGTTCTGCTGTCTCTTCTTGTCAACTCTTCTTCACCAACCCTAGGTCTGGGCAACCACTCATCTGTTCTGTGTCCCTATAGTTTTGCTTTCTCCAAAACGCCTTATAAATAGAATCATGCTGTATGGAACCGTTGGAGTCTGATTTCTTTTACTCAGCAGAATGCATTTGAGAGTCATTCATGCTACTGCTTGTCTCAGTAGTTTTGTCTTTATCGCCAAGAGGTATTCCATTGTATGGATGTGGCCATTTGTCAAGTGAAAGACATTAGGGTTGCTTCTAGCTTTTGGAGATAATAAATAAGCTGTTTTAAATATGTGCCTGTGGGTTTTGGCTTGAACATAAGATCTCCTATCTCTTGGGTAAACTTCAAGTAGTGGGACTGCGGAGTTATATGACAAATGTGTGTTTAACTTTGTAAGAAATTTCCAAATTGTATTCTGAAGTAACTGAACCATTCTGTGTTCCCATCAGCCATGAATGAAGATTCTAGTTGCTTCTCATCCTTTCCAGTTCTTGATATTGTTCATTTGTTTTAAAATTTTATTTTAAGCATTCCTATATGTTTGTAGTGGCATCTCGTTGTGGTTTTATTTTATGTTCATCAAGTGTCTGCCCAAATATTTTGCCCACTTTAAAAATCAGTTTGTTTATTTTTTTATTGTTGAGATTTGAGAGTTCTTTGTCTCTTCTAGATACAACTCCTTTGTCAGGTATGTGATTTGCAAATGTTTTCTCCCAATCTGTGGCTTGCTTTTGATTCTCTTAGTGCCTTTCACAGAGAAAAAGGTTTTAATTTTGTTGAAGTCCAATGTCAAATTGTTCTACAGATTGTGTTTTGATGTCGAGTTGTTTTTGACAGTCTTAACCCAGGATATTCTGTGGATATCAAATATGTTTTATAAATGTTATGGACTCTTTGAGTCTCTCATTCAGCTCTTGCCTGCAAAGGTCTGCAAAAGGTTTTTATCATTTTTCTTCTCCAGCACTGCCCACATGAACACACCCACACACTTAAGCATTACAAACACAGATTTCCTGTGTCACGCGGAACCCTCAGCCCACCCTTTCCAGGCTTCCTCCCAAAGATCACAAAAGTCACATTTTCCAAAGTAATTTTTTTTTTTTTTAATCAAGCAGGGGAAAGTGCTGGAAGGTTGGAATGGTCCATGCTATTTTTTGTTGCCAAACACTCCAGAATGTCATTCTGGATCCCCTTTCTCAAAATCATGCAAATAGAAATGGTATTCTGGAAACTCATTTCCCGCCCCACCCCCCCAAAATATATCCAAGCCTGGTGTAACAAAGTCATGCTACAGATCAATGGACTTTAATCTTCAATCAACAGGTTAGCTATGATTATCTGTTTGTTTTTTGAAAAAACTTCCCATATGTTCAAAGGAACAGATGTTTTCAGGGGCTGCTCTTAAGTCTGGGTACAGTGTCCTCCCACTTCCGTCCAATGCGAAGCCAGCCATTTCGCAGTTGCTCCAATAAGGGAATGCAGGAAGGTGGGGGGCGGGGTGGGCAGGGTGGAGTTAAAGCACAGAAGAGGAAAAATATGATTCATTCCTGAGCACATGAAGTAAGTCTTTTCTTCCATTTTTTAATTCCACATTAAAATCTTTACCACTTCTTTTCTAAATGCACCCCATGCCAGTTTATTATAAGACAATTTGGTTATTTTTTATTCAATGACTCTCCATGTAGTGCCTACCTTGAGTTTAGTGAAATTGTCTTAAACCCAACCCAAACATTTCAAGTTACTTTTCATCCTGAAAAGGTCTCTTAGGCTATAAGATGCGCCAGGCCAGGGGACCTCAGAATTGGGAGCGAGTCCTGCCTGTCATGGTGTCAGTCACCGAGTCACCCATTCCTGGTTCCCCTTCCTCCACTTCCTGTTTGTCCATTGGTGCTTCCTGCTTTTTTGGCTTCTGCACCCAGAACCTTACATCTTAGTTTGTCCTTCAGTGACCAAAGTGGCTAAAAGCAAACAAATGGATAAAGGAGAAAGAAAGAATGATGTTCTTCTAGTTCTTCTGTGGGCAACAAGAGACGTGTTATAGAGGCTGTGAGAAGCATCAAGTGTGGCCAACCACAAAGGGACATATTAGGGCAAAGGTCTGTGTCTGACCACCGAGAAAGTGCTCAGATCAGACAGACGTACTGTGGCTGCTCACAGATGCATACAAAATAAATCCCAACATTTTTGTGAGGACCTCGGGCAATGAAAGGGAAACCCACGCAAAGCATTTTGTTTTCAGTCAGCTGATAACATTTGACAGCTTTGAAGTGGAAACAGAACTGCAGGATGTCGGTGGCAGTATCACAGGGGAAATTCTGCCTTCTGCCTCACTTGAGTACTGTGAAGCACAGCCTGAAATGGATAGAAATGCTGGTAAAGGACATCATTTTAGGAAAAAGTGAAATCCCAATCATTCCTCCCAAGTTGGCAGCTCCCAAGCAAGACATTGACATTGATGTTTTTCTGGAATTTTTTTTTGTGTCTCATGAATTTTAGAACGATTTCTTCTGTCAAACCCTGAAATGTTTTTTTACCAGCATTGCACAATATCATGGCAATGGACATTTTCATCCATTCAACAGCCCTCAATTACACGACACAGTAGAAGTGTAGAAATGTTCTGCTATGTCATTTTCTGTTCCTTTGACGTGCCTCACCTGCATGACATTGTTTGTCCTTAGACAGCCCAAACAGCAAACACTTGATCTGATTCCCAACAATGTATGCATCTTCCAATCTTCAGTAGTTGACTTTTCAGGAACAAAAAGTATTCTCTCAATCCCCTGTATGTATACGCATTCTTTACCACCTAAGAAATAGTCTCCCATTCTTGACATATGACTCAATATTGAACCACTTGTTACCAAGTGCAAGTTCACAATCTTTTGAGAACATATGGCTTTTTAGGTCCTGGTCCTCTTGATGTTATGAACCATTATGAAACTATTGGAGTAGTTTTTCTAATGTTGAAGTATTATTACATTCCTGGAGTACTCTAGACCCTTAGGATACATGAGTGACAAAACAGACAACCCTCTAACTTTGTGGAGCTTGTGGTTGATTTAAAATGATTTTTATAAAATGATTTAGGAATGATTCCTTATTTTTCTATGCAGAGTCTGTTCTGCCTTCAGTACTTCCGTGTGTGTGTGTGTGTGTGGCAATTAAATATTTACGGTTCTTGATCTTTTCTTTCATAGCTTTACTGAGGTACATGTTTTTATGGTACAATGCTGTAACATTTTTTCATTGTAAGTTTAGAATTCAGTGATTTGGGAGAAATTTATAGTGCCGTGCAGCAATTAGCACAAACCTGTTTTAAAACACTTTCAACACCCCAGAAAGTTTCCTCCTGCCCATTTACAGCCGTTCCTTGCCCTCACCTCGGCCCCCAACAACCATGATCTGCATCTGTCTCCATGGCATTTCCATTTCTGGGTATTTCTCATATAAGGAATTGGAACATGCCATCTGGTGCATTCCATCTCTGTCGCTGAGCACAATGTTTCTGAGGTCCGCCATGCTGGAACACGTGTCCTTACTTCATTCATTTCTTTTTACTTTTGAGTAATGTTGCATTCTGTGGATGGCTGCTTTGTGTTCCTTGTGTTTATCCATCCCCCAGTTGATGGACTCTGGATTGTTTCCAGCTCGACCATGAAGAATAATTTTGCCGGGAACATTTGCATCCAAGAAAGTTGGCGCTTTCACTTCTCGTGCTTTGATTCTTAGAAGTGGAGTTGCTGGGCACTAGGGTAAGCTTAGGTGTACCTTTTTAAAAACCATCCAGTGTAGGAAGAGTAGCTCCCCTTCTGAAGAGTTTCCTTTTTAAAATTTTTCCTCTTTATGGGAGCCCCGGCCATCCATTTTCTCTGGCCTGACTTTGAGCAGCTGGGGTAAGCTGAAGATGACATGGCCCAGCCAGGCTCCTGTTCCCTGAACACTTGCAGAAGTGGCTCTTGGGGGTCTCCATTTTTCCCCTTCTCCGGCACTACTGCTCTGCTCTTCGGAGCTGGTACAGATTCTTCCTGGGACCTTCCCCTCTGGGCGAGTGGCTCTCCCTCCACCAACACTGCATTGCAGCTTGGTCTGCCCTGCCTTTCTCCATTGTACAGAAATCCTCCTCCCCGCAAATAGCATGCTGGTACCGTTTTTTTTTTTTACTTTTACTTTCATTTCACATTTTCCCAGATTCTTACTAAAGTAATTTTTTGTCAATGCAGTGGAAATTTGGAAATGAGGTTAAACCATCTGAAATTCTGGGTGTTCTTCCTTCCTGAGCTCCTTCAGAGCATCCCCTTGTGCTCCCTCCAGCATTCCCACTGCCCTTTCTCTCTTCCCAAGGACTGCCTTTGTTTAAGCCCCAGAGACCCTCCAGGTTCTATGGTTTTAATGATGTCTTGGCTGGCAGCTTCAAGTTATACTGATGCGCTTTCTCTTTTTTTATTTCCCAAATAATGAATCCCTCATTCCTGCTGCCCTTCTCTCTAATCATAAACTCTGCATACATTATGGTCTTAGTAGAAACTGCCAGTGAACAGAGAACAGAAGAATTTGGGGGCCGAGGAGGACCTTAGCAAGCATCTTGTTAAACCACCAAACATCTTGTTAAACCACTTCATTTTATATATGGAGCAGCTAAACTCTGCAGAAGTTCTTCTTATTAGTGATAATAATAATAAAGCAAATCTATGCCCACTTTGCTTTTCAGAAGTGATCGTTTATATATTGTATCCTGCGGGCAAATAATCCCATGAGGCAGGGCAGGGTAAGATGCCTAAGATGACATAGCTAGCTCCTGAAATGCTCTCTTTTAAAACTTTTGATATTTGCATGGGTTTAGTTTATGTAAATTCTTTCTACAAATGGGACAGATTCTCCTTACTGATGTCTCTTTCTTGACTCACTTACTTTAGTCTCAAACTCTGTATTTTGGGAGACTCACTGAAGAGGGAGGTCACTGAGGAGAAAGCTAACACAGAGCTGTTAAAATAATCTTTCTTGTTGTTGTTGTTTTTAATAAAAAAAAATGACCACAAAGAGAAGACATAAAGACTACTCATACACCCACCTCTCAGGAAAATAATCTTCAACCCCACGCCAGTCTGCTCTGACTCTTGCTATCATGTTTTTCTGTGTTATACCACATTTGTATTTATGATTTTCCAGTGGAACATTGTGCCTAGATGGGTGTCAGTGTGTATTTTTTTTTTTTTTAACAAAATGGGGTTGCTTTGTCTGGACTATTTTGGAATAAGTAATTTTTGATCCATCTACATAAATTCAACATTTTCCCACATCATTATCATCCAATAAAGCATCATCTTTAAGTCTACTTAGTATTTTATTTCATAGGCATCCCATACTTCATTCAACCGATTCCATGTTTTTGAACATTTAGTGGTCTACATTTTTTAAACAGTAGTACTGTAGTGAATATCCTTATAAATAAACTTAATAGACAAACATTGTTATCTCCTTAACTAAATTACTAGACATTTTCATTGGTTGAAAGAGCATGGATGTGTTTGCAGTTTTTGATATATTAGGTCTGGTTTCGAGTTGGAGAGATATGTGAAGATGACGAGTCCATAATATTTGGGAGCTAAGATATTACTCCAGAAGAGATCGACCACACAGCTTGTCATGCTGTCAGCCCTTGATCATGGTGGCTTTTGTCTTTGTACCTCCCACTGTGTATTCTCTCTGGGACTCCTCAGGGGATCTTCTGTAGCCTAATAGTGAAATTCACGAACACTCTAACCAGAGGCATGCTGGACCATCTGTGTTTAATTAAAACCGCCCAGAATATGTCTTTTGCCAAATCCATTTTTTTTTCTAAATTTTATTTATTTATTTGACAGAGATCAGAAGTAGGCAGAGAGGCAGGCAGAGAGAGAGGAGGAAGCAGGCTTCCCGCTGAGCAGAGAGCCCGATGTGGGGCTCGATTCCAGGATGCTGGGATCATGACCTGAGCCGAAGGCAGAGGCTTAACCCACTGAGCCACCCAGGCGCCCCGCCAAATCCATTTTTTTTTAAAAAATCAGTTAAATAAGTGCATTGCTAGAGGCCCATGTTCTTGATATAGAGCTGGAGTCCTGCCTGAGTTGGCAAATTTAGACCTGTCGCACGTAAAATAGGATTACAACACAAATTAAGCAGTTGAAAGATGCTCTGTAGGTTAATCAGAAAAAAATTTAGAGCTGAAAAATGCATTCACGATGGTTTGTTTCCATCCTTTGATTTTATAAATGAGGAAACAAAGGCTCAGAATGGCCCAGAGAATTACACCGCTGGTTTGTGTCTGAGCTAGAACTTGAACCCAGGTCTTGTGAAGCCAGTCAGATATACCTTCCGATACACTATGCTGCCTGTCTCTCTGCCACAGGGCCAGGAGAGATAAGATCGAGTCGGCCATCTACCATGCTGCAGGGAAAGCCTATGGACTATCACTTTCTCTAACTTCTGTCATTGCAAACACCGATAATCAGTCACTCCATTTTTCCCATTGAGCCTGTGCTCGGTCTCAGATGTCGCGCACAGTCCCCTGTTAGAAGGAATTGTCACACAAGATGGAGCCTCCTTGTCATCCTTGCCACAGCTGTTTTTCAAGGTGGGGCTGCCCATTCCTCCTTTCCCTACACTGGGGAAGTTTGTGTGTGTGCGTGCGTGTGTGCGCTCACGCACATATACTGTGTACAGACGCACATACACACACCATCACCACCACTAACAGTTTGGGTAAAAGTTGACTTTACAGGAAATACTATCCATAACTGGGAGCATCAGGAGTCCCTCAGTTCTTCGCCTTCATTAAGTGATAAAATGACAGCGCAGGGGGACGCAGGGGCAGGATCTGTCCGGGAAGAATGTGTCCGTGTGTGGTAGGACATCTGTGTAGGATCATTCTGCTGTGCTCAGAGGAATAACTAACAGGTCTGGAAATGCAGGCCTGGGAAAATGAACAAGTTGAAGTTCAGGGCAATAGTTGATGTGTGAAAGAAAAAAATAAGCCTAATAGAATGTATTTATAAACACTTAATCGAATCCTGAAAAAAGATTTTGTATTATATATACATTTCGAACACCAATATGGAGGGCGAGTGTAATGAGCCCCCATGTATACCCGTTACTGAAATTACACAGTTTTGAGATTTTGTCACATTTGCTTTAGCCATCCCTTGTTTTTTCTTTTTTTCTTTGCTTTGCCGAGATCTTTTAAAGCAAATCCCTGATGCTGTGGACTTTTATTCCTCATCCTTCAGTATGCATCTCTAAAACACGGACATTTTGCTTCCTTCTTTTTTTTTTTAAGATTTTATTTATTTATTTGTCAGAGAGAGACGCAGCGAGAGGGAACACAAGCAGGGGGAGTGGAAGTGGGAGAAGCAGGCTCCCCGCGGAGCAGGAGGCCCAATGCGGGGCTCGATCCCAGGACCCTGGGATCATCACCTGAGCTGAAGGCAGCTGCTTAATGACTGAGCCACACAGGTGCCCCAATATTTTGCTTCCTAACCACGCTGACTGATCACAACTAGCAAAACTTATTAATAATTTATTGGTATCATTTCTCCCCTACCCATAATCTAATCACCTCAATTTTTTTTTAAGATTTTATTTATTTATTTGACAGAGATCACAGGTAGGCAGAGAGGCAGGCAGAGAGAGGGGAGGAAACAGGCTCCCTGATGAGCAGAGAGCCCGATGCAGGGCTCGATCCCAGGACCCTGGGACCACGACCCGAGCCGAAGGCAGAGGCTTCAACCCACTGAGCCACCCAGGCACCCCTCACCTCAATTTTTAATAGAGTCTTTTTATCAGGTTGTAGAATAAGAGAAATACATCGTGACTTGTATACCAGGTCCATCCTACTGCAAGAATTGTTTGTTGTTCACACTCTTAGCAGGATTGTAAGGTTAAATATCACTACTCCTGAAGACCAGGGGAAGAAGGCTGTGGGAACAGAATGGAACAGAATGTGGGATGGGTAGCCTTGTGCTTGGTCACGGGGGCCAGTCTTGATCATTGCCCCTGCTGGATTGCTGCGTTGAAACACTGGGACCCCTGGATTCATCCGGGCTCATAAAATGCAAATACATCAAGCATTTGAATGAGTTATTTATTTATGAATGCCAGTGACTAAGCAAAACCTCTTTTTTTTTTAATATTTTATTTATTTATCTGACAGACAGAGGTCACAAGTAGGCAGAGAGGCAGGCAGAGAGAGAAGAGGAGGAAGCAGGCTCCCCACGGAGCGGAGAACCCGATTCGGGACTGGATCCCAGGACCCCGGGATCATGACCTGAGCCAAAGGCAGCGGCTTAACCCACTGAGCCACCCAGGCGTCCTAAGCAAAACCTCTTAACTAGAAAAAATGACTAGCAGTGAGAATGGAAGGGTCACTACTTCTCCCAAGGCCCTTCTTGCTTCAGCACACCACGTGAACACCCAGCAGAGACTCCTTTGCTAGCTGTCCCACAGTCCTACATGATGCAAAGTCCTTCCTTGCGCTGATGTCTGGGAAGGCAATTAGTGTCCATACACAAACAGCCACACGTTCAACCCAATATACGTTTACCACCCAGTTGCCAAATCTCCACTTCACCTTGTGCTGAGGAAGAGGCAGCTCGAGCAGTGCTGAGTAGGAAGCATTCACAATTCTGCAAGTTTCTTGTTATTACACTTGGCTTCCTGTTATGCAAAGATAGAAAGAGGGGGGGCCTTGAAGTTTTGAAACAGATGGAGACATGCACCCCCAAGAGGCTACTGGGCTCTCAATTCCTAAGAAATGCAAAGCTCCAAAACGTGGACACCAGAGGGGTGGCCCTGGAAAGGTGCCCTTGGCCAAGAGAATTTGTAAGCACAGAAGACCTTGCAAGCCCGAGAAACAGGAAGCCAATTCTCTCCCTCCCTTGCCCCGTCTCCACTCCCCTTCTCTCTCTCTCTCTCTCTGACACCCCCACCCCGCTCTTGTCTCACTCTCTCTCTCTCCTTTATATTGCTAGTGAGACCACATTTTTAACCTCTTCCTGCAAAGGACAGTCATCTGGGCTAAGTGTCTTTCCAAAACAGAATTTGTTCTTCTAGGGTAAAATGTTTACTTGTCAAACAGTGAAGGGCATTTCTACAGACTATGGAACATAGGAAGAGTCAGCCTGCTCGGTTCCTGGGTATGGAGGCAGGTGTTCAGAAGATGACTTTCAGATAGCCCTTTGAATGAGGTTTTGTAAAGTGGTCTCATGAGTGAGTGTCCTGGGGAAGCCTGTGTGACTTACTTTCAAGTGCACAGAGCAATCCCCTTGGCTGCCCTCCGTCTTATGTCTTGTTGGTTTTTGCAGGTGGCCCGGTTTTTCATACTAAAATTAGAAATGAAACTTAGAATTCAAAGAAAAATCCAGGAGAGTAATCACAGGATACATTTTTCCTAAAGTTTCAATGCCAGGTTTTGAAAGTGAAAAGATTTTAAAAGTTCCCCAGGTCCCTGAATAGTGGATGCTTTAAAATGGAGAGCAGTTTGCCTTGGAGAGGGAAAGGAGAAAAGGAATAAAGAAAGTGAGCCTGGAGGCTCTGTAGTTAGAAAACCTAACTTTCTTCTAGCGGGGGCCGTGTTCCCATGGTCTGGCAACGGGACAGGCAGGTCTGGGTTCGCATGTGCCCATGCATGTGTGCTGGGACTAAGGAAGGCTGTACAGATCATTCTTCATCAGGGAGGCAGCGATGATGGGAGGCTGCTGTTTTGCCCGGCTGCCCAGCAGCTCCATCCTCAGCCTGGTTGGGCCGCCAGCCACAGTTTGTGGTGTGGGCCTGAGTGCTGGGCTGGCGTGGGTTAGCTCCTCCCTCCCACACCTTGGCCACATTGGCCTTTGGTCAGAATCCTTAGGTCTCCTGTAATGAGCATGGGCGGCGCGCTGGTAAGACATGGCAGGACTACCTAATATGTCCATTTTCCTGTCAGGGTGTCAGCACAGCCTCAGTGATGGGCTGGAGGTTTCAGTACCATTTTTTGTCACTGTTTTTTTTTCCCCCCCAAGACCTATTGAGGCTTGCAGAGCCTACCGTGTACAGGAAAAGTAGCACAGCATTGTTTATGCATAATATGGAGGCAAAATGGGTAGAGGCTGAAACAGGTATCGCATGTGATGGATTGGGAATAGTGGCCTTGGTCCTTTGCCCACTTCCCACTTACCCATCTGAGCCTGGCAACTACTACACGTTGATTCCCAGTTTAGGTGCCTCGCTTTACCCCTAGAATACATGCTTCTCTGTGGGCGCTGTAGCCTAGGTAGTGGTATTGGGCTTTGAAATCAGACTTCTAGCAGTAAAACTGGGGCAAATCATTTCACTTTTGTGAGCTTCAGTTCCTTGCCTGTAAGATGGAGATGACCTTGTCTGTAAGACAGATGGTGTTTCCCATAAAAAGTTCACATGAGATTTTTTTTAAGGATTTTATTTATTTATTTGGCAGACAGAGATCACAAGTAGGCAGAGAGGCAGGCAGAGAGAGAGGGGAAAGCAGGCTCCCCACTGAGCAGAGAGCCCGATGGGGGGCTCGATCCCAGGGCCCTGAGATCATGACCTGAGCTGAAGGCAGTGGGTTACACTGAGCCATCCAGGAGCCCTCGCATGAGATTTAAATGAAGTTAGATTTATGAAGTGTTTGCACTGTGGCTGGCACATGATAAATACTTAATGAATCTATCACTATTGATGTGCATCATTATTAGATCAGGGGTTAAATCTTTTATTGGCCACTCTACTTGAGTGGACACATGCGAACACATCTAGAAATCCCATGAATAGGTAAACTGGCCAATATTTGTTGCATATATGCCTGATAGAGGCTTGCAATTCATTCTAAAATGTTGATTTTATTCACTTTATAGATTTTTATTAGGAAACTTCAATTGGCCAGATGCTCTTCTAGGAGGTTTGTTTAGGTTGGTGAAGAAGTTGGTTGAACTCCCTGCCCCTGGGACCCTACTTTTTGATGGTTGAGCTTCCATTCCAATTTGCTTATCAGTGCTACTCTTTTCTCATTCTGATTTTACCAGAAAGAAAGCCTCAACTAGATGCTCATCTCTCCTTTAACAATTTGTGATTCTTGACTGATTAGGAATCCCCCTATTTTATACAAGGAGAGTTTGACAGGGCTGAGATCATCAAGAAATGGGACTGGGATTGGGGCAACCATGGGAAACGGGGTAGTAGAATGCATTTTTGTATGCCGAGGTGCACAATAAATACCTGAAACCCCACAAATTTCAAGTTCACTAATCTAGAGAGTTTCTTCTATTTTTTTAAACCCTACCCATTACCCAGCACCATGCCCTGCACATAAGAAATGCCCAATTAATTTTTCTGATTGGTTAATAAATGAGATAGGAGAGAAAGACTAGGTTTTTTTGGTTAAGAATCCATGTTATGAATCTTTTATTTGAGCATTAGTTTCTCTCCACAACACACACACACACACACACACACACACACAATCAGGCACACATGCACACATCCACCCCTCTCATTTCTTCATTCCTCCCAGTTAACTTTTCTGAGCCAGACACTGTGAGGGTGCTCAGGATACTCAAATGAGTAAGACATGGTCCTTCTTGCTCTCAAGAACCTCTTTGTAGCTCTAGCAACTTACCACCTGCAAACATGCAATAAAAGCACAAAGATGTTTATCCTTGAGGCCATGGGGCTTTCAGCCCACCTTTGGAGTCAAGTATACCTTTCTGAGAGAGAAAACTGAGATCAGGGACTCAAACACTCCTTTAAAAAGAACGTCTTGCTTTTGAATAGTACCTTATATCTTTAAATAAGCTCTTGCAGTACGTGGAAGGTTGTATAAGAGTGGACTGTACAAGGGCCTTGGCAGAAAGCGTGAGTAGGACTGAAACCCACTGGTGCTTCTCTCATCAAAATATTACCCTGGGTGGCTGCATCCACCCAACCAGAGGCAGAGGAACCTATTTCTTCACTCAATGGCCCTATGTGTTCCCCAAGGACAGTTCCTGGCCCAGGGATGTGAAATGAGCCTGAATTGGCCCCGGATCTTTGCTTACCACAGGATGACAACCTCCCTTCTCTGATTTTGCTCTTCCAGGTAGCATCTCCTGGTCCATCCCCAAACTCTTGGTGATAATGGATTTTCTTGCTGCACTTCCTCTTCCCCATATTTAGATCTACCACAAGCTCTCTTTAAGGGCCCAAGGAAAATAGCAATGTCTTCCATCTCATATCTAAGTTTATCTCCATAGCCTCAAGTTAAAAATGCTTCTGTCTGTGCTGGTGTCCTGTGTGCCCAGACTTCTCTTTGGTGTGTGAACCTCTGTTGTGTTACTTTTTTTTTTTTTAATACTTTATTTATTTATTTGACAGAGAGAGAGCGCATAAGCCGCGGGGGCGGGGCGGGGGAGGCAGAGAGGGAGAGAGAGAAGCAGGCTCCCCACAAAGCAGGGGAAGCCCGATATGGGACTCGATCCCAGGACTCCGGGATCATGAGCTGAGCTGAAGGTAGTGGCTTAACCAACTGAGCCACCCAGGTGACCCCTGTTGTGTTACTTTTCAGATCTGAGATTTTCACGTTACTCCCATCTCCCAGTTTTCACTTGCACCTTTCCCTCTGATCTCTTTCTTAACCCCCAGGGCTTACCCATCAACACCAGAGCTCTGGTGAAGTCCACAACTCTTGGTCCAGCTTTACATCTAATCAGGCCCAGAAGGGGATTCCCTTGCCTGCTCAAAACCATTTTGTCCTCCGACCTCCTTCCCTGCCTCTACGGACAGGTCTCCCAGACCCATGAGCTATTTGAGGACAGGGTTGCATCAGTGGATCTTATATTCCAGAACCTGACATGGTTCCTGGTGCACACGTGCGCTCAGCCAACGTACGGCAAACAAACAGATGGAGAAGGCTGCCTTACCCGAGGTCACCCCAAGCCTCACATGAGTCTTCGCCTCCCACTCCTCCTTGTCTGGGGGTTCCCCTCACAATCGCCTACCCTAGTCTGTCCTTCTCCCCTGCCACCGTCCAAACTAGACCTCTGGACTTGCACGTGGAATGTTGTACAATGTCTGGCTTGCCTTCTCTTTTTCCTTTTTTTTCTCTCTCTCCCTCCTTTGATCCCTTCTCTTTTTCATCTCTTCTGTCTTTTCTCTCATTTAACATAAAACCGAGTCCATTTTATGGCCTCAATATAGCCTCCCCTTAAGGCTCATGTTCTAAGAAGCAGACAGTAGCTTAGGCCTCTCCACTTACCATTATTCACAGTGATTCTTATAGACCAGCCACCCACAAGGTACATATCATGATCACAGCTTCACGGAGGAGGAAACCAACCCCCAGAGATAGAACATGACTCACCTAACGCTACAAGAAGCCTGTGCCCTCTTCTACTTCACCCTGCCTTCTTTTCCAGGCACGGTGTTAGCTGCTGGGGGTACAAGGATGAGCAAGGCCAAAGGCAGAGCCCCTTTATCTCCTTAGAGCATGTGTGGGGAGGGAAGACAGAGAAAGGACCAAGCAGGATGAGAGGGGCTCTGATAGACATGTCCTCCATCAGGAGGGAACAGAGCCCAGGGAGTGAGACTGGCTGGGCTAGGAAAGCCTCTCATGGGAGATGTGGCCTGCAGTAAGTCTTGAAGGATGAGCAAGGGCTTTCCAAGAGATCAAACTAGGGGTGGGTGGAGAGAATATTCCAACAGAGGGAATAGTGTGTTGTCATGAAGGAAGGGCAGTATGCGTGTGGAGAAGGAGCAGGAAATGCAGGAGGGAAACTGAAGAACTAGCTTGTATCTTTTAATGATGAAGGTGCTGGAGGATTACCAGAGGCTTTAGACAAGAGAATAACATGATCAGATTTGTGTTTTAGAGGGACCATGTCATAGACAATGTCACCAACGGACTGGAAGTGAGACTGGTAGAAGAGACATATAAGGGAACCCTTGTGGAAATCTAGGGGGAGAATAGAAGGGCCCACAAAAGCAGGGAGGTGGGTGGGTAGAGAGGAAGGCTGGATCTGAGAGTTGTTGACTGTGGTGACTGTGAAACGGGGCAGCTTTCCACTTTGTTTGGCTGGCTGGGAAGACATCCCTCACAGCACATCATGGAGATTTGTGGAGGTAAAGCAGGTTAGGTTTGGGTGTGTTTGTGGGTGTAAGGTGAAGGGAACGGTGGAGGGGACAGGGGAAGGTAGTACTTTTCACTAGCAACATGGTGACCTTGAGATTCCCATTGAAGTACATGTAGGCAGTTGGAAAGACAGATCTGCAGCTCGGGTTTCTGGGGGTGAAGCATGTATTATCTACTCCCTTTTCAAAGCCATTTAACATGGTTCCCAGACTAATGCTCTGCTTGTATCAACATTGAGAAAATACCCACCTTGGGATGAACTATTAGCATCTCATCCATACCTTCGGACCCATCTAAATGGAATCTAAACTGAAGTGGAGCTGAGAGCAGATAGAAGAAATATCTCAGAAGTAGACCGTAGAAGATTTTGTGATTGATTATTTTGGGGACTAGGGGTCAGAAGATGGGAAGATGAAGAAAGGAAGTGACAGTGCTTCCCAAGCTGACTTCTCTGTTTATACTTCTCTCTTGAATTTTCTCTTTTTCTAATTTGGGGCAGAGAGTAGCTAACTTCTATTACAGAAACAGAAACCTCTGGGCATGTGGCACTTCTTCCATTTCTCTTCTTTTCTTTCTGGTGCCCTCCCAGACTGCAGACTAAAACTCAGCATACACAGAACTATTCTAGAACTCGTCTATATTTTCTTCTGGGCCTCCCTTGCCAAGGTACGTGAAGTGGCTCCTTATTACCTGACTGGCACCCACACTCAGATCAAGGCTAAGCTTCTCGCTCTGCCACCCGAAGCCATGTCTTCTCAGGGATCTTTAGCTTGACTTTCTATTTGATGAAATGCTGCCCCACCGTTTATAACCCATTTTTGTCTCATGCTTAGTAACGATAACCCTCCGATCGCAGGAAGTGCTGACCAATAGAACTTTCTGTGATGATGGAAATCTTCTCTATCTGTGGTGTCCAGTCCTGTGGCCATGAGCCACATGGGGCTATTGAGCACTTGAAATGTAGCTGGTGTGACTGAGGAAGTAAATATAATATATTTTAATTCTACATGCACATAGCCACTCATAGCAAGTGGCTACTGTTTTGGATAGCACGTCTGAGGAGCTTCTTTTTTCTGACTCTCCTAAAGTCAGGGTGGGTTTCTGACTTTATTGAGGCCCTCACTTCCCACTTCCCCAGAGTGTTCTGTAAATGCTTAGCAGCTGCCTTCTGACTTCCTGCCTTCTCTGGTCAGCCTGTAGCCCCCTCTCCAACCCACAGCCTGGCTCAGATCTCCTTCCCACAGGGCTGGGATCATGCACTCGTGTGCAGTGACTGGCTCACAAGTGAAGCTTATCACAGTTATTATTTTCATTATGAGAAACAGCTCCATTAATAGTAACAGATTTCTTTGTTTACTTTATCTGGGAACAAGTCACACCCACAAAGAAGAGAGACTGTTCAAAGGAACTAACAAGGAAACTTAGCCAAAAACAAGTCAAACTCAAAGCCCACCAGGCTTCCTTCCCTGATACTTGAATCATCTCAGGGTGGGTTTGACTGATGAGCAATACTGAAGGCTAAGGTGGGAGATGGGTCTGATGTGAGACAGAAAACTCCCCTGCTTAGTCACTGACTCACTGGAGGCCCAAATGTCACCTTACCAGTGACATTGGGGCTACTTCTAGCAAGTGTGGAGGCTTATACTAGGCCATCCACACTCCAACTTGTAAGCATGACCCAGTGTGTATAGTCAAACTACCCACAATGAGGATGATAACAGGTACTCAGGAAACTGGGTGGATGTAGGGGTGAATGGAATAATTTCTGGAGCATGAAAGATGTTAGATAAGGCCTTGACCATATGTAGGCAGAAAAGGTGGCTGCCTACCAGTCCCAAGGGCATCCAAGCCCCTGTTGGCCAGGTCCAAGAATGAAAGACCCTCAGGCCTCCTCTTGCCTTTGCCAGGCCATTCTACAATGCACAGATGTTTCTAGAGGAGGTTTTGTTTCTGTGTATTTGTTTTTGTCATCGTTTTTCCCACAACAAAGCATAAAAACTTCACAGAATTAACCACAGAAAAATATCCCAGCAACCAAGTTCCATGCTTGAGTTAATTCTACAGTGTCTTTTTGGCTTCTGTCTCCCCCATCCCCCTTTAGTTTCTCCCACCACGGTTCCCCCATCAACAATTTCTTTGGGTCTCTGGGGGTGGCTCAGGAGACCCGAGTCATCATAATCATCATGTGGCATCTGCCCGTTTCTTGTTTCTTGTTTCTCTCCTTTCCTGGGCAGGCTTCATTTGGTAGCATCAGCCTGGAAGCCAAGGGATGCTTCCTCATTATGGCCCTGTTAGAAGGGTGAGTCTCCCTCTCAAGTGTGGTGCTACTTGAGGCGAATGGCCTGGCTATGCTGAGGCTATTGAGGTGAAGGAGAGAACCCCTGAATTTGCCAGAATGCCTCCCTCCTCCACTTTCTCTAAAGACTGTGGGTGTGAACCATTCTTTGTCATCTCTGCCTACTATCTGCCCTCTTTCTAGGACAGACAGGAGTCTTCACAGGTTACAGTCTCGACCCAGAGAGACACGGAGCTGTACCTGGTTCTTCAAATTCTTTTCTCCCAGTGTATTCCGGCCAAGAACCTCCTATCATTCCCTTAGATCATGTGCACCACCTTAGAGTACGTGGCTAGCCTCAGTGTGGCTGTTGTTTGAGCTATAGTTGGAAGATCATGAAGACAATAGTTAACTGAGGAGCAAGATCTAAGATAAAATTCTTAACTGGGGTGCCAGGAGACAGTGATATAAAGCAAACCCTTTGCAAGCATGCTGCCAAATGGTCATCAAAATGTCAAACTACTTCTTACTACAATCGAGTTTATGCACTGTTATGATGATGTCCGCCCAAGAGGAGGTTGAACCAAGTGTGCCTTGTCCCACTGTCCAACCTAGTATGACCTCTCCAGTCCCTGGTGGGAGGTGAGGGTGACTACAAGCTACAAGGGATGTGACAGGAATGTAGGTTCCTTGTGAGGATCAAGGGAGCATAGTTGTCTTCAGACAGCCATATAGGACTCAAGGGTAAACCACATAGAGTGATCACTCTGAATACGATTAGTCTGAGATGCCATATAAAATTCTGATATTTGAAAGTATGGCATGAACAGAAATAAAGTTTGAAAACCATAGGCCTAGAAGGAGATAGAAAGAAAAGAATCAAAAGCAAAGGGAAAAGTTATCAATTCAATACATTAAAGATAGAAGTGAAGGACGAGAGGAAGCTTGAGGAAGGAGTGACATTTTGAAATGCACCGGGGAGTTTTAGGAAGCTCTCAGAGATGATCTCCAGCTGTGTAGTGGAAGCAACGTCACCTGTTGATAAAATGAACAAGTAACTTTGGCTTATCTTGGACCACTTACATACGTCCAAGTTATATGTGTTTATATATGCTAGCTTGTTTAATCTCCACTGTGATTCCACAGAGTAGGTAGGGACTGTTACTGCCCTAGTTTAACAAGCGAAGAAACTGAGGCTCAGAGAAGTTGTGTACTGGACTGAAGGGCCCAAGAACCAGGAAAGGAAGGACTGGTCTCCAGCCAGCCTGGGAGAAACTGGTCAGAGTGGGGTTGGCTGCGTTCAGCGGCGTCATGAATGTTCTGGGGACCCACGAGGGCTGAAGATAGGGGCTGTAAGACAGAGACTTCTTCCAGCAAGAACGCAGTGCAGGTGCTGGGGGTGGGGGGTAGCCCATCTTCGGGGTCTGGTGTCCGATGTGGTGGACCTCTATAGAAGGGCGCTGTAGACCTGGCAGGGAAAGAAAGCAGGTGGGGATCAGAGGACATATCCAGCTGCACCACAGGCCTGCAGACCTGTTGTGTGGAGGGAAGGAGAGGTGACATTTATCCTGGTTGGGAGTTGCCCTGGAGACGAGCTGTGGACACCTGGACCTGATCCAGGGACAGCAGTGCTCTGGTGTGAAAACATGAGGGTCTGGATTCAAATTCCCGTTCTGTGTTCTGCTGGCAGATATGGTTTCCTTTGGGTCCCTGTGTGTCGTCAGCGCAGGGAACGGCCCACCCAACTGATCCCGTGGTCGGAAGGCAGCCATGGCGTGGCGCCTGGTATAGCAAAAGGCTGTAATCACTCTCAGAGGGCCGGGGACAGAGTGGCAATGGGTGACACTGGGCAGGAGCCTTCCGGAGGTGCCCGCCTCCTGGACGGTGGGGGCATGGAGCGGGCGGGGGGCTCGGGTTCCGCTGGGGAGGAACGTCAGGGGGCCCCAGCTCCTGCTCTGGGGCCAGTGCCCGGTCAGCTTCCGGCTGCCTCTGCAGCCGCGTAGGACTCCCCGAGCCCTCCGAGCGCGCACTGTTTTCTCTTTCTCTTGTCAGATACCAACTCCCACGCAGGAAAAAGGAAGCACCTTTTGTCAGATGCTGCGGCCACTTCCTCTTCAGAAGGCTCCAGCCAGCCTTTCTCTTTGCAGAATGACGGGGCCGGCGCCGGGCGCCGGACTGCGTGTGCATCGGGCCTCTGGCTGTCACCGGCTTCCCGGTCCCTGGCCGCCCCGCGCCTGGAGCAGGCTGCTCGGCTGCCTCTCGGCCGCTCGGGGCTTCGTCCCTCCTGCAGGCCTGGCCCCCTGAGCCCGGCCCGCCTGGGGTGCACGCAGCTAGCCTCTCAGCCCCCTGGGGCTTCCTCCGTGGCCCCGGCGCCCCTCATTCCTCCCACGAACGCAGCTTCATGTCCCTGAGCCAGCCTGCCTGTCTGTTCCTCTCCATAGCTCGGTCCAAGAGTGTGATGACCGGCGAGCAGATGGCCGCCCTCCACCAGCCGTCCGCCCCCAACCCGCTGGAGAGGCCCATCAAGATGGGCTGGCTGAAGAAGCAGAGGTCCATCGTGAAGAACTGGCAGCAGAGGTACTTCGTGCTGAGGGCGCAGCAGCTCTTCTACTACAAGGACGAAGAGGACACGAAGCCGCAGGTACCAGGCAGGCTGTTGGTCCCCACCGGCAGGGCTGTCGGCCTGCGCTCAGGTGAAGGAAACACCTGCAGGCCTTCTCCCTAGGCTACATGCGCACCCATCCCAGAGGTGTCCCCTCTCTCCTTCCCACCGGGTTTTAGATCCATAAACTGAGTGGCAGAGAGGACAGAGGGCTCCTCCTCTGGGAAGCCCTGAGGGGAGCACTGAGGAGCTTCCTAAACTCAGCCCTGAGGTGAAGGCTGGTGATCCTGTCTTGATGGTGATGCTGAGCATGAAGGCTCAGAGACAGCGGATTTGCCTTCAGGCAGATTGGTTTGTTTGTTTGGCCAACATTTATTGGGCATCTATTATGTACCAGACATTGTTTTGGGTACTTGAAATCAACCAGGGGGTAAAACAGATAAAAGTCTCTGCCTGTGGAACTTAGAAAATAAGGGAGCAGACAGAAAATAATAAATAAGTAAAGTATGTGGTTTGTTAAAAAATGACTAGTTCCATGAGATTAAAAAAAAAAAATGGGTTAAGGGGAGATCAAGCATCTGGGGAGTTGATATGATTTTACAAAGGGTGGGCAGTATGATTAAGGAGAGGCAGTTAGCCAGGTGGATCTCTGGTGAAGGAGCACTTCAGGCAGAGAGGAGAGCCAGTGCAAAGGCCCGATGGTGGAGCATGTCTGCTGTTCGCTGAGAATACCAAGGAGGTCAGTGTGGGAGCACCAGAGCTAGGGAAGGAGAGGATCAAAGGGGATGGGGTCAGTGAGGGGAGAGCGGGGTCTAGGATCACAGTGCAGATAGCAAAGAAGAAGACCATTGTAAGGACTTGAAGGTTTATGCTGAGGACTATGGGGAAGCATTGCAGGGTTCTTAGCAGAAAGGGGACATTTCTTTGGCTTATGCTGTAAAAAGATGGCTCTGGCTACAATGTTCAAAATAGATTCAGGTCCAGAGGAAGAAGGCAGGAGGGTAACCTAGGGGAGAGGTTATATTGTTTAGAATGTCAGTGGGGGTTGTGGGCTGGAGGAAAGTGATCAGGTTCTTGGTATACTTTGAAAGTACAGCAAAAAGGATTTCCAGATGGAGTGGGTGGGGCCCGAGAAGACTTTGGTCCTAAATCTTGGAACTAGTGATTCCTCCTGGCCATCATGGTACATGAAGGTGAAAGGGTGTGCTATTAACAATTACCCTGGGACCCCAGGTGTAAACTGCATATCTTGGAGCAACCAAGACGGCTGGCCACCCGTTTAGAGTCATGTCTGTGATGGCGAAAGAATAGGCTTTGCCAGAAGGAACTTATTAGGGAAGATACACTCTAGAACCTTCTGGATCCAGAAAAAAAGCCCCAAGAAGAGTAAGGATATTGAGGGTGGATGGCTGGGAATGTAAAGAAACAAGACAGTAATTTTGGAAGAGGACAGATCTCTTTAAGAATAAACTTGGGGAACTGTGACACATCAGCAGCACCTGGTTAACCAGGCCCTCCCCCTGAGTGTCTGTTACTGCAAAGGCTGAAGAAGGGCCAGGGACCCCACCAAAGACTGGGTTCTTGCTCAGTGACCCATGCATGGTAACCAGAATTCTTTTTACTTTATGAACAACCCAGACCCTATCAGAGCCAAGCAGTTATAGGCCAAGATGGTGGCAACTGGTGCGTGAGGAGCCGACGCAGCCAGTCTTCCCATCCGCAGAATGAGGGAGGTGGCACCAAGGCATTAGCCTTCCCCCATCAGCAGGAAGAACAACTCAGTGGGGTTTACTTCCCCCAGGTATAGACGGTGAGAGGTACAACATGTCCAAGCTTGTATTCTTTCCCTGGCTCTTCTCCCAGGAAACTGGCCAGGTAACTATTTAATTATTCTGGACACCTCTTTCTTCTTTTGTAGAATAAGACAATCATATCTGGCCTGCACTTATCACAGGCTCCAACGATATGAAGCACGTGTAAAAAAAATATTTTGTGAAAGCATAAACTTGATGCCAATGATTAAATAAATTATTGAAGGTCCTAGCTTCTCTCCTTTGCTTCTGAAGGAGGAAACTCAAAATCCTTCCAGGGATAAAGTAGCCTGAGATAATTAGGCAAAGCTTCTAGGATGAAAGTAAATTGTGGTTTTTTTAAGGAAATCTATTAATATAATACATAAGATCAGTAGGTTGAGATCAATAAGTCAAGTAAGGAAAAACTGCACAACCCCTAAATTGTGGTTTCAGCCACAATTATCAGCACTTGATAAAATCCAATACTCATTTTAGATATAAAAAGGTTTTTGAAAAGCTTTTAGGGATGGAATGATAATGTATTAGAAAGAAGATTTTACTGTATATAGATATGGATACTTTGATTACAAAATCTGCATGGTAGGAAATTTGGAAGATGTGGAAGAGAACAAAGCAGAAAATGAAAACGAACCCATTAGCAAGAAATAGGCACCTGAATTCTCACTTTTTCCAGTTCTTTCTATACATATACCTTTAGGAACTCAGCTATTCTAAATGCAAATTAATATAGTAATATTCTTTAATTTAAAAATTAACAATTCATGAATTTTTATTATGATAATCAAATATTCTTTTACAATGTTATTCTTAATGGTGGCAGAATAGTCTACCGGATGGACATTCTGTAATTTATTTAACTAATTTTCTAATGAAAATAAGTTGAGAATTTGGGCTGATATTTTTATACTATTATTACAAATAAGAGTTAAGTGGATATCTTTGTAGACTTTTTATATATCTGTAATTATTTCATTAAGATAAAGGAAATTTGTTAAAAATAAAGCACTTTCTTATGCTATCGTTTAACATTGTTTTGGGATTCATAGATATTGCAAACATCTAGACATGACATGAGGGTGTCTGGGTGGCTCAGTTGATTAAGTGTCTGCCTTTGGCTCGGGTCATGATCCTGGAGTCCGGGGATCGAGTCTCGCATGGGTTCCCTGCTCAGGGGGAGTCTGCTTCACCCTCTGACCCTACCCCCTCTTGTGCTCTCTCACTCTCACTCTCTCAAATAAATAAATACAATTTTAAAAAAAGAAAGAAAATATGACTATTTTAAAAAAAAGAAATGACATGAAAGTTACAGACATGAGCTAAATTCTTGGGAAAAAATAAAGGCGTATTTCTATGCTATGTTTCACACCATTCATGGTTCTGGATGGACTAAAGACTTAAATGTAAAAACAAACAAGCAAACAAACAAAAAAACTGAGTTCATAAAAGTCCAAGAAGAAAATGCAGTTATCTGCATAATCTTTGGAAGGCACGTGTTTTTCAAGCATAGTATAAGCAACAAAGACAGCATGAGGGAAAGGCTAATTTAATTACATAAATAAAAATATCTGTACCTTAAAAACCAACATCATAAAGTGAAAAAGCAAATAACAAGAAGAAAATTATTGTATATGTGTAAATGGTAAACAAATAATCTTAATATTTAAGGTATTTTTTCAAACCTATAAAAAAAATCCAAATAGCTCAATAGAAAAGTGAGCAAATGATGTAAACGAACAACTTACCAAAGAAACGTAATCCCCAATATGTGTATAAAAATTTCGGTCTCAGTAACAATTAAGGATGTGCAATGTAATATAATGAGACATCACTGTCCCTAGCAACGCTTTTCTAGAAATTTTGGTGTTGGTAAGGACAGGGAATAGGAATTATTATAATGCACAGCTGATGGAAATGAAAATCTGTACCACCTTTCTGGAGGGTAATACATGCTTTTTTAAAAAACTCAAACTCTTTGACCCTGTATTTCTAATTCTAGGAATTTAACCAAAGGGACTGCTTAAGACTGGTGTGGATATAATTTTTAAAATATTTTGTTTATTTATTTGAGAGAGAGAGAAAGAGAGCATAAATGGGGTGGGAGATTGGGCAGACAAAGGGAGAAGCAGACTTTCCGCTGAGGAGGGAGCCCGATGCGGGCTGGACCCCAGGACCCTGAGATCATGCCCGAGCCAAAGACAGCTGCTTACCTGACTGGGCCGCCAAGGTGGCCGAAGACTGATGTAGATAATTAAATTTACCTGTATATGTTTCCACTACAGTATTGTTTATAATAGTGATGTTGAAAACAGTGCCCAGTGGTGAGGCTAAGTTATATCAAGGAACTTTCGTACATTAAACAACAGAATACAAGTCTGCTTTAATGCCCTAAATTAATGCCCTAAATTAATACTTTTTGAAATGGAAAACTATCCATAATATTGATTGAAAACAAAAGCAAAAAAAGGCCTGTTTACAATGGAGGATGATGTATCTAACTGACCCCATTGTTGAAGGAAAAACTAATGAATGTGAATTCATGGGAAAACGGCTGGGAGAGAAATACGCAAACCTGTTAATAGTGGTTATCTCCTCTGAGCACTGGAGTTTCACGCAGAGCACTGGAGTTTCATTTTCCAATCTTTCTATAACGTATAATTTAGTTATAACTTTAAAAAGAACACACACATTTCTATCCCTTAAAAAAAAATCTCAGATAGAAACCCCAGTAATCTTGGAGCAATCAGGTGAAAAAATGCCCTCAGGTACACAGATGATATATATATAAGCTGGTACAATCTTTCTAGAAAGTCATTTGGCCGGATTTATAAGAGCCAAAAGCTTACACCGAGTTATTTTATTTTTAGGAAGTAGTCCAAGAGAAATAAGATACATGCAGTGCTGTTTATAATAAGAAAGTTTGAACTTAATGTCCAACAAAGGAGAATGATTAAATAAATGATGGAACTCTGTCTGATGGACTCCCGTGCTTGCTTCCCAGGAAGCCTGGGGCTCGACAGAAGGCAGTCTGTGCATTTTTCCCCACTGAGGTCTCAGTAAGGTCTGTCCAGCTTTAATAGCCTAATGCTTTGTAAATCTTTGACTTAGCTTGATATAACTCATTCCAAAAGGTTCTTTGTCAGGGAAATTGTTTAAACCAGAACCTCAGAAAACTGCCCTCGAGTTCCTGCTAGAATGATCATTCTGGACAATCCTCCTTCATTGTCCCCTTGGCTCATCTCCCTGCTTTTCTGGGACCTTAGCACAAGTGGCTGACTGTCAGTGGCTGGGAAGTGTTTCACAAATTGCTCTCTGGTGGCCGAGCTGATCATGATGTAGCATTGGCCAATTTCCTTGGTGTAAATACCCCAGCATGGCTGATTCAGGCCTCCAGCATGACATCACTGAACAGAGTTGAGAAGAAGGGCGCAAAGCACAGTGTTTTATAGTATTATAACCACACAGATAGAACAGGTGTAAATAACCACATGAACAGAAATAATAGTAAAATACAGCAAGTCACTAGGAAGTGATGAACTCTGCGTATTATTACCTTTATTTTCAATATAAAATATTTCATCATAAGCTTCTATCATTAAACTTTTGATAACGGCCGTGTTTAACAACTGGCTTACATTGTTCCTGCAAGTGTGACAGTTCATTCTTGCGAACCTCTGTTTGGGGCACCCCACCGCCCTGGCTGTCCGCCCTGCTTCATTGTTGTAGGACATGTGACCTCCTCCTTCCATCTTTGTACAGAGTCCACCCCTGTTGACTTGCAATGTGGGGGAGAACAGCCACTGGCACCCTTCCCTGTCCGGGGCCATTCCTCCCTTCCCATCAGTGTCCCCGCCCCCACTACTGTCTCTCTTATGGCTTCTCTCTTCTCTTCATTTATGATGTCCAAGCCTCTTGTGCTCATTTCAGGAAGGCCTTGCAGTTTGCCATTTATGACTTGGTGTGAATACGTTTAACTCTAATGTTCACTTCTTCCCCCAGAGTAAGTGGGATTTTTAAGTAAAGCCTTACTTGTCATTCTGAAATCCCACTGACCAGGGTTTGATTCATAGCATTCTGATTAACTAGCACTGTGATCTCAGATCAGCCAGTTAACCTCTCTGACCCTTACTACCTCATGTCTCCAGTGGGGAAAATAACAGTCTGTCCTTCAGAGAGTTCTGATTTAATGTGATAAAATAGGAAGATTTAATGTGATAAAATACTCAGGGCATTTAGCACAGAGCCTGGTGCCTAGTAGCTGTTTGATGAATGGTACTAACATATTTTGCATTTTATTTTTACTGTTTTTGGATGAAAGTGATATGCTAGCTTTCCAGGTTGCTCTCTGCCTACCTGTCTTCCTCTCCCATCCCATCATTATCCTGTCTGCCCTTCAGCTGAATTTTAGGTGACAAAATTACTGCTTCCCTTAAAGGGCCAACTTTTGATCTTTCAGGGTTGCATGTATCTACCAGGAAGTACAGTCAAGGAGATTGCCACGAACCCGGAAGAGGCGGGGAAGTTTGTCTTTGAAGTCATTCCAGGTAGGCAACCAATGTGGGGACAGAGCTACATTATATTCCCATCTTACTTCTGGATCCTAGAAGTCAAGGCTGAATCTGTCAGCCAGCTAAGCGACTGACCGAGTAAGAATGCATCATCATTCTGTATGTAGTTAATGAACCTATACTAGCTGATTAGCTAGCAGCCAACTAAGCGGATGCACACTTGGTTCGACCCTGTAAGCATCTCATGAGGGCACACTTGGAGTCAACGTATACCACTAGGCGCTGACTCGCTACTCTGGAAAGTACATCAGCCCTGCTCACTAAAAGGAGCCCGGTTTCAAAGTTGATTGGGACCTTAAAACGAACAGTTACAGTGTAAACCAAGTGTTGTGAAATTGCCATTTTGGTGGGTCAAAAATGGTCTATGGTCAACAGTCACATGTGGTTCAACACGACCTAATAAGAAATGACAGCCACGAATACTGAGTGCTTAACACATGACAGGTGCTGAAAGTCCTGTATCGTGTATGTTAGCAGCACACAGGAGGGGGCTTCTGCCCAGGGTAGAGCTCTCTTCCTCAAGTGCATCTGGGCTAAGGGGAGTTGGTCCACTCTGTCTCAAGGGGAATTGGTGTTTGTGTGAGCCTGGCACACTGAGGCTGCTTCTCCCTGTCTCGGGCTCCTTTGCCAGTCCAGCCTGGCCAGGAACTCCACACAGCAGGGGAGGCCACCAGTGCCCTGAGCACGCGCCCCTTCCCTTAACCTCCTCCTTACCGCTCAGGGCAGCGTTCGCATAAGACACAATGAAGAAGGCAACGTGGCCATGAGGTTAGAGTGCCTGGTCTGGAGCTGGCCTGCCCTGCTCTGAATCCTGGCCCTGCCACTTTCTATTTGGGTAGCTGTGATCAAGTTATTTCATTTCTTCCTGCCTCTGTTTCTTTATCTGTGACATGGAGACAATGAAGAGGATAGTGAGAATGAAAGAAAGAACTCGATTTGGCACAATGAAATCGAATGGGCTATACCAAATGGCCCATTTGGTATAGTGACTGGTATATAGTTAGTGCCATGTCAGTGTTTGATATTTGGGGATAAATAGAGGAAATTATAAGGTAGAAATCAATCCTGAAACTTGCTACTGCTATAGGAAACAAAGAAAAACAATTCTTAAAGTTCAGCTTTTCTGGGTGGCCTCCTTCCCAGCGGGCACTCCTTTGTTTTTTTTTTTTTTTTTAATCTGAAGTTCTGTCCATCTCTCTTCCTCCTCAAAAGAATAGTTTATTTTTTAGTCTCTCTTCCCTGAGAAAGCCCCACTTCTTCCTACAAGATTCCTCTAGTCCAAGGACCCCTTTCCCAGCACAGCTCATGGGATGCAACCATCCATGGTAACGTGTGTCCCAAGCCTAAATTTTCCATTATGGGTAACCCTACTGAGGTCTTCCTTCAGATTCACTGTGGGCTTTGCACCCAAAGCCCAGTGCCCTTGAAGATTGCTAGGCTACGGTATCTCATTATCACGTACACTTGCAGGCCCCTGGGTGTGCTCATGCATGTGCGTGCACACACACGTGTCTTGTAAGAACAAACAACAATTCTAAAGCAATAATAAGGTAGGGAGCCATTTTCCCAAAGGTTTCCTAAAGGAGCCATCATTCTCAAGTCTTCATTCAACTTAAAGAGAGGCAAGCCTCACTTTAGAGACTTTTTAGTTCCTCTTTTTGTCATGATCTTAGGCAAGACGATTTTCAGGGACTGATGCTGGCCCAGGAAATGGCCTTCCTATTCAGGGCCCTCTCTCTGTGATCACCTGTGTCGCTGGCACAAACGCCAGAGAGAAGCCTTTCCTTGTAGCTCTGCTATGTGTTTCTTTCTTTAGAGCAGGCAAAAATTTAGGGCAAGCCTTGCTCTCCCTACTTACCTCTAGCAGAATAACTATCTGTTTTCCTTCCACCCAAAGGAAGTCATCAAGGATACAGAGTTATTCCTCTTGTTGCATTTCATTCTCATACTGCCTGGTGAGATGTAACAACAGATTTATTGAGTACCTGCTATGAGCCAGGCACTACTGTAGGAACCGGGAATCCAGAAAAGAACAAGCCTACATGATAGTCTAATGGGGGAGACTGACAGGGGACTGCTTATAATGGAATAAGCGCAACGGAAAAAATGAAAGCAAAGAAAGAGAGAAAAAATTCTGGTTGAGGTGGGGATAGTGGCCGGTCACTTACCATTTTATTTTTTATTTTTTTTTACTTTTTAAAAAAGATTTTATTTATTTATTTGAGAGAGAGACAGAGATATCAAGAGAGAGCATAAGCAGAGGAGGGGGATTGGAGAGGGAGAAGCAGACTCCCCGCCGAGCAGGAAACCCAACTTGGGGCTCCACCCCAGGACCCTGGGATCATGACCTGAGCTGAAGGCAAACACTTAACCAACTGAGCCACCCAGGTGCCCCTCACTTACCATTTTAAATAGAGCAGACACTCCAATATGCCCCACATTAATTGTTTTATAGGGCAGCAAAAGATTTTTAAAGTCCCTTTGCTTTTGATCTCTTGAACCTATCTAATATCATGGAGCTTCACCTTCTTTACCCTTTGGGATGACCTGATTTAGAATCCTTGTCATCGGGTCAT
The DNA here is from genome assembly GCF_963455335.1 of Martes martes. Lineage (NCBI taxonomy): Eukaryota > Metazoa > Chordata > Mammalia > Carnivora > Mustelidae > Martes > Martes martes. Next base: position 85,409,616 of record NC_137896.1, read on the forward strand.
TGGCTTTTGATCAGAAGGATCAGTCCATCAAAGCCCTGGCCTGTCAGGAGCATCCTGAGAGCTGGGTGTGTCTCAATGGAGTTGAGAGACAAAACTAATGGCAAAACTAAAAGATCTCCCAGAAGTCAGAGTAAACTGAAAAGGCATGTTTTTGCTACACAAGAGACTGGAGAATAGGCACGGAGGAGAAGGGTGCCAGATAAATTTCGGCCAAGGTCAAATTGGAAGCCATAGGGGCTAGTGGCAATTGGTGGGAGAAAGATCAGGGGCCGTACCTTGAGTGTGGTGGTAACTTTCTGGGTGCCAATGGGCAGGTCTCTTTGCATCTCTGGACTGGAGTTCCATTAGCTACAGAGGAAATGATACTAGAGCCCCTTCTATTTCAAAATGATATTGTGATTCCTACAGGATTCTTTAGTTCTACCCTGACCACTTTTTACTTCCCATTTTACTTCTGGAAACACCTAGATCTCAGGAGTGGTCAGGGCCTCCATGGACTGACCCTTCTGGTCAGAAGAGCTGATGACCCAGTGATAGGATGGATTCCGAATGGGGTTGTCCCAATGCATAAAATAATGTGGTGATAGTAATGTAAGTTCAAGAGATCAGAACTGAAGGGATTTTGAAGGTCTTTTGTTGCCCTGCAAGAAAAGACAGGTTCGGGCACAACTGGGGTGCTAGAACAAACTCTTTTTGAGAGAAATGCCTTGATGTTGTGAGAAGAATGAGTTGGTGCTTACACAGACACTTCGAAATTTAATAGCCTCTTGTCATTGAAAGAGATTGCTATTATGTTCTTGTCCTTCCTAAGACCTGTGTTTGATGCTTTCCTTCTCTCTTTTCCTTCTCTGACCCGCTCTTTCTTTTTGTGGCTTTCTTTCATTCTTTCTCTTGGCATCCTCTCCCTGTTCCACCCCCTTGTCATTTCCTCCACCCTTTTGTCTGACAACACAAACCCAGGAAACGTTACATATGTCTGTCCATAATCGTGGGCTTAAAGTCCAAATGGTAAAGAAAGTCCTAACAAACTTCATTTGTCCATCAACTATGTATTAAGAACCTGCCATTTATAAGGTCTTGTGCAGGTAGGAGAGTAGAAATTCTGAATAGGAAGCACTGATTTTGTGAGAAAGGCACACACGTGCTCATTGAGTTGCTGTTATCCTCCCCACCCCAACGGCTGAGCTCATGAGTAGCTTAGGAAAATATCAAAGCTGATGGTGATGGTGTGATGGACTGAAGTCTTCAGAATTGTATGGGCTGAGCCTCTTCTCTAACACCGACACTGCCCCCTGAACTTCTCTTCTTTTCTGCTAGGAAATGGCTTCTCTCCGCCACGGGAGCAGATCTCAGCCCAAGGCATCCTCCTTGCAAACCACGGGTGTTCAGTGGTTTATGTATGGAGTTAGGGTTTCGGGTGTATCGATGTTTGGTTCCCTTGAGGAAAAGCAGATAATGCTTTTGTGTTGTTTGAACCAAGGAAGCCACTGAGTTTCAGCTTCCCTTCGCTTCCCTTCGTCCCGGCCGCTCACCACTCGAAGACTTTCATTACTATTCCTTTTTCCTCCAGCCTCATGGGACCAGAGTCGCACAGGACAGGACTCCTATGTCCTCATGGCCAGCTCTCAGGCCGAGATGGAGGAGTGGGTTAAATTCCTTAAGAGAGTCGCTGGCACGCCCTCTGGAGGTAAGGACTCTGCAGGCTTTCCTGGGCAGGTGTCTGTGACAGCTCAAAGATGGGGAGTTAGTAGCTCCACACAGGATCCCTCCCTAAACAGTGTTCAACAGAGACCACGAGAGGACAACTCTGAGGTTATGCTCATTGCCAAGTATCTAGCTTCGCTCCCTGCTAGATCAAGAGCCAACTCTAGATTAGCTGGGTGGACTGCAGCCTTTGCACCGCAGCGGCAAATGTGTACAACACTCTGTGGCACCAGGATTCTGCCCGGTTATGGGGTCATGAGGCCAGAGGGTGATGGCAAGATCTATGCTGAAAGCTGGGGGAGGCTGATCAGCACAGGAAAGTGAAACGGCTGGCCAAAACTGGGGTGGTCAGACTCGGGGGAGGTTCAGGAACTGTGTCCCACCCCCAGGTGCTTGGTGAATTCAGGGTGAGCACTTTTCTGGGATCCATGATTTACGTGTTTGAGTTTTCTGGCAACCCCGGTGTTGGGTCCACACTAAAGGAGAAACTGCTGTGAAAAAAATATCTGCAATTAACCCAGCGTCCACAAGAGCCAAAATAGGGAGAGAGCCCAGATGTCCATTGACAGATGAATGGATAAAGATGTGATATATATATACATATATATGAAGATATGTATTATGTGTGTGTGTGGGCGCGCGCGCCCACACACACACACACACATAATGGAATATTACTCAGCCATCAGAAAGAATGAAATCTTGCCCTTTGCAACGACACTAGAACAAAAACGAACTAGAGGGTATTATGCTAAAAGAAAAAAGTCAGAGAAAGAGAAATACCATGTGGTTTCACTCATATGTGGAATTTAAGAAACAAAAAAGATGAACATAGGGGAAGGGAAGGAAAACCATAAAAGACCCTTAACTCTAGGAAATAAACTGAGGGTTGCTGGATGGGAGTTTGGTGGGGCAATGGGGTAACTGGGTGACGGGCAGGAAGGAGGGCACGTGATGGGATGAACACTGGGTGTTCTATGTAAGTGATGAAGCACTAAATTCTACCCCTGAAACTAATAATACCCTGTATGTTAACTAAATTGAATTTAAATACAAATTTGTAAAAAACTAAAACAAAACAAAAACATCTGCAATTGACAAAACAGGTGAATCCAGCATGTGTTTTTTCCTTTCTTAAAAATATGAGGAACTGATGTGGGCCATCTCAAGTGATCACTTTCTGTCAACTTTTTAGGGACACACTTTCTGTCAACTCCAGGATACCTGTATATAATTATTTATTAACTGTGCTGCCTATTATTTTGGAAGTTGTGTGGGGGAGCTTTTTACACTTCCAATATTAAATATTTATTGGATTGCCCAATGGTTTCTTTAGAAATTATGAGCACCTTTAGAAATTATGAGCACCATAACAATTTTGTGGAAATTTGAAAAAATATAGGAAAATAATTACCCCTACAACCAGCAGAGGAATTCTTATGCTTTCCTTCCAGGTGGTATTCATATCTCTATTCCTTTTTTTTTTTTTTCCCCAGAATGACAAGTATGGAATATATACACTACCTTTTATTTTATAGCTAAAGGCTTTTTCCCATGTTGTTATATCGATTCATTTCAGGGATTATTTGGTTCCAAAAAGTAGAAATCGCATGCAATGATGTTTAAACAAAGAGGGATTTACTGGGTTGGTACAGTAGCTACTCAGACACTATGGGAGAATTGCCAAGAGGACTCAAGAGGGTGGGGACAAGAACTGGACTATGGGCCCAGAGCTTATTCTGTTGGATTCTCTGGGGCAGTGCAGCATCGCATTCTGCTTTTCTCCAAGTGCCTGCCTGGGTTTGCGTAAGTTAGCAGTGCTCTGGGACTTACTCATGCCCGTGGCCCCAGACAGCTGTGCCAGCTTTCCTGGACTTCTCCCTCAAGCAGAGCAGAGGCTGAGCTCAACCTCAACCACTCCATTCCAAACTCCTGAGAAAGAAGACCTACCTGGCTCAGCTGGGGTCAGGAGACCCCTTGCAGACTCAGGAGCTGGGCCAAGGAGGCAGTCCTGCAGCCTGCGCCCTGCCTAGCGGGGTGGGGGGGGGGGGAGCTGGGAGAAAAAAAGTTACTGATGGGACACCCAGACTCCAGAGTGCCTGCCACCACTCTCTGAACAGCTGCATCCTATTACAAAAAGGGGAGCGTGGTTTCATTAACCATTTCCCAGTTCCTAGACACTTCTTTTTTGCTATGCTAATCAGTCCAAGATGAGATTTGTATTGATTAAAGCTCTCTTTTCTGCCGTTCAGCTTGGGGAGGCTTAGTGGTGACCCTCCTTGTTGGCCCCAAGTCCTGTGGACCGTTTCCTGCTTTCCCTAGCCCAGCGCTTTAGGCAGCCTGCAAGTTGACAAGAATAGTGGATGTTGCCTAATTTTGCACATATTCTGAGTCAAAATGTGGTGCTTGCCCTATGAATAGCCCCCATGCCTTATATGGTGCTCGGCTTAGCCTTGTCACGGGGAGCTGCTCTACTGGGTCCCACTCCAGGTGGGGATTTCTTCTTTCCCCTACCACGTGAGAAGCCAGTCAAGCATAAATCCTGCAGGCCAGGGAAAGTCCGAGGGAGGAGAAAGAAAGAGTACAGCATATTTATTTATTCAAAGAACAGAATTTGTCCCTGGTGTGGCATTTCAGATGTTCCCAAAGCCTCTAGTTGCATCTGAATGATAGATCTTGGGAGGAGAAGTCATTTTAAGACAACAGAAGGTCCAGTCTGAGACCATGAAGCAAGCCTGACATTTGTTCTTCCTGTTTGTAAGTCAGGAAGCTTCTGTCCTGAGGAAGCAGACGATTAGTCCGAGGGGCCCAGCTGCCGAGGAGCAGGGCCGGGACTGCTGCCACTATAGGCAGCTTTGTCACAGGAGACACTCAGAAGTGCCTCTGAGCCGGGCCCACTCAATCTGCAGGGCACACCCCTCAACCACTGGAAAGTCACCGAGAGATGCTGCTGCTGCTGCCTCTTTCCAGCCCCTCCTGATACTTTCTATGGCCTTTCCCACCCAGAAAAGCTCTCTTCTTAGTCTCTCCAATACCAGCATCCTCGTTGAGGTGCCCTACCATCTTGTCTGAATTACAACAGTCGTCCCAAAACCAACTGCCTTGCTTTCCCCCCGAATACCCAAGGTATGTTCCTGCCTCAGGCACACCGCTATTTGCTCTGTCTGGAATCCTCTTTCCCTGGGTGGCTGTGTGGCTTGGTACTCTGCTTTTTTGTAGGTCTTTGCTCAAACATCAGTGAGCCCTCCCTCCATCATCCCATCTGACATTGAATGCCTCCCTTGACCTACCCTTGACCCTTCCTCTCCCTCTTTCCTTCTTCGTTTTTCTCGTGAGACTATCCTCTAGGAGCTTGCTAACTAGTTCACTCATTTGTCCGTAGTTGGTCTCTCCTGGTTAGAAGGAAACCTTCAATCTACTCGGCAGGAATCTCTTTCTTCGTTTTGCTCAGTGCTGCATCGCAGAATCGAAACAGCGCCTGACACAGTGGATGTGAAGGAACGGCCTCCCCTTCCCATGGTGATCCGGGGTTCTACTCCCGTAGGCTCTCCTCCTTGCGTGGTGACCCTCAGCTTACCTGGGAAACTATGTGGAAAATGGGTTGCTGCCTCTAGAAGGATCTCTCCCGAAGTGTGTTAATGGTGAGCTTTGGTGAGACTCTTCATGGTTTGTAGATCCCTTAGAGAATCTGATAAAAGCTGTGGAAGCTCTTCCCCCAAAAGGGTCCCTTTGTACAACCCAGGTACAGAGTCCAAACTATGTTTTAGAAGTTATTCTCATGCCGGTTTTGCAGAGCCAAGGCCCTTCTTGCCCCAGTCTCTTTTCTGGCTGCGGTTCTGCCTCGACAAGAAAGAAGGCCCACGTCGTTCCCATGACACGCCCAGCTTTTCCCTCTTGGCTCCTCCTGCCTCCTAGCTGCTCTGAACATTCCTCTCACCTTGTCCCATTCTGGGACCATTTCCGATGCATCTCCACACATCCCAGAAATTCTTGGACCCCAGCTAGATGTCCAGCGATTTAACTCAGTTCTGACACTCTCTGCCTAGAGATAGAATCGGATTGCACGGGCAAAGGGCTCGGTCCTGCAAGACGTCTCCCCATTTCAGGTCCCAGTTTCAAGTCCAGATTGTTACCTGTGCTTTTGACCCAATGGCTATGGATTGGAGGTTCCAATGACCCCTTCCCTGGGTTCAATTAATTTGCCAAAGGGGCTCCCAGAACTGAGGAAACCAGTTTACTTAATAGACCACCCGTTTATTATAAAAGGACCTAACTTAGGAACAGCCAGATGGAAGAGATGCATGGGTCAAGGTGTGGCAAAGACCATCTCAAGGAATACCAGTCTCCCCTAAATCTTCGGGTATCCATCAACCCAGAAATTCTCCAAACCCCATAGCCTTTTAGGTTTTATGGAGACTATTGCAAATGTATGATTGATTAAATCATTGACTGTTTGTTCTGGACTTAATCTCCAGCTCCTCCCAGTTCTCTGGAGGTCAGTGGGTGGGACAGAAAGCACTAATTCTGTAATCACTAGGTTGGTTCCACTGTTAATCAGCACACATCCAAGGCGCTTTTTGAAACTTGCCTCATTAACATAACAAAAGATACCTTTATCTCTCTCCTCGAAGCAAATTCCAAGAGTTTTCAGAGTTCCATGCCAGGAAATGGGTGAAAGACCAAAAACATATTTCTTATAGTAAATCACCATGTTACTCCTTGGAAAGCAGCACCCTGGTGTGCCTTGGTGCTCTAGGCTTTTCATTCCTAGCCAGACAATTTATCTCTTTTTTCTGCACTAATCTTTCCTAAGGGCCTGGCTGGAAACGTTAAATTTACTTTTTTTCCCAAAAGTTCTGGATGCAATTCCAAGTTTTCCTAATTTAAGTAGAAGAAAAGGAAGGGAGGTGAGCTATCTGGGCTTTGAGTGACTAACTAGTCCCTTTTTCTCTAAACCACCCCTCCCTCCGTTGGAGGGCTCTGTGTTGTCTGGATCCTCACCCTGAAGCCAGGTGTCTGCCCCACCCCCAGGGAGCAGGTAGGCCACATTGCAAAATGCTGATTGGTCAGAAATCGTGCCTAGTTCTGCTCTGACCAACCAGGTTGTAAGGCCCGGGCCAGTCCCGTGTTTTAAGCATATTTGTGTGTTTGCCAGCACTAGGCAGAGTATATGAACAGTAGGTTGTTACATGCCTTGGGTTCCTTTTCTTCCTCTTCTTTCCTAAGTTGTCCACATCCTTCAGAACATGATTTCACAATCTACAGCAGGGTTAGCCGGTGGGAGTGTCCTATCTCTGTGATTCATTGTTACTCCGTGTGTTCTGATTCTTTTTCTCTAGATAAACTGGATATTAAGAAGGATGGCTTCTTTCTTTCTTTCTTTCTTTTTTTTTTTTTTTACAGTCTCCCCAAGAAGGTTGATTTTTCCTTATTTTCAGTAGTCCCTCTCTCCCTGGAGACAGATACCTTTCTTTTTTTTTTTTTTTTTAAGATTTATTTATTCTATTTGAGAGAGAGAGAGAGAGTGAGCATGAGCTGGGGGAGGGACAGAAGGAGAGAGAAAGAATCTCCAGCAGACTCCCCTTTTAGTGCGGAGCATGACACGGGGCTCGTTCCCATGACCCTGAGACCACGACCTGAGCCAAAATTTAAAGTTGAACACTCAACCCACTGAGCCACACAGGAGCCCCAAGACAGATACTTATTCATTCATTTACTCAACAAATATTTGTTGAGCATGAGCCAAGCACTGTGCTAGCCCTGGGGGTACCGCAGTGAAAAAGACTAAGTCTCCTCTAAGTCTAATAGAAGACAGAAATGAATCGACCCCCGAACCGTAACATTACAACTGGGAAAAGTACCATAAAGGAAGAACCCATAATGCACAGTGGGGAGAAATGTCTTTGTCAAGATGTTTAGGGAAAGCTTCCCTGAACTAGTGATGATTAAGCTTAAATCTGAAGGGTTAGTAGAGGCTAAGTAGGCAGAGGAGGGAGAAGAGGAACAGTATCTCAGTCAGAGGAATAGCACATACCAAGGTCCTGTGACAGAAAGGAGAACAGGCTCTGGAGTGAGTGGAAGGTGAGAACAGTGGACATAGCCTCGCTAAAGCTGTCGGTCCTCCTCCTAAGGCAGCTTGGATGAGGGTGGTGGTGGTGAAGATGGAGAAAAGTAAGCAGGTGTACAGAACGTTTCCAAGGCAACGTTGCCATGACATGGGTGTGAATGTGGCATGGAAGGAGAATGTGGTGTCGATGGAGTCTTTGATTCCCAGCCTATGAGCCAATGGAGGGATGAACACTGGGTGGGTGGGTGTGTGGGGCATCGCAGTACTCCTCCTGGCAATCCCTCCTGCTCTCACCTGTCCCCTTGTGATGCTGAGAGTCCATTCCAAGTCTCCTGGGCATGTCTGGCAGGGTTGCTGCACTATTTGCTAAAATCTTCTCAACGGGAGGGGGGAATCGTCTCGATTTACCCCACAACCCACCTCCAAGATCATTCTCTCTGAAGGCTTGACTGAGCCACGTGCAACTCTGAAAGCATTTTCAGACGAGGGTGGGCTGGCTTCATCAACACTAAGTGAAATCCTGTGTTCCTGCCAGACACTTTGATATATGGAGCAATGCTGGTAAGGGCTTGTGCGGGGATTTTTTTTTTTTTTTTAACCCACCTCCATTCTATCCCTTGAATGGCAGTTGACAATTAGCTGCTAAGTAAAAGGAGGCACTTATTTTTATTGCGGGCCCTGACAGCTTTATGTTCACTCTTTAAAAGCCAAGACTCATGTGTGTAAAGGTGAGTGGGGAGGGGAAGTAGTGTGGTAAGGAGGGAGGGAGGGCCAGGGGCAGGTGCCGACAGATCCCATGATTTCCGCGCTGGAGTCAGAACCTGAGCGGTATTTACAAGCATGTGCTGATCTGGAAGCGAGAGAGGATGGTTCTTCCAGGTTGGAGAGGAGGGAAGGCTTGAGGCTGGTCCCGGCAGAGGCTGTGATTCCTCGGACCCCATCATGCCTCATGTTCTTAGGATGCCGCAGTGGGACCTGGGCTGTGGCTTTTCTGCCCTGGCACTGCTCTCTTGCTGGAATTTCAGGAGGAAAACCCCCAAGCTCCGAAAGAAAGGTATTTCTTCCCCATTTTGTGATTCAACTCTTCCACTAGAAGGCACTCTGCCCAGCTCCCATTCCCTCTCCTATGGAGATGGGGCTGTTCCTGGAACTGACCCCCTGGAAAGCAGGTAGCAGGGCTGGGTCAAAAGGCGAGTGGGTGGGGGGTGCCTGGGTGGCTCAGTGGGTTAAAGCCTCTGCCTTCGGCTCGGGTCATAATCCCAGGGTCCTAGGATCAAGCCCTGCATTGGGCTCTCTGCTCAGCAGAGAGCCTGCTTCCCCCTCCCTCTCTGCCTGCCTCTCTGCCTACTTATGATCCCTCTCTCTCTGTAAAATAAATAAATAAAATCTTAAAAACAAAACAAAAAACACAAAAGGCCAGTGGGAAAGAGGGGACAGGGGCGGGGCAGTCCCTCTGGGCTGGACCAGAGGCAGCGTGGGGAGGGGCTCTTGTCTTGAACCCAGGAGTGTATGCGTGATACAAAGGGGAGGGATGATGAGGTTAGAAAGGAGTTGACAGATAATCCTTCCACTTTCACTTCCCCAGAGCAACTCAGTATCCTGGGGCTGCCTTGCAAATCTGAGGAGGAAGCTTAGAAGTAAAGGGTGGAGGATGGCCACAGACAGAGACTAGGAAGCCGCCTACCCCTTTCTTCTTCCCCTTGAGACTTAATGATGTTTGAAATTTCACCTAGACAATTGTATTCCACTGGCATTAAACAAGAAAGATTAAAGTATTGAATTTAGAATCATGAGGTAAATACAACAGTGGACAAGTTCCTAATCTAAGTCTCAGTTTTTCCATCTGTAAAATGGAACAATAATATCTATTTTGTAAGGTTCTTATGAGGACTAAGAGCACACACGACACCTTCTAGGGCATGTCTTCATAAAATTAGCTTAATTAATTAAGTGCATTAATAATTAGAATTATTACACTATGTATTAGAAGTAATCAATTAAGATTTGTACCCATTAAGATGGCAATGTCTCTATTAATAGTGACTGGTCCAGAGTGAGGAGCAATTTTGAGTGACTGACTGGCTGGCCAAGGGCAGGAAGAGCAGGGGCACTAGTTCCTTGAAGGAGTGGGGGCAGCCTGGGAGGCAGGGGAGCCGGAGGTGGAGAACGATCTTCAAGTGCCTCCCGCCCCACTGTCTGCTGTCTTCTTCCTTCCCTCGTTTCCTTGGGGTCTAGGCTCTTTCATGTCCACCGAGGATCAAAGGGTAGTGATCAGGATTGAGAAGTCAGAGGTAGTTGTGACTCAGGATTGGGTCTTTGGAGTTCCAGGAAGGTTTTCTATTCCAGACTCCTCATATGTGATTGGAGATGGAGAGTGACAAAGCTTGATTGAAACAAACAAAAGAAAACCAGGATACTCTTCCTCTTCTGTTGGTCCTGTGGTATCTACAGCCTGCTGTGGCCATTTCTTGTTGGAGGGAAGAGCTCTGACTGATTTCTAGGCTGGAGACGTGTAGTTCAGTGTCTTTGTTGTATGGGTAATATGGAAACAGTGGGAGTGCTAGGAAGCACGTGAGGTTGAGGGAAGGCAGGCCCAGGACACTCCAACATTTAGAGGACAGGGAGAATAGGAAGAATCATCCGAGAAGGCTGAGGAAGTGTGGCCCGTGAGATAAATTGAGAACCAAGTGGGAGTGCCAAAAACCATGTGAAAAGTGTCTCAAGAAGGAGTGATTTGCTCTGTCACATGGTGCTGATAGAGCAGTTAAGAGGAAGACGGAGAATTTGACTTCTTGGTTTCAAAAATGTAAAGGCCATTGATCTCTTTGACAAGAGCAAGTTTGGAGAAGTGCTGATCAGAGTACTTTTAGAAGAGAAGGGGTGGAGGATGAGAGCAATGGGAGACTGCCGGTGAAAGCTCTTCAAGGACTGGTCCATCATGTGCCAGGCTCTGTGCCAGGAAATAAAAATAGAGGGTAAACCAGACAGGCTGTCTGCCTTTGAGGAGCCCACAGTCCAGAAGAAGAGAGACATGTTTAAAACTAAACTACCTGAGAAATGGTAGGATAGAGCTATCTATGGGAGCTCTGGGAGGACAGAGGAAGGAGGGACCAGTTCCCTCTAAGGAGAAGACAGTTGGAACTCGTGCTGCTGAAAAATCAGGTTCCCGGGTGGGGAGAAAGAGGAAGGGTGTTAGTTCCAGAGTTTTCAAAAGCAAAGACATTTTTTTCCTTCTTTTTATCCTAATCTCCAGCTACCAGAGAGGCTGGTCCACAGCAGATACTCAGTTTGTATTTGTTGAATGATTTTGTGAATTCTAGTGGGAGGAGTTTACAAGAAACAGGGCTGCAAAAGAAACCATCACAACAATTTTGACAGTAGCAGTGAGGACAGAGAAGAGAGATGGTTTAATTTAGAAAGTGCTGATCGGTTTGGAGGGAAAGAGAGGGTATTGCAGACAATCCTCACACTCACACTTCAGCTAATGAGGTTTGTTGAGTGCAGGTACCTTGTGTTGATGGCTTTGTACTCTCTGTGCCTAAGAAAGTGCCTGATGCTTTACTGCTTGAGTGACTGAATGCTATTTATTGGAAAGTAGTGATTTGGGAATGTTGGGGGTGGGACGAGAGTGAGATTGGAGAAGACACTGGGGGAGCTGCCATTAGACTTTTGATGCAAAAGGATGGATGGATGGATGGATGGATGGATGGATGGATGGATAGACAGACAGATAACTCTGAACCAGACATGTGGATTTACAAGTTATCAGTCTATAGGTGATATCCAAATGTACTGAATCATGGGACCTTGCCAAAGAGAATATCTAGAGGGAGGAGACGGCTGAGTTGGAATGCCAGGAAGCGACATACTAAAGGAGCAGGTGGAGGAAGGAGCACAGTAAAGGAGATTGCAGAGAAGCCAGCAAGGACATGGGAATAGAATGAGAACAGATGGCTTTGTCATCACGTAGGGATAAAGTCTTGATGAGGAAGGAGAATCAACAGCATCAAGAGTCTTCAGGGAAGACCAGCAGGGTGCGGAATGGACATAGGCAATGCCTGGCCATTTCTGGCACTGGAAATTTTATTGAGTGGATTGGATGGAAAGACTCAGGCTAATGGAACCAGACTGGGATGGGCTGAGAGGCTGAGAGGTTGATAAGTGAAGAAGTAGAGCCCGTGAGGCTGGAAGTAGACATGTTCTCTTATGAGTATACTGATGACGACAGGAAGACAAGTAGTGGTTGTTTGAGAGCTGGGACAGGAAGTTATTGTTTAATAAATTGGCAGACGTGGACGCACTTGGGCCCTTTCAATTGAAAAAAGAAAAATTTAAAATACAAAAGAAGTGAAGTGAAGTCCTAGAAGAGGTGAGAAAAGATGGAACCCACAGGCCGAGAAAGCAACATTTTAGAGGAAAGCACAGGGTTGTTTTCTTCCTCTGAGAGCAGACAGACAGACAGGCAGAGGACGAGGGACCAGAAAGTCAGGGCCTGGGGATGAGGACATCATCATGATGTCCTCACTTAGGAAGAGAAGTTAAAGAGGAGCCAAGGTCATCTGCTGAGACAGAGAAGGGGAGAAAGGGGTGGTGAGTGCAAGGCAAGTGGGGAAGATTTGGAACCATGTTTTTACCGAGATTGGGAATATGACCTTCCATGATATGGAGTGCTATGTACCCTGGGAGCTCTGGGAGCTCTGGGTGACCAGATGGAGGAGTGGAGAGGGTACTGGGAATCAGCAGAGCTGAGATGATGGAGGAGAGATGAGGGTTGGGATGTGGGTTTGCTGGTGAGAGTGACATCACAATGATTGAGTGCAGGGCCTGGAAGGGATAGAGGATGAGCACATCTCCCTTGGGGAGAAAAATTACAGGACTTGCTACCCAGAGGGTTGCAAGAAGGAGCTGGATTCCAGGTCACCTGCAAGCAGAGCACTTGCCTCTGGACCTCGGGAATAGAGCTCCCATCTGACAGCACTGATGTCTCCACGTACATCCCCACACTGTGTTTGGGATATGGTTCCTTGTCAGGGTCCAGGGGCCCCCTTCGGCCTGAGTTTCAGCTGCTCTGAAACCCATCTGCCTCCCTCTTTGAGGTGCCCCTCACGGGATTTTTACAAATGCCGTGTGGTCTATGTTTTAAGTCAGATTATTTCAATCATTCACAGACACATAGGAACCAAATTCTACACTGCTGTAGATATTCTCTAATTGTTTCTTATTATATTGCATGTTGTCCTTTCATTTCCATGACTCAAGTGCAATCTTACTGAAAGCAAGAACCATATCCTACGTTCTCTTGCCTGTATTACTCATTCCACATGGCCTGCTGCTGACACTCAATAAATGTTAGTGTGAAGCTGCATTCTTCACCAAGGAGATCTCTACCAGTGCCTAAACTAAAGAAACACCACAGTTGTCATTAATCATGGAAAGCACTTGCTTAAGAAGTAATTCTTTTATATATATATATTTTTTATTAAATTTTTTATTTATTTTCAGCATAACAGTATTCATTGTTTTTTCACCACACCCAGTGCTCCATGCAATCTGTGCCCTCCCCAATACCCACCACCTGGTTCCCCCAACCTCCCACCCCCTGCCCCTTCAATTCTTTAAGTAATTCAGCAAAACATACTCTCTATCTACCTTGTGCCTGGCTGAACACTGGGGATGAAAAGAGAGCATCTCCCTATTTCCAGCATTGGGGAACCTAGTCATGCAGAGGGTATGGGCACATACAAATAATTACCATACAGTGTCAAAAGGGATTGTGACATTTGAGAAGGAATACAGGTACACAAAGTAGTGACAAAGTCTCTCAGGCTGGGGTCAAGGAAAGCTTGGCAGATATGATGATATTTGAGTCAGGCTAAGGAAGACAAATAGAATTCCAGCAAACAAGGAAGGAGAGATGAACAGACTGGGCAATGAGAAGACCATCCAAGGGCATGATGGCTGGAGAGTGCTGTGGGTTTGGGGAACATCAGGGAGAGGCGTCTTCAGGGGCATGATCTGAAGTCAGACAGCGGGGTGGGGGGGGTCAGACTGAATGCCAACCCAAGCAATGCCAGCCCCAATTTTCAGACTCTAGCCACAAAAATAGTTCATCAAACAGTCTCACTGAAATGCAGTAAGTAAAACAGACAATAGTCCAGTGGATTTGGTTGGGAGTAGAAAGTACAAAGACCACCCCCCCCCCCAACCCCGTGCTCAGCTCCACCTAGATTCACCTCCCTCACTTCCCAGCATTGGATGTGATGAGGGAGGGGCTGCAGAGGAAGCCCCTAGGACTTTGAGGGGTAATTTGGAAAATGCCGCTATGACAATTGGGCAAGAAGTAGATGACTATTAAGAACAGGGTTGGGGGGCGAGGGAGTGTGCTTAGGTAAACTGGAGGTGGTGTAGAAAGGTAAGCAGCAAGAGAGTTTTTTAGACGTCAGAAGAGAAGAGACCACAGCTGTCATAGGTGAGAGAGTGGTCTAGCCTGGCTTAGGGCAGAGGCTGGGAGTGCAGAGGACACAGTAGATTCAAGAGCTCAGGACAGCTCTTTGCAGGTGGAATCCACATTAGTTAGAGACTGGATACAGGGGACCCACCAGAGAGAGACCCATGGGGAAAACCAAAGGACTTTGGGAAGCAGTGTCCTGGTAGTGGAAATGGTCATTGTAGCAGGGGCCTAATTATGACAGAGGGAAAATCAGGCAGAGGTGAGCCATGACCTATCTTCTGAGCTTCCAGGAACCAAAGGGCCTGGGTACCTGGTAGGAGAATGGGTAGCCAACAATTATCCTGACTTAAAAACTAACCTTGTCATACCACTGGGAAGGGGAAATTATAGAGCCAAGTACTGACAGGGCTGGGTTAGAGCTGGTCCACACATGCTTTGCTGGAGGCAGTGTAATCTGGAAAAATATTTTTGGACAACAATTTGCATACCATTGAGTCATAAAAATGTTCAAACCACTTGACCTAGTAATTCAACGTGTGGGAATCTGCCCTAAGGAAATAGTTCAAAAGAGTAAAAAGCCTGTGTTCACCCATCCAAATGTTAATTAATCAATTAAGCAATTAATTAGAAATTATACATTGCACTGAATACATTCCAGGAAATCTGCTTGGTGGATAAGCATGTTCATTGTGGCGATTTTAAAAATAGTAAAACATATGGGGTGCCTGGGTGGCTCGGTCAGTTGGGCAGCCAACTTTGGATTTAGGCTCAGGTGACGATCCAGGGTCCTGGGATCAAGCCCTGGGTCAGGCTTCTAATCTGCTCGAGGCTTCTCCCTCTCCCGCTGCTCCTCCTTGCAAATCTTAAAAAAATAAATAAATAAAAGTAGTAAAACATAGTAAACAATCTAAATTATTAAAAATGCTGCAATGGTCTCATACAGTATCAGACAGCCGTGTGATAGACTGTTATATTTTGAAGCTATATGACACAAGCAGAATTCAAAATGGCCTGTTTTCTGCTTCAGTTAAGAGTACATTTCCTTGAGTTTACTGCCTGGGCTTGAATTCTGAATACCATGCCTTGGCACCTGACCTTGGCAAGTTCACTAGTGCCTCTGAGGCTCAGTATCTTTCGTAGTAAGGTGAGTATAACAATTCTACTACCTCATGGGGTTACTGTAGAGATTAAATGAGAACAGGTATGCACAGTGCTTAGCACAATTTCTAGCCCACAATATGTACTCAGTAAAAGCGAGTTGCTATTTTAAATTTGTAAGAATGTGGGTCAAGAGAGAAAGACTGACAGAGACTGCCCCAAATGTATAGCCCCAGGAAATATAATGGGTGACTTGACTTTGCCTTTCATCTAGTATCATTGCACTACAGCTTTTGAGGTTACAGGCAACACAAACAAATCCAGATCTGGGCAAAGCACTTTGACCTACCAGTTCATCCAATGGAAGTCAGAGTGATGGGCAGGTCCTATCTTTCTCTTCTCAGCTGTGTTTGGCCAGCGTTTGGATGAGACCGTAGCCTATGAGCAGAAATTCGGCCCCCACCTGGTGCCCATCCTGGTGGAGAAGTGTGCAGAGTTCATCCTCCAGCATGGCTTGAATGAAGAGGGCATCTTCCGACTGCCTGGGCAGGACAACCTGGTGAAGCAGCTCAGAGATGCTTTTGATGCCGGGGAGCGGCCCTCCTTTGACAGGTACCCTGTCCTCACCATACCCTCCCCCTGCCTCACTTGGGCAGGGACACTTCTCTCTCAGCTGAGCTATAGGACTTGCACAGCTGCGTCCCCAATCCTGGCTGGCGATAAAGAGAGCCTTCTGTTTTGCTGATCACTTACAGGAGGAATGACATGAACTAGAACTAGGGCCTTGCTGATGTAGTGGGAGGGGGAGTGCCATGGTGGGAGGGGAGGAAAATGGGACCTAGCTCGAGGCCCCCACTGCCGGGCAGATGAGGACTGTGGAAGAGCTGAGCTGGCTCTGCGGTCCGACTCAGCGTGGTGGAGAACGTACCGTCTCTATACCCAAGCGCTCTGATGTTCTTCCACAGTTTTCTAGAAATGGCCAGAACCAGGACTTCTTGTTAGTTTGGGAGACTGCAGTAGCATCCACCTCTGAACTTAGTTCTGAGCCTTTTTGGAGAGAGTACATACTGATGACTTAGCAGACTGGCGTCCCCCCACGTCTCCCTTGTGGAGGTTGCTGGGGTTTGGTTGGGGCCTACCAGCTGTAGTGACATTTCTTCTCGCCATCGCCTGCCCACCCAACCTCCTGCTGCTCCCTAGTCAAGGTTTCCCGCTCTGCCGCAGCCAGCTGGTACACCCTCCACCCCGACACTGGACGCTCTCCACCTGTTGTGCAATATTCACCCTGGTTGCCTGTGTGTTCTTGTCCTGCTGGCAAGAAAGAGCCATTGTTCTTTCCAAATCAGCAGCCCATAAATCAAGATTTGGGGAGACAGGCCTCAACTCTATCCAGTTTCCAAAGGTTGAAATTCCCCAAGAGGTTATTTATGACCTAGGAACAGGGTTGATCCTGGGAGAATCATGAACAGCTACATGCCATTAGGTCCCTCCCCCTAATATCCTCCCCCATCACCAGCAATGCCCATTCTCCCCCTGAAGCATCTCTCATACCACCTGTTCTCTCCAGTCTCACAGCCACTGTCTGAGTCTGGCCCACCACATGTCCGTCTCTGCTGCCCTCGGCGTGCAGTAGGTTAACTTATCAAGGGTGCTGTATTTTTACAGGAAAGCAATGGGTGGAGTTGTTATTGGAACTGTAGCAGGTTAGGGGCATCAAATTTACGGACCTCTCAGCAGCACTATAAATTGCATTTCATTATCAGACACCTGTTCAATTAAGCTCACCAACTTTGTATTCCATTTTCTTCTTATGTTTTTAATTAGCTTTGAGTTGATCAAAAGATACAGGTGAGTTGTTACTAAAGGGATGTGAACAGTCAGCCTGGAGGGATAGAGGTGATTGTAGGGTTTTGTCAGATAACCTGCCCTGGGCTTGATTTTATGGACCTATAAAGTCAGCCTGGGTGGTGGAGTCATAGTCTTTGATTCCTGGGAAATATTTGGGGCTGGAAGAAGGAAAGTTACACAGCTTGTCATGACCCTTATACCCCCAGAAATAAGAAGTAGAGTTTACACACCCAGAAATAGGAGGGGTCACCTGGGGCTCTTAAGAGTCCTCCCAGGGCCGAGACTTAGGTCTACGTAAACCTTGTAAGTACTTATCCAGACCTACATTGGTCATATGTGTAGTTCTAGATCCCCCAAATTGTCTCACTGGAATGAAGAGAAATGAAGGAGCTTTTATTTGGTAGATTCTAGAGCAGCTAGATCTGATTCTCATTAAACATATAAGTGTACATTTTAAAATCTCTTTGTTGAGCTTCTGCCACCCACAAAACTAATGGGCTTCTGATAGCTGTAGTTCTCTGAGACACATACAGACGTGCCGCATTTTAAGGTCCGTGCTACCACGGAAGGATTGGCAGAGCCATCCGTGGTGCCTGGGCTAATCTCTGGGAGATCAGGGGTTGAACTCAAAAGGAACCTGGCTCCTGATTTGCCCTTGTCCTTGACTTAAAAAAAAATAATTTAAAGATGTTTTATTGGGTTGAAGGAAGAACAAAATCAGGAAAAACCATGCTGGAAATTTAGACTATAACTGTGACAACTGATTTGACCCTGTTACAATGGGGGCACAGATATTAAACCAAAAATTTCCTGAAATAATTGTATAATTTCCATTGTGTTAAGTGCTAAAATTGAAAACTGGATGGTACTCTGAGAACATAGAACAGGCCCCCCCCTTTTTTAAAGATCTATTTATTTATTAGAGAGAAAGTGGGGAAGAGGGACAGAAAGAGAGAGTCTTTTTAAAAAAAATTTTTATTATGTTACTCACCATACAGTACATCATTAGTTTTTGATGTAGTGTTTTATGATTCATTATTTGCATATGACACCCAGTGCTCCATGCAATACGTGCCCTCCTTAATACCCATCACTGGGCTAACCCATCCCCCCATCCTGCCCCTCCCCTCTGAAACCCTCAGTTTTTTTCTGGAGTCTGCAGTCTCTCATGATTCATCACTCCCTCTGATTTCCCCCACTTCAGTTTTCCCTTCCTTCTTCTAATGTCCTCCATACTATTCCTTATGTTCCACATATGAGTGAAACATATGAAAATTGTCTTTCTCTGCTCGACTTATTTCACTCAGCATAATCCCCTCCAGTTCCATACATGTTGATGCAAATGCTGGGTATTCATCCTTTCTGATGGCTGAGAAATATTCCATTGTCTAAATGGACCACATCTTCTTTATTGATTCGTCTGCTGAAGGGCATCTCAGCTTAAGTGGACTTGTAGTTCAGCCCAACCCAGGACTCACTTTCACAACCCTGAGATCACAACCTGAGCCAAAACCAAGAGTGGGATGCTTAACGGACTGCATCACCCAGGTGACCCAGAACAGGAGCCTTTTGGCATATTCTGGTGGATTTGCAGAGACCCTCCAAAGAGAAATGACATTTACACTCAGACACACTAAGCAGGCACGAGGGGTTAGTCAGGACAAGCAGAATTATCTTCCCCCAGTAAAATGAATCAGGAAGCTTCCTCTGGTTTTAAATATTCCCAGATGATTTATATAGATAATTGTACTCTTTGGTTATAACTTTGAAGCATCTACACTATATCAATGGTTATAACCCTTTCTTTTTTCTGTAAGATATTTTTGCTATCATAGTTTCTTCTGATCAAACTATCTAGTAGTTTGTGGTTTTGTTGTTGTCATTTATCTTCAAAAGATTCTGTTTTTTTAATGTATCATTGATACCGTCTTTCTTATTTCAAATTGTTGTTGGCAACATTCGTTGCTTGGGTGTATTTTGTATTTTGGGGGCTGTGCCAGGCAGTGGACAGAATGTCAGAGAATGGAACCGTGGAGGCAGGAGGCCAGAGAGGAAGCTGTGGCAAGATCCTGGCAAGAGGCCATTACCTTCTGAAATAGAGCAGTGAAGGCTGGGGGGCAGGACTTAGAGCAACTCACATGACATTCAGGTAGGATTGAGGGGCTTGGGAAGCTAACTGGATGTGGAGTGAGGGAGAGGCCCTGGATTCTGACTAAGACCATAGAGAGGGTTGCAATGCTGGGGCATGAAGAGGACCCAATCTGGGACTTTAGGATAATGTGTGTCAGCAGGTTGTCTTTCTGCCATTTTCTTGGGAACTTCTCATGTATTTTGACAAGAGAGCTTTGCCCAGGAATATTTTTAGGCAGTGAGTCAGCAGGGAAGGCTTTTCCAGAATCCCCACCTTAAGTGAATGGTTCCCACCCTCAATTTCCTGAGGCAGCAGTGGACCAAAGTCTGGGCTCTATGCCAGTTCATGGTCTCATTTTGAGGCTGCAAAAGCGGGGCCTTTTCAGAAGACAGCTCTGAACACTGGCTATTAAAACAAACAAAAAGTACTTACTCTGGAGGTCAAGACAGAGCTTTACAGTCAAGTCCTGACATTCTCATTTCTGCCCCCTCCAATGCCTCCCTTCTCCTCCTTCTGCCCAAACTGACCCATCCTGCCCCTTCTCCAGGAAGCTCTTCTACCAGCCAATTCTATATTCCCCATCCCTGAAACCAAGGAGACACTCA
Organism: Martes martes; assembly: GCF_963455335.1. Classification (NCBI taxonomy): domain Eukaryota; kingdom Metazoa; phylum Chordata; class Mammalia; order Carnivora; family Mustelidae; genus Martes; species Martes martes. The sequence goes on from NC_137896.1 coordinate 85,429,520, forward strand.
CGTGGTCTGAACCTCTTACCACATCATAGTTTTTCAAAATACTACCTGGACAGTTGCTTAAGAATACCGATTTTTTTTTTAATATGAAGCAAATAATTTCTTCACTAATGAACTTCAAGCATATGGTAGACTCAGACTTATTTTCTCTTATGGAACTGCAGAATAAATGCAGGAGCTCTATAGCCACGGGTCAGTGGACTTTGATGAAGGGCCACGTATGAAATATTGAGGCTTTGTAGGCCCGATGGTTTCTGCTGCAGCTTCTCAGCTCAGCTCTTAGCAGAGTCTTTGCACAAAATGAGCCAAAGACAATGCAAAAATGAATGAACATGACTGTATTCCTGTGACTGTATTCCTGTATTCCTGTGACACTGTATGGAGGCTGAAATTCAAATTTCATATTTTCACAGGCCATGAAATAAGCTTCCTTTGAGTTTTGTTCCCAACCATTTAGAAACATAAAATCCATTCTTAGCTCAAAGGCTGTACAAATACAGGCAGTGGGCCAGATTTGACTCCTGGGCCAAGGGTTACCCACTCCTGCTGTAAGCTGGAGAAGCTGAACTGGAAAAACCTGAGCTTCCTTCGTTAACAGGCAGTCATCTGAATACCGTCTATGTGTCTGCAGCAGGACCTCTGCTCCCCACCCTCCCTTCCCCATGTTCTACCTTCCCCCTGCTGTAACTCCTTGTCACTCTTCAGATTGTCCCCATGGCTCCCCAACTCTGCACTGGGTGTCCCTGTTTTTCATACTTCCATACAATCCCAGGTCCTGGGCTTCCTGGTCATGGTACTAACCTCACAATATTGTAATGACTTGGTAACATGTGAGTCTGCACAGCTCTGTGGTTCAATGAGGCCGAGTGTCCTGTGTAACCCTCAGGGTCCCCGCTGAAATTGCAGTGCTTGACATAGTATCTTGCATCTAGTAGGTTCTGTCAATGCTTACTGACTGAATGCATGACTGTGCAAATATGTAAATGAATTCCAGAAATGTTTTAAGCTCTCTGAGGGTTTAAAGAGATCATGGACCACAGACATAAATGAGTTATCGCATGAAAAATTAGAGACTAAGTAGAGGATGCAAAATTGTGAGGCACTAAGGGACTTGGAGAAAAAAGAAAGAGATGAAGACAAAGATAATTTAATAGGATCAATGAAAAGATAGACCTTGAACTTACCTTTGAGGTAGTTGGGTAGAAGAGATAAAGGAAGAAGTATTGGGGGTCATTATTCCAGAAGATTAGTAAAGATGTTTTGTTCAGATACATCTGTATCAGACTCTACTCCTTGGCAAAACTCCCTTTTGGAACCTGAGGTTCTATTTAGTGGGTCAGTAAGGGGAGGTGAGAAATGTTCTGGAATTTCACTTTCAAAGAACACTGCTTATTTTTTTTGCAGAGAGACAGATGTGCACACAGTGGCCTCCCTGTTAAAGCTCTACCTCCGTGACCTCCCGGAACCCGTGGTTCCCTGGAACCAGTATGAGGGGTTCCTGCTCTGTGGGCAGCTCATGAATGCGGATGAGGCAAAGGTCTGTATCTCGTTGGAGTTAGTTGTCCTGCTTTGGAAGAAGGTGTTGGTTATTGAACTATTCTGGTGGGCAAGCAATGGTGGGTCAGGGAACCCATAACTTTGAGTGAGATACTTTTTCAAACTGGAAATTTGTCAGCAACAAAAGGCAATTGAAGCCAATCATCGTGACAGACTTGCTGAGTTGTAACAATCCAATGCAGAATTGACCATCACTGAATACACTCAAGTCACTTTAAAATTAATAAGAGACAGAGGAAGCTTCTGAGAAGGGTTTCAAGCAATACGGCCTTGCTGAGACCCCGTGGGACACAGGGACAGAGCTGACACCCTGGAAGTCAGGTGAGAGGTGAGAATGTTCTAGTTCCGTGGTGAATGAGTGTCAGGCATGGGCATACAAGGAATGCATGTGCCAGAGAAAGGAAGGACAAGGAGCTTTTCTTTGTTCTTTTCCACTGCAGCTGCTTACAGGGCTGTGGTCAGTGTCTGTGAATGCCTGCTTATTAGAACGCATGCATTTGCCTGCAGGATTAGTGCTCTTAAGTAAATTGTTTCCAGAAAGGTCTTACAGTCAATAGTCACTACCCTGGACTCATGTTAATTAAACACACCAACCAACAAAAGAAACCAGGAAAACCCATCTAACAACAGAAAAACCTTCACGGTTTTTAACCAGGATTTGCAAAACCAAATGCCTGAGAAATACTTTTATTAATACTACTAATAATTAGGGTCTAACTCCCCGCTTTGGGGGTGTTAGTTCTTAGCACTACTGTGTTAAAGCTCTCTTTGGCAAAATGGTGCACAGAAAAGCCTACAGTGAAGATCTGGATTTAACTTGGATTTTTGTCTTTAGGCAAATTAAGCATTTTCTACTAGAGTTTATTTACAACAAAACATTCTATAATGGCAGAACTGGTATATAGTTGCATTGATCAATATGATAACCTCTAACCACACATGGTTATTGGGCACTTGAAATGTGGCTAGTTCAGCTAAAGAACCAAATTCCTAATTTTATTTTGTTTTCTTATTTAAATAGTCACATATATCAAGTAGCTGTTGTACTGGACAGCACAAACTGAGACAAATTTCATAATAACATCTGCTATACTTAGGATTGTTTTGAGGACAAGAGATATGAGGTAGGTGAGTGATATTTTTAAATGATCGTTTTAAGGAAAGGTTTATCCTCTATTTTAGAATTTATTATATAGTATACCCCCAGAAAACAATATATATATAATGATATGTGTCATTATATATATTATATCATTATATTATATATAATACATTATATAAGATATTATATGATAATATATTGTATCATTATCATTGTATTATATCATTATATCATATATATCATGATATATGTTTTATATATATACACACATATACACACACACATGGTTGTCATTTTTAAACAACAGAACAATAGTACCTTAGACCTGGTAGAAAGCATAGCTGTGAGAACTTCTCTCCTGACTCAGGACAAAGAGCCTCACCATTTAAGTGGATCCTGGTACAAGAAAAAAGGTGATTTTGTATTTCAACATCAGGAAATGAAAGGGATGATACAGGTGAAGCTAATACGCTGGAGCTAGTGTAGCTATTTTCCAATACAAAAGTTAGGTTGCGTGATCTCATATAGATCTTCCTCAGTAACAAAACGCAAATGAAGCCAATCATGGTGTCAACCTTCCTGGGATGTAACAATCCAATGCAGAATGAGACTATAATCAAATACCCAAAGCCACTTTAAACTTAGTAGCTGAGTGCATGATTTGGGGCAACATTTATGAATTTTTTTGTGGGGGGTGAGACGAGGACATGACAAATCTTAATTAATATAGACATATCAGCTCCCCTTTGTGGAAGTAACAACACTTTATGGAATGAGGTTTAAAAGTTGGCTAGAAAGACCAGGCAATCTCTCAGCCCCTGGCTGCAGGGAAAGCAAAGGAGGTACACAGATGCAGATCTGACAGTAAGACTCCCCCCACCACCCTGCCCACCGAACTTCCCCACTTTGGACCTGCTTCTCCCAACTTTCCTCCATCTCATCATCTCTGAGTTTCTAATCTGGGGTAATGTTCATCTGGACAGGGCAGAGGACATCAGCCTCCCTTGCTGGTGAAAATGTGGCAGGGGTGGTAGCTGGGAGCCAAGAGTCTACAGAAAACTTTGTGAAGAATTTCACTCGTTCAACTGAAGAGGATGGAATCCCAGTATGAAGCAGGCATCCTGGATACAGAGGGTCTGCACCAAGTCACTGCACTCGGGCTGACAGGGCTTAGGATGCAAAGGAGGAGTTGCTCAGGGTTGACGGAACCTGCGTGTCTCATGTTAACTGACGCACTTTTATAATCACATTGTTATCGGCAATGACCACAGACCCTACAGGCAGCTGCGGGTGAAAAGAACTAAGAAAAGCTCTCTGTCCTTCCCCTCCCTGGCACATCATTCCTTGTATGACGGTCTCATGGAGCTAGAACATTCTGACCTTTACCTGTGCCCCACCGCCCCCCCCAGATTAGTCAGCCTATCCTGTGTCCCAGCAGGTCTCAGCAAGGCCATATTGCTTAAAACCCTTCTTAGAAACTTCCTTATTCTCTCACTACTGATTTTTTTTTTCTTCTCTTGGGGTATTTGGTTTTAAATACCAAATAGCTTGGGGTATTTGGTTATGATCCAGTTCTTTACCGGAGTGTTACATCTCAAGCATTCACTAAGCAAACAATTATTAAGAGTATGAGTTGTCAAATCATGCTTGCCTTAGAGTAGCTCTGAGTTGGGGAAGAGGATATGACAAATAAAAAAATGGGCTATAGAAATATCCGTAGCCTCTCCATACTATTTTTTTTGCAGCTTCCTGTGAATTTATAATTATTTCAAAGTAAAAAGCTTCTTAAAAAAACACAAAAAGTATGGAACAGGAGTGACTGCCCATGCTGCTTCTGTACCGATACATCAGTTATGTTCCCCATCTTCCAGAGTCTCATTGCTGGAGAGGGCGCAGACTGGTTTACAGTGTAAAATCTCTTCCCAGGCTCAGCAGGAGTTGGTGAAGCAGCTGTCCATCCTCCCTCGAGACAACTATAGCCTCCTGAGCTACATATGCAGGTAAGAGTCCCCTGGCATCACTTTCTAGCTGTATCAGAAAAAAGCCCCAGTTAGAGGAGGAAAGAGGGTCTCTTTGAACTCACAGCTTCTGGTCCAGACCTTGGGAAGGTCAGCCATATTCACGCAGCACTGAAGTAGTTCCCTTTATCCACAAGATAATTTCAAGGATCCATTCCAAGTCTGATTGGCAAGCAAAGTGAACATGCTTCCTCCTTCAGGCCTGCCCCAGGGCTGCCTGGAGTCCTGGGACATGCAGGAACACCCAAAATCTTTATAATGTTTCTAGCACTATCTCCCATCTTCCCGACTCTGGGACCATAATTTAGTGCCCTGGAGACATTCATGGCAACACGTAGCATGCAGATTGATCCAGGTCGGTCTAAGCTGGGAGCCTAGATCTCCATGCCAGACAGAGCTGAAATTTATCTTCTTTTTAAAAAATAATATGTTGTAGTATCCAGGTTATAAAAGTGATACATGCTTGATTTGGAAACCAGAAAAATACAACATACTATAAATAAGAAAAAATAATACACAGTGTCCTCACTCAGCAAAAATCACTATTACTGCTTGGGCATATTTCCTTCTGGATATTTTTCTTTCTACGAAAGATCTTTACATATATCAATATAAAATATTGGGGAACAATTTTTTGTATATATTTGTATCCTACTGGTTTTGGCTTAATATTATATTGTGAGCATTTCTCTATGTCATAAAATAGGATTATAAATGACTAAGGTATTCCATAATGTTTCCTCATTTGAAAACATCACCATTTATTTGGTAGTTTCTATGTATTTGGAATTTTAAGTTGTTTCAGCCTATCCATTTAAAAATAGTTTTTGGAGAAGGTATTTAGAAATTCCGTTGCCAATATTGTCAGGTTTTTTCGGTTGTTGTTGTTTTTTTTAATAAGGAAGCTGAGAGCTTCGTGCCTTCATTGGGTGGAATTATCGTAAAAATTCTTTCTAGCTGTTGATCACCCACTGAGAATTCGAGATGCTTGGCACTGTAATCGTAGTCCCATTCCCGAGACTAGAAGGAAGGAGATGGGATCCATCTCTGAGATCTCTGTGGTATCTGGAAGTGCTTCCTTCTGGCAGCTTCCTATTTCCTACTATGGGACTTCCTGGCTGCCCACAGGTTCCTACATGAAATCCAGCTCAACTGTGGTGTTAACAAGATGAGTGTGGATAACCTGGCTACCGTGATTGGTGTGAATCTCATCAGGTCGAAGGTCGAAGACCCTGCTGTGATCATGAGAGGTACAGCTGGTCCCGTGGGGAAGGCAGGTGCAGAGGAAGTGACAACAGTTACCTAGCTATCAAAGGGCACTGCAATTTTCCAAGCATTTTCAGTTGATTCCCTTGTCCCTACTGTGAAATAGCCCTGTGAAAGGAGCGGGGCAGAAGTTACGTCCATTTTCCAGATCGCAGCTGAGCAGAATGGTGAAAAATTGAGCCAGTGGTCACACAGTACAAAAGGCTAGCACAAAAACAGTATTTTTTAGTCTTGTATGACTTTTAAATACCCTTAGCCAGAGAAAGCAAGTTTGCCAGTAAGTAGAGAAAGCAAGTTTGATTGTGTAAGATAACTCACAAAAGGTTACTTGTGAAGTTGTGTTGAAAAAGCTTCTGTGGCTGTGTCTTGGTTTGGTGAGCAGAAGTGCTGGCATAGAGTACTGATGTCTGCCATGCATTTGGGGAGGCAGTACACCTGGCACGTATTTACTGTGTGTGCAATAAGAAATGAGATGACATGTTGAGGACCACATCAGCGGAGAAAGATGTCTTCATTTTCTCTACTGTATTGCTTAGTTTCTGATCAAAGACTGACCCATAGGACTGTATAGGCTGAAAACAACCCTCTTTTACCCCACTCCCATATCCTTCTCTCCCTTCTCTTTCACCACAGTCTCCTACCTCAAGCAATTTAGAAGGGTCCCACGAAGAGTAAAATGGGGACCTTTTGGGCCCTGTGGTTTTAGAACCAAGTTTAGAGACATCCCATGGGTGGAGACTGTGAGGACTGCCCACCTCTTGCCATGGTCCAGGTCTACAAATCTCTTTCTTCTTTCAGGGACTCCTCAGATCCAAAGAGTGATGACCATGATGATCAGAGACCACGAAGTCCTCTTCCCCAAGTCCAAGGATGCGCCCCTGTCACCCCCTGCTCAGAAAAATGACCCTAAGAAACCTCCAGTAGCTCGAAGCTCTGTGGGCTGGGATGCCACTGAAGACCCTCCAATTTCTAGGACAGATAGCTTCAGTAACGTGGTAAGGTGCAGAGAAACTTCTTCCTTCCCTCTGACTCTTCCCTTAGTCCAAGTCATTCCATGTAAGTGCTAGTCTAGGGTGGAAGTTTGAGCAGTTTTAGAGGATGCCGTGACAGTGGGCACAGATGGTACAGACCCATTTGAATGCATCTTGAAAGCCTGACCTCTTTCAAAATCTAGTCTCTGTTGGCATCCTGGAGGTGGGGTTAGTGACACGTGTGCCAGTTTCCTAATGACTAAGCAGTGAGAGTCCTCACTAAAGCCCACTCTAAAAGGGAAGCCTTTCCAAACACAGCCTAGGAAAGTTCAATAGGGGAAATTATATATCACATTGTAAGGGTTTTAGCAAGAGTTATTGAAAATTCCAGGTCAAAGTCCAGAGAGAACTGGTTTCCCGCTAACCCATGAAACGTGATTTCTGTGATGTGTTCATGTAATATTTCTCATTCCCTGATAAGCTGTCTCAGCAATGTCACTTCCCTCATTTGTACTAAAAGGTCGTGGCTCACATTCCCAATGTCAAAAAACTCTGCAACCTCTGAAATGTAGAGTAGTTGAGGCCAATAATTTACAAAGTTCAAATATTTTTATATATTTATAGAGACAAATACTTAAAAAAAAACCAACCATGAACTTTTTGTAGCAGCTTGATTCTTTTTATGTGACCAAGAGATAAATTTAAAGTTTCTGGTTGACCTGGTAATGAAGTTGTCTATAGTACTGTTAATCCTGAGGATAATTAAAGAAGTATGAAAAAAAGATAGGTAGTGGTAGTAGTTATGATTTTTCTTAGGTGATGTCTGTACACGATGCATTTTACCAACACCCTCAAATTAATATTTAGAAATGCTCATACTTCATGTAATGAAATCCAATTAGCAGTCCTTGGGAGTAGACATCGTGACGCTTATTTGACAGGTTTCTATTTATTGTAACAGTATGGGCAGCTATGGGCAGACACTGTGATGGGAAACTTAAGTAGGTCACCTCTGGAGTCCTCACCATAACTCTGTAAGGCAGAATTTGTCATCCACATCTTGTTTTTCAGGACTGGAGGCTCAGGGAGGTTGACCAGTGGGTTGAAAATGGCAGTACTAGGGCATTACAGAATGGGTTTTAGTTTCTAGTTCTCACTTTGAGGCCCCAGGGCTTCTGTTTCCAGGTGGGATTGAGGAAACAAGTGATAGATTAGAAGGAGAGCTTAGGCCTTGGTTTTCTGATTTTAGGGCTCATTGTTTTTCTTCTTTTTTTCTTTTTAATTTATATATCTATGGTTCAAAAAAATTAAAATGAGAAAAACTATATATTAAGAAATCCTGCTTCCTTTGCTATCTCCATCCACTCCATCCTTCCTTGCCTTTATTTGCTTCGTATTTATCCTTCCAGTGTTTCACTATACAATTATAAACAGATATGAATGTAAATTATTTACATTTTTATGCAAATATATTCTCTTGTTCGCTCTCTCTCTCCACACACACACAAGTGTGCACATGCACACACACATACGTGCTACTCTTTATCTTTATCTTGCATTTTTCCACTTAAGAGTATATCCTGAAGACATTTTTATGTCAATACATGGACAGACCCCTCATCTGACCAGGTTGCAATTAATAACCTTGACCATGCTTCATCTTATACTTAAGTAGATGTATTTCTGGGATAAATTCTCAGAATTAGGATTGCTGGGTCAGAGGTTAAGTAGATTTATGTGTAATTTTTATTAAAATTGTCAAATAGAGGTTGTGCCATTTTATATTTCCACCGTCAATGCACAAAAGAGCCTGTTTCCTTATAGTTTCACTAGCAAAATGTATTTTCAGATTTGGGGAGATGTATTATTGATAGATGAGAACTGATAATTCACTTTTTTTTTTTTTTTTGAGAGAGAGAGAGTGAATGCATAAGTATATATGTAAGAGGGTGTGGGGGGACAGAGGGAAGAGGAAATCTTCAGCTGGGCCTAGAGCTCAAGGTGGGGCTTGATCTAATGACCCTGAGAGATCATGACCTGAGCTGAAATCCAGAGTCCAAAACTGAGCCACCCAGGCACCCTGATATTTCAGTAATTTTAATTTTGATTTGGGTTTTTTTTTTTATAATGAGAGAAGTTGAACATCTTTTCTTATGTGTAAGGTTTGTTGCATTTTTCTTTTCGTCTGTGAATGGTCCGATCTTATCCTTTGTCCATCTTTATGTTGATTGTTGGTCTTTTTCTTGTCAATTTTTATGAACTTTTTATATGAGAGAGTATCTCGTTGTCCATGATATGTATTGTAAATATTTTTGCTGGCTTGTCATTTCTTTTTTTATTTTATTTATGGTGATTTCTTTGTTTTATTTTTGTTCTTTTTAATTTGGGGAGTCATGGAAACTTATGTAAGTTGAATTTATCACAGTTGTATTTCATGGTTTTTGGATTTTGAGTTCTAGTTAGAAAGGCCTCCTCATCCTAAAGCTATGAAAAAATCCTACTTTAAGACTCTCTTACCACTAATAGACAATTGATTTTTAGAGCATGAGTTAGTTCCTTTCAGTGCAATATCCTTTCAAAAAAAAACACCACACAGATAATCAATAATGTGATGAATTAAGAGATGGTCTTCTCATTAAGAGTTTCACGGGTGTGCAGCCCGGAGATTCTTTCTTTCAGGTTGCTAATCCTTATCTTGGGAACCTGACACATGGTAAAAACCGATGTGACATCCATGGCCATTTCTTTCTAGACCAGCGACTCGGACACAACCAGCCCCACTGGACAACGGCCGAATGATGGATTTCTGGAAGAGAGCAGTAAAGCCCCCAGGGAAAAGCTAGGTGATTGGAAGCTGCAGTCACGGAAAAGGACTCAGACACTCCCTAATCGGAAATGCTTCTTGACATCAGCGTTTCAAGGTGCCAACAGCAGCAAAGTGGAGATCTTTAAAAATGAGTTCTGGTCACCTTCCTCAGAGGTAAAGGCCGGGGAAGGGCACAGGAGAACGATGTCTCAAGGTGTGCCCCCCTGCCCAGACTCCCAGCGGACTTCCACCTATGATAATGTCCCTGCCCCGCCCCGGTCCCCTGGGGATGAGGCAGCTTCCGGCTCTTCCCACACTTGTGACTCCAAGAGAGAAACTCTTGCCAGCTCCCCCTCTGAAACCGGGCCTGGAAAAAAGAACTCTGGGGAAGAGGAACTTGAATCCTTGCAGAGGGTGGTCCAGGAGCTGCAAAAGGAAATAGAAACACAGAAGCAAACGTATGAGGAACAGATTAAAAAGTAAGTCACCTGCGAGGGGCCTTGGGCAATCACTCAGCTTCCATTTTCAGAAGCAACAGGGATTGTTCTCCTCTGCTGAAGAAGTGATGTTAGAAACCTTGAGTTTAGAGAATGCAGTAATCTATAGCAGTTGGGCGTAATTGAGGAAAGAGGTAGAGGGAATGATGAGATGACTACAGTAGTAAAAACTCTTAAGTTTTAGGTTAAATTCATGAAAAAGTGAAGTGTGTAGCTTATGCAGCTTATACAGTTTTCAAATCATGATTCTTTAAGGGTCAACATGCTCTAAAAATTAAGAGGAACTTTAAATTTTTTTCATAGAAATGTGAGTCATCCCTTCTGAAAATGTTTACTGAGCACGTACTGTGTGCCACACACCATCTCAGCTGTTGGGGAATAGCACTGAGCAAAACAGACAAAAGTCTCTGTGCTTATAGAACTTCCCTTCTATCAGGAACAGACAGTATATATAAATAATTAAAATATATGCTATGTCAGATGCTGGAACATGCTATGGGGGAAGATAAAGCAGGGCAGAAGTTTGGGGGATCCAAGAAGGGGGTTCCTTTGTTTAACAGGATGGTCAGGAAGGCTTCACTGAAACGGTGACACTAGGGCAAAGGCCTGAAGAGACGAGGGCATAAGTCAGGCCCACTTGTTGGGGAAGAGCAAGCCGGGTAGGGAGAAGTAGAGGTGCAGAGGGTGTGGAAGGGAGCAGGTCAGTGTGTTTGTGCATTGGAAGAGTGGTGGTGGGCTGGAGCAATGGGGAGTCGCTGATAGGAGAGAGGGCAGATGAGGGCAGAACCCTTGCCAGCCACCTTAAAGCCTGTGTGAGGCCGAGCTTCTAGCCAGATCTATTTGACTAAAGCTTCACCAAATCACTGGCTTCTCACTGAGCCCAGTCCCCCCAAGGGTGAATGGAAGGCCTACACAGAGGCTATTGCCACAATTGTCATGCACATCCCTAAGGCGCTTGGACACAATGTGGCCTCCTGGGTAGATAAATTATTTTCTTGAAATCTTTTTCACACCATTGACTTTTCATGAACGTAAGCTCAATCCAGCTTAGCCCATATGAACACGAATCATGACGTAGTGAAATGTGAACTAGTGGGGCTTTCAAATTATGGGTACTTTTTAGTCCATTAAGGCTCAGACACATGAAAAGAAGACTTTGGTGAGCCCTGATTCCTTGTTTCCTACATAGAGGGCTGCCCGCCTAAAAGTAAAATGGAGATCCTTTGTCTAAGGACCTGAAATCAATCATTTTGTAGGACTACAACACTCAAGTGCGATCTTGTCTGTGATGGAAGCATCCTCGGAGGAGAGAGGAGTTTGCTACTGCACTCTCACGTGAATGTCACTGGCAGGGTAGGGCAAGCCCAGTTGCCATGGAGGGGCCTTTCCTCCTGCACGGAACCAAGTCCTCTGAATTCACCCATCAGAGGGGTCCTCCATCCTCAACAGAGAGAGGAGACTTAATAGTCCATAGCACCTGCTGTGAGCTTCGTGTTTCAGACACACCTTCTCATGTAATCCCCACAGCAATGCTGTAAGATAGATAATATCCCCATTTTACAGAAGAAATTGGGGCTCGGGTAGTTTAAAAAGATTCCTCAGGGGGCACACAACTAATCATCAGTAGGGCTGGGATTTGAACCGGGTCAGTCAGGCTCCTGAGCCCACCCAGATTCTACCTCCCCACCAACAGCAGTGGTCAAAATCTAGCAGTAGTTCTCTCAGTTGAGATTTCTCCCAAAGCAAGATAGAAGCAAGAGTAAACGTGGAGAAGAAAACTGGATTTGTAATGAGAGGGCCAGAAGGAACAAGACTAATTTAGCTGTAGGAAGAGATAAGCAGGGGAAGGCAAGGCTCCAAAGAAGGGCCACTACCTGGAGAATCCGCCAAAGCCCCTGAAGACAGAAGCCAGGCTGGGCTCAAATGGGAACTCAAGTTTCTACTAAAAAAAAAATAGGCCATTTGGGGTGGGGAGTGGGTGCTGGACAAGAAGGCCACACCTCACAGAGTGAAATTCTGAAGCAGATTTCCAATCACACAATCTCCCCGCAGTCCTGAGGTTTCCTCTCTGGGCTTAAAAATGGCATTGTACTCTCGTTCTTAGGAGTTAATTCAGCAAGGCTTGGAAGAGCAGGGAGCACCTGTGACTAGACTAAGGTTTGGGCTAATAACAGGGAAACATCCCGGAATTCAGAAAATTCTTTACCTGGAGCAGATTCAGAAGTGAGGGTGGGGCTGCCATGGCCCCTGCTCCCAAAGGGTAGCTCCTGAAATTCTCCAAATCTCCTCCCCGAGCAGGCCTTAATAGGAGAAGGCAGCACTGCTACTCTCCCTGGCAGCAGGATGGGCAGGCAGTCATGTGTTCACAGGTGTTGGGAATCTGGAATATGGGGCTTCAACCCTCAATCAACATTTCTGTCACAGGACATGTGCAAGGTACTGTGGAGGTGGAAAAAAATTTTATATATATATATATATATATATATATATATATATTAGAGGTGGTTCCCTCTTTCCCTCTTTATCCGATAGAAGATACAAAACGTAGAACAGCATGAAAAACAACAACACAGAAGATGTTATAAGATCGTGTTAAATGACAAGAGTGGGGCTCAGACATGCCCTGGGAATTCAGGTTTACTGGGAAGTCCTCATGTGGGGGGTGGAAGTTGGATATAGGCCTTGTGATGTACAAAGGGGAATGGATAGTATGTGAGCAAGGGTGAAGGGAGAGTCTAGAGGTCATGCCCTGTTCTTTCATTCTGTTATTTCCTTCCTTGTAGCCTTGAGAAGGAAAATTATGACGTCTGGGCCAAGGTGGTAAGGCTCAATGAAGAACTGGAGAAGGAGAAGAAGAAATCCGCAGCCCTGGAAATCAGCCTCCGCAATGTGGAGCGCTCCCGGGAGGATGTTGAGAGGAGGAACAAGGCCCTGGAAGAAGAAGTCAAAGAATTTGTCAAATCAATGAAAGAGCCCAAAGCTGATGCTTGAGGGTTCCAAGCATACCATGAAGACAGCCCACAGAGGCCCACCCAATGCACTCCCTTTCTCGGTGCTACCTGATGACTGAGAGGCAAAATTACTCCCTAGGAGGGAGAAGACATTTGAGGAGAAACATCACTTTTCCTGGTAAAATAAACCAATGGAATTGGCAGGAAGATGAGGGTGAGCAGGGACGTGTGGGGACATCCATGACCTCTGTGGCTATATTCAAAAGGATTGCATTATTCCACTGTGGTCTCAGGCCGAGTGAAATGGAACTTTCCATGCTGGGCGACTATGTCCAAAGGAGACATTTGAAGCAGGCCACATCCCAGGACCTGGCAATAGACTGGCCCCAATCAAGGCTGGACTGAGGCATTAGTTCTTTTTTTTTTTCTCTGTGGAACAATTCATCTAATCAGATGGCCTTATGATGGCCTTGAGACACAGGGACAGAAAATTATATTTAGCTTTCTTGTACTCACCTGTGGTGAGCTGGTGAGCTGTGTTTTGGGGGGCTTCACCTGCTGATCAAAGCCCCATTTTGTACCCCCCTTCCATGATGCACACTCTCTAGGGCTGGAAAGTCAAAATTATTATTAGACTAAGACAAAACAAGCAATAAACCTTGTATTTATGAAGGCAAAATTGATGAGAAATCATATTCAAATAAAGAGAAAGGAAAACAAGGAAGAAAGACAGAAAGAAGAGAGAGGGAGGGAGGAAAGAAAGAAAGGGCTGTTGGTAATCCTTACACACACGTTTCTGAGCCTTAGTAAAAGGTGCCCCTTCCTTGAGGCAGATGCACTCCTCTCCCAGCACATGGCTGGGTGAGCAGGGCCTGGGCTGGATTCCAGTCCGGACCTGCCTTTCCGTGGCCACAGTTGTATACTGTGGGCCTGTGAACAGAGGCCTTCTCACTATGGTGGCACTTCCTTGGAGGCTGGGTTGGGGGTTTTAGATAGCAACAATCACGATAATATTCTGTTTCACCAAAATGCAAGTGATTTCACTCCTGAAAGGGACCAGAGGCCCTGGAGAACAGCTGGGAGAGGGGCCTTCGAGCAGACAGCTGACTTCTCCTCCTCCATTAAGGCAGCCTAGCAGAGGGCCCTGGTGAGGCCCATGCCTCACTAAGTAGGAGAGAGGGCTCTTTGATGGTGCTTGTCATTGTTCTAATCAGGTGATTGCCAAGCTCTTTTGACCATGTACTCCATCGGAAGAAAATACTTGAGCAGACACCCTCCAATAAATTTCTTTACTTAGAAATCACATACCGGTACTACGACACGACTCTATCATACATATCCGAAAACACACACGGGACAGACTTTGAATAAGGATGAGGCAGAAACACATATAAATAGATGTCCTCCAAGGCGCCTTCTGCTCTGGAGGCCATCAGTCCGATTTCCCATCAGGTGTTCCCTATTCTCAGTTTCCGGACGTCATCCCATTGTTGCCACACGTTTACTTGAACTCTTGAAGCCACCTGGCTTCCTCAGAGGTTTGAGATCGATGGTTACTGTGATGAGAGTAACCCGGCGCACGTTTCCTCCCTTATTCCTTTTTCTCCTTTTGTTTTCTCACTTTTTCTCTTCTTCTCTTTGTTTTCTTCGCTCTGGTTATTTCTGTCCCTCTCCCTGTGGCCATGACACATTACCCACAGAGCAAAAGGTACAGACAGGAGGGTCAGTGTGGCTTAGTCCTGCCACACCCGCCACCAGCCACCAGACTGCTGGAGGGCAGGGGCAAGACCCAGCACATTCTCTTGGAGATGAGTTTATAGAAGACTGGGGGGAAAGGAAAGGGGGTGATTTGGCACATCATTAAGGCAATAAAATATTTGATTTCCTGGGGCTTGTTTCCTAATTACAGAGAGGCAAACATGGAGACACTTGTTGAACACCTAATTTACACTGAGGAGAGTCTGTAGTTCTGCCGGGCGTGGGTTCCTCACACTGACCCTCTAGGTGCTGAAACCAAGCTGAGGACGGAAGTAACCTCAAAATTCTAAAGGGAACATTTGCTCGAAGGTGCAAAGAGGAGGACCTGAAGTCTGTGTTTGGAGGTCAGTGTGGCAGGACCTTGCTGGGGCTCGGAGCAGGCGCTCAGGCTGAGTAGAAGGGCTGCATTCGAATTCCAAGCTTCTCCTGGCCAGATGACACCTCTTGTTCTATTCCTTCCACCAGGACCATGAGAGAACACAGCAGCCACTCCAACCTTGGAAGCTGGAGTGTCTATTCCTCTTCATGATCTAGGGGGCAACCTGGCTGGCTAGAGGAACCCTGCTTCCTCCTCTGCCACTGTCATAGAAGGAGAACACAAGAAGCAGGAGTTTTTCTATACCCTAGGCCCTGTGAGGGCAAGGAAGGGCTTGCAGAGTTCTGGGGTCTGATGCCACTGGCCTCCGTGCCCCAAAGGCTCCGTGTGAGGCAGAGCACGGGATAGCTCTAGGCTTGGTCTGGATCCAGAAGCCAGTCTTTGGAAAGCAGCTCACAGAGACAGACCTACGTCACCCGTGTTCTGTTAGCTCTCACCTTTAGCTCTCCCAAGGGCAAGATCTACTAAACCTGACTTTTTCCATTCACCCGCCCCCTCTTCGCCTTGCCTCTGTTCCACCTGCACAGATAATGAGAAACTAAAAGAGGTCTGCAGTGGGCCCACCAAAACCCCTGGCCTTCTTCCCCACCCGTACGCGTCATTTACCGCACAGCCTCAGGTATGGCACGTGTCAGCCCATTTTTCTCCCAAGTCTGAGGCAGAGCTGAGGGTTTTCCAGTAAGTTAGTGCGCCAGATGGGACATTTTGTATGAGGGCACTGGCTGAGACGATTCCTGTCTTTGTCCGCTTGGGCTGTTATAACACAAAACCACAGACTGGGCGCCTTGTCACAATAGATGCTTATTTCTCGCAGGTCCAGATGCTGGGAGTCTGAGAGCAGGGTGAAGCGAGGGCCCCCTTCAGGGCTGCAGACGTCTCGTGTGTCCCCACGTGGTGGAGAAGCTCACCATCTCCGTGACGTTTCTTTTCTGTCACTCATCCCGTTCAGGGATGCCACCAACCTGATGCCTTCATCTCTGGGGGTTAGGATGTCGACACAGGAATTGGGGGTCGGGGCACAAACATTGAGACCACAGCAATTCCCTTCCGGTGAATCTGGGTCAGAGTCTGAGGCCTGGAGTGGGACCTTCCTCACGCAGAGCCCGGGCAGAGGATGTAAGCACCAAACGTTGTTGTTGTTCTGTTCAATTCCTTAAGCCCTGCTCAACAGCCCAGTCATTCCATTTAAAAAAGCTCAAAGCTTGGAGACTCCGAGGGAGCTCCTGGCAACGGAGATGGACGGACGAGGAGCCCCAGGGAACCGCCGCTGTTGGCCAGGCTCCCAGGGCTCAAGACAGGGGGATGTGCGCACACGGACGTCGTGTAAACTTCCACATTCCACCACTTCCTCTGCAGATACCGTCCGTGGTCAGGCCGCGGCTTGCCGGGGACCAGAGAGATCACTTAGAGGCCGCCCCTGCAATTCAAACACCCTGCCTTTACAAGAACTGCACACGGGCCTTCCTCCCGCTGGACGAGGCCCCAAAGGTGGTCTCGCTACTACTGGAGGAGGCCAGGCCGGCCTTTGGGTGGCGGCAGAAGATCTGGAGTTGGAGGGCCCGTGGATCTGTGAGCTTCCCAGGGTGACTTCAGACAAGGAATGAGCAGAGAACGCCAACGCATAGGTCCATCTTGCCTTGGAGGCGCAGAAACTAACTTAGAAACCCCCTGGGTTTATCTAATCCAATCTGTTCATTTAACAGATAGGGAAACTGCGGCCTGAAGGCAAGCTGAATCGCCCGGGCTCACATATCAATGCAGAAGAGGATTAAAGTTAGAGGACTCTGTGATTCCTCTAGCCCACTATCTAGTGATTCTCCACTCTGTCCGGGAGTTCCCCCACCAGGCCATGACCACAAGGTGAAACCCATTGAATGTCACCTGCTGAGTCTGTCCGGGATAGAGACCCAGCCTCACCTCTTGGTCACAACCAACGCTTGCTTGGCTCCCAGGATGCCATTTTCCACCTACTTTATATTACTGATGCTGTTTTAAGACAGTGGTTCTCAGTCTTGGCTGCACTATAGAATTACCTTAAGGAGATTTACCAAAAAATTGTGATGCTCAAACCCCACCCCATGTCAACATGTTAACTGAATCAGAATTTTGGGGGGGTGGAGTCTAAGAATTTTTTCCTTAAAAAAACTTCCAGTTAATTCTAATATGCAGACAGAATTGTTAAGCATGGTTCTAAAACTGCTAAGTTTGACACAAGTCCTGACTAACGATAATATTAAATCTACCTACTCCTTTTTTAAATAAGATTTTATTTATTAGAGAGAGAGTGCGTGTGCAGGAGAAGGGGATGGGGGTCGAGGAAGGGGCAGAGGCAGAGGGAGAAGCAGACTCCCCGCTGAGCAAGGAGCTGACACAGAGGTCGACCCTAGGACCCTGAAATCCTGACCTGTGCTGAAGGCAGACCCTTAACCAACTGAGCGATCCACCCCGCCTTTTTTTAAAGATTTTTTTTACCTACTCCTTTTTTCTTTTTTAAGATTTTATTTATTTATTTGACAAACAGAGATCACAAGTAGGCAGAGAGGCAGGCAGAGAGAGAGAGGGAAGCAGGCTCCCCTGATGAGCAGAGTGCCCGATGCGGGGCTTGATCCCAGGACCCTGGGATCATGACCTGCGCTGAAGGCAGAGGCCTTAACCCACTGAGCCACCCAGGTGCCCCTACCTACTCCTTTTTTCTATCCCCAGTCAACACTACACATTCTCTGTCCTCCCTACTTGCTGGTTTATCTTGTGCTCATTCATTTAGGATAAGAAATGCTTAAGAGATAGTAAAATGGACTTCATTACATACCCATTTTTCAGAAGAGGAAAACTGAGCCCAAAGTTGTTACTAAAATAAATCTCAATATAACAGTAGCTTAGACATGAACAAATTCAAGGAGCCTGAGATTTCTTTTATATATGGGAATGCTCTCAACTTGCTTTAAGAAGGTCAGCAGTTGACAGCTTCATTTTAAGAGTCCAAAGCACGGCTCTGATTAAAACCATCTTCCTTTCAAACTCAGATTGAGAAAGCTCTATCAGGAGACTTTGGGAAATTAACCACAAATGTGATATATCTGGGAGACAGCCGTGAAGCCTCCATTAATCATTAATACCATCTTTATATTAGTTACCTGGTTCCAAGCAGAGAGCTGTGTCGTGAAAGGATGAGAGCCTGGGTGGGTAAGATGGTTGTGGGTGGAGGGAATAGTGTGGTGTGGGGGCACAGGGCACATAGTCTGAGGTGGGGTGTGGGGACAGGGCCCTAAAAGGGGAAAGGGGGATTTAAGTAGCAGCCTGCAAAGCTGGTTTGTCCTCAAGCAAACCTGACAACTGGTCCAAGTTGGCCCTCAGACCTCCTTTTCCGGTCTCTGTTCTTAATTAGTACCACCATCAACATCATAACCGTAACTAGCGCTCATAAGCAACAAATACATTTGCTTTCTGTCAGACACTGTGCCAAGCACTCTGTACGTGACGTCGCCTTTAAATCCTTGGTAGACTCTTTGGATTACGCGCTACTCTACTTATTTCACAGGTGTGGAAATTGAGGTTTCAACGCAGCAGAGTGAGGGCCTGAGTCTATCCAGCTCGTTGGATGCTATGTCGGCCTTGACCTCATGTGGGAAAGGAATGCAGGATAGAAAGCTATCTCTAAGTGGTGATGAACTAAAATAAAATTTCCAAGGACTTTTTTTTTTAAATATAAAGAATACTGGTACAAATCCAGGAAAGGGCCCCTCATTTTGCTCTGATTCAGCATCAAAGTGGAGAAATCTCAGCAGGCAGATGCCTTCCCCACTGCCCCGAGTCACACCTGCCTGCTCGTCCTGAGGGTGGCAGGCAGCACAAACCACTCCAGGCCTTTACCCGGAGTACATTCAAGGTCCCATGCTGTGAACTCCACACTGGAAAGTTCTCGTGGGAGTAACTCCAGGATCGGGGTCTCCCAAGAGTGTCTGGCTCCATAGTGCTGAGGAGTGAGTGTCTAAGACCTTTTTGCTGGCTCTCTTCTCATATCCTTCACTCTCTTTTCCATTTAGAGACAACTTTTCTCTTTCCACGAGCTGAGAGGGGGCCCTCAAGTGGGCTTATTGGATAACTTTGAAGGATGTACTGCCCATGAGTCCTTTAAGAGAGAGTAAAAACCCTCTTCCTAGTCCGTGTAGAAACCTTAGGGAGTCTACACGAACCGGGTGGTATTGGTGGGAGGAAATAAGGACACAATTCCCATCCTTTCCTCAACTTAAGATGGGTCATAAGTTAAATACCGACTCTGCCCTGTGGATGTTTACAGGCTGAAAGAGCTCATTCTGGCCAGAGGCTTGCAGCTGCTGAGTGTAAGGCACGGAATGTCTTCAGCTTGCTTCGTGTGGTCTGATTGCTTCTGTAGCACTCCCAGGGGACCCGTGAGCGGAGCAAGGATCAATACGTGACTCCTTGGGAAGCAGGGCCGTGTAATGATGCACTTATTCGGACTTGCCCGCTGCCTTTTGCATTTTACCATTACCGATTCTCAGCTAAGATACAAAGTCCTCATTTCCCTTCGAAGTCACTCGTTCCTGGCTGTGAGAGAGGGCAGGGCTTTGCCTGTCAGTGTCCTTTTAGGGAAAGAGCTGGGGGAGCACGCGGCCCGCCCGGCTCAGCTGGCTGGGTAGACATCAGACACATTCTGTGGGAACTTGAACTTGATCACCAGGAAGCAGGTGGTCTGGATTAGGTAGTGTGTCTATTTTCGGGCTGGATGTTACTTAACTTCAATGGAAATCCAACCCCAATCAGAAAAAGCAAACACCATGCTCCACCATACTGAGTTTGCTTACTTGTTGAAATGCTGGTCATTTATTAATGTGAAACTCATACCCTCAGAATTCCAGCCATAATGTTCATTAAGATTTCTTATGTTGGGTTTCAAGGACTCCACTGAAATCAAGTAGGTGCACATCAGTGCCGTGGCTTGCCACTCATGTTACTTATGTAGGCACTGACTGTCACCCTGGTGTGTCTTACTTGCTCTTCTGAGAGTGTTGGAATCTATCGCCCAAAGAATCTGAGGGTTACTGGACAAGCAAAAACTTGCAAATCACACAGCATCTGGCAGCAGTCATGCCAGTCTTGAGAAAGCTGATCTCTGTGCAGTGATAATCTGGACAGTTGTGTTGCCAATGATATCTTTACTGTGTTTACATTGTGTTTACAATGATATCTGCAGCACACGTAAGCTGAACGCAAGATATAGCAAAATGTTGCAACACTTGAGTCTTCCTCCTGCCCTTGAGTGTTTTAGAAGAACTACATTTGAATAAGGACATTAAAAAAATACACTTGTTGAGGGCTTCCTGTTCCCTAAGCATGAAGTACTCTGCTTTACTTGTAATATCTCTATTAATTCTCACAGCCAACTATGAGGAAGTTTCTAGTATTACCTCTGTTCTACAGATGAGGGAATGGAGGCTTTAAGAGGTTAAGTCATTTGCTTAGACTCATACTTAATATCTTCTTTCTGAGAGATAATTTTTTTCATTTGAACACTTGAAATTAGTATGTCCAGTGTGTGTTTTTCCTAACGCAACCAAGTGTTCTGACTCCATTCTGACACTATCAACCTGGAGACAGCATCAGACCCCACATGTTAAGGGCTCAGTCCTACAACAACACTTCCTGCCCCAACCTTTCAGATGCCAATCGGGGTCTATGCTGCTGACCAGCAGGATACAGATCAGAAGTTCCCTGCACCCCTCCTTGGGTTTGGTTAATTTGCTAGAGTGGCTCACAGAATTCAGGAAACATTTTACTTATTAGAATACTGGTTTGTTATAAAAGGATATAACTCAGAAACAGCCAGATGGAAAGGTGCCTGGGGCAAAATATGGGGAGAGGGCTTGGAGCTTCCTCGGGCCACATGTTCATGTATTTGCCAACCTGGAAGTTTTTCAAACTCTGTTCCTTGGTGTTTTATGGAGGCAGCATTACATGGACACGGCTGATCAAAGCATCGACCACTGGTGATTAAACTCAGTCTCCAGCCCTCTTCCCCTCCACAGGTAAATGATGAGACCAAATGTATGGACCGCTGAGTCAGCCCTAGTGTTTGCTATCCATCTTCTTTCCCAGCATTCCCATTTAAATCGTTATTTTTATTTTTCATCTAGCATATGATTTAATTCCTATAATTTAAACGCATGTGTAAAATTGAAAGTTAACAATGATCATAACAACAATAACTGCTAACATTGATGGGGCGCTGAATATTTTCTGCCAGACTGTTCTAAGTGCTTTATTTGTATTAACGGAGTTAATCCTAACAAATCTCTCACAGCTAGATAGCAGCATCCCCTTTTCACAGCAAAGCAATTTGCTTCTGCTTTTGCTCCTGCCTTTGACTGTGGCTCTGCTCATTGTCTCCCGTTTAGAGGAAAACATTTTTCTGACAGTTTCTAGGGTTAAAGATGGAGCTGGGGCAGGTTTAGGGCAACGCTAACACTTCGGAAAATCTCCAGTAATTGGCTGAAATGCTCCTGTGACAAATTGGCTTTTGACAAATTAGTCTGCTTTCACGTATGAATAGCCACGCTGGCAGGGCCAACTGGAAACAGATTTACTAGAAACCAGGGTGGACTGCGGAGGGAGGCGACGGCATAAGCAAGTTCACACCTGATGGGGAGAGCATCAGGGCAAGGCAGAGGCCTGGTCCTGAGTCACTGAACTGAAGGCCTGGCTGAGGGCGGGGGCGGGGTGGGGGGGTAATGGTTAGAAACCCCAAAGACCGGGTCAGAAGGGAGAGGGAGTTCGCCATGTGGAACGAGGGGGTGAGCGCCGCCTGCCTCTGCCATGTGCAGCCATACAGCCGAGGGGGTGAGCACAGCCCCCCGCCTCTGCCCTGAGCCATGTGCCCTGACTTCTCACCGGGAGGAAGGGGGACCTTTCCTCCACATGAAGGTACAGCCAGCTCACTAAACCCAGAACCTCAGGGCCTTGTCAGCCCACAGTGAGCAGGACTCAGCTCACTCCAAGGAGCCATAGGCGGCCAGGGGACTCTCCAACAGACAGCAGCAGCGGGGCAGAAATGGCAGCGGAGCACCCTGAGGAGGAGGAAGGTCAGGCACGCCACCCTTGTTACAAGGAACTCAGAGACAGAGGGGATAAGAGGGTTCTTAGATCTCAAGAGATTTCCCAAGAAGTCCATCTTAAAATAGCTCTTTATTAGTAGATGAAGCTGTTATTATTATTAATATTACTTATGGCAGATGAGAAGCTCTTTTTATAGATAAAAGGGTTGATATTGGGGCACCTGGGTGGTTCAGTCGGTTAAGCATCTGCCTTTGGCTCAGGTCATGATCCCAGCATCCTGGGATTGAGCCCACAGTCGGGTTACCTGCTCAGCGGGGGGTCTGCTTCTCTCTCTCTGCCCCCCCCCTCTGCTTATGCTCTATCTCTCGCTCTCTCTTGAATAAATAAATAAAATTTTTAAAAAAAGAGTTGATATGAGAAAGATTCAGTAACAGAGAGAACAAGTAGGCTGAAACTTCCCATTCTAAAATGATTTCCTTTCACTAGTCTGGGTGGTGGATGGTACCAGTCAAGTTTAAACAGGAGTATTATCTCAGGGGAACTGTTCCAAGGTTGTAATTATTTATCTCAAGGGGTACTAAACGTCTTAGAGTGCTGCCACACCGCTCTGCCTTATAAACCTTTGCCTGCCAGCAGCACCAGCTCAAATACCTTTGCTCGATGTTGGGGGCACTTAGAGAACATGCGACTCTTGTGCATGCGTACACCCTTGGTCCTCGTGTTCCTTCATGGTCACCCCGTGAGGCATCACCTTCCTCACCTGTGACCTGGGATAATATGAGAGACGTGTGCTGCCCACCACACAAGATGACCATTAGGACCAAGTGGGGTGATGTGTGTGTACACACATGAGCCAGTAGCCTGAGTATTAGAATAGTATTACTACTACTCAGTAATAGTAACATATACCACTGCACTTCATGACCCCCCAGAACAAGCCTTCAAGCAGGCTTTGTGTCCCATGTGGCTGTTGATATGCCGGCTCTCACAGTAAGACTCGCCACCCGGCCATGGTCTCCCAGCAAGGCAGACTTTCTCCCCAGCTTCTCTGAGTACCTGGGGCTTGAGGATGAAGGTGCAGGCCCTCAGCAAGGGCATCTGGGCCTCCTGATGTAGCCCGAGAAAGCAGGCTGTTGACGCACGTAAAATCACTAGAGGAAGTTTCTAGTCCTTGACCCAGTGTGCCCCTGAGGAACCTCTGATGCAGGCATGTGCTCACACAGCCTGGGGATGGTGCTTTTTGCTTTCCAGGAACCATGTTCACACCAGAGCACTTGGCATGGAGCAAACATCTGGAGGAGATGCAGAAACCAGACTGATGTTTCCAACCAGAAGCCTCATGTGCTAGGACAGACGTTCGAAGAGCCTGAGATGCATACAGAAGTTTCCTGCTCCCTCCTCCACACCACCTAGAAAGCAGTTTTTAAAAAACAAAACAAAACAAAAAACCATTCCCCCTAAATGTTCTTTAATAACCTTTTAAATTATGATTTTGAAAGTCATTGTTTCAAAGCAGCCCTACATGGTGGACAGTGACTAACATTCGACATAGATGTAAAGTCTCCAGTGAGAGAATTACCTGAATCTCAAACCCAGTTCTACTCTATCCAGCGCCTACTGCTTTGACTTTGGCATCACCATTGGTGATGAAAAACTCCCAACCTTGGTGTGTCAGTTTTCTAGGGCCGCCATATCAAAGTACCCTTGACTGGATGGCTTAAGTGACAGAAATCTATTTCCCCACCATTCTGGAAGTCTGAGACCAAGGTGTCAGCAGAGTTGGTTTCTTCTGAGGTCTCTCTCCTTGGCTTGCAGATGGCGGCCTTCTCCCTGGGTCTTCACATGGTCTTTCCTCTGTGTCTGTGTTCTAATCTACTCTACTTATAAGGACACGGTGTCATATTGGATTATGACCAATGACCCCTATGACCTCATTTTACCTTACTCACCTCTTAGAGGCCCTATCTCCATAAATAGTTAATGTTTTGGGATACTGGGTGTTGGGATTCCAGAAGAAGGCACAATTAAGCTCAAAATACTCATCATCAAAATAAGCTCATCACTTAGATCTCTAATGAAGAGGGATCATTGCATTCAGAATCTCTTCTGCAAATCTGTATATATCTTAATATCTTCAAACTTGAAACCATGGGTTATTGTTGCATTTTGTTTTAAATTTTCTTTTTAAAGATTTTATTTATTTATTTGACAGACAGAGATCACAAGCAGGCAGAGAGGCAGGCAGAGAGAGAAGAGGAAGCAGGCTCCCTGCCGAGCAGAGAGCCCGATGCGGGGCTAGATCCCAAGACCCTGAGATCATGTCCTGAGCCAAAGGTAGAGACTCGAACCCACTGAGCCACCCAGGTGCCCCTGTTTTTGTTTTCTTTTAAAGATTTTATTTATTTATTTGATAGACAGAGATCACAAGTAGGCAGAGAGGCAGGCAGAGAGAGAGAGGAGAAAGCAGGCTCCCCGCTAAGCAGAGAGCCCGATGCAGGATTCGATCCTAGGACCCTGGGATCATGACCTGAGCCGAAGGCAGAGGCTTTAACCCACTGAGCCACCCAGGCACCCCCAAGCACCCCTGTTTTAAATTTTCTATCACAGAAGGCCAATGGCATCAGAACTCTAAAATCTTGCTGACCCATGGGTACTGTGAGAAGGACACTGGATAGGGGTAAGGAAACCTGGCTTTAGATGATGAGAAATAGCATTTTTATTTGACTATGTATTAAACTATAATTATTATTAATATTTTTATTAGTTAGCTGTAATGAGGCAGTATCTCACTTGACCCAGGAACCCTGAATGCTGAACCTATGCTCACTCAGGTTTTACTATGGTGGGTTTGTGGAGACGAGCCAGACAATAGCGCATTCTTTATTGTTGCAAAGGTTTTGGTCCAAACTACTGTTTAATCCTCCAGTGACCTGGGCTGGACCTCGTGGCAGCACCAGGCCCCTTATAACTGGGTTAGAGGTGGATTTGCACCCTGTAATCTGGCAAGGCTGAGCAGTCTCCTTGACCCTTGCCTGCTGCCTGCTCCCTACCCTTGCCAATCTCACCACTCTGACCCTGAGAAAAAGCAAATCTAGGAAGAAGAAGTGATTTTTTACACTTCCCTCCTAGTAGCTGAGGCTTTTGGGGTCAACAATGAAGCATTCATGAAAGCCTGGAGGCATCCATTGTTCGCTGAAGGTCCATAGAAAACTGCCAGTGTCTGGGAAAATGTCCCCATAAAAGTGAAGATGGTGTTTTTTTATTTTTATTTTTATTTTTTTAAAAGACTTTATTTATTTATTTGACAGACAGAAATCACAAGTAGGCAGAGAGGCAGGCGGGGATGGGGGTGTGGGAAGCAGGCTCCCTGCTGAGCAGAGAGCCCAATGCGGGGTTCAATCCCAGGACCCTGAGATCATGACCTGAGCCGAAGGCAGAGGCTTAACCCACTGAACCACCCAGGTGCCCCAAGACAGTGTTTTTTAATGTTTCTTGCAGACCATCAGCCTAGCAATTAAACTCAGTGTGAACAAGGGAAGAAATGGAAGGCAAGTGGAACAATGTTGGTTTCTCTCTCCTGCCACTAGTGGGAGCTCTAGATTCATGTCTCTCCATCAACCCAAAAATGGGTCAGATATTTTGGTGGGCCTGGCACTAGGGATTGAGAGGCTCAGGTGAAAACTACCCCCTGCAGTGTTATCTTCTGGGAGTCATTACTTCACACAATTAGTTTGGTAAGAAAGACTTGGGGCCATCCCCCACTGACACATTGTGAGTTTAAAAACTAGAGTTCAGGGGCACCTGCGTGGTTCAGTTTGTTAAGCATCTGCCTTTGGTTCAGGTCATGGTCCCAGGGTCTTGGAATCAAGACCTGCATCAGGCTCCCTGCTCAGCGTGGAGCCTGCTTCTCCCTCTTCCTCTGTTGCTCCCCTTGCTGTGCTCTCTCTGTCTCTCTCAAATAAGTAAATAAATACTTTAAAAAATAAAAATAAAATAAAAACTACAGTTCTAGATTTGCGGGCCAGGGTCCAGTGTACAGAGGTCCAAGATGTCTGATAACCTGCTTCCAGCCTGGCCAGGACCAGGACAAAAGGCATCCATCCTAAGAGGCCCAAACATGCACCCTGTCCTGACCTGTAGGATCTCTAGCAAAAGCCTTGTTGAAACAAAGTGATTTTTCTTGGAGAGTCCCCTCTAAATATCTTTCCTGAGAACCAGGGATAAGGAGATGTTGCTGAGGTAAGTATGGGCATCCTTGAGCCCACCAGATTCATCTCATTAAGGCTGACATTATTATTTTTAATTCCCCAGTTCTAGCCATATCAGTTTTCCGCTCTGTCCAAGTCATTGTTTAGGAAGGACAGCACTGAGTACAACTCTGGGTCTGCAGCTGCCAGAAGAAACACCTGCTGAGAACCAGACGAGGAAAGATTCTTCTCTCAGGCCTGAGAACAAGGTCCAGCCAGGAACAGGCTGGTTTCATTTCACTGCCCTTAGTTCGTAATAATGCATTTTTGGGTAAGATTCTTTGATTAATGTTGGTCTCATCCACTCACCTGTAAGAATCACGGGGCACAGACTGTGTCCATCTGATTCATGCATCAGATCCAGTGGTTGGCAGACTTCATGGCCCACAGCAACCGAGTCTCTCGAATGGCAGTTCCCAAACTGTGTGCCGAGGCACCCTGCCCCAGGGTCTGCAGCAAACGCACAGGGCACCACAATGTTTTACCTTTCTGAGGGGAACATGGGTATCTTCAACAACCATGACACCCAGAGCAGACTACCAGCTGGAGAGTGTGTACAGTTTCAACATGAAATCATCTGCATTCCTTTCGATGACATCGAATCTTTTGAAGTTTGGCCTTTGGTTGTTGCTATGAAAAAAGACATGAGTTGCACAAAATCAATGTGGAATAGGAAACCAGAGTGGTGGGTCCAAGGTTATGCCAAGGTTTGGAAAAGCACACAGTGGCCAACAAGAGCACAGCCTGCTCCTAACTGTGGAGATTGAAAAGTAAACTGAAAAAGAGTATAAATACTTACTAGATTGTTTGGACTTAACTACTCAATAAATGGTGCCATTCGATAGTTCTTTTGGCACAGGGATGAGAGAAGCCCTTACTGAGAAAGCAAGAGTCCCATGAACTGACGTGTGGGAGCCTCTGGCTTCGTCAGCGTTGGTTGACTGACTGATGGCCTCAGGATCACAGTTCTGTGCCCGGTCACTCTACCTACAAGATAATTCAAAATGAACTGAAAGTCCCTGTCTGAGAAAAAGAGTCACTGAACTTCGTCCTCAAGAGGAGAAGAGAGTTCAGCCACTGAGCTCTCTTCTCGAGCAACTCACGGTTTACTGAACACTCTTACCTATCAGCCAGGCCCTAAGCTATCATTTCTTTATTTTTTAACTTGACCTCACCGAATCCCCTCGGCAGTCTTTTGAGGGCGATCATTGCTCATATTTGTACAGGAGGAAAAGAGCGCAAAGATTGCAAGCGGCAGACACAAGGCTTGAGAGCGGGTGTGCTTGATACTAACATCCATTCTTTTAGTCATTGTAACAATAATGATGCTGATAAATGTTGATAATTTGTCATGATTAGCTATCATTTTTTTTAAAGATTTTATTTATTTATTTGACAGAGAGAGATCACAAGTAGGCAGAGAGGCAGGCAGAGAGAGAGAGAAGCAGGCTCCCTGCTGAGCAGAGAGCCTGATGTGGGACTCGATCCCAGGACCCTGAGATCATGACCCGAGCCGAAGGCATCGGCTTAACCCACTGAGCCACCCAGGCGCCCCGATTAGCTATCATTTTAACTCATTATATTTTTAGTACTATTGCTAAAATGTAAGCTGTAACAGTACATTAGACATCGCATGAACAATTTACACAGATTATTCCATTTAATAAGAAAATCTTAAGAAGGAGGCGTTGTTAGGACAGTCACTCCTATTTCACTAAATCACAACACATAAGCAACAATCGGTGTGAAGGAGGTTGGGTGAGGCCACATGCTTAGCCCAGCATCTCGCTGCCTTTGCAGGTACAACCAAGTTTTGAATTCAGGCTGTGTGTGCTCTGTGCTAACACTGTGGGCCAAAAAGGGGGAGCTTCTGGAGAAAACTTGGTTACTAGACAGGGAAATTACTTAGAAGCAAGTAATAGCTACCAATGCCAAAAGCAGGAAGCAGGTAGGTGAGGCTCATTAAATCCCAACATTTTGATGTCATTTTCCATGGGGCAGTCCTGAATGAGCTGGAAGTTTCTAGAAACATAAAGGCAAAGAAAGCCAAAGTTCTCTTCTTAAGAGTCAGTGGCTCTTTCCAGAGAAGTTGTAAAGTCATCTGGGAGCTCATGGGCCTCTCAGCACCGGGGTACTTTACCTACATAGAGACTTAATTGCTTGAATTCGCTGTACGGTGATCTGTATGGTAGTGACCAGATGAGAGCCTTGGCCTGGGCATCCTTGGGGCCCCTCATCCTCTTGACTTCTACAACCACCTGTGCAGGCCCTGAATGCAGATATGCCAAGAAAAAAAATGCATTGAAAAGGAAAATATCATGTCTTGTCTACTCCACGATGGCAGACAATATTTCTCTTTGCTAGAGGGAATATTGAGGAAATAATATTTTCCAAGTTCATCATCCCCACCTAAATAGGTAAATGGAGGTGGGGACATTAATCAATGGGTCTGGAGCATTGGACTGGAGTGAGCCTCACATACATCCCAACATGGGTTACAGGGCAGGTAGGTCCCTTGGGTCCAACCCCTGCTCTAAAACCTAGAATGGAATGCCCAAGGTTGCTTCCAGGAGTTGCAAAAGGAAGGGTTTTTAAAGAAAATGTGCTTTGTCTCAAAGCCCCGAAGAACCAGTAGTCTCCAAGAAGTACACAGTCCTTGTCACCAGCAGGCTCCATCTCACCGAAAAAAGCCTTTTGCATCATTTCCACCTAAACGTGTGTGTGTGTGTGTGTGTGTGTGTGTGTGTGTGTGTGATATTAATCACACCGGTCAGCATGAAGTAAGATTTTTCCACAACAACAAATATATAAAATATATAGAGAATTAGATTTTGGAAAGATATTCAATAACACAGCTCTGGATTGATTTTCAGGTATTTTTTGACTATCATGTATGTGCCAGGTATGTCTGTGCTTCTAAAAAAAATTGTTCACAAGAGTCCATTTTTCTCTCGAGACTGACAAATGCCCATGTATTTCTGTTACATTTTCACTGATGTGTTCCACCTCCTAGCACAGCACCAGCAGAACTGCCCCTGACAGTGCAGGAACCCCTGCCTTCTCTGGGTCATGTTCAGGGATGAATCTTTAACGGGGGCTGGGCCAAGTCCAGTGGCTTGACCTGTCTCTCCCACTGAGGCTGCCACGGTCACTGCCCTACTTGATCCGAAGTTCATTTATCAAGAGAGAGGATGTAGAGGTCTCTACTTTGAGATCTTGGGCAGAGAGCCAGGTAGTAGACTATGAACAGAACAGCCAGCTGGTGGTAGCTGGCAGTTTTCCAGTAGAAGTCTCCAGCTCTGCCCATCCCTGGACACACCCACTGCAGCAGTGGGGGTCTCACACTCAATATTTTATGACCACAGCTCTTGGTTTTCCATTCAGACATCCTCCTCTCCTTCATCATTCTTAGTCAGCAGTGTCTCCAACCAGTCATCCAAGCTACAAAACACTGAATTGTTCAGGGTTCTCCACACCCTGATCTCTGTTCCAATCACATCCATTTCCTCACAAAATTATCACTTGAATTCATCTTCTCCTTTCCTCAAATCCTTACTGCACTCCCTCCCTACCTCCAATAATTCTCAACTAGGAAATAGGACAATCTTGGGCATCAGTGATGTTGGTGAAACAGATGACCAAAATAGCCTGGATCACAGTGAGTGGCCACTGGGTCAGAAGAGTCAGTGACCTGCATCTGTTTTGGCTTCTGCAACTGGGGCAGTGGGAGACAGTCTAGTATCTGGTACGAAGTGAGCTGGTGTTCTGACAAGCCAAGCACCATTGTTTCTGGATTGGAACAGGATAAGCCAGGCATCTTCAATCACTATATGTTTAGCTTAGAAAATTCAATTCTGTTTCTATTAAACACTATTTATTGAGTTCTTACCATGTTTTAGGTTCTGGTCAAGGCCTCAGAGATACCAGGCATTGAGTAAGAGCAACACGAGTCATGCCTCATGTAGGAAACTGACAGCGTAGCCAGGAAGACAGACACAAATCAAGTGTGTTGAATGATACAAAGGGGGGGGGTGGTTTCAATAAAACATAAAACTGGAGGATTTCACCCAGTCTAGGGGGTCATGGAAGGCTTCCCTGGGGATGTGGTAAGAAAAGGTAAAATATTATGCAGTTAGGTGGGAAGGGCAGGAATTATGTCCGAGAGAGACAAAGGAGGTGATTTTCTTATTCATCTGATTTCAAAATACATTGGATTTCAGTAACATATAGAAATATTTTCAAATGTGGCACACAGCCACAATCTAGCTGCTTCTTTGAGACACCTGGTTTTAGTGTCACTGTGGTGTTCTCAGATATTTCCACTGACATATCTCTAAGGCCTCTGGAAGCTACATTTTTTGATAAAGTATCATATTGTATTTATAAGTCATTCATTCAACAAATATTGATTGATGACCCACTAGGTTAGGTGCTGTTCTGGGAGCTGCAGAGCAGATGATACCTGGGATGGGAATAGTGGTACGTGTGGTACGAAGATTGCTTATGTATTAGCTCAAGGGTAAAACTGAATCTCCAGGAGGATACCCCAAGTTGTAGCCTGTTACTATTGTGTGCACCGTGCACATGGCTCATAGCTCCAGGGGAGCACGTGGACCCCAATCTCAAGAACCCTGGAGTAAGTAGTAGAAAGGGTTGTGGTTGGGGAGCTCTTGGCTCTGTCCTGCCTTGAAAGCAATTTCTGATCCAGGAAGTTTCCGTGTCAAACAGAGTCCAACTGGATGAGTTCTGAAGCCATTTCTAGCTCTACAAATACATAAATTTATACATCTGCAGAGTTGAAAAAGACCCCAAATGCATCTTTCCCACCAAGTACTTAAATTGGTCTTTAGTAGAATCCTGAGGAAAGAGTAGCTAAGTGTTCAGGCCACTTAGGAACAGACACAAGAACCACAGACCGAGAAGCTCTACCAGAGAATGTTTATTCAGAGACAAACATACACAAACACACAGAAGCTTTGCTGTGAGATCACCTTCCCCTTATCTCTGCAATGCTGACGGAGTGTACATGTCTGTCAAAACTCTGCTCTCAGAGCTCCATGAGTCAGCCGGAAGTCAGGCCACAAATAGGGCCACAGTTAACCCGAGAGGTAGGTGCCTTTGCTTTCTGATCCCTCCACCACGCTCATTTCTCTGGTGATATGAAAATATAATTCTCTGGAGCCCAGGGGGAGGTTCTGCAAAGAGCAGAGTGCCAAAGGTAAATAAATCTCTGTCTTTCTGGAAGAGAAAGAGGAAGACGATCCGACCTCCAGGATTCCTCTCGCAACATTTTCCAAATGCTTACTGTGGAAAAGTCCTGGCTAGGCGGTATCCCTTTTAAATCTGGAATTTTCTTCTGACTGGTCCTTTGCAAAGCTAAAAATCTCAGGAGTTTCCATGTTGGCCTGTTTATGTGGGATTTTCGTTGCCAACAGTGAAGATTGCAGATCAACCCCATTTAAAAGTGTGTGTTCCAGTCCCCCCAAATTCTGGTGTGCCCGCTTTATTGGACTTCAGGAAATTGCTTTGCCTTTACTTAGAATGAACATCAGGAAAGCAGCCTGAGAGCTTTTCATGGAAACCCCCCAGGGTTATCAACATGGTGTTTCCCCCTCTTAAAACCAACTGTGCGTGTGCTCACAGAAAAGTAGGATAAAGTCAGTTTTATATGCAGCCTTACGAGAGAAGAACAGAAAAATGTAACAGGATAAGGGGAACAAAACTTCAAAGGCAGCCCAAAATTTTCAGCAGAGGGGAGTTGGGCTTCCTTCTTTTACTTAGTAACACCATTAATGACATTTATTGCTTCTTTATCCCCTGCGACACACTGTTCCAAGTAATTTTTATGTGTTCACACAGTTAATTCTCACAGTAAGTCTATAAGGTACGTGCCTTGATTCTTCTCACTGGGCACATGAGGAGACAGAGGCATAGAGAGAGGGCTCAAGTAAGAGGCAGGCAGGCTGGCCTTTCAGCCTCTAGGAATCACTGCTCCTTCAGGAGCAGAAAGGAGGCAGAGCTGGCCGAGGGATGTGTTCATGGCTTTCTATAGGTTCTCCGGAGTTTGGTAGTCTAGGGAAAACTTAGCTCTCTCTTCCCACATCGCCAGTCAGCTGCTTAAGTGGGAGCATTACCCACTATCAGAGACTACGAATTCTTGAAGTTCCTTTAGTCCAAGTGGAGGCAGTATTCCCCCCTTGGGGGTTCTTGACAGGGTTCCGGGTGTGTTACAAGGATTGAAGATGGGGTACAGCTTGTGTTTAGTGAGGGAGGCAGAGATGTTAACTATCCCACAACACGAGGGACAGTCCTTCACAACAACACATTTTTCTGCCTTGAATGCCAATCGTGCCTCACTAATAAACACCAACTCGAGTTCTAAAATTCCATTTTAAAACTGAGAAACTGCCATAGAAAAGTGAGGAAACTTTAGGGTCACTTAGCAAGCTTGTAGCGCTATCTATAGTAGATCTAGATAGTTCTAGAAAAGGGCTCTTCCTGATACAACAGAGCGTCCCTAGAGGTCAAAACCATCTTTCCCAACAATCCAAGATACTTGCTTTTCTCGTTTTTATTCTCTCAGGGAGGGTACAATGCAGTTTTCCAGAAGCTACATGATATGTGATGATATATATGTATAATGAAGTGTGTCGACGTTTAGTAGATCTGTGAACAAATATTTTCCAAATGACAAATATTATAGAATTATTCTTAGGTGAGATAGCCATTAAAAGTGCAAGAAGACCTCTAGTCATGGAATGAACAAGTCACAGAAATAAAAGGTACAGCGTAGGGAATATGGTCAGTGATATTGTAATGGTGTTGTGTGGGAACAGGTGGCAGTTCACTGTGGTGAGCACAGCATCACACAGACAGATGCTGACTCACTATATTGTACACCTGAAACTAATGTAACATCGTGTATCAATTATACTAAAAAAAAATGCTTTTAAAAGTAGAAGAAACCAACCCTTCCGATTCTGCTTTATTCTGGACTTCTGGCATCCAGAACGGTGAGGCCAAAAAAATTTGCAGAAAGGTCAATAGATTTCAATGTAATTAAGTACAGAGTTCATGAATACGATTTCAGATTTCACTTTGCCACTAACATGTAAGAAACTATCGTTCACTGAGTTTTAATATAGTATCAAAGAATATCCACAATTATCTGAACTGGCTATTAAAATATGTCTTCCTTTTTTTAACTCCAAATTTGTAGGAGGTCAAATTTTCTTCATCTCTTCAACCAAAACAACCTATTGCAATGGATTGAATGCAGAAGCAGATAGAACAACCCAGTTGTCTTTTATTAAGTCAGACATTGAAGGGATTTGTAAAATTGTAAAGCAGTGCCAATCTTCTCATCACTTTTGTCTTGGAAAATATATTTGTTATTCACAAAATATGTTATTTTATATTAACATGCAATGAGCTTATTAATTTTAAAATTGATTAATAAATACATATCTAAATATTCTCACTTAAAAATATAATAACTGTAAGTAGTAAATACAGTAAATATAAATAGATAGAACCTACATATAGTTTTTTGGGATCTTCAGTAATTTTTAAGGATGCAAAGGGGATTTGAGGACAAAACATTTGAGAACTGCTGCCCTAAACCATACCCTTTTAACTACATCTGATTCTCCTGGGTAAGACCAGACACTTTTTCAAAAATTATTCCTCAGATGATTCTGATGTAGACCAAGAACTACTGGAATAGAATGCCTCTTTGTTGGAGAAAGTCCCATTGTAATGTTGAGCTGTAGGAACAATGCCAGGATCAAGTGCAGACCTTAGAAGGTCTCCTGGGGACTCTAAAGATGCTGTTGACTTTGCATCACCAAAGAGCAGATGTAAACTCTCCAGCTCTGAGGGGGCAAGGAGGCACCCAACCCAATTCCTGATTCTTCTTAACTAAGAGAAGAAGGTGATGGTCAAACAGAGAGAATGAGTCTCAAGAGGAACATTTCCAGTTCTAGACACAATTGCTAGAGCTCTGGGCTTGGTAGGGGAATGTCAGAGACCCAGTTGGGGGGTTGTGATTCTCCATGTTTCAACTAACTTCAAGGCCAGAGAAGTAAGTTGTGGGCCAAATCTGACACACAGAGATGCATTATTTGTACTTTGCAGAATGTAGAACCAGATGGAAGCATTAAAAAAAATTGCAATTCCAGATTTCTAGCTCATCTTAAAAATTGGAAGATCTGGCACCATGGGCCTAAACTCTACCATGGCAACAATTGTCTGTTCCTGTACCAGTGCTGCTGTCAACAGGTCCAGTTGAGAGCTGGTGTGCTTGATACTAACACCTATTCTTTTAGTCATTGTCGTAACAATAATGTCAATAATTTCCACAGTCTCCAGGCTGCCTCACTGTTTATGTGACTTGCCTGGACCTGGGGGTTGCCATCCTCATTTTAGACAGCTCAAAGAGAAGGGTGGGATCATTTGGTGGTATAAGAAGAAGACAAGGGTGAGGGCTGTCCCAGTGCCTCTACTATTCTTGTCCAGAATGACAAGATGGCCACACAAACTCAGGGTGGCCTAGCAGAGTCTGAAATCTGGCCCTGGGACTCGAGGTTGATCTAATTTGCCTGGGTGCAAGGATGAGAGGCCAAGAGTTTGATCTTTCTATTACCAATTTTAAGTTATTGTGCTAGCAATAGCACTAGTCATAGCTCTAAAGGGCTCAGATTAGCTGAATGTGATTGATTCACTGCATCTTCCTTGTGAATATAAGAGCTCAGAGAAACCAGTATTCTCCAGTTGTGTCTTTTTGACATCACTTGTGTGATCACGGAAAGAAGAGTTGTTCTGAATCCTTTCATATCCTCCATACAGAAATTTCTGGCTCTGTTGCTTTATTTTCATGCTTGGTCTTCGTTTGTTAATCCAGTTAAGAAAAGCCACCTCCTTCAGCAGTGGATCCAAAAACATCTACCAAAGATAAGCAGTTGTCATGGCAAAAAGCAACAAACCGAAAGGTGATGGATCACGGGACTTGGTTATTGTACTTGCCCTGGGAATCTGCCCTGCCTCCAACCTTTCCTTCACTCCATATGTAGCTTTTCAACACCATGTTTCTGGGTTGCTTCAAAAGCACTTTGCTTCTCACTTTGCAATTCTTCAAACCAATGGCATTCAATGACATTATGTAGATCTGCGCTTACTGAATAATATTGCTTGACAGTCTTTATTTGTTAAAATCTGGCTTTTGCTCAAATATGTTCATAAATTTTGGAAAATATAGAACATAGTCTATTAGGATCTGGAATTTTTTGTTTGTTTTCTGCTCATCAAAAACAACAATGACAACAACCCCAACTACTGAAGCAAACCTTAGGGTAAAAGTTCACTAAAAACATCTTGGCTGCCTGTTAGGTTGAATCCCGACAATAAGAAGTTGCAGTACCTAGGTCTTAATGATTAATTCTGCCACTGACTAATTAGTTGACTTTAATTTTTGCTTAATTTTTCTGTTATTCCTTTGTCCAAACAGTAAAAATTCCAAATTAGAATTTATTTAAAAATCTAATAAACAGAACAGAAAGAGGGTTACAGCTCTAGCTTAAGCATGGTGTTTAGCCATGTTGAGTCACCAAGTTTTTAAAACCTATCACAATTTGACTTAATTTAAGAAACAAATGTTCCTATTAAGGAAATATTTTCCATGCCTACATGTATTCAAAATGTGATTTTGTGATGATGAATTCATTTGTAGTATCTGCATTTTGGAATTAAAGGGAGGGGAAGAATGCCCGTCCTACCCTTGAAATGGAGTAAAAAATAGTTTCAAACTGTGCCCCACAGAGAGCTTGACATGCATTTCCTATGTTTGTGGGGAGGAAGAACGAAGACTCAATCTGAGCCTCATGAAGGAAATCCAAGTTCAGGGTGCAACAAACAGGAAAACTATTGACATCGTATAACAAAGGATTAATTGCACACAGTACATACAGCGTAATATATGCCAACAAATCAGTTAGGAGGATATAAACAATGGGTAAAAGAGGGGAAGTCTATTGAAAGAATAAAGTGAATTAGTCAAAAAATATAAGCAAATATATTCAAATTCACCAATCATTACAGAAATAAATTTCAATGTGTTCATATTTATTGTACTTAGAATCTGTATTGGTTTCCTACGGCTGCTGTAACAAATTGAAATGGATTGTCTCATGGTTATGGCAGCTAGAAATCTGAGATCAAGGTGTTGGCAAAGTTGGTTCCTTCTATGGGCTGTGATACAAGATCGTGTCCACGCCTCTCTCTGCTGGTAGTCTGCTGACAATCACTGGAGTTCTTATCTTGAAGACACACCATGCTGACCTCTGCCTTTGTCTTCACACAGTGTTCACCTCATGTTTATGTCTATCTCTTTGTCTCAATCTATCTTTTTTTATAAGGACTACAATCATGTTGGATTACGAACTGCCCTCATGACCTCGTTTTAACTGACTAATCTTTGAAGAGCCCATTTCTAAATAGGGTCACACTCTGAGGTATTGGGGGTTAGGGCTTCAACCTATGAACTTGGGGGCACAGTTCAACAAGAGCAGCATCCATTAAGAAAAACAGTAGTGGGACGCCGGGGTGGCTCAGTTGTTAAGCGTCAGCCTTAGGCTCAGGTCATGATCCCAGGGTCCTGGGATCGAGCCCCGCATCGGGCTGCCTGCTCAGCGGGAAGCCTACTTCTCCCTCTCTTACTCCCCCTGCTTGTGTTCCCTTTCTTGCTGTGTCTCTCTGTCAAATAAATCAAATCTTAAAAAAAAAAAAAAAGGCAGTAGTGTTGAATACTGGAAACTGTAGAGAAACAGTATCTTGTATACAGCTAATAAAGCAGAATTTGTATAACATTTTGG
The DNA here is from genome assembly GCF_963455335.1 of Martes martes. Lineage (NCBI taxonomy): Eukaryota > Metazoa > Chordata > Mammalia > Carnivora > Mustelidae > Martes > Martes martes. The sequence continues at coordinate 85,467,005 of NC_137896.1, forward strand.
TGATGAACTTCCTAGTAGCTCTCAGGATGATATATTCTGAATGTGCATGTCCTTTTCTCCAGCAATTTTGTTTTTATGAATATAACAAAATTTAAAACAGGCAAAGTCAATATGAAAAAGAGAACCTCTGAAGGTAAGACTTTCGGGGCACCTGGGTGGCTCAGTCACTTAAGCGTCGGACTCTTGATTTTGGCTCAGGCTGTGATCTCAAGGTTGTGAGTTTGGGCTTCGTGCTCAGTGGGGAGTCTGCTTAAGATTCTCTCTCTCCTTCTCCCTCAGCCCTTCCCCCTGCCTCTCTCCCTCAAACAAATAAATAAATCTTTAAAAGATTTAAAGGTAAGCTTTTCAGGGGGGTGGGGAGGTTGACGTGTTAGGTACTGTTACTGTTTTCAGTATAGTAAGTATCACGGTCAAGTAGATTTCAACCTCCAGTCTCAGAGCGGCTCTTCAACAATGAACCCTCTTAGGCTTGATTCATGATCCTCTGAATAGCCCACGTGGGAACGGAAGGACAGCTACTTTATTTTCCTCTGGCTCTTTCCACTCCTGTAGCCTGCTGGGCACTAGCCAACTTAGGTTACCACATTTAACAAAAAAATGCACAGGACACCCAGCTAAATTTGAATTTCAGAAAAACAACGAATGTATTGTTAGTATAAATATGTCTCGTGCACTATTTGAGATATACTTACTCCAAACAAGTTATTGATTGCTTATCTTAGATTCAGATTTAATTGGACATCTATGCTTTCTCTGGCAATCTGACACTTGGCTCCAAACTCCACAAAGCAGGTGCACCTGGCCTGGGGGGAGAATTAGGATGCTGTGACACGATTCCACTGCATATCCCTTATTCAGGCAAGGTCTCAGTTACGCTTTGGCAGGAACTTCATAAAAACAAAGAGCAAACCACAGCACCGATCACCGCAGCAAATGCTGTACCAGGAGCTGGTCTCATGTAAATATTATGTTAATTAAAACAGATGGGTCTACAGTATAAACAAAACAATCACAGAGGGCTGGTTTTTGTTCTGTCTGGGTTCCTTTATATAGTAACTCAGTTCCCATCTTGTTAGCACTCTTGTCTTATCAAGCATTGAACTGGGGTATAAGGAAGTTTAAATTACCAGTGATTGGAGATCCGTTTTCTAAACACTGGGAACAGATGGTTTATTGCCTGAAAAGCATGCTTCTTTTCAGGGAGTGGAGTGTTGAGCTTGGTTATTTCAGGAAAATGTGTTGTTGTAGGGCTCGTACTGACGTCAGGTTTGCCACACTGATGAAGTGTGTCCCCCCACACACACCCCCACCACCCCTGGCTCTGTTCCTGCCATTGAGTTTGCGTACTCGGCAAAGGTCTCATTCTTCGTGCCACCTGCTTGCTTCTTCAACATCGCATTGGGCAAAAGCCTACTTACTCCTCCTGTGCAAACCTCTTGCAGCTTCCAAAAGAAAAAGAGCAACAACCATGCAGAAGATTTTTGAAAGCAAGTGTCATTTGAGAGTCTACAATTGATACAGTTGGACGTTTTCCCAACTGAGCTTCAGGGAGTCTAACAGAAAGATAAGTTCCTTTTTTGGCCATTTTTTAGGAATCTCGGCTCCAGCCCAGGATCACACGTTCCATTTAGGTGTCACATCTTTTTCTTCTCTTTTAGTCTAGAACAGTTTCTCCACTGGTCTTTGCCTTTCATGGACGTTTTTGAAGAGTACAGACTAGTTACTCTGTAGCATGTCCTTCTAATGGGTTTCTGTGATGTTTCTGCGTTCTGAGTCAGGTTAGGTTATGCGTGTTAGGCAGGAACACTCGTCAGGTGTTAGCACTGAATTTTCTAGCACCATTCCCATGCGGTGCGGGAAAGTTGGCCCTGTGTCCTGTGAGTGAAAATTTTCCCGATTTGACCATGGTGTTTCCTGCCTCCCACCAAAGAACCGAAATTGAACTGAATGGCCTGAATTTTTTGTAAGATTCTCAGAATCACATTTAAGAGTAAGCATGGATCGAGGTGTCCATGTGTTTGGGGTTTTCCTTCTCAGAAAGAGATGAGCACTTTGAATCTGTGCTGGCGGTCTGAGGAAGGTTGAGAGAGGACAGGAGCTGGTTCTTGTAAACTGACAGGTCGGGCGAGTGAGTTGGAGATAATCGCATAATCCATTTATAACCACCCAAGTTAACAAGCTCTCACCTTCTCCAAATAGGCCCCTTATTTACAAATAGTCACTTCTGGTGCAAAAGTGGGCTCCCGTCCATATGACTGGAGTCACATGCATCCCGTCTCATGGCATTATTTTCCTGCAACACCAACCAGACCAATTCACATTAGGAACGCTATCAGAAACTGTCTTCGTTGCATAAGCCGAGTTTTGAAAATGATATTTTCTTTCATTCTGTAAACACATTACCCCTCAAAATGATGTGCAGCCATGTCTCCCCAATTCAATCCCAGGCTGTCTCAGTCACTAAGAAACTCCTGGAATAATGGTGGTTGGTCCTGTGCCGCCATGTTCAGTTCAGACCACGTGTGGAGAATGGGTCCAAGAACCACCTTGTGAGAGACAACCACAGATGGAATTATTTACAGAACAGAATGAATAGGTTGCTAAAGAATTCAAAATCAAGTCAGAAGAACGGCTCTCCAGGCCTTCTTAGTCCATCCCTGGCCCACGCTCCATCTTGGGTTCTTAGCTCTCTTTCCTCCATGACTCGAACTCTTGTGTAGGCCTCATCAGTTCTCCTGATCCTGAGGGACAAGGGCTGTGCTCTCTGCTGACACTCTTGTCAGATAAAGCCTACCAGCCGGGACATCAGAGAATTCTCCCCAAAAGAGGTACACACTGATTGTCCAATAGAAGGAATTTTAGCTCACTTGGCTCTGTCTCTATGGCCTTCAAATCCCACATCCTGCCATAGAAATGAACTTCCTTCCAGAACAGGCAGCAGGGGCCATCTGTCCACCATGCCTGCTACCCACTCAGGGGGCAGGTCTAGTCCAGGTGCAGACCTTCTTTCTGTTTCCATCTGGCTGAGGGAGCTCACTGTGTCTGGCTGTGTGCTCAGAGGCACACCATTGCAGGAAATGGGAACAGTGGACCCAGATGGCCAGGAGAGCTATTTGCCTGCCGAGAGGCTGTCATAAAGATGGATTCCATGTGTATGTGTCGCTCTAAGAGTTGTGACCTGGGCTGTTACAAGGGACAGAGGAGACATTTCAATTCCATAGAAGGAAGAGCTCCCTGTAACTTTCTGCTTACCTTTGTCTCTCCTGCAGTGACTTGAGCACATCGTGACCCATGCCATCGGATAGAGTATCATGGAGGCAGAGCCCTCTAAAACTGTAACAGGTGCCTTTAAGAAGGTAAGGCATTCCCTTCTCTTTACTAATATTTGCAGAAAAGATTGAAAGTACTTTGGTGGGTTGCTGGGGGGCAGTTAATAATGTTTACAAGTCTGTTCTAGCCTGAGATTCTATGAGGTTCAATGATCAAATTTCAATGAAACTTAGCCTGAATGGGCTTCCCAAAGTAATCTCTCTTTCATATGCGTCATTCTAAATTCAAAGAAGAAATATCTCTCGGTTGTGGACCAAGAAGAGCTCATTTCATTTTCCAGCTATGTCTCTGCATTCATGGGATTTATAGAAAGTTGTGTGAAATGGGAGAACCACATAACAGAAGCTCATTCTCTGTTTTAGAAGCTAAAGCCAAGACACTGTTTCTTCAGACCATGTTCTCCTAATAAATCAAGAAGTTTTAGTCCACCTGGATCTATGGTGAGATGAAAACGTAAAAAAAAAAAAAAAAAATGGCAGGGGTGGGGGGGTAGTGCAAAAGACATTTCATCTTAAGGAAAAATAAGCTGCAAATAATTATCGTCAAAATAACGTTTCCATTTTTATTTAACACGATGACTCTGAATGTACACATTCGGTTTATGAACACAGTGTAAAATATCTCCATCTTCCTTTGAGTCTAGTCATTACTACAGAAATTTGGACATAAATGATGAACACAGTTCACGCAAGAGAAATGTGCATGCTTTAGCTGGCTGTGTGGGACTGTGGTTTCAGCGGGTTTCCCGCATCTGTGGAGGTTCGTCAGGTGGGCAGGGCCATGTGCACCTCCTCAGTGCGATCAAGCCACACGCACACACAAGACAAGCGCTCATGTGTGAGACAAGCATGCCCAGCACAACAAACAGTCATTCCTAGTTGAGGCTGTTGCCTTACCAAGGCATTTCCACGTCCAGAAACACCCTTTTATGCGGCTGATGTACAGCATTCCCTACTTTCCTTCCACCAAATGTGTGAAGTCAAATGTCCTCGTTGGGAGTGAGAAAATGCAGACTCAGCCATGTTCCTTTTTCACCAGAACTGCAAAGGGTGAGGCGTGGCCCACAGTGACCCTGTGGAAAGGTCTGCCTCCCTTAGAAAAGGCAACATTCCTTCTGTGTGACAAACAACTCATAAATGGCTTTGCTGCCAAGCTTCTGGGCTTTACGGGCTGTTGATGGGTCCAGTAAGAAGTATTATGTAAAACTCCTGTTTGTAGAAATCTGATTTACTTGAAGAATACAGATTCCAAACAAAGCCAAAACATATACTAACAGTTCTGGGGGAAAGTATTTACCATTAATTTCTTGGACCAAAAATTATACACAGGGAAAGAATCAAGCATTCTGAAGCTAAGTCCCTCGGGAATCCCTAAATTAACAATTTTTAAAAATATTTATAGAGTCATTGGTCTAATGACAAATGGATTTGTCCAACTGAGTCTCTGAATTGGTGGCAATGGGTACAGTCAGGAGGAAGAACCTAGTTTGGGGAATGAAAAGCCCCAGTTAAACTCCGCCTCCACTCACTGACCCGCAATCACAGCCCCTCACAGCCTGACAATATTTGCCTCTCATGGAATAATGACAACCTATTGATTATTTTCTGGGAGGCCTACACTTCAGTTAAAACTACCTATCCCGTGAAAACTCTGCTATCCAGTTAAAACTCTACTGTTTACAAAGGAGTAAATACGCCAGGGGGTTCAGAGCACGCCTACAAGACACAAATATACAAAGTGATGGCAAGCTTGTTGCAAGTCCTCTTAAAGTAACAGGAATTCTGGTGCAAAAAGACAGATGAAAACACAGGCCATAAATTGTAAAGGAGCCATACTCTAAGGAAGGCATTATTTGAAAAGCACTATTGTATCCAAGAGGGAATCACAAACATTAAAAATAAAATATTTGATATTCTACACTATATTACAAAAATAAATATACCCATCAATAAATAGGAAGAAGCCTAGAAATTTTACATGAATATTTTGGTTGTTGGCTGTCGAAGTCCCTCTGCTGCAGTCCTCCTCGAGAGTCATTTAGCTCTGTCAACTTCAGTGATGATAATTCTTCCATGAAAGAGTAAAAAAGACGGGTGTGGCATGCAGCCAAGGTCTACGACCAGAGAGGACATCCAGTGACTCCTACTTCCTAAGGATCTGACAATTTCATGGCTTTGCGTTAACACAGTGATGGAGGAGAGGTGTGGACACACTGCAAGTGGCCTGATGGGAGCAGGGGTCCCCTATTTATGGTTTATGCCTTTGCATTTCTTGGTGAAAAACAATGCAACTAACAACATTTGAAGAACCAGTATGTGGCTTTAGATTTTCATATGCCTTTAACAGAAGAGCGATTATAAGTGCTTGCCACAAGGTTTCCCCCAAAACCTGGCCATGTAGGCAGAGAGCGTTCAGAAAGCAGGGCCTGGCACATTCTAGTATTCTAACATCAGCTTGCTAATAGCAGCGGGGGGCCTGCACACATGTCTCCTGAGAGCACCCTGCTTGGTTTTCAGGAATTTTGCAAACCACTTGATATCACATGGATAGCTTGAAAGAGGCTCTGGTGAAATCTACCACTGAAATCTATAAATCTACCATTGAAATCTACAAATCAAGATGGCTGGCCATAAAGCATTTACCAGCATATCACTGTCGTACGTATTTTATACAGAAAGAAGATTTTGCTTGATTTTTATCTAACCAGGACGACCCTGCTCAGCTGAGGTTTTACTTTATGTCTATTATAGACAGCATCCTTTAGAAAGGAGAAGCAGTACCATAGAGTAACTGAGCACACACTGTGTACCATGGATAGAAATGATGCTCCACACCCCACTGAGGGCTCTAAGGGTGGCTATCCAAAGCATCTCTCTCTCTCTCTCTCTCTCTCACACACACACACACACACACACACTCATGCTTGCCATTGTATCTGGAGGCTTTTTCATAAATGAATGATTCTGAGCTGCGTGGCCATCTCAGGTTGTCAATCACTGTATACTCACTGATGGTCGAAACTGCACTTCTGTGGAGCACTGAATTCCCAGGATCTGCCCTCTGGACATCAGTGGACAGTGGATGTACAGAGCAGATGTCCAAATTGGGCAAAATGTCCTTCAAAATAGCTTCCCTTACCTCTATTTTCCAGTGGAGTTTATAACCCCAAGAGGTTTGTGAAAGGGAGGCTGATGGTTTCCCAGGGTAAAAAAAAAAAAAAATGCAAGACTTCTTAAGGAAGCATTCAATGGGGTGAGTGGGGGACAATGTTCTGGAAACTGCATTCCTAGAAGTGTGAACATCAGCGTCAGATGCCTGGAGGAGTCGAACAGTTTGAGAACTGCACTGCTCTGGTTCTTCCCGCACAAAGCCCATGACCTTGCATGGATGGTGGAGCTGGCGGCTGCTAAGATCAGAGCCAGAACCTCCGCTGTGTCCTTCCGATGAGCCAGCTGCCGGCAAATCCACTGGACCATCCCCATCAGGAATGCTTCCCAGTCCCTTAGTCCTGGCCAGTTCCAAACTGGGAAGATTTGAGAATGGGAGGATTGGGAAGCCTACAGGGTTTCTACCATGGCGCCAACCTGATTCAAAATTCAGACTTAACTTTGGAGTCATTTGTTTATGTGTCTATTTATTCATTCATTCATTTAGAAATATCCTTTTGGACTGGTTTTTTTTCTTATATTTAAGTATTTTTTGTGAACAAAATATTTCATAAATCAAATCAAATTAGATATTGGGAGGAAATCTAAAAATTAGAGCACTAACTCCACTCACCCTGATAGCAAATGCTTTCAGGGTCCCTTCCCAACCCACAGCAAGGGCAATGAAGGCCAGTGAAGAAAGGGACACAGGAATGAGAAAAGGATACGAGGCACTGGGGCAGGAGAGAAAGAGGGAAGGAGAGGGGTGGAAAGAAGCAAAAACAGCGGTGCAGAGGCAGGGGAGAAATATTAAGAACTGAAGCAAAACATTAAAAAGAATCCAACAGACAGATCCCTTCTGATTTTCCTCCTCTTGATCTCGGGTAATTTTATTTTGTCCAAAAGACTTAATTCTCCAGTTAAAACTGCTTATAATTTTACACACACATCCTAGGATAGCATCTGTATCCTTTTCCCTCCTCTCCTGCGAGCACCCTCCCCGCCTCCTCTACCCTCCACAGCAGTAAAGGCCAACACACTTGACCTTGCAGTCCTATTATCTCAGGAACATCATGAAATCCCCTATTTTCTTTTCTTGACCAGGTGCTGCCCTCTAGAGCGCAGTGGTGGTCGGTGGGGCTCATCCTTCGCTATGGTGGCTTCAGGCCACTGCCTCTGGAAACCATTTGGTTTCAGTATTAAATAACCCCTCCCCTCAAACATGCACCGTCCCTTACCTGGTCCTGCAGCTCTGAGCTGTGGCACAAACTCAACCAATAAACGCTACACCTACCTATCCAATAGTATGTAGGAAATGCAATCCTTCCTAGGAGGGTGAAATTCTTGGTGCTAATTATCTTCACATAAATCCTACTCAGAGAAGAGTTGGCTGAGAACGTACCACTGGTTTTTAATATATACACATTTGATTGAATCATGCACACGTGTGAGTATGATCTGTCTCTATGGAAACAAAAGAGTTTTATAAGTTTACCTATGTACACATATACATACACAAATATCTATCATCCAACATGCTGTTTCTGCTTGGGGCTTGTTGTTTTCAAATAAAAATAGAGGACAATTTGGGGGGAGGGTTGCCACTTGCTATTGGATGTGGCATTGCCGGAATATGGCGAGTCCAAAGAAAAAACAGATTGGAAGGGATGAGACTGTATTAGCAAAATATGCATTTGATACAACAAACCGACCTGCCCATTTCCCTAAGGCAGCGAGCCTTTATGATCTGTACACTCTTATTAAATAATCTCATTAAATAGGAACACAAAATGTACACATTTACAGTTATTAAATAAGCCAGGACTCTTCTATCTGCAGCCACATTCAGACACTGCCATGCCTTCATATTTGAACTTGTAGGTGACGACGCCCTTGTCTAAATAGAGGATGGAGATGGGCTCTAGCTTGGTGGGCACACAGCAGGCTTTGGAAGCCTTCTGGGAATTCTTGAGGTGGACCAAGGCCTGGATAATTGCATGCTTTGTGGGTGTGAGATGCTCTGCCAGGGGGTAGTTGCAAACCCCACGGCATTCGTAGGCTTCGTATCCAGGTGGGGCGATGATCCAAGAGTCCCAGCCAATCTCCTTGAAGTCAATGTAGAGCGGGGTCCTCTTGCAGTAGTTTCCTTTAGCGTTCCTTCTGATGCGGGCTGTGGAGTCATAGATGATGTTTGATCTCATCTGCAGCAAAGCTTCTTCTCCTGGCCCACTGGAATAACCGTCCAGGCCCAAGTTGTCAAGCTCCAGTAGCTGCTCATGGGCGATCATTTCATTCAGTTCCTCCTTCCGTTCCTTCTCGCTGCTTTGGTCATTGGAAAACACGACAAGCAAGGGGACATGCTTATTCCGGGCACTGGTGTCTATTTCCAGTTGTCCCCTGCCAGCATCCTCGCTTCCGTCGTGTCTGCTCTCAATGTGGACCTCCAGCTGGTGGGTGGATGAGCCTGACTTTTGCCAACGTCTAATGGCATCGGTGACATCGAAAGTCTCCCACTCGCTGTTGGTGCCATAGATCTCCCCTGACACCAAGACCAGCATGCTTCTTTCACCCTCTGTGTCCCCTCTGCTCTCAAGTACCTCAAAAATGGTAATTTTCCGGTCTACTCCATCGTATATCATGCGATCTCTCTGCACCAGTGTGTACAACCTGAGTTCAGCCATGATGACCTCTTCGTGGTGAGGAATGGACACATTGAAGAGGAGAGGGTATTTTCGGAGTCCATTAAAACTGGCTGGCTGGGAAAACAGATCTGGAAAAAAAAAAAGACAAAAATCAGATTTGTAGTGTGTCACAGAGAAAAATAGATGCTTATTTATGCAATAAGAGGGCCTGTCTGTGCGGGAAGCTTGATACAGAGGAACGAGGGGGACCATCGATGAAAATAAACACAATGTTACCTTTTTCCGACAGAAAATACTGAAAGGTCAATGGCAGAAAAAACTGACTTAGGCTGCCAAGGCTAAGATAGAAAGTGGCTGCCTTTTGAATGGGAGAAACTCTCCCAGTCTTGCTTGCATTGGTTTCACTTATCAGCCGCAGAATTACAGAGCAGGGAGGGACTCTGGAGACCGTGCAGGCAAGCCCCCAATTATCCTAGCCAGTAAAAGGCCATCAAATGGGAGGTGGGGTGGTTGTTCTTTTTTGGAAGCTTTTCAGGAATAAGCATCTCATGGCTTTCCATATTTGCATTCATAATGGGTGAAGATTCTCCACATGGTTGGCTGAGAACTGGTCTTCCTTAAAGACCTCCATGTAGATCAGAGGTTGGTAAACTATAGCCCATGGACCATAATGAGCCTGCCACCTATGTCTGGAAATAAAGGATCAGGGAAACAGAGACTGGCCCATTTATTTCTATGTTATCAGTGCCTACCGTTGCACTATAGTGTTAGAGTTGTGACAACACATGGCCCACAAAACCCAAAATATTTACTATCTGTCTGGCCCTTTACAGAAAGAGTTTGCTGACTCTTCCTTTGACACCAATGTCTGACAAGGTCGACAAGATAGCCACAAACCAAGGGGGTCACAGCAGTTGAATTTTGGGTGTGTGGACTTCAACAAGGAGGAATGGGAGAAAATGAACCCTGGGATAGATGGGTTGCTTTAGTCTTGTACCCTTAGCAACTGGCGTGGAGTTTGGCACATAAGAATCACTCAGAATGTTTATGAAATAAGGTCCTTTAGTCTCAGAAGTTCATTTCCAGATACTATCACGTTGACTTCCTAGGTAAGAATTTATAGGTGCCCAGAGCTTCTGTACCCTTGCCCCAGGTAAATACAAGACTACAAACTATGCCTGGAGGCATTTGTCATCCATCAAAATTCCATGATACCAGAGCGCTAAGGACACCCAATTGAGGGGTTCCCCGTCATCTTTGGCAGTGTTTTCTCAACTGTATACCTAATTCATTATTTTAGTAGGGTCCCTGCTCCAGATTGTACTCTTAAATATTTTTCTTTAGCTTTATATGATTTTTTATACTCTTTAACGTCTCTTTTAGGCTTGCCCTAAGCAAAAGCATTCATGAAATGAAGGGCTTAAGGTGGTTATCATGTGGATTTTTTTCTGATCCAAATTAATGAAAATGTATAATAATTTTACGTGATTCACAGCTTTCTCTCCATAGGGTACCACTTAAAATCATCTCATACACGGCCAGTGGGAAATACTGGTCAATGAGATGAATTTAAATGCTCTAGCATGATTCTTAAAACTAGCTATAACCAGGCCTTACCCTCTTGATCTATCCACAGTTCCCACTCATCCCCTAGAGTGCCTGGAACATTGAAATCAAACAAGTTGTATTTCTTGAAAGGCTAAAGGAATTGTAAACCCTCCTATTTAGAGTAGACCGATATCTTCACCATTTGCAAAAACATTCCTTTGCCCTGATGTACACCACACCTCTGGAGCTGTGCTTCTGACTCTTGGAAAGCCGTCTCCCCTCCCTTCCACCTCTCTAGTTGTGACCCCTCCTTTGTGGGATTTTCCCGTCTTCACCTCCCTATCTAGAAGTCCACTGCCTTCTGGGTCACTTAAATATTTACTCTTTTTAAAAATTTTTATTTAAATTCTAGTCAGTTAACATATAGTGTAATATTGGTTTCAGGAGTAGAATTTAGTGATTCCGATATTTACTTTTTATATCTCTCCTATAAGCTTTGCCATTTACATCCTTACATTTCAGTTTTCTTTTTATGAATGGGTCTTCCCAAGCAGATTGTCATCATGCTGGCAGGGAGCCCAGCTTAAATTCCTTCAGTGCCTCTGAGCTACTGGGATACCTTAAACAGAGGCAATGTTTTCAAAATATGGACTAGTCAATGATTGTGGACATCACAAAAGATCAAATTGATTTATGGGCATGGCATAGGTCCTTAATACATCAAGTAACTTGAGAGTTGTCCCCTCTTATAAGAATAGAGAGACTTTCCTCTCCTTGGACAGGGAGCATGAGACCAAAAATAGGGGAGTAGACTGGTTGCTCTATGCATGAGAAAAGTGCAGAATGAAAGCTCATGGTCATGGAAAGAGGGGATTAATTACAAAGGAGCACAAGGAGACTTTTGGTGGTGATGATTATACTCACTATATTCATTGTAGTAATGGTTTCAGTGGATGTTTATATATTATACTCACTATATTCATTGTAGTAATGGTTTCAGTGGATGTTTATATATACCAAAACCTATCAAATTATATACTTCAAATACGTGCAGATTATTGTATGTCAATTATACTTTAATAAAGCTGTTAAAAAATAAGTTCACTGTGTATGTGCAACTATACAAAGTAGTAGATGAAGATGTTGCATTCTACACAAGGGAACTGATGTTTGTTGAGCATATTTAAATGTGCCAGTGTTTTGCAAACACTGTTTCATTTGTTTCTTACAAAGACCATTTATTGCTATTGTGTTCATCTTACACCTGAAGAAATCAAGCTTCAATGCAGAGGACTGACTTCCCCAAGATGGCAAAGTGAAGTCAGAAGTGGTAGGAATTAAAGTCATGTTTTTTCTACCTTAGAAGTCCTCTTGCTTTCCCCTGATTAGTTAGATTGGGAGGAGGGTTTTTTTTATTTTGATTGGAGGTGGGGGGGGCGGGGCAAGGCGGGGTTGATCTTTGTCTCCTAGGCAGTTGCACTGTGCAGATCCAAAGAGGCAAAAGAAAGTCAAGAACAGCCATTAGTGCCAGCCCAGTGCAGGATCCATATCCTTGGGGCTGAGCATTCCTCCTGAAGACCCGCAGAGCCGCGAGCAGCGGGGGTGTCCACAGATAGATTCGCTCCGGCTTTTGCTGGTCTCCTGTAATAAGACCCTTTGTAAACTCCACTGCCTGACCTGCATCACCCAAATCCTCCATGGGAGAAGTGAGAACTAAAAATCTATTTCTCCCTGGGGATGTGAACATTTCCCACCTACCCTCCAAACAAGGCACCCAGGGCTCAGTGCTCAGAAGTGCTAGGAAAGGTTCCCATGGAAGGAGGAGATTTATTTTCAATTCAGACTCACCCTCAAAAGGAATCTGTAATTTCAGTTTGCCATTTTCATTATGTTACTAAATGTTACTGAGTAACATTTCCGATGTGTTACTAAATATCTAAAATTTTGGCACTTATTTAAATTTTAAAGGGGAATGATATCTTCAGGACTGATCAATACCCACTCCACATTTCCTCTAATGCCTAGAATTTAAGGAATTCCTTAGTAATAGCTAATGATTGTTCAGCAATTCAGAGTAAATAGAGCACTTTCTTACTCATAACCTCTTTGAAATCGCTTAGTTGTGTTACTTAGGTATATTATGCCCAATTTACAGATAATAAAACTGAGATTCAGAGAAATTAAGCTAATTATCCACAACTACTAAGTCAACCCTGCCTCAAAACTCCAAATCCCAAGCTATTTCTGTGTTACTGCCTTTCTGCTTTTAAGAACAACTGGTCAACATCAGTCAAAACCCTCTTCCATGAGGGCTGTCATTATCATGTACCTGGTTCACGACAATGGAAATATTAAAGAATTAATTTCTTTGGACCTATATCTTTTAGCATGCATATTAGAAAAAATATATATATATTTGCCATCTAGCACCATATTAAATAAAAGATTAACTTGCTAGGTCATTACATTTAGTTACTGAATAAAGCTGGGGTGGGGCTAACATCGTTTTTCTGCTGATATTTAAGGCTTGTGCATTGCTCTTCATGAAGACACTGAAATAAGTTGGATCATTAAGTGGGCCGTGCATACTTCGTGGACATTATAAAGAGTGATTCAAGGATGTACACGTCACACAAACACAACAATATTTTAGGAAGAACCTCTAAAATACAAGTTTTTGTCCTGTCTGAATATTTCTTAAATAAGGTCAGAAAATGGAAACACATTCAAAGTTTGAGTGAAGCACAAGTCATGACTATGGTTCTTGTCTATTTTCATTCTAAGTAGAAGTTGACATTTTTTTTTTTTTTTTGTCAATTCAAGGACAAATGGAAACAGAGACCTATCTGGAAAATGACAGACAAAGGTATAGAAGTATCCCGACATTAATTTCTTGTATTACTGTGGTTCAAATTCAAAAATTTAAAGACCAAATTATGATGTCAAAATAGCAGACACTTTATGACTTTGGATTAAAAGATATTCTTTAGTACCTTTTAATAGCATTTAGGAAATGACCATGAAAATGGTATAGACCAAAATGTGCACTGTTTTTGAGTATCAGTGTACATACACCTTTACATAGATGTGTTCACCCCATCTATATTATTTGAATTTATCGCCTCTTGGAAAAAAAAAAAAATCCAAGCCAAATTTTGTCAATACAATGTCAACTTACCTTCATTCTTGAAACTCCTAATGATGTTGGCCGATGGCATGGAGGTCCGATCTGTTGCAAATTTGTTGTAGAGTTCCAACATATACTCGGGTGGGTCCACCTTGGCTGAATCCTGCAGAGGGATGTCAGATAGGTTCAGTGTCTTGAGAAATTCGTTTTTCATGCTCTGCAGCAACGTGTTGAAGTCGACACCATCTTGCTCTGAGAAGACATCATCGAAGAGGGGCATATCTTCTTCCAGAGGCGACTGCTCTAGGCTCATGATGGGGCTGCCAGAAACCGAGTGAGCCACCAGGCAGAGGAGAGCGCACAGCTGCAGTTGCAGAGAACCCATGACTCTGCTCAAGCCCCCAGGCCAACCCAGGAAGGTTTAGCTCTCCTGGGCTCTAAGTGGCAGTTTTATCTTGTGCAGCGTTAATGTCTCGTGTCACTGGAGACAAGTTTGGAAACTCTTCGCCTCTCTCTCCCTCCCCCCTACCACTCTTCCTCTCCCCCCAAAAGTCAGGTTGCAGTAATTGGATAACAAAATCCCCTATAGGGGCCTAGCCTTTCTTATCTCCCTAGTGTAAACTTGTGCACTAGATTTTGTTTCTATCTCGCAATCCTTTTTTCTTTTAATGAGCATTTTATAAACATTTCCACATTCTGACACTGGCTGAGAGATAGGACAATTTTCTCCTTGCAGAAGCTCTGCTTCTCTTCCTTTCAATTCACTTCCTTTTGGCAGGAATGCCTAAATTCTGCTTTTATGTGATTCGCTTTCACACATGCATAGAATAGATACCGAGAATCAACACAATACACATCAGTGGCATCACAGATTAATTCAAGTGCTGGGGCTTCCATCTTCACAGCAACTGTTCAGAAGAAAGACCAAATATCCAACACCTCCAAGCTAAGTTAATAACTATAAATGCACTTCTATAACTTTCTAGAAGCTTACATTTTTAGAAACAGGGAAGTATAAACTTCGTGGTCAAGGGCCTTTTTCATACAGATTTGATCTGGCTAAGTGGCTTTTGAAAAATAGGGTGAGTGTTTCATTATAATAGCAACTCAAATTCATTAGGTGCTTTCCTGTAAACAGGCGTGGTACTAAGTGCTTTACATGGATCACCCAATGTGCTCCCTAAAATCACCCCATTATGATGCCCATCGCACATATGGGTCGCTAAGGGTCAGTCACTTGCCAGAGGTCACAGAGCCTCAAAGTGACAGAGTCAGGATTTGAACCTAGGCATTCTCACTCTTATGAAAGGGAAAAAACAATCAGACTTTCAAGCCAGTGCTCCTGAGACTGGAGCAAGGGCAGAGATGCTGGAAGGCTAAGTCCCACCCTCGCCCTTCCCTGGAGGGTCCATAGTCAGGAGACAGGGATTTGCAGTTGGAGCTGGACCTCAGGTCCTTCACTGGGGTGATGAATTGTGAGGATGACAAAATCTCTGCCGACTCCATCTTAATGGCTACGTCAAATGGGCCAAGTGGCTCCAAGTCAAAGTTTGGGAAACCACATTATGGGGCAGATAAAAAATGTTTCTTTGTCCGAGAAACAATGGTGAAATTGATGGTTTGCCTGCTTTAAGAAAGACAAATCAAGTTCATCTGTCTTTCCAGCCCCACTTAGTGGTGGTAGCGGCTCGGTGCGGCCATGATGGTCCTGTGGACCGCCCCCCTGAGGCCGTGGGACTGCTGTTTCCCTACTTGTTCAGTGCACTCCCTGTGCAGTTCAGGTGCCTGGCGCTGTGTTCAGAAGGCTGTGTCTCGGTATTTGGTACACTGGAATACTCTCTCAGTTTCTGAGTTACATTTTCCAACGTTTACCCCAATTAGGTCAGCTACAGTACCTCCACTATCCTTTTTCCTGTAAGCTCCCTCCGGAGCTGTCTTCTGATCCTTTCCCCAGCTAAAATGTAAGTTTACAACAGTTTTTTGAACTGTCTTAGAAAGACTTGTGTTTTGAGGAAAAGTCTCTCCTCAGAATTGTCCAATTGTTTCGTAGCTGTTGATTTTGATTCCGTCTTCTGTCTTGGGGAAAGCTCTTGTTCCCACATTGAAAAGATAGTTGTAGACTGGAAACAGATTATACCCTAGCAGATCCAAAAGTGAGTGAGTCCAACCCAACCTGCGGGTGGGCTTTACCAGAAGGCTCCTGACAGCATACCAGCAGGGTCCTTGTATCGCGTCCTGCCTCAGAACAAGCACCCGTTTCTCTTCACACACACAGATGTCAACGCACACTCCAAAACTCTGAATGGCAGGCATGTGCGTGTAACTGCCACAGGACAGCTGAGTAAGTGGCGGCACTTGGAGCCCGGGCGCACGGGCTTCATGGGTCAGAAAGAGGCACTGACCTCCCGCCTTGCTGAGTCCCAACCCTTTGCATTCTAAGGGGAAAGACAGGCCATTGAGATTTCCTGTACTTGGTGTTAGAGGTACTGTTGGGGTTGACTATTTGGACCGGTTTCTGCATCATAAATGTTTATATTTTGGGCAGACTTAAAGATGAAATAGGAAAATGTCTATAACCACATCCCAATACCTGTGACCTCTTGAAATTCAAGGTTCTTAAGCCCCACACCTGTGCTGGGGTGGGGGAGGAAGGGGATCGGGCTCCCTGCATGGAGGAAAGGGCCATAAGCTTCCAGCCTCTTCTAGGCCTGGGATGCCTTGCATTTTAGCTGCAGAGTCTCTATCCCCATGACTTTACCTAGAAGTTTCTCCCAATGGCTCTCATCTGACTTTAAAAGATCCAAATATTTTCACATTCTTTCCTCAATCTTGATATTCTGGACACAATCGATTCTATTACTCTGCCCTGATTATTTATTTTAGATTCTGCTCATTTGGAATGTGTTGTAATTCATTTAGAGTAGACAGAAGATGACAGTTTTGCCAAACCAAAGATGAAAAGCACATCTAGATATTTTAAGTGAATCCCCACTGGTGGAAAGCGAAATATTAACTACATATCATGCTTTGTCAATCCTACTGCAAAATGCTCCAAAGTCTCTTCTTTACAAAGTCTGGGGCCAACTTTTAAAACTAGTTCTTGTAGCTGGACACACTTAAAGGATCTGACTGAACTCCATTAGATTCTCCAAGCGATCTGTGATCAGGGAAGGTTGGATCCATTGGAACTCGGCTGTGCCCATTAGGACCGAACAGATCCTGAATAAAGATAATCAACAAAATTCTCCTGACCGACCACAGGTCAGTGAAGTTAGGAGGTCTTTGAACATGACTCCAGGGTTTTGGAAACACTTGCACCTTGGACCCCACTTCAGAAACATGGCTCCACTCTTGCTACTAGCTCAGGAATTTTCAGGACTTTGAGGTAACCCTTCTCAAACCAGGTATGATAATAAAAATATTTAGTCAGCTATACAGGAGGTCCCAGCCAATCAAAACAGATTACAAGTCAGAGTGCCAGAGCGATATCCCAGAGACCCCAAGTTTTACTTACTGAGCTCTAGACCTGGGGGAGATTGGGGTGGGATGCTGGCATATTTGCTTCGACCTCCACCTGTATGGGAATATTTCGATATTTTAGCCGGCATATTACCATCGTACAATGTATAACAGGTGAATGCGAGTATCACCTAAATTTCCTAAGCCAGAGCTCTGCAAGCTACATGCTGTGAGCATTTGCTAACTCAGCACGAGGCTAGACAGCCTGCACTGATCATTCCCTTGCCTATTGCTAGAATCTGTTCGCTGGCTGTCCTCTCGTTCTCCAGCCCAGGTCTTGCCCACCGTACTCAGACCTAGGCACCCTTTGGGCTGCCTCTGCCCCTCGGATGGCTCCGAGAGCTTCTGCCCTTCTCCTCTGTTATTATCTGCCCCAGCACCTCCTCTAGGATCAGAAGTTGCCTCAACAGTGGCATTTCTCATCAATCCAGATCTCAGAATCCGCCTTTTCAGTCGGGGAAAGTGTTCCCTTGCCTCTTCTGACCCCACAGCATTTAGGTTGCTACTTGCCTGAGGCTTATCAGTCTGCCAAGTGGTTCTCTCACAGCCACACACTTCTTGCCATCTCCTCAACTCAGGTCCTCCCACATCTGTGATTTAAATAGCCCCTTACCTCTTTCCTTCTGTAACTTTCCACATGGGCCTTTCATTCGCAAATAAGGCCTCTCCTGTGAATTCTCATCAATAATTAGGCTAGCGATAAAAAACCTCAGGTCTTTGTCCTTCCTTTGAGAGTTCTTGTGCGCACCTGCTATGTGCCAGGAACTGTGCAAAAACAAAACCTGAAGAAAAGAGACCAAATCTATGACCTTGTAGAGTTGACTTTCCAGCTGGGATAAGAGAGAGGATAAACAAATGTACAAATAAA
The DNA here is from genome assembly GCF_963455335.1 of Martes martes. Taxonomy (NCBI): domain Eukaryota; kingdom Metazoa; phylum Chordata; class Mammalia; order Carnivora; family Mustelidae; genus Martes; species Martes martes. The sequence goes on from NC_137896.1 coordinate 85,485,185, forward strand.
GTGTCTGTTGAGTGGTGATAAATACAGCAGAAAAAGCAAGCCAAAGTAAGAGGATAAGAAATGCCATGGGCAAGGGGTTGCTATTTCACTGTCAAGGCTAGGGTGGGCCTCCCAGGTGCAGGTGAGGGTACCAGCCATGCAGGCCCCCAAAGGAAGAGCATTTCGGGCAGAGGTTATTAAAGTCAAGTGAGGGGGAGAGTCACAGAGAAGATGAGGTCTATGGATAAGCAGGTGCTGAACCAAGAAGGAGGTCATGAATTTTTTTTTTTTTAAGATTTTATTTATTTGAGAGAGAGAGAGAGCACAAGCAGGGGAAGCAACAGAGGGAGAGGGAGAAGCAGGCTTCCTGCTGAGCAGGGAGCCCAATGCAGGGCTCGATCCCAGGACCCTGAGATCATGACCTGAGCCAAAACCAGACACTTAACCAACTGAGCCACCCAGGCACCCAGGGTTTTTCTTTTTAACAGCCCTACTACACAGTCACACAGCTTTGACTTTTCCTATCTGTCACTGACCATCCCGTCTTACAGGTTTTTCATATTTCCACAAAGTTTTCACAACCATTACTGTATGAATATATTTACTTACTTGAAATGTGGGTCTGAAAAAGAGAACCTGCCTGCGGAGTGGTCAAATAACGTTTATTCTCTGTAGACCACCACCGGCCTGGGAGGTACGTGGAAACTGACAGTCTGCGCCACATCACCTCTTGCCTGGATTGCGGTAACGGGCTACTAACTGCTTCTGTCCTCACCTCCTAGCAGTTTATTCTCAACATGGCACCTAGGTCCTGATACGACATCGTATCATCACTTCTCTCCTCACTCAGAGAAAAAGGCAACATCTTACCAAAGCCCTCGTGGCCCTCCGTTACCTCTCTGGGGTCAACGCCTTGCTAACTCCCCTCCAGCCCAGGGGCCTCTCTGGCATTGTTTAAACACTCCATGCATGTTCTTGCTTTAGGGCCTTTGCCTCAGCTGCTCCTCAGCCTGAAACAACCTTCGCCCTTCCCCCACATGGTCACTCTCACCCACTTCAAGTCTCTGCTCAGAAGTAACCTCCTCCATGAAGGCTGCCCTGAATGCCCTATTCAAGATGGCAGCCTGCTCAGCTCTCGTAAGCCTACTTACCTGCTCTGGCAGTTCTTATCACTCCCAATACAAGACGTAATTGATTAATATAGTTTGCACATGGTTTTCTGTCTTTCTCTGACACTTACTCCTTATTGCTTGGCAAGACCATGTGTGCCACAATATCAAGGAACCTCGTTTTGTTCACCCATGTATTATAAGTGACTAGATCTTTACTTGGCATGTAGTGGTTAATGCATAGTCACTTAAGGGATAAATCATAGCAAATATTCAAATATTCTCTTCCTTAGATTACTTAATGTCATAAAAGCACAAATGTCGTTTAAAATAAATATCCATTATTAAAGTAGGCATGCGTTTTCTTGAGACCCACTCTATGTATCTAGATGAGTTTTTATACCATAATAGACCACTCATCTAAAACTTCACAAAAAATGAATTTATCGTTCCAAAACCTTATTACCATACGCACAAAGTGTTTACATAAAGTATATAAAAAGTGTGAAGAAAATAATAAAACTGAAGTAACCATGTATCCACCACCCAGTTTAAAAGTGGAAAAGGCCAGTTACTATCTTTAAAACCTATAGTGAGGGGCACCTGCATGGCTCAGTTAAGCATCTGCCTTTGGCTCGGGTCATGACTCCAGGAGCCTGAGATCGAGCCCCACTCGGGTTCCCTGCTCAGTGGGGAACCTGCTTCTCTCTCTCCCTCTGACCATCCCCCTGCCTATGCTCTCTCTCTCTCTCTCTCAAATAAATGGGTAAAATTGTAAAAAACAAAACATAACAAAACAGGGCACCTCGGTGGCTCAGTTGGTTAGGTGGCTGCCTTCATCTCAGGTCATGATCCTGGAGTCCCAGGATCGAGTACCACATCGGGTTCCCTGCTTGGCGGGGAGTCTGCTTTTCCTGCTGACCTCTCTCATGTTCTCTCCCCTCACTCTCTCTCTCTCAAATAAATAATCTTTAAAAAAAAAAATAACAAAACAAAAGACCTACAGTGAAACCAAACCCTTCCCAACTCATCTCCTTCTCCTCAGCAGATGTAACTACTAGACTGAATTTTCCACTAATCGATTTGTTACGTTTTTATGATTTACTACATATGAACAAATCTCTAAAAATACAAAGTTTTGCCTATTTTAGCTTTATAGATAAATTGAATCACACTATAATTTCTCTTGTGTGACTTGACTTTTGCATTCAACAGGATTTTTTTGATGCACATAGGTCAATGAACATGGCCATGGTTCATTGATTCCCCCTACTGCATAGTTATGGGTTTTATAAATATATAAAGATTTTATTTGTCCATCACACTGTTGATAGACACTTGAATTGTTTCTTCTTTCCCCATTCAATACTGTGCTACTACAAATAATCTTATTGCCAAAGTTTTCTCCCAAATGAGTTTCCCAGTTCTGTTTCTCACAGGAGGAGTTCTGTCGTTCCACATCATTGCCAACTTGTGTTGGTTGACTTCAAGGACTCTGGTTGTGGCTGATGGACTCCCTCTTCCCTTGCTCTCCCCATTCACTCCTGGCATCTGCAACAGAGCATGAGATTGTCTTCTGGACAAAAGGCATAGTTTGAGTTGGGAAGCAAGCACTGGTTTAAAATATTGTGTTGGCTCCCGCAAGGCTATAATGAATGATTCAACCCATGTAAATCATGACACCCAGGAGCAAAAAATGTTATTGAGGACCGGAAAGGAGACTTATATAAATGTGGCAACACTCCAAGTTCATGAATAAGAAGACAACATAATAAAGATGTCAATATTCCCTAAATCATTACACGGCATCAATAAAATTTCAGTCACAATCCTAACAGGACTTTTAATAGAGCTTGAAAAGATAGCCCTAAAATTTAAATGTAGGCACAAAGAGTTGAGAATAGCTAACATACTCTCGGAGAATTGGATGAGAGACTTTTCTTACCAAATATTAAAACCCATTAAAAATCAGCGATAATCAAGATGATGTTGTGTTGTTATAGAAATAGATCAAAACAGAAAAGAGCCTGGCAGAAGACTCACAAATATGAAAAAATGACATATAATAGCTGGCATTTTGCAGGTTAGTGGGAAAAATGTCAGTGATTTGATAAATGGTGCTGGGATCATTTATTGGAAATATTGATTGCTTATTTCACTCTTTATGCAAAAATAAAATCCAGATAGATTAAGGCCTTACTATGCAAGAACAATTTTGAACCTTTGTGTTGGTGCTCTAAAGGTCCTGGGGAGAAGTTCTGGGAGAAGGGTGCTTTTCTTCCTAAGAACTAGTATCTCATCTACGAGCTCCAGCTCTTGAAAATAACAAGAAGATAAATGGTTATCTTATCTCCCTTTCCTCAAAAAAAGAAGAAAAGACAGCCTCACATTTAGAAAAAGTATATAAATTAATATTATCCATCAAAACCCAAAGAGACAAAATACTATTATGATTATCAGCTAAAAAAAAAAAAATCTTCACCGAGAATTTCTTAGAATAACGAGTTCCCCAATTACATTTTAAATGGAGGGTTTTTTTTTTCCTTTCAGAAACACATTTATTCATGGAGAGAGACAAGCTTTTGCATGTTACCAAAGATTACGTTATCTGTATCTTAAGTAACGTTTTCATAGTTCTCTAAAGCTAACAAAATCTCTTTTGGCATGTGCTCCTTAAGCAGTAAAGGCTGAAAATGAAAATGTCCACTGACCTAGGAAATCTTAGGAGTGGCATAGACTGTCCATCAGCGTGCTCTTGGGATCACTCGAGGTGTTTGACAGCTGTGCTAAGCAACCATCCAGAGTGTAAAGACAAAGACGTAAACCCAGCCAGGGCGCTCTGCCACTGCACTGAGATAAGTCAAGCCCTTTAACACCAGAGGCTGCTAAGGGTTTATTCCACACTCTCAGCAAGATAAGCTGCCATTCACGCCTCACAGGACACTCAGATCTGGAAAGCAGCTTAGAGGAAAAACTAAAGAGACGCGCATAAGTATAATTATTTCAGGGTAGGAAACTAGTAGATTTCTGGTTGTTTGGACTCCAGTTCCATGAAGAGCCATAAAAAGCATGTCTCCCGGGCTTTCCAAACATGGTAATGGGGAACAGGAGAGAGGAGTAACTCCAAGGTCCTACACGAAGTCCCACTGCGTGTCAGCCATTTGCCCCCAGGATCCGAGACTCATTTTGTTATGGTGGAATTCGTTTCCCCATTTCACGGATGAAACTGAGGTCCAAATGATTAAATGAACCCCCCTAAGGTCATACAGAGTAGAGATTGGAGAAACTTGGATTTAAACTCCCTGCTTCCTCCGATTTGTCCAAACAGGCTGATGGTCCATATGGTTGGGCTGTGAGAAGGTGAATAGGGCATGATATAAAACCTTGACTGCATGGTTAATCAGGTGGGGAGTGCTGGACTTCTCTGTGCTAGCTCTTAACTTGGTTTACCTGAAGATGGAATGCATACTTGAAGGTTTTTGGGTTTCCAAGGACGGTTCCAATTTCCAATGTTTCTGTTCTGTCCTGTTTCCCCAGGACAAGCAAAATATGAGTCCCCTTTCTTTTTTTCACTAAGAAAATATGGTCACCTTTTCTGTAGAATTCAGTGTACATACATTTTGCACACACATTCCTTCTTTGAGATCACCACCAGGGACTTCCCTGGAGGGCTGCAAGGTCAGGGCAAACACGCTCATGATATTGAACTTGGAAAGTGGCCAGTGTAAGTAAGATGATGGATACCTGGAAGGAAAAAAACAAATAAACATGGTTTTGTTTAAAAAGAGTCATTTCCACCCAATCAGTTTGTGAATATCAGTGTCCTAGTCTGAGAATGTATGACCAGAAGGAATGTTATCAAAGTAACCCCTTGCTCCCCAGTTTCATGAGCCACCAAGGCAAATCCTAGAACTGAGAATCGTTGTGTCTGAAAGTGGGAAGGAACACCAGAGGTCAGCATAGCTGGCCTCAGATCTCTGCAGGAAGAGAGAAGGAAGGGGAGAGAAATCACTGAGACCTCCTTATCAATGGGCAGGCACTCTTCTGAATACTTTCACTTGACAAGTTCAGAAGGTTGCATGCCAGAAGGGCTTCTTGGAGAAGGTCTTCTGTATCAGAGTGATAGCCTAAGTGTGTTGTGACAGCACCGTTGCCGGGCATCGTGCATTTCCTTGTGAAATCACAGTCTGCGTGTGACCCATCTTCATTAAATGTCATGCGTACAACAAAGAAAAAAAGAAACTTGAAGCCACGAATAAATTTTGGACTTAGGTAATGTTGGAAGAGCAAATCTATTTACGGAATCAAACTTCTGGTTTCTAAATGAAGAGAGATGGTCACTTCTTCCTTAAAAGGCTTCATTACCCGCCCCCCCCAAATGTCTTTTCATTATTTCCCTTCAAAGGAAAAAGGTCAGGTTACAGAGTCAAGTTCCAATCTAATCACATGATGTCATAAGACAGCAATTCTGTTTAAACGATCTTTACAAAGCAATGTGAATATATGACCGGAAAAATGACAAAGTGAATTTTAGATAAGTACCTTCAGTGAAGCATGTTCTGGTACAATTTACTTGGTGTGGAAGTCCAGGAGACCAAAGTCATTGATAAGGTTGTTCACATGCCATCCAAAATTATTATTAGTGAACTATCTATCAAGGCTTTGTGTTTTAGACTTGTTGGTTAATTACCTCTGGGGATTTTGTGCAGTTGGGATTGATAACAGCATCTTAAAGGAATTCTAGTGAAGAATAACAGAATTCTTTAAAAAGCCAACCAGACAGCTAAATGGAGTTTGGCTGGATGAATAATAGAAAATTATAAGAGTTTTCTGCAGTTGCCTGATTCTCACACTCTTACCACACAGCAATCATCGGTTTAGCTAACATGAGACACTGGCGTAATAAAGCCAAGTGACCAAATTTGTGATAAAAGAGATTCCAAAATATGCAGCCCCAAGCTGTTATTCCAGGCACAAGAATGGTCATTCTCTGTTGCATGGTTAACATACTTGTGAGTTCTATCAGCTGTCCTGAGATAAGATTAGAATGCCTGTCTTGTGAATACCACAGACAATTTGAGGGCAGAGGCTGTATTCCATTCATTTATCCTTGGAACCGAGGATGAAGCTTGGCACGTAGTACCTGCTCAATGAAATCAATGAACAAAGGAGCACATTTCTGATATGACCCCATTCCATACTTATCCTCTTATATTTTATATACTACTGTACAGAGAATTAAGCTGAAAGTTGTTCAAAGCAATCTACATTCAAATTAAGGATATCAACCTACCTAAATGTCTCACTCTTCCTCAATTCTGTGGATGCATTCTAACCCCTAAAAGTACTTATATCTCTTGCCTTGTGTCATCCATCTTCTGTCCCGACCCACTGCTCTCCTATGGCTACCTACTCTCCTTTCTCAGGGGTCTCCTTTGAAAATATTGAGGTTCTCTTCCTGACCATTTCTTTATGGAATGAGTGTGTTAGTCATACTAGCCAGGGTTTGACCCATGGGAATTCTGGTCCTCCAAATGGTGGATGAGACCAGAAGGATCTAGGAATCCTCTAATAAGGAGGGCACATCCTTCCCAACCTCTGACTCCCTTCCCTAGGTCTTCAAGATGAAGGTCTCTGGACCCCTTCCTGTTCTTAATGTGTTTTCTATATAGTCATTTTCTCTTCTGGATTGGATTGATTGGATTGTGATCCAAAAGGAGCCAAGGCGACTGTTGCTACCCCTAAGCTTTGAACATGCATACAGCCAGAGAAAAGGCATTCCTCTGCTTGGTCCAGTCCAACTCTCTGGGTGACCGTATTAGGTTTGGAGCAAACTCCTCATGGAAACAAAATGGTTTTGGTTGGAACCTCCCCCTGCTCCATAAATGTTGTTTGCTGGAGCTTGCGGTGGTGACATCAGGCAGCTCTCTCAGGAGTCAGGAATCTTGAGCCCCAGCCAGAGGCAACTTATCATGGCTAATAATTCATCATTCACCACCAGCACTAGAACAAATGTTTATTAAGCACCTACACTGTGTAACGCACAGTGCCACAAGGCTGGCAAGGAAACGAACCGCACTGGCCACCCTGACAGGCATACCAATAACAATAAAAGGCTGCTATTTGTTTAGGTCTTTCTGGCATTGAGTCCCACGCTTTATGCTCATTCTCTCATCCAATTGTCCTCCCAACCCTATGATCAAGGTGCTAGCATCATCTCCATTTTATAGATGAAGGTTTGGTCGGAGGACCAGGAAGAGGAAGATCTAAGATTGACACCAGCTGTGTTCACTCGCAAAGCCCAGGCATTCCCTTCAACACGGCATTCCCCTAAGAGGGGGTGACTGGATGGAGAGGAGGCAGGTGACAAAGACAGCACAGCCGGGAGGAGGAGAAGTCATAGGGAGCAGAATATTGTCTATGATGGAGGGAAAGAGGAAAAGATGGAGGGAGCAATAGCCACATGTGAGGTAGTAAAAGTTAGAGAATTTCATCCCTAATGTCCTCCACTTCCTCTGGGAAGTGAGAGGCAATGTCATCTGGTAAGTAAAATGAGTGTAAGGACAGGGCAGGGGTGATAATGGTGATGATGAGAATAATAATAATAATGATAATGATAATGGCAAATATGGAGTCCACTGTGTGTCTGACAATGCTCTGATTTCTTCACACGAGTAATTCTTTTTCATTCTCGCAATTCCAAAAGACGGAAATCCGAGGCTCGAAGAGATATACACTAGACCTACTGTGGAACACATACCAAGTGGTGGAACTGGGACTTTAACCCAGACAGTCCGCCTCCAGAACCCAAGCCACTGAGGGGAAATCGAGAAGCCTTGTAGGGACATGTGGAAAGATAACTTCAAACTTACTTTTCAATTAAAAGATAAAAATTGGAAGTAGTGGTCTGAGAGGTGGCATGGGGGCAATTTTTCTCGTAGTACTCTTGAACTGAAAACGGGACAGCAAGGCCACCATGTCAAGGAGGTAGTTGAAACTGAAGTTCAAGAGAAAAATGAGTTCATATACGTATGAATGCATCGTAGTTTCCAAAATACACCTCCTATACATATAATGCATCGTAGTTTCCAAAATTTTGACTTAGTGAGCGATACAATTCACCACATATGTAAATCCCAACCGTTATGAACGTCCCTAAAACATATCATTTCCCTCCATCAAATACAGTAAAATATAACATAAATTTTAAGCAACCTTTATAGAATCTTAACCGGTCCATACAAGGAGAACCAGAGCCATTTCCATGAGTGGCCCACTGCTTTCTATGCTCCTCGGAAGGAAACTTCTGCAGGGCCTCACACCGTCTGCGGCGTGCTCAACAAGCTTGTGGCTTCTGCGCCTTCTTTGGCATGTCTTTACTCTGTGATGCTGTCAGAATAGCGGTACCCCCATGTCAGCTGGTGATTGAATCTGTAAATTTCTACTTTTTTGATTCCTAGGAAATTCGTTTGAAATTGTGTAGATTTTATTTTTACCTTCGTGGCTTGAAAACACAGAATAAAATGTATTACCCAGAGTCTGACACATTTAGCCTAGGACTTCCTGTGGTCAGAAAACCTTGATCCTTGCTCTGATTAGGCCATTTTCTCAATCCCCCAAAAGTCTTACTTTTGCAATCAATAAATAAGGGGAAATGGTGCTGGAAATAATAAGGCTTGGTTCTAATCATTGTTATTACGAATGTAGAGATCAATTCATCTCCCTGCTTCGAATCTCTTTATTCTCCCCCTTTTAGGTAAAATCTTGTTTTAAAATTTAATATCTACTCTACCTTTTATCATGTCCTAAGTTATGAATCAAATCCTTTTGAAAACTTAGAAGTTATTTCCAGTGATTAAATGAATACACAGTTAACCCTCATTCAGTGAGAAGGTGTCATTCATGGGAATGGCCCGTTCCATTTATGCCAGTTAACACAGCCATTAGAATATTCCACGTGAGAGAAGCTCAAACCCTGAACTCCAACCAAGTCTCCATTTTGTGTCTGAAACAAGAAAAAACGTCAGTGAGAAGTGCAGTCTGCACGCCCAGGAGAAATGCAGAGTGCCTGCCAGCCTGTCCTCTCGTGGCTGCCTGGTGTGAGTGATGTGACCAGAGTCAACAGAGGTGAGGTGAAGGAGTCCGAACGAGAAATCCACCGTGGTTACAGTGTGGGCTTAGGAGTAATTTATTTGCTGTGTCCTCTCTCCCGCCTTCCTTCTTTCCTTCCTCCCTTTTCTCCTTCTTTTTCCTTCTCTTTCCTCCGTCCTTCCTATCTTCCCTCCCTTCCTTCCTAAATATGTGCTTCGAGTGTTTTAGGTTTTTCAGTTTTTAAAACACATATATTAAGGAAGGAAAACGTGCCAAGTACAGTACTTCCCGGTCCATATCCATGTCATCAGACCCTCACTCTCGCCATATGGAAAACCATCCTCTTTATATAAATGGGGAAACCAAGGTGCCAAAGGATGAAATGACTCTTCCCAGATAAAACCCTTGTCAAAGACCTCTTACAGCGATCATGAAAGTGAGAGGTCTTCACTAAGATGAACGAGGAACTAGGCAGGGATTTTTCCTTTTTTGTAAGAAAAAAAAAATGTGCTGGGCAGCACAAGAACAATAAATCAAGGAGTTTGGTTAATGGTTTTAATAATTTCAGACACCTGATATAGGTTTCAATACTCTATATAATGTTTGCTGACAGTATTTTAACACTTGGAACCAATAATTCAGCCCAAACTAAGCACAATGACATCCAATCTCCCTCAAATATACGACACCTGACTCTCCTCTATAACAATCTGCAAATATTTCTCACATAATATAGTTATGTAAGCCCCAATACAATGTAGTCCCCCTATTTTTCCAATGAAAGGTGAAAAAAAAATAGACTGGGGGATAGGGACCTTGAATACATATCTTTTAAGAGTATAGATGAGACAGTCAAATGCTTTCTTGTTATTTCATTTAATAATTTTAATGCTTATATGTTCTAAATGTTATAGAAAACAAAACATGAGTTTAGAATTGTTTCCATTTGCACATTTTTCAAAATTGCTTTCAAACTCCCCACAGGGAATCTCCAACATCAGTGTCATCATGTGAGCCATTTGGGGGGTCATTTCGCACAGTTTCGAGACCACCCCATGTCCCCTTGAGACACCTGCGATATCAACCTGCCACTAGAAAACTGATCCCAAATATGGATTTGGAGAACATTGGCTCTTAGTCTTTTCAGTTTTCCTGTGGTGTGTGTGTATGAGCTACCTAAGTAACCACGTATTTTATTGGTTTTTTTTTAAGTTTTTCTTTATTTATTTGACAGACAAAGATCACAAGTAGGCAGAGAGGCAGGCAGAGAAAGAGAAAGGGAAGCAGGCTCCCTGCTGAGCAGAGAGCCCTAGCGGTCCTCAATCCCAGGACCCTGAGATCATGACCTGAGCTGAAGACAGAGGCTTAACCCACTGAGCCACCCAGGCACCCCTATTTTATTGTTTTTTAAGTAGATCTTTGAAAGGTTTCTTTTTTTTCTTCCTTCTGACATTCAGTGGTTGCAACGGGGAAGCACACTTTCAAGAATAATGACAAAATTTGGATTACACTTCTTTGCCTTGTTTTTTAAAAAAATTAATTCAAACAGACCTCGGTAAATATCCATCTGAGGTCATTACACTGTCCAATCAGTATTTCATGGGTCAAAAGAAAGTGACGAGACAGTCACTGTAGCACGAGGCTTTGTAAGGGTTCAGAATTTCAGTCACCTTCTCTGAGCAGCTGACATTTAGACCTCTGAATCGGGATTATTTCAGAATGGACCATGTATGGGGAAAAATGTGGATAATGACGGTCATTCCAGAGAAGGCAGAAATGAGGATCTCAGATTGGAAACTAATTTTAGTTATCCTGCACATGCTCAAGCCCCTGTCACACTCCTCTGTATCTCTCTTCTCCCTGAATGGTCCACTCGTGTGGCAGGCAGTGCCTGATAGCATTTATGGGCATCTTCGCGATGCTCTTCCCAGCATGCTTTGAAAGAACTCAGCATTGCCCTCTGGTACCAATGACTTACGAGAACGACTTGTAGCATTCCATTGCTCAAAGAGCATTGAGAGATGTCAGAATTCTGAAACAGCTGCAGGAATAGTGGCCAGCACGCATCTTGCAAGCAGAACTTATAGAGTGGTGAATTGTAATGCCAGAACTTCAGGAAAATGAATTCATCACAAGATGGAGTCAAGTGGTTCACACATTGGTGTTTTATCAGTTGTTGACCGTTGTTAGTAAACGCAGAGGTATCCTACCAAGCAGATCGCCTTTGCTCAAAGACTGCCTGAATCATTGAGGTAGTAGGGTTTTTGTCATTTTTTTTTTAATTGGGGCTTGAACTCACAACCCTGAGTTCAAGATGTGAGCCAAAATCAAGAGTCGGATTCCTAATGGACTGAGCCACCCAGGCACCCTGATGCAGTAGAATTCTGCCTAGAATGTATTAGTCAGGACGGGGCCCGTTCATAGCTCTTCCACTGCTGTTTCATACTGTCACTCAATTTCCTTGAGCTCATATCTCATCCCTTAACTAGTTTATGGATGGATCCTGGGACTGTCTGAGACCTGTGGGAAAGAGGAGAGCTAACCATGGAAACAAGATTCTGGTCCAGCAGGTTGAAGATTCTTGGTAGTGATCTGAGATTACTCACTAAAGGGGAATTGAGTGGAGTGCTTTTCAGAACCTCTGGAAACAAAATTAGATAGAGATGATGTCCACTGGGAGATGTTACAGTGTGAGGGGAGAAGGACCTGTACCCTTTGGAATATAAAACAAAGATAAGGAAGGGTTTTCATACTTGGGCATTTTTTTATTAGCATTCATCATTCCTTTCTCTGCCCTCCAATTTTATTAAGCACACACTATACACCAGACACTTGGAGAAGGACTTCTCTGTTGCTTAGCCGTTACTTTCTCTCCAATTTCTTTAATATTTTATTTAGTACAATATTTAAGAGCATAGTCTTTTTGTGTCACACAGAGTTTTTTGCATATCACACAATAAGACCTCTTATTGACCCTATGAACTTGAGCTGATTACTGAAGCTTTCTGAGACTCTCTTTTTCCATCTATAAAATGGAGGTCAAGGGGTGCCTGGCTGGCTCTGTCAGTGGAGGGTACAACTGTTGATCTTTGGGTTGTGAGTTCAAGCCCCGTGTTGGGTGTAGAGATTACTTAAAAATAAAATCCTTAAAAATAATAATAGATAAATAGATTGGTAAATAAATAAATAAATAAAATGGAGATCTAAATACTCCCTACTTCATGGGGTTGTTGTGAGACTAAACAAGATTATGCCTATAAAATAGCTTAAACCCAATGTGGGTAAATCACTATTTAGTGCAAGTTTTTCATTTTTCTGTTGGATTGAACTATTTGAAACTGCCATTTTTGTATGTCAAAAATAGTAGAATGTTGGTGATTTTATATGGTTCAACTTCATGTATGTTGTGTTTGCTAGAAGGATTTACGTTTGTTGTCATTACGGTTGAGGAGACTGATCTCCTAAATAGTGTAAATAAGGAAAGGAATATGTTATCCAAAGACCGGAGGTCTTTTTAAATTTGTTTCAAATTGTAAGTTTATTTCATTCAGGATTACACTTCTTTGTACAGCTGAGCACTTAACTCAGGACTCTCTACCTAGAAGATGATTAATAAATATTAGAGTAATGAATTTATACATATGAAATATCTGAACTTTAGGAAGAAACTAACTAGTTAAAAAACAAAATCACCCTATTGCTGGGGAGCCTGAGTAGCTCAGTGGGTTAAGCATCTGACTCTTGTTTTCAGCTCAGCTCATGATATCAGGGTTGTAGGATCGAGCTCCTCTTAAGATTCTCTCTCCCTCTGCCCCTTCCTGCCCCTCCCCTGCTCTCTCTAAAAATAAAATTAATTAATTAATCAGTTAATTAATTTTTAAAAACTTAAAAACCCCCTAAGATCAAGTTGACAAAGTCATTTCAAAAACATGAATAAAGAGAATATTTCTGGTTTCAGTTGACCTGGTTGAGTTTGGGAATTAGATCTATCATATAGAAACCATTTCACTTCAATCCAGTGATTCCTGATGAAAAATAAGACTGTGCAAATGACAACATGGAAATAGAAGTTAGGTCAAGGGTGAGGATTGCAGTCATATCCCTGTCCTCTCCAAAAAGAAAAGAAAAGAGATCCCAGATCAGAAATCAAAGAAGCTAGAAGTTACAAAGCTCTGTCTCCAGCCAGGAGACACCTGAGAGCACCATGCAAAATCAAAGGAAGCTTAGGTTCTTCACGCCTCAACCCACATGCCAGGCGGCTGTACTGCTAGGTCTGAAACCACCCCTGACAAGAAATGCACCTTTGGTCCCTGGTTTGGGTCCAGAGGAAAGAGTTAAGTAATGAATGGTTGCTTTGATACCTGGTCACCGGATGTACTCTCGGGTGAGTTGTGATGAAAGGAGAATTTAATACGTAAATGTCAATTTAGAATATAAATCAGGAGGGTGTTTGCAAACCTATAGAGACAGGAAGTAGATTAGTGGTGACAAGGGGATGTGACAAGGGAGTGAGGTTTCTTTTCGTGGTGTTGGAAAGATTCTCAAGTTGCCCAGCTTTGTGATTTTCCTAAAAAGTACCAGATTATACACCTCAAATGGGTGAGTGATGTCGTATGTGAATTATATCTCAATGCAACTCTTTCAAAACGCAAAGGAAAAAGTGAAAGAGAAAGGTATTTTACAAACCTTTATCCCTACCATGGAGGTATATAACTTTGGTAAGCATTTTGGTGTGTAAGTCTTCTGGACTTTTTCCCATGCTCTACGACCTGTTTAGTAATCTGTATTTTTTAACTTAACCATGTAACTTGCATATTTTTAATGCCAAGGTACATTTACATCATCTTCATTAAATGGCTGCATAAGACTCTATTTATTTACATAGACCTACATTTGCTTAGCTGTTATCTTATGATTAAATATTTAAGTGGTTTCCTTTTCTTTTCTTTACCATTTATATATGTCTTTGTACTTAAAAAAAATTAACCAGGAGAATCTCTAATAAACAGACTGACAACCCATAACACGTCAGTGGCACAAGCAGAAAATTTGACTTTTTTCTTGCTTTTAACACAACACAGTCTCTATGATAGATAAACACTTAACTGTGTTCCCCGCACAGTGCTTTGTGCTGTGGGTGCTACAAATCACACTAATTATCTGTCCTCAGTCCAGCCTTGAATCACCACTTTACTGGCGATATTTCTAATTCCTTTAGGTAATAATTCCAAGATGATAGCATATCTTGTACCAGACAGTAGTTCATTTCCCACGGCATATTTTGCTATCATAGCCTATACCCTAGAATCCAAGAATGTTAGTGCCCACAGATCATCTGTTGAAACCCTACATCATTATATTGTCGAAGTGAACCGGTAGGCAGAAAGATGTTTAATGCCTTTCCCCAGATGACTTGGTCAGTCTCTAACAGAGCTGAGATTTGAACCCAACTCTTTGAGAGTCCAGAGCATTTCCACCACAGGACATTGGCATCCCCCAGCTAATTCCTGCTCTATGATAACCCCCATCCCCCTCAACTGTCCGGCTCTAGAACCCTTCTCCCCATCAGCTGGTGCTGTGAGAGTAGAAGTTGGATCTGAAACAAAATTCTGGGGTTTTTCCACTGCTAATTACAGTTAGAAATCGGGAGACTGCTAT